>NW_028080209.1:833359-1497673 GCF_014824575.4 Sturnira hondurensis | reverse complement strand
GCCGGCCAATGGCTGCTGGTCCCGCCGCTGCTGCTTTTGACTTTACTCTGGGGTGCCTGGCTCCCGAGGGCAGCTGGCCCTGCCGCTGCCGCTTTTGTCTTTACTCACAGGTGCTGGGGTCCCGATGAGTCCTCTGTGTCAGACGCCCCTGTCGATGGGCGCAGGGGGAAGCCTCTGGGCCCCGACCGCTGAGGCAGCCAAGGCTCCAAGGTCTTTATGCGCCGGCCAATGGCTGCCGTCCTGCCGCCGCTGCCACCGCTGCCGCTGCCCTCGACTTCTCTCAGGGTTGCCGGGCTCCCGATGAGTTCTCCATGGCAGATGCCCTTGTCGCTGGGCACAGACGGAAGGAAGACTCTGGGCTCCAACGCTGCGGCAGCCGTGGCTCCAAGGTCTTTACGTGCCGGCTAATGGCTGCCGCCGGTCTGGCCGCCTCCGTCCTTACTTGCGTCCCTGAGACCCCAAGGACCTCTAGCTGTCTGGTTCGTCACTATCTCTGGTCTCTTATTTTCATAAATGCTGGGGAATTGTTGGTTGGGGAATTGATTGCGCTGTTCTTCTGTAAATCTGCCAGGATTTTCCCCCAAGTGTAGGAGAACTGCAGTCGCTCCGTCCTACTCCGCCGCCATTTTCCCCAGTCATTCTCTCTATATTCTTTGAAATCTCTCTTTTTAAAGATTATATTTACTTACTCATTTTCAGAGAGAGGGGAATGGAGGGAGGAAGAGAGGAAAAGAAACACTGGTTGGTTGCCTCTTGTGTGCCCCCAACTGGGAACCTGGCCCATAACCCAGGCATGTGCCCTGACTGGGCAGGCATTGAACCAGTGACCTTTCAGTTCTCAGGCCAGTGTTCAGCCTGCTGAGCCACACCAGCCAGGTCAGTTATATGTTAGTTATAACATATATGTTAGTTATATGTTAGTTATAACGCTTCTTAAGTATATATTTAATACAATTGTGTATGTGTGTGTGTGTGTGTATATATATATATATATATATATACCTTTTATTAGCTTATTCTTTACTAATTTTCCCAGACCACTTTAGCTTGGCTCCTATGCCATTCTTGCATTTGGGGATTACCTAGCAATTTATATTCTTTGTTATTATCTTTTTACTTTTTAAATTGAATCTATTGGGATGACATTGGTTACTAAAATTACGTAAGTTTCAGCCTTGACCACTGTGGCTCATTTGGTTGGACATCATTTCACAAAGTGAAAGGTTGCTGGTTCAATTCCTAGTCAAGGGCACATGCCTGGGTTGCAGGTTCCCTGTTGGGACATGAATGAGAGGCAACTGATTGATGTCTCTCTCTCACAATGATGTTTCTCTCCCTCTCCCCTCTCTCTAAAAGTAAATAAATAAAATATTTAAGAAAAATAACATGAGCTCTAGAGTCAGATTGCCCAGGTTTGACCTTTAAAAAAATTATATAACTGACTTCAGGCCAAGATGGAGGCATAAGTAGATACACTTTGCCTTCTCGCACAACCAAAAAAACAACAACAAATTTAAAAACAAAAAATAACCAGAAAAGCCAGAAAATCAAGCTGTATGGAAGTCCAACAACCAAGGAGTTAATGAAGAAACATTCATCCAAACAGGTAGGAGGGGCAGAGACCAGTAGCTGGGTAGCCAGGGTGGAGAGGACTGGTGGTGAGGTAGTGGCTGGAAGACCAGGGCAGGTGAGGCAGCAGCTGGTGAACCAGGCAAACTGGTGGCTGGTGGATCAGCTGGTCCCACATTTGCATCGGTCTGGACCAGGAGGAACAGCTGAGGAGCAAGACGGACTGTGTAACCCAGGGTTTCAGTGTGGGAAGATAAAGCCTCAGAACCTCTGACTGAAGAAACCTGTAGGAGTTGCAGTGGCAGGAGAGACTCCCAGCCTTGTGGGAGAGTTCATTGAGAGACCCACAGGGTCCTGGAGCATGCACATGCCCACCCACCTGGGAATCAGCACCAGAGGGGCCCAGTATGGTTGTGGGTATAGAGGGAAATGACTGAAAATCAGCCAAGAACCAAGCAAGCAGCATTCTTCCCTCCCCCACATATAGTGCCACAACCTAGCCACATGGGTTGCCCTGCCCTGGCAAATACCTAAGGCTCCACCCCTTACTACAAAACAGCTGAACCCAGACAAAAAAATATGGTCCAGATAATGGGACAGATCAAAGCTCCAGAAAAAAAAAATACAACTAAGTGATAAAGAGACAGACAATCAGATGTAGAGTTCAAAACACTGGTAATCAGGATGCTTACAGAAATGGTTGAGTATGGTTGCAAAATAGAGAAAGAAATAAAGGCTATGAAAAGTGAAATAAAGGAAAATGTACAGGAAACCAACAGTGATAGGAAGAAAACTGGGACTCAAATCAACAATTTGGAGCAGAAGGAAGAAATAAACATTCAACCAGAAGAGAATAAAGAAAAGGGAATTCATAAAAATGAGGAGAGGCTTAGGAACTTCTGGGACAACTTTAAATATTCCAACATCTGAATTATAGGGGTGCCAGAAGGAGAAAAGGAAGAGCAAGAAATTTAAAACTTGTTTGAAAAAGTGATGAAGGAAAACTTCCCTAATACGTCAAAGAAAAGAGATTTCCAGGAAGTCCAGGAAGGTCAGAGAGTCCCAAAGAAGGTGGACCCAAGGAAGCACACAACAAGGCACATCATGATGACATTACCCAAGATTAAAGATAAAGAGAGAATCTTAAAAGCAGCAAGAGAAAAGGAGACAATTACCTACAAAGGAGTGCCCATCAGACTATCAACTGATTTCTCAAAAGAAACCTACAGGCAAGAAGAGGCTGAAAAGAAGTATTCCAAGTCATGAAAGGCAAGGACCTACATTCAAGATTACTCTATTTAGCAAAGCCATCATTTAGAATGGAAGGGCGAATAAAGTGCTTCTCAGATAAGGTCAAGTTCAAGGAGTTCATCATCACCAAGCCCTTAGTATATGAAATGTTAAAGAGACTTATCTAAGAAAAAGAAGATAAAAATATGAGTAGCATAATGACAACAAACTCACAACTATCAACAATCAAACCTAAAAAAAACAAAAACAAACTAAGCAAACAACAAGAACAGGAACAGAATCACAGAAATGGAGATCACATGGAGGGTTATCAGTGAGGAGGGGGAGGGGGAGAGAGGGGGGAAAAGATACAGGGAGTAAGAAGCATTAATGGTAGGTACAAAATAGACAGGGGGAGGTTAAGAATAGTATGGGAAATGGAGAAACCAAAGAACTTATATGTATGTATGGCCCATGAACATGAATTAACATGGGGAAATTCTGGTGGGAGGGGTGGTACGGAGTGGAGGAGAATAAAGCAGAGAGAAAAATGGGACAACTCTAATAACATAATAAAGAAAATATATTTAAAAAATAAAAATAATTATATAAGCTCCAGCTTATATAAAAATAATTATATAAGCTATATTTTTGATGTTCATAATTAATGTTTTTATCATAACTTTTGTATTCAACTCTTCCTAATTTCATTGTATTTTCTTTTTAAAACTGTAACAGATAAATTGGTTTATTATTTTTACCCTAATTTTTTCAAAATAAATAAACTTAAGATTATGTTTTCACAATTAAATAAGAAACAAATTTAAATATAAAACATAGTTATATGTAAAGTTGTCCTTTCAATTATTTAATAAATATTTAACCCAGTCAAATTTGAGGAAATAGTGTTTTCTCATGTAAAGTTTGTGATATGTTCTCAGTACATTTTAAAGCCAAGTTCAAAGAATATGTAGGCATTTTGTTTTGTAATTTATTGAGGTTTTTACTGCAGCTTAATATATATTTAACATAGAATTTTATGAAAACTTGGGAAAATTTTATTTCTTTGCCTATGAAGAATAATATGTCAGATATTACATTTCTCTATATTATAATTTACATTCAAATTATTTACAGTCATGCTATTTTAAAAAGTTTGATTTTTCTTGTTCTCTTGTTCTTTTTTTCTGGACCTACCACAGAAATGTATGATTATATAAAGTTTTTAGCTGCAGTTTGGTGTGTCTAGTTATTTGCATTTATTTGAGCTAAAAAGAAAATATTAACATTTCAGCCTATTTATTTGTTCATGACAGAAGACTGTGAACACACAGAAAATTCCAGTGAAGAAGTAAAAGTAGGCCACCATGCCCTGCACCAGCATGAGTGCCTCTTCTTCTCTTGCTTTGCACCTCCTGCCTCCCCACTGCTCCAGGTGGATCCCAAATGCTCCTTCTCCACTGATGGGTCCTACACCTGAACCAGCTCCTGCAAACGCAAAAACTGAAAGAAGACTGCTGTTCCTGCTGCTGCTGGGCTGTGCCAAGTGCGCCCAAGGCTGCGTCTGCAAAGGAGCATCAGGCAAGTGCAGCTGCTGTGTGTGACATCGGGGACAGCCTGCTCCCCATTGTGAATAGAGCAATGTCTACAAACCTGCATTTTAAAATTTTTCATAAACCCTGATCCAATTGCTGTTTTAATTTTTGTATGGAATATTTGAATGACAATAAACTTATCTAGGCTCTTAAACAACAACAACAAAAGTATTGAGTAAGCCACAATCCACCTATCAAGTATTTCCAAACACTCAGGGTTTTTGGTATATTTTGACAGAATTTTGTTTAAATCAATAAGTTTCATGACTACTATAACAATATTATTTTAACAATATTATTATGAGGATGTTGTAGGCTTTTAACATACCTTGTCACTTTTGCCACATTTATTGTTTTGAATAAATTTGATATTTTACTGTTTCTGTATTTTTATGCTTCCTTTTTTATGTCACTCTTATTCTTATTCTTATAGTTTTTTTTAAAAAGATACTATTTTTTGTATATATGGCTAAATTTTAATCTACTGCATTTATTTATTTAGTTATTTATCCTCACCCAAGGATATGTATATTGATTTTCAGAGAGAGTGGGGAAGAAGGAGACAGAGAGAGAAACATCGATTGGCTGCGTCCCAAGCAGGGATCAAACCTGCAACCCAGATATGTGCCCTGACTGGGACTGGAACACACAACATTTTGGCGTATGGGACAACACTCGAACCAACCGAGCCCCTTGGCTAGGGCGTGCTTTCTTATTCTTTTAATTTTCGAGTTCTACCATCTGTATTTTTTGTCACGCGCAACATTCCTTATCTTTTTTACTATATTTATTTTTAAAACTTTCTTACTGATTTTCTCTCCTTTTTTTTAACTTAAAACAACATTTAATTGGTTTTATCCACTATGATAAAAGGCTATACAGTTTACTATATTTAACTCTATGGCTGTAATTATTAAAATAATAAATATAACACTGAAATGTAATATACAATTGAAGGAAAAATACTGTCACATATACAGAAATAGAGGTATGTTGCTTTTGTTTTCCCATTCTCTTCTAGATATTTAAAAATGTAATCAAGTTTCACATACTGTATTAATTAGGAATTTATTTCACCTTTAAGTAACCTTAGACATGAAACTCAGTAATAGTTATGTTTTAAAATTATATATTTTGAGTGGCTTTACTTCATATCACATTAAATTTTGTAACAATACACAGGCAACATATTGTTTATTTTTAACAAAGTATTATCACAATCTATTTCAGAATCAAACTAGTTTAGTAAATGACTGACATACATAAATAGGCAAATGTCACAAGCTTCAGATTTTACATAGAATTTCTTCAGTGAGCTCTATCTCCTCAGTCTCGCTTAATTCTCCTCAGCTATGGATTATATCATGTCCTTGACCTGGGGGTCAGGAGAAATCAATTTTAAAAAAGAGCTCTGAATTAAGATGCCTTATGATGTTGTCCCAAATGTATAAGGTCCTTTCTCCTTGAAAAGAACCACCCCAGGCCTCCACTGCACTTTTATTTGAATGTAATATTTGGGACAATTGTCCCGAAGGGCTGATATTTCCCAATTAATCTGAGGGTAAAATAAAACAAGCCACAAAACAATATTTGAGATTTTGGTTTCTCACCCCAGTCAAGACTCACAGCTTCCCGTCATCAATATTTATTGAGCATCTGCAGTGTATTAGGCACAACAACATACAAGAAAACATTGTCCCCACTCTGGAGAAGTTTATATTCCAAAAGAAAAGAATACACCTCTTTTAAAATGGTATTTTTGCTTGGTGTTTTTGCAAGGGTACTGAGGAAACCATCTGTAGGGTGGACTTTGGATATAACTTAGCCCCATCATTTAAAAAAGAGAAGAGGAAGGATTTTAAAGGCAGCCAATGACAGACCTTTCAGGATAGGTAGAGTTTACAGGGAGATAATACAATCTCAGCAGCTAAGAAGAGATTTGCTGCAGTAAATAGGGTGAGGGAGAGAGTTTGTGGGATGCAAGCAAAGGAAGCCAGAAAGGTCACGCAGCCTTTCTTCCAAGTACATGCCACCAAGTAGGAATGGTTGGTGACGGGACAGAGGCTACAAAAGGTAATCCTCTGCACCTGACAAACTGAAAGAATGAAGGATCAAAGTTGAAGGTAAGCGTATAAGCGTATCAAGAAATTCTTAAAAACAAGTGATTTGGAAGCACAAAACTTAATTAATGCTACCCAAATGTCATGATGGATCAAGAACATTCAGGCTTCTGAAGTTAGAAAATGCCATATACTGAAGGCGGCAGCCTAGGGAAACATGACTTGCCTCATCACACAACAATCAAGATTACATCTAAATTATAGAACAACCATCGCTCAGAACTAGCAGAAATTGAAGAGAATGGAATTCTGACAACTTTGGAATTAAAGAAACCACATCCATCCAGACTAGTAGGAGGGGCAGAGATGTGGAATGGGCTGGTCTACCATATATATGTGGTAGATAAAAATTCGGGAGGTATATCTCAGGAGTGAGGAGTCCCAGCCCCACACCAAGCCCCCCAGCCCAGGATACCAGCTCCAGAAAAATAAGTCCCCATAACTTCTGGCTACAGAAACCAGAAGGGATTGAGTCCATGGATGAAACTTCTGGAGCCTCAAGCAGTTCTTCTTAAAGAACCCACACACAGACTTATCAGACACTCTCTCTGAGCTCCAGCACTGGGGTAGTAGCTTGAAAGGCTCCAGCAGCATACAGGGCAGAACTTAAGTGGCTGCCATCAAGGTGAGTGCTGCGAGACAGCTTTCTCCCAGATGGAGGGTGGACACAGCCACAGATCAGACAGGTGTGTGCCATATTTGAGACTCCATTAATCTGGCTGACACTGTTTTTCCTGACCTGGAGATCCCCTGAGATCTCCACCCACCTTACAGCTGTTAACAGTAGCTTTTCCCTGTGGATAGTTGGTCTTGGCTCAAGCTTCACAACTTCCTAAATCCTTTCAAACAAGCAACAGCTGGCCTCAGTGGGTGCCCAGCCCCTGTACCTCTTGCTAAATGGCCTCAGGACCAGCACTAGCAACAGCTATAGGGTTTTCTACGTACACTATCATGTCATCTGCAAATAATGGCAGTTTTATTTCCTCCTTTCCAATTTGGACACCTTTTATTTCTTTTTCTTGTCTGATTGCAGTGGCTAGAACTTCCAATACTGTGTTGAATAGAAGTGGTGAAAGTGGACAACCTTGTTTTGTTCCTGATCTTAGGTGAAAATTTTTAGTTTTTGCCCATCGAGTATGATGTTGGCTGTAGGTTTCTTGAATATAGCCTTTATTATTTTGAGGTATGCTTCCTTTCTCTCACTTTGCTGAGTGTTTTTTTATGATAAACCGGTGTTGTACTTTACCAAGTGCTTTTTCAGCATCTATTCATACAATCATGTGATTTTTGTCTTTCGTTTTGTTTATGTGATGTATTGCATTTATTGACTTGCAAATATTGTACCATCCTTGCATCCCTTGTGAGATTAACTGAGATGAATCCTACTTAATCATGGTGTATGATCTTCTTAATGTATTGCTGGATCCAGCTTGCCAATATTTTGTTGAAGATTTTAATATCTATGTTCATCAGCAATATTGGCCTGTAGCTTTCTTTTTCATTGTGTCTTTATCTGGCTTTGGAATTAGGATGATACAGGCCTAATAAAAAGAGTTTAGGAGTCTTCTGTGTTCTTGAATTTTTTGGACTAGTTTGAGAAGGGTGGTGATTAGCTCCTCCTAAATGTTTGGTAAAATTCTCCTGTAAAGCCATTGGGTCCAGGGCTTTTGTGTGCTGGGAGTTTTTTATTACTGCTTCAATTTTACTAGCTGTTATATGTCTATTCAGGCTTCTGCTTCTTCTTGATTCAGTTTTGGATGATATGATTCTAGAAATGTGTCCATTTTGCCCAGGTTTTCAAATCTCTCGACATATAGTTCTTCATAGTGATTTCTTACAATCCTTTGTATTTACACAGTATTGATTGCAATTTCTTCTCTTTTGTTTCTGATTTTATTTATTTGCATCCTCTCTCTTTTTTTCTTGATGAGTCTGGTTAAACATTTTTCAATTTTGTTTATCTTTTTAAAGAATCAGCTACTGGATTAATTGATTCTTTGAATTGTTCTTTTAGTCTCTATGTCATTTAATTCTGCTCTGATCTTGATTATTTCCTTCCTTCTACTCCCTCTGCACTTCATTGTTCCTCTTCCAGTTATTGTAGATGTAGGGTTAGGTTGTTTATTTAAAATTTTTCTTTTTTTAGTTAGGCATGTATTGCTAAAAACTTCCCTCTTGGGGTTGCCTTCTCTGTTTCCTGTAAGTCTTAGGGTGTTGTGAGTTCATTTTCATTTGTTTCCAGAAACTTTTGATTTCTTCCTTGATCTCACTGTTAACCTATTCATTGTTTAATAATATGTTATTCAGTCACCATGAGTTTGACTGTTTTTGAATTTTTTCCTTGAAGCTGGCTTCTAGTTTCAAGTCATTGTGATCCTAAAAAATGCTTGATATTAGAAAATGCTTCCAATTTTCTTGAATTTGTTGAGGCTTGTTTTGTGTCCTATCATGTAGTCTATCTAAATGGAAAATGTACCATTTGCATTTTAAAAGAATGTATATTTTCTTTCTTTGGGGTGAAATGTTCTATATATATATCAGTTAGGTCTATTTGATCTAGAGTGTTGCTCTAGATAGCTCTAGAGTGTTGCCTTAATAGCCTTGTTGATTCTTTGTTTGAAAGATCTATCCATTGTTGACATCGTGGCATTAAAATTCCCTCCTATAAGTGTCTTGCTGTCTATATCTTTTATGAAGTCCTCCAAGATTTTCCTTATGTATTTGGGTGCTCCTATGTTGGGTGCATATGTTTATAATGTTTTTGTCTTCTTGATGGATTCTACCCTTCAGTATTATGAAGTGTCCCTCTTTGTTTCTTTTTATGGCCTTTGTTTTGAAGTCTATTTTGTCTGATATAAGCATTGCTACCCCCAACCTTTTTTCCCTGTCCATTGGCTTGGAATATTTTTTCTAATCCTTCACTGTCAGTCTGTGTAGGTCTTTTGGTCTGAGGTGGGTTTCTTATAGACAACATATATGTGGATCATGTTTTCTTATCCATTCAGCTACCCTATATCTTTTAAATGGTGCATCTAACCTATTTACACTTAAGGTTATTATTATTAAGTACTTATTCATTGCCATTTTACTTCCTTTGTACCTGTGTTCCTCTCTCTCTCTCTCACTCTTTTTCTTTCTTTACTTAAACTGCTTTAAGTAAAGAAACTTATCTAGGCTCTTCAACAACAACAACAAAAGTATTGAGTAAGTCACAATCCAGAGCTGATTTAGTATCTCTTCCAGAGCTGGTTTGGTGGAGGTGTATTCTTTTAGACTTCTTTTTGTCTTGGAAGCTCCTTATTTGGCCTTCCATTTTAATTGATAGCCTTGCTGGATAAAATAGTCTCAGTTGCAGGCCCTTGGTTTTCATTACTTGGAATATTCATTTCCAATCACTTCTGGCTTGGAGCATTTCTGTTGAGAAGTCAGCTGCTAGTCTTATAGGGGCTCCCTTGTATGTTACTTCTTATTTCTCCCTTGCTGCTCCTAAGATTCTCTCTTTGTCTTTAAATTTTGCCTTTTAATTACAATGTGTCTTGAAGTGGGCCTCTTTGAGTTCATCTTGATTGGGACCTTCTGAACTTCCTTGACTTGTGTGACTTTTTCTCTCAAGTTAGGGAAGTTTTCTGTCATTACTTTTTCAAACAGGTTTTCTATCCCTTGCTCTTCTTCTTTTTCTTCTGGTATCCCTATTATATGGATATTATTGTGTTTCATGTTGTCCTGCAGCAGCTCCCTTAAACTCTCTTCATTCTTTTTTAGTCTTTTGTTTGTTTGTTTGTTTTATTGCTGTCTGGGAATTTTTTTCTACCTTGTCCTCCAGCTTGCTAATTCAATCCTCTGTTTCATCTAACCTGCTTTTAATTCCTTCTACTGTGTTCTTCATTTCAGATATTATATTTTACATTTCCTCCTGGCTCTAATTGATAGTTTCTATGTCCTTTTGCATCCCAGTGTAGTTCTCAGTAAATTCCTCGAATTATCCCTGGAGTTCTTTGAAGTTCTCAATGAGCTCCTTGAGCATCCTTATAACCCTTATTTTGAACTTGACGTCAGATAGTTTGGTTGCCTCAATTTGGTTTAGCAATCTTTCTGGGCATTTCTCCTTTCCTTTTAATTGGGTGTTGTTTCTTTTTCTCCCCATTTTAGGTGACTCTTCTTGTTTGTTTCTGTGTATTAGATTGATCTACTTTGACTACCTGACTTTGTGGTGTGGTCTCCTACCATAGGAGATTCCTACCACTGTGAGATTCAATGGTGCAGTCTCCTTGATCTCCTGACCTTGGTGCTCTTGGGATGCCCTTTATGCCATTTGTGTTGGCTCTCTGGATGTAATTGGGTTTGGGTTCTTGTTGAGTTGTTCTTTGGGGGTCCTTCCCTCCAGCTGGCTGACTGAGGGTCACTCCACCCACCATATCTTCTATGCTGTTGTGCAGGTGCTGCCAGAACAAAACCCAAACAGCCCAGGAAACAGACCCATATCTGCAAAAATAACCCCCACCCACAATTACACTATCAACAGCAAATGAGTCAATATTTATAAAGGTGTAAAGAAATTAGGACTATTATAAGAAGGAAAAAAAGAATATGAGATGATGGAAAGAAAAGAGATTTTGAGAGGTTAGAGGGAAGGGCAATAATAAAAGTAGAAAATAGAGACAAGATGAAGTGGGAAAGCAAAAAAAATTTACTTTGTAACTAAAAAAGGGAGGAGGGAAGGTAGAATGGAATAAGAAGGAGAAGCATATAATATTAGGCTGAAACCAAAATTTAAAGAATATATATATATATATATATATATATATACACACACACACACACACACACACACACAGAGAGAAGAGACAACCACCACAAATATATATAAAATATGAACCTAATTGCAGAAAAAGCACAGAAATATCAACAACAAATGACCTAAGATTTATATAGGTGGGATGGGAATAAGAAGGCAAAAGGAAAGAAGAAAGAGCTTAAGAGATGTCTGGAAGAAAGAGAAGTTATTTTGAGAGGATAGAGACAGAAGGGATTCTAAGAGTATGGGATGAAAATCCAGCTAAGACAGGGAAAGATTAACATGTAAAACGGAAAAAGGAAATGGCAGGAGGAAGCAAAATGGAGTAGGAGAGGGGAACAGTGAAATTTGAGGTTTGAAATGCAAAGAGTCACTATGTAGAAATATGATTGAAGAAGTGTAACAACAACCATCTTCTCCACAACCCATGAGCAAAGACTGACAAAGGTGGGGAGAGAATAAGGGCACTTTAAGAACCCGAGAAGAAATGTGAGATCACTCATGACCATCACAAATGGCTTTGCAGAGGCTGGAGCGAGGAGCAAGAGTAAGAGTGCAGAATAGAAACAAGTCACAGCAAGAGAGAAATAGAATTTAAAACAAAAATATGAAGAGGGAGGAAGGGGGTAGTATGGAGTAAGAGAAAGGAAGAGCAATATATGAGATATGAAATAAACTATATTGTAAAACCTGGCCCCATATTATGCCCATACTTGAAGGATATGACATGAATGTTAAACAGCTTTGCAGAAGAGAAAAAGGTGCCTTGTTGCACCTGTCTCTATTTTCTCTGCTCTGCTGGGTTTGGTAAATCAGTCCAGAGGAACAGTGTAGTACATAACGTCTACAAGGGGCCCTGCCAACGCATTTTCTTCTTTCCCCTGTATACAGCAGGAAGCTCCTGAGCCTGATCTCACAATCCACCAAGCCCGTATTCCCGCAGGTAGGGCAACATAGAGTCTGTGAGACACTCTGGCTGACTGCAGCCAATCCCAGGCATTCAGCTCCTGCCTTGCCAGACCCAAGCCGGCCACTCTCTCACAGGAGGTTCAGCTCGGATTCACTCTGAGCTGCCCTCTGCTCGGGAGCTGTGCTGGGTTGGGTCCTCTCATTCTTTCAGTGTATTTCTGCCTCTGAGTTTTTGGTTAGTAAAGCCACTGCACCCTGCCCATGCGCCCAGGCCTGCCGAGCCTCCAGTCTCCTTTCAGGTCCCCTTCTAAGGGAGTTTCTGTGTGGCCTGCACGTTGTAGCATCAGTCTCCGGGGAGCCTTTCTCCACAGGCCCCCCCCCTTCCCCCAAAACACAGTCTCTCACATTCAGGGCTGGCCACCTCCTTTCAGGGCCTCCGGCAGTTTTAGATAAAGTTTCTCTCTGAATCTTTTCCGGATGGCATTGGGAAGAGCCCCGTAGCTATATTATTACACAGGGCAGTGGCAGCGGCATGCTGACCCCACTCCCCACAGGGATCTTCAGCCTCGGGCAGGCCTGCTCCCACTGTGCTGTTTCTGGAGCCTGAATCTCCCAGGTCTTCTCTCACCGCCCTGGTAGCTCACAGGTCCTGGGCTGATCTACAGCTGCCCCGACTCTGTGCTGCCAGCAGTGCTGGGCTGGGCACTGGTAACGGTCTGCCTAGAAAGCCCAGGCCATCGCCCCCGGGGTGCCCAGCAGGCTGGCGGGTCTCTGCGCGCTCCTCCCCTCTCCTGAAGCTCTCCTGTGCACATGCTCACTCACAGACGCTTTCACTCGCTCTCCACTCTGTGTCTGTCTGGGAGCAGATGAGCAGCGCTGCCAGCTACTCCGGGTTGGATCCTTCCGGTAAACTTTGCATTTAAACTTGGTAAAAGCCCATTAGCTGTCAAGAGGGAATAAGGAATAAATTTCCAAAAAATGTACAATTCCCTTTACAGAAGTTTCAGAACCAAAAAATGAATTGACATGGGTTCAAGCTGTAGAAAAATAGTTGAAAGTCCATTCATAGAACTTTTATCCCATTCCATGAACTTAATAAAAGTGTTCCTAACAACTATGCTTAAATGGTTCCTGAAAATTTCATAAGACACTAAACAAAGCTCGCCATCATCTCAAGTCATTTCCCTGTTAACTATTTTCACAGCACGTGCATGTTAGGCAAGTATCCAAACAAAATCACAAAAGCAAAACAAACAAACAAAAAACCCTAAGAAGTTAAATACACGCGTTTTCCTTTTGGTTTTACTGCTGTGCTTGATATACATGATGTGATGGCTGTCAATTCATTTCACGGCATCTCCACTTGTACATTTGTTCTTAGGTTGCCTAAAACACTTGAATACAAATAAAATGAGTGTAGCAAAAACAGTGAAACTAGACAGCAGGCACCTTTACAAAGAGTGGGATGTGAGCCGTTTCTGCCCTTATGCGGAGTAAAAAGGCCACAATGGAAGGAACACTCCTGGCAGCTGCGTGAATGCCTGCGCAGTGCGCCTGAGCGCCGAAGATGCATGCGCGGTTGGATGTGCACTGTCTGCAGCCGTTTCTACCACGACCTTTTTAAGTACCCACAGCATCTGCACCTGTAACTGAAACCGATTAGCCCTTCTGTTCCCCACCAGGACAAGCCAAGAGGTAGGCAGTGTTCTTTGCTTAGACATGGGGGCGATTTTAACACTGGCCCCTGTGAAGCCACAGTGCACCAGAAAATGCTATGTCAAACATTTATAACCATATAGGAATCCCACATCCCCATACCGGCCACCTCAAGATGAAAATGTAACTCCCTAATTGTCAACTGGCTCTACTCCCCTAATATTAAACATAAAAACCACAAAGGAAATAAAGAAATTCAAATAGAAGTAACATAAACCTGTCATAAATCATAAACAGAAAACTTCTTGTGGGACAGCAAGAATGACAAGTGGTGTACTGTCTAAATTTTAGAATGAAGCAGACAAAAGTTGGAAGGCCAGTTAATTTTCTTCTCCTCTGCTTCAGCTTCATCCTTGGGCACCCAGTGTCCACAATGTCAAGTTGTCTCTCAGTAATTGCATTATTATCATGCTTCTTTGTATGACTTTTCACTTAATGTATCAAGTTCGGCCCTGGCTTCATCAAAAGCTCTGTTTGCAAGAGAGCAGGCTTTCTCTGGAGAGCGCAGAATCTCATAATAGAACAGAGAAGTTAAGGGCCAGACCCAATTTGATAGGATGTGTTAGTTGCATTTCCTTTTTCCTGATTAAAAAAATTGTTTAGATTCATTTAATATATTTAATAAGTTTTATTATTGTACAAGGAAATCATCTCTTTATCTCAGGCTTAATAAATAGAGCACTCAGTCAAATCTTCATTAAGTTACATTTTCATTTCACATGGTGGTCTTTTCATCAAAGGTTAATAATAGACATAGCCATTTCTAAGTGTTTCTATTCTAGAAAATAGATGTGTGGCTCTTCAACAATTGTGTATTATTTGTTTGACTATAATATAGACTCATGAAATTTTGGGGGGGTACAGGAAACTTTATTGATGGTATATGACAAAGCAGGACTCCTTAAGCCCCTCCCCTCCTCAGGGGTCTAGGATGGAAACTGGAGGCCAGGAGATTCTCAATGTGTTGGGGGACTGATTTGGGGTAAGGACTTCCCAGCAGCTGAGGGCCTTCTCTGTTGCTGGGGCTGGTGGTCCAGGGGGGTCTTACTCCTTGGAGGCCATCTGGACCATGAGGTCCACCTCCCTCTTGTTGTAGCCAAATTCATTGTCATACCAGGAAATGAGCTCGACAAAGTGGTCACCGAGGGCAATGCAAAGCCCCAGCACCGAAGGTGTAGGAGTGGGTGTCACTGTTAAAGTCGCAGGAGACCACCTGGTCCTCAGTATAGCACAGGATGCCCTTGAGGGGGCCCTCTGACACCTACTTCACTACCTTCTCAATGTCACTGTATTTGGCAGCTTTCTCCAGATGGCAGGTCAGATCTACAACTGACACATTGTGGGTGGGGACACAGAAGGCTATGCCAGTGAGCTTCCCGTTCAGCTCAGGAATGATCTTGCCCACAGCCTTGGCAGTGTCAGTGGAAGCAGGGATGACGTTCTGGGCAGTCCCTCGGCCAGCAGGCCACAGCTTGCCAGAGGGGCCATCCTTGGTCTTCTGGGTGATAGTGATGGCGTGAACTGTGGTCATGAGTCCCTCCATGATGCCAAAGTTGTCATGGATGGCCTTGGCCAGGGAGCCAAGAAGTTGGTGGTGAAGGAGGCATTGCTGACGATCTTCATGGAGTTGTCATACTTGTCATGGTTCACACCCATCGCAAACACGGGGGCATCCGCGGAAGGGGCAGAGATGATGACCCTCTTGGCTCCACCCTTCAAGTGAGCCCAAGCCTTCTCCGTGGTGAAGACATCAGTGGGCTCCACAGCATATTCAGCACCAGCATCACCCCACTTGATGTTGGCAGGATCTTGCTCCTGGCAGATGGAGACGGACTTCCATTGATTGTCATCAATGGAATGGCTTCCAATAGAAGCCATTCCAATAGAATGGCTTCCCATTCTCAGCCTTGACTCTGTCTTTGAACTTGCCATGAGGAGAATCATACTGGAACATGTAGACCGTGTAGTTGAGGTCAATGAAGGGGTCACTGACCTCCTGGGTGGTAATAATGGCATGGACTAACAATGCCAAACATCCACTTTGCCAGAGTAAAAAGCAGCCCTGGTGACCAGGCGCCCAATACAGCCAAATCCATTCACTCTGACCTTCAGCAGCGTGTCTCAGGGTTGAGGCTGGCACTGTGCAGGAAGATGTGGCTGTCTGTCAAACGTCAGGAGTGGAGAGCCTAGACTCATGAAATTTTAACTGGATGTATAGAAGTACCTCTTAAAGAACAAATATGCTTTCCTTGAGTGATAAGAGAAAGTTCATAATCCATCATATTTTCCAATTTTCTTGGTCCCCAGAAATTTTAGAACTAAAGGTAAGGTGTGCACAGTAATTCTATTATCTTGGGTTCTATTATATTTATTAATATTTCTTCCCTAATTCTTTCTATATAGATCTGTTAATGGTGGTTCAGTCATAAAAGTACAATGATACCTACCCATTGCAATAACTTCAGCATCTCGGGGATGTGTGGTGTAGGACACAGATGCCGCCCTGCAGCTGCTAATCTGCTTTTCCAGAGGGAAGTGCGGCTGATCGTTGGAGAGAATACCCTTTCAGCTCTGACGCCCACACTCTCATAGCCTCTTCCTGCAGCCAGAAGTGGTTTCAAAAGAATTTAAATCTTTAGCTTGCCTCTCTCAAAATACAAACAAAACATATTTTTAAAACCTAGGAATAATTGTGCTACTTTCTCATTTTACTCCATTGTCTTTCATTCTATGCTGTATAAAAGATTTATTTTCCAATAAAATATCCTCTCACCAGACTCTTTCGAGCCCTGTACCCTACACTTTTTTATTACCTCCCTGACTAAATGTTCCCAGCGGCCTCTGGAGTGTCAGGCACAGTATGTCTCAGCTTGTTTCTCTTATTTCCTATTGCCAAGTCCAGAACCCGACTTTCTGAAACTCCCCAGAAGCTGGGGGAAGGGAAGGGCACTTGGAAGGCAAAACAAGACGACACTTTCAGAAACACCCAGGTTTCCCGGGCTCCAGGGTGACTCCTCTGTCATCATCGCAGGTGTGGCTGTGGTGCAGAGTCAGTCACAGGGCTCAGGGCCCTGCCTGTCATCAGTAAAACCCAGCTCCTGAAACAGGCAACTTCAGGTTTCTGCAGTGCTGCCTGTCACATTAATTAGTAAATGACATGAATTCTGAAAAAGAAATCTCTTTTCTTAAGGAAAGGGAATTAATCTAACCAAGTTGTTAGCTGATATCCTTAACGTATCACTGGCAAAGAAGAGGAAAGACGTCTATTTGTGAACTGATTTCTAAATCTTTACCCAACTCTTGGATTACATACAGATCTTAGAATGATTTAACACCTTACACTCTCTCAAAGTTATATTATTCTTTTGGGGTATTTAATTATATATTACTTTAACATTCCACAGGATAATCTCAGGATTGTTTCACAAGGGATGTGGTTTAGAGGAGCCCGAGGATTTTTACCGCTCTCTGTTCACTTCTCATTTCATCCCAGACTTTCTATCTGGAGCTACTTCTCTTCTGCCTCCTGTATGTCTTTTAGAATTTTCTTCTAAAATCAGCTGCTGGTGAATGATTATGATTTTGATTCATCTAAAAATGTTGTCCTCGTTCTTGAAAGATCTAGTCACTGAGTATAAAACTGCAGGCAAACCGTTCTTTTCACTGGGCACCGGGAGAGCAAGGCACTGTTTCCGGTTTCTGTCATCACTGCTGGAAGCCAGCAGCTGGTCTCGAGTTCGAATTTTGAAGGTAATCTGCATTTTAACCCCTCTGGCTGCTTAATATATTCTCTTTATCTTACATGTTCTGTTGTTTCACTAGGGAATATCCAGTGTTTTCTTTTTTATTTACACTGCTTGGGATATTTTGAGCTTCTTGAACAGGTGAGTTGGTGTTTCACCGGTTCTGGAAGCGATTTTCAGAAGAGATAAGCAGCGGCGTCTGCACTCACGAAGCGTTCAAATCTTTGGTACCTGCCAGTAGCATCTGGCTGGCAGGCCGTGCATAGGTTCAATGTTTAGCAGCGGGACAATGACCTGCTGCCCACTCATGGCCACCGTGGCTGCTATAGCATGATTCTGCACCTTCTAGCAAACGGTGGTTGACATGCTGTGGAGTATCTTATAGCAGGTTCTTCAGGATACTGGGGTGGCTCCGGCTCCTGTTTGGGGGAAGGTGCTACAGATTAGTGGCAACAAAATTGCCTTTCGGGTTAATGGCTGTTTCATGTTTGCCATGGGTGCTGCTGTGAAGATCAGACAGAACACTGTGCCCCTGTTGCTTTGGGGCAGTTTTATAGCCTAAACATGATCAAATTTTTTATCTCCAGGATTCCATATTTGAGATGGGAACATGAATTGAAGATCATACTTAAAGGCAGCTCTTAATGTCAGACCTTCTGTGGGAGCTGGGACCCAGAGATGCCTCTGGGGGTGCTTGTACAAAAGGTTTCCTTTTACACAGGACTTCTTAACCAAGAGAACCCTGCATCACCGCCCTACTTAGAGATCATCTTTTGGTGGGACAGGAGATAAGCTCAGACACAGTTAGGGGTAATGATACATTTATCAAGGATATTTTCTAACTTTCTGATCAGGATACGTGGCAAGTCAACATGCCCTTTCTGTTGTACCCATGCAGAAACCATGAGAAGCAGCCGTATGGCCTCGATGACAGCAACCTGCTTTCCAGCGGAGCTCAGTGTGTTACCAGACAGGGTCCTGGCCCTGAGCGCATCCGCCTAGGGCTGGCCGGTAGTGTGTGGGGCCTTGACTTCGTACAGGAAAGATTTCACAATGGGAGTCCAGGTGACTATGAGGGTACGTTTATTAAAGCTGGGGGCAGTGGAACAAGAAGGGGCTTGGCACAGAAGGAACAACAGGAGAGCCGGGCTGGGCAGCTTTGGTTCTGCTGAAATGCCATTGGAAAGAAAGGAGCTGAAGCAGGGCTGCCTTAGCCCACTGGGAAGTCAGAGAAAAAGGGGTTTTGGGGGAAAAGGTTTAGGGGGGTTAGCCCGGGACTAGCCAATGCTGCCCATTACTCCCCTGGCTGCAAGTCCCTGGGGACCCTTAGAGTTTAGGAGATGTGTCCCTGTTGGGAAAGAAAGGGGGGAAGGGGAAGGCACAGGCATGCTGGGAGGGAGGGAGGAGGGTGGCAGGGGCAAGGAGAACGCAGGCTGGGTCCTTTACCTTGAGGGTTTTCTCTCTCTCCTGCAGGCGGGAATCTCAGGGGGTCCCAGGAGAGGGTTTCAGCAGAATATTCATCAGTTCTCCAGGTGTGTCCCTTCAGGGGGGTCGTTAGTCATTGCAGCTGGTCCTGGCGTCTCCCACCTGGTGTTGCTGCTTTTCTGGGCTTGGAGCTGAAATACAACTGAGGCCTAGATGTTAACTCCAGCAGGTGACCTTCTGGGTCTGGCCGGTCTGCTCAGCTGTCTGTCTCAGTTTCTGTAGTCCACTTGCCGAGGGATTTTCCTAGCTTCTTACTGTCCTGCCTCAAATATCTCTCTACGTAGAGGTCACAGGGTCACTAAGATATTTGAAGTTTGGTGTTTTAAGGACATTTTTAATGAATTCTTTGGAGTCTATATCAGACGGCATTCTGGAAGGCTTGTGAGTTTCCACCTGGGTTTAGCTCCCCGTCTGGAGGTCCAGCATGGAGAGGACCGTCTGTGTGCACCCTGTGCCTCAGCCCGAATGGTGCCACGTCTCCTGATCCCACGGCCAATTGAATGACAGCGAAATTGCAACCAAAATTGAATGTGAAATTCTATTTGCAATTTTCAATCTTTCTTGGTTTGGAAAACTGTGTAGAGTTTGGGGATATCTCTTGATTTTCCCAAGAAGTTTGTATTTAGATTTCACAGGTAATGCAGTAACAGACATTTGCCAGAGGCACGCCAAAGGTTCCCCTACGCCACAAATTTCTCTCAACATCACGGGCCCTGCTTGAACATTCCTGAACCTCTCTAGAATTTTATGATTCACTGAACTGTTTAAATCTTCATCATGGTGGTGTGTCTTTAACTAACACAGAGAGTAGCTGGAGGCACCTTAGAAGCCTCTCTAGGTACACACTCCAGTGAATTGTCCGCATGGGGGCATGGCCCAGAGTTCGTTTCTGGTGGCCTGAGTCCCAACTGTACAACTGCAGGCGGAGAGACGGTGGTCAAGATGAATGACAGTGCAATGAGATCAGCAACACACTGAAGGGAGTGTTGGCAGGTAAAAAAAAAAAAAAACCTTAGCATTTAACTCCTGTTGTGGAAGGGAAATGAACAAACTGCTGTGAACCTGCTTAGTGGCAGTACCGATCGTCTATTGGACTGATCCTTTTCATACTTCTGTGTTTTTCAAAGCTTAGAAATTGAGAAAGCAATGGGATTCCTCACTTTGAGAGAAGTTTAAAATTTCTGATAGTCCTCATGTTATCTTCCGTTGTGGTTATTAGAAAGCATTTTTCCTCTGGTTAATGTATATAGCCATGGTATAGATAATTTCTTATTAACTGTCCTCTTTGTTTTGATTTTAACAACTAACCAGATGCCCCTGAAAACTTTCTCTTTAAGGTCAGGTCCCAAACCCAGAACTATAGAGACTGACAGAGTATTGTTTACAGCCAGATCATCTCTAGCACCAGGCTTTGCCCCTTCATCTGGCCTGTGTGCCCTACGTGACCAGAACAGGGATTCCTGCAATAATTAGTGAGTGTCTCAAATCGCTCTGTGAGACTCAGAATGGCTTTAACCAGCACACCATGGAGGAAGGAATGTCAAGTGGAGGGGAAGAGCTCGTTCTCCCCCTTGGGGAAGGTACTTACTAGTACGGTCACTTTTTCTAAGTAGAAACTTACATCTATAAGGAAGAACTATTAGCAAATAACTGGCAAAGATTTTATTATTGATTCTGAATAAGAGAAACAATATTCCAGGCACAGACCTGGAATCATTGGGCAGTGGCTAGTGGAACACCAAAGTAGAATTTTGAAAAATGATCTGGCCAGTATTTGTACTAGATAAAGATTTGTATTCTTTGCCACAACACAATTAACACAGGTCTAGATTTAAAAAAAAACACAGCATTGAAACTCTTCCTACTGACAATATTAATGGACAGGCCTATGAGGATTCCCTTCTCTGTGTTCTCTCTCTGACCACTCAGCACAAACATTCTGGTTCTAAAAAAAAAGTGATCTGTTAAGTATTTTAAAACACAGGTAAATTAAGTCAAAGCATAAATTGCAGAAGTTGAAGAAGCCCCGCCAGCTGATTCAGTGCAGGGACCGGCCCATTCAGAGCTCCCACAGGAGGCCGTCACTGCCATCTCAGCGGATGGGCCAGGCCCGGGCAGCCCTGCTGAGCGCTCATTTGGCCCGTCAACCGCACAGTTTCCTCATGGATTCATTTCTCCCATGGTAAGAAGAATTGGTCTGGTTTATCCACTTCTTGTTATTGATATTTTCCCCTTAACTATAGGGACCAGAAACCTGCTTCTCACTTTAAGTTCCGAATTAGTGGTAATAGCCTTCTGAAGACTATGGAGAACATTCTGAGACATGTGGACAAGAAACAGACATTGTGTGTTACCGGTGGCTTGCTGATAACAAAAACACCTGTTTTCCCCGATGCATTGTGACCTTTCAGGAACACCACACAGGAGTCCCATTGTGTGATGACTGGTAGAGCTCAGAATGTTCTATAATGCTGCAAATTGCAGCCCACCTGTTGTTCGACAAAAGCCTGTGCTTCAGACTGTACAAGAGGGGACCCCTCAAAACCAGAATTTATTTGTTACACTAAATACACTAAAAACGAGTGTATTTATTCTTACAGGTTTAAACTTCAGTCACCTACCAAGTATTTTCCCTTTGAAGCAATACACTTATCAAGGCATGTTTTCCACTGTTCAAACAGTTTTTGAACTCATCAATTTTGATGCCTTTTTGTGCTTCTGCCATTTTTTGTTTCGCCTCTTCCACATCAACAAAACATTTTCCTTTGAAGACTTTTTCATCCAGGGAAACAAAGAAAAAGTCACTCAGGGCGAGATTGGGTAAATAGGGAGGGTGTGGCCTGGGGTCACGCCATTTTTGGTCAGAAACTGCTGAGTGCTCCGTGTGATGTGGGCGGGTGTGCTCACCATAAATCACCTACCGTGAAATGGGCAAATGCACTGGAAGAAACTTCAGAAGAAAATTCACTTAAGCTGAACTCAGCCTCTCACAATGATGCCAGCTAGTCCACTGACATAGATGGGTTCCTAGAACATTCAACTAGCAGGGGAAGCCTATACTACAAGGGGCCTGCCCTCCAGAAGATAACTCCAGTTTGGGGGGAGGTCCCCCTTTGTACTTGTTTCATCCCCAGAGTGTTGTCATTTGTTTTCCATGAACACAAACCCATGGTCCGCTGCACCAAAATCAGGGACCGTGGAACTTCTAAACTGATAGCCACGTTCTTCCAGAATCCAAGTTCACTGCCTTTTCCTCAGGGATGAACCCTAATTTGACAGCTCTCCTACACAGCAGAGGTGAGCAGGATCCCTCTCCTGCTGTGAACCGTGAAGAGGTTCATCCTGGGGGCCATCTGTGGATTGATGGTGTGGGGACCGTTGTCACATTGCGTTACCTGAACTCTTCTTATGTTGAATTAACATTGAAGAAAAGCATGAGATACATAATATATAAAGCAGCAATTTTTGTCACACATAGTTGTGTACCACCTAGAAACTTTAATTTGTAGTTGTTGGTCCATTCTTTTTAAAAATAAATTTGTATGATTTGCAATAATTGGATCCCCACTTCTTTCCACAACAAAAGGAGCCTGGGTGCTTGCCCTCCACCAGAGCTGTGTACAGGGCTCCGTGCACACAGGTCGTTTCTTCTCGGCTCTCCTCCAATAAAGCCTCTCCAGGCTGGCGTCCCAGCCCCTCGAGTCTTGAGAGGATTTAGAAACAATAATTCCAAACCGGTTCCCATCCAGTGGTTCCATTTACTATGTGGAGTTACCCCAAGAAGAGAAAAGTTTCTCTGAAATTTTGTGGGGAGTCAAAAGGAATTGGAAAAGTCTCTCCTAGAAAACCCCGTGTTATGTCCTCAACAGAATCTGTGATGTGGGTGCCTCTCTAATATGTGAGGCCCCCACTCTATCCTTTCCTTTCTCCCTCAACCCCAATGTTCCTAAGGCCTGTGTCCCTGTAAGGGAGGTTCTCTGACAGAAGTTGGGGTGAGTGCTCTCTATTCCCCCTGTGCAAAGTCCCCTGGCGCTGAAGCAGAGATTCTTGGTACTTGGGATGACCCTACAGATAAGGAGCAGCTGTGAGGTGTTCTTTGATGCCTTAAAGAACTCAAGGCATCTTCTGAGCACCCGGCCAGGTTAGTGTCCATTACCAATTGGTCTTGAACCTTTCTGTACTGTCAGTTTCCCCTACATCTCCCCTTCTTTGGCCTGGGTTCACAAGTAGGGATTCAACTATCAGAGATAAGTTGTATGAAACTCTCTTTTTTAAGTTAAAAATATTCAAATATTAGCAATTTTATAGGTTTGGATTGTACACTTTGAACAGGAGCAAAAGAGAGTATGAAAGCTGCTTGTATCCCAGGGGCTGAAAGTCAATAATCAAGTCAAGGGGACTCAGTTCCCAGAGTCTTGGCCCCATATGTCATAGGTCCATTCATTGTGCCCTCTGTTTTTTTTAACCAGCCATGTTTGGTTACCTCTACTTCCAGTCCCTCCCTATTCTTTCCCCAACTATGTCATCCCCATCCCTGAGACTCCCCGAAGTTCATACAGACCCTCAGCACTGCAAGAGATCCATAGACAAGTAGTGATGGTTTCCCTCTTTCTTAAAATTACCTTTTTCTTACCTGTATCTTTCTTCCAACTAGTAGGAGGAGGAAGAGAAAGGTTTTCTGAAATTTTCACAGGAAGTAGAAGAGAAATAATGTGTCATCTGAATGAAAGAGTGTAGAAGCTTGAGCCCCTCTGCTTTCCAGGATCCCTGCAATGATGAAGTCCCAAAACCTGGGTTCATTCACTGAGACCACAGGTCTTTATCTGATCAACAATTATTCACTGGGCTCTGTTCTAGCCTCAGAGAATCCTATCTAAATATGATAGAAAGTCCCCTATTATCATGGAACTTAGCTAACATCAGGGGAGAGAGACAATAAACAATCCCTAACACTCAGGAAAGAAAATTCTGGGAGTATTAATGGCTCTGAAAATAATACAGTAGGGGCCTTTGCACTAGGGTGCGATCACTGAAGAGCTTATGTGTAGACTCACCCACCCTGGGGTAAAGCAAAAAAAAAAAAAAAAGGTGGTTTAAAGGGCACCTAGATTACACAGGAAGGAAATCTATTTACAAGCCCTAGAGCATCTGCCAAGTGGGAGGGGAACTGCAGGAACTGCAGAAACTCTCTCAGAGGCACTGGAGAGAGCCAGTCATTTGTTGGTACTCGCTCTCCCCCTTGATCTCAGGGGCAGGACATAATTCAGGTGCTTTAACCAGCCAGCCTTAGTTGTCAGAGTGCCTTCAGGCCCCAGGCCAACACCAGCTCTGTGGCTTGTCCCTGGGACTCCCTATAAGCCACACCCACTCCAACTACAGTTCATGGCTCCCTGTGGCCCACTCCCACTCCAGATCCAGCTGTCCTGCTAAAGACACCTGCACACACAGTCCACAAAGGGGAAGCTCCCACGCAAGTTTATGCTGTTAAGACTGGGAGAGGTCACTGTTTCACCTAATTCATAGAAACAAACACAGAGAGACAGCTAAAATGAGGGTATAGAGAGATAGATTTCAAATAAAGAAACAGGAACAAAAGAAGAACTAAATGAAACAGAGATAAGCAATTTACCAGATAGAGTTAAAGGTAAAGACTGGTTATAAGTGTGCTCAATGAACTAAGGAGAAGAGTAGATGAACTCAGCGAGAACTTCAACAAAAAGATAGAAAAATATTTAAAAGAATGAGTCAGAACTGAAGGATATAATAATTGAAATAAAAAACACTCTAGAGGAAATCAATAGCAAATTAGTTGATGCAGAAGAATGAGTCAGCAAGCTAAAAGACAAGGTAGTGAAAATCAATCAGAAGAGCAAAAAGAGAAAAGATTTTTAAAAAAATGAGAATAGTTTAAGGAACCTCTGGGAGAACATCAAATGTATCAACATTTGAATAGCAGGGGTCCTACAAGCGGAAGAGAGAGAGAGAAACATAAAATCCACTTAAAAAGTAATGACTGAAAACTTCTCCAACCCCATGAAGAAAACAGACATACAAATTGCAAAAACACAGAGTTCCAAATGAGATGAACCCAAAGAACCCCATACCCAGACACATCATATTTAAAATGTCAAAAGTTAAAGAATCTAATGGCAGCAAGAAAAAAAGCACCTAGTTATGTACAAGAGGCCCTTTATAATACTATCAGCTAGTTTTCAGCAGATACTTTTCAGGACAAAAGGGAATAGCACAAAATATTCAAAGCAGTGAAAGACAAAAAACTATGACCAAGAATATTCTACCCAGAAAAATCAGCATTCAGAATTAAAGGAGAGATAGTTCCCCAGACAAGCAAAAGCTAAAAGAGTTCACCACCACTAAATATGCATTAAAAGAAATGTTAAATGGAAAATAAAAGACCAAAACTAAAAATGAGAAAATATTAGAAAGAAAAATTTCACTGATAAAGGCAAACATTTGTAAATGTAGTGGACCAACCAAGTAAAAAGCTAGTGTGAAGATTAAAACACAAAACTAGTAAAGCCATGTGTAACTGCAGTAATAAATTAAGGGACACACACAAAAGAAGATATAAAATATGATGTCAAAAACAAATGTAGGGGGGTAAGTAAAAAATGTAGTAGTTTTAGAATACATTTGAACTTAAGCTATGATTAATTTAAAATATATTTATATAAACATAGTTCATTATATATGAATCTTATGGTAACCCTAAATCAAGAACTGATAATATGTACACTTAAAAAAGAAAAAGAACCCAAAAGAAAACACCAAGAAAGTCACAAATATGCCAAAAAAGGAGAGAAAGAGAAGAAGAAAGGAACAGAAGAACTACAAAACTGACCAGAAAAACAACAAAATGGCAATGAGTACATAACTATCAATAATCACTTTAAGCGTAAATAGACTAAATACCCCAATCAAAAGACAGCATGACTGCCCTGGCCAGTGTGGCTCAGTTGGTTGGAGTGTTGTCCCATAAACCAAAAGGTCACAGGTTTGGTTCCCAGTCAGGGCACATACCTAGGTTGCAGGTTTGGTCCCAGTCAAGGTACATACAAGAGGCAACCAATCAATGTTTCTCACATTGATGTTTTTCTCCCTCCTTACCTTTCTCTCTAAAATCAATAAGAATGTCCTTGAGTGAGGATAAAAAATAAAATTTAAAAAACAGGTGACTGAATAGATTCAAAAATAAGACCTGTGCATATACTGCCTACAAGAGACTCACTTCAGTTCAAAAGACACATATAGACAAAAAGTGAAGGAAAAGAAAAAGGTATTTCATGCAAATGGAGATTTTAAAAAGCAACAGTAGCAATAGTTATGTCAGACAAAATAGACTTTATTTTTTTATTTTTTAATATATTTTATTGATTATATCATTACAGTTGTTCTATTCCCCCCCTTCAATCCCTTCCACCCGCACCCTCCCTCCCCCACCATTCTGCCCCCCTTAGTTTATAACCACGTGTCTCAAGTTCTTTGGATTCTATATTTCCCCCACTATTCTCACCCTCCCCCCTATCTATTTTCTACCTACCATCTATGCTATTTTCTGTGCCTTCTCCCCCCTTCTCCCCCTCCCACCCCCCTGTTTCTAACCCTCCATGTGTTCTTCATTTCTATGGTTCCACTCCTGATCTAGCTGTCCTCTTGGTTTGCTTTTGTTTTAGGTGTGGTTGTTAATAGCTGTGTGTTTGCTGTCCTTTCACTGTTAATATTTTTCATCTTCTTTTTCTTATATAAGTCCCTTTAGCATTTCATATAATAAGGGCTTGGTAATGATGAACTCCTTGAACTTGACCTTATCTGAGAAGCACTTTATCTGTCCTTCCATTCTAAATGAAAGCTTTGCTGGATAAAGCAATCTTGGCTGTAGGTCTTTGGATTTCATGACTTGGAATACTTCTTTCCAGCCCCTTCTTGCCTGTAAGGTCTCTTTTGAGAAATCCGCTGACAGTCTGATGGGTACTCCTTTGTAGGTGACTGTCCCCTTATCCCTTGCTGCTTCTAGGATTCTCTCCTTCATTTTGGTCTTGGCTAATGTAATTATGATGTGCCTTGGTGTGTTCCTTCTTGGGTCCAACTTCTTTGGCACTCTCTGAGCTTCCTGGATTTCCTGGAAGTCTATTTCCTTTGCCAGACTGGGGAAGTTCTCCTTTATTATTTGTTCAAATAAGTTTTCCACTCGTGGCTGTTTCTTTCCCCCTTCTGGTACCCCTATAATTCGGATGTTGGAACGTTTAAAGATGTCCTGGAGGTTCCTAAGCCTCTCCTCATTTTTTTGAATTCTCATTTCTTCATTCCTTTCTGGTGGGATGTTTTGTTCTTCCTTCTGGTCCATTCCATTGATTTGAGTCCCAGTTTCCTTTCCATCATTATTGGTTTCCTGTGTACCTCCCTTCATTTCAATTAGTTTAGCCTTCATATGTTTCTCTAATTTGTGACTTTGTTCCTCTAATCTGTGACTATAATCTACCAGTTCTGTGAGCATCCTGATAAATAGTGTCCTGAATTGTGCTTCTGAGAGGCTGGCAATTTCTTGGTTGCTTAGAGTTATTGGCTCTGGGACTTTGAGTTCTTCTTGTGCCATCTTTCGGGTTGTTCGTGCCTGTTCCATAGCAGGATCAGAGCCCTAAAGTGTTCACTAGAAGAGGGCAACTAAGTCGCTGGGTTGTGACGCTGTATGTGGGGGTGGGGTCAAAGAGGGACTCTGGCGTCCCATCTGCCCCCTGCCGCCACAGCCCTCACCGCAGTTGCTGCTGTCACCGGGCCCACGCGTTTCGTCCCACTGCACGCGAGTGTGCCATCACCATCAGCCCTCGCCCCCTGGGGCCTGCGTGGTCTGTCTCACTGTGCGCGAATATGTGCCTGCAGTCTGCCCCGAACCCCAACTGGTTCCCGTCTGCCTGCGCGCCTGGGTCGGGGGCCCTGTCCTGCCCGACCCTGCTCACTGCTGGCTCCGCCCCTCTTACTATCCCCGTTGAACGGTTAGATATAGTCGGACTTCCGTATAATTCAATTTTCTGTCCTTTGGTTGTGTCTTTGTTTCTCCAAACCTTTGTTTTATTCAAACTTGGTTATGGGAGAAGGCACAGTGTTTCCACCTATGCCTCCATCTTGGCGGAACTCCACCACAAAATAGACTTTAAAACAAGAGACAAAGAAGGGCATTATATAATGATAAATGGATCAATCCAACAAAAGAACATAACAATTATAACATCGAAGCACAAAACATAAGAGCACCCAAATATTTAAACCAAATATTAATAGACATAAAGGTAGAGTTGACTGTAGCACAATAATACTAGGAGACTTTAACACCCCACATACATGAATAAACCAATTAATCAGACAGAAAATCAACAAGGAGACAATTGTATTAAATAACACACTAGAATAGATGCACTTAACAAATACAGAACATTATAACCAGAATCAGCACAATACACATTCTTTTCAAGTCCTCATGGAACATTTTCCATGACAGACCACATGTTAGGACAAAAAACAAGTCTCAGTAAATTTTAAAAAGTTGAAATAATGTCAAATATCTTTGCCAATCACAACAGTGCGAAACTAGAAATCAATTACAAATGAAAACTGGGGAAAGAAACACAAACATGTGGAAGCTAAACAACATGTTACTAAACAAGTGATGGGTTAGTAAAGAAATCAAGGAGTGAATAAAAATATCTTGAGACAAATAAAAATAGAAACACAACAACACAAAATATTTGGGGAACAGCAAAAGCAGTTTTAAGATGAAAATTCATAGCAATATAGACCTACTTCAAAAAATTAGAAAAACCTCAAATAAACAATCTAAATTTACACCTAAAGTAACTAGAAAAGGAAGAACAAAGCCAAAGTTAGTAGAATGAAACAAAGTATAAAGATCAGAACAGAAATAAATGAAATGAAGACTAAAAATATGATAGAAAAGATAAATGAAACTAGGAGGTGTTTCTTTGAAAAGATAAACAAAATAGATAAAACTTTAGCCAGACTCATTAAGAAAAAAAGAAAGAGGGCCAGATAAATAAAACCAGAAATAAAAAAGGAGAAGTAAAATTAGAAATAAAAGAGTACACCCACCACAGAAAAAAAAGATTATAAGAAAATATTATGAACAATTATGCCAACAAATTGGATAACCTAGGAGAAATGAATAAATCCCTAGAAACATATAATCTTCCAAGACTGAGTGATGAAGAAACAGAGAATCTGAAGACTGATTACTACAAACAAAATTGAATGGGGGAAAAAAAACTCCCAACAAAAATCCAGGGCCAGATGGCTTCACAGGTAAATTCTACCAAGCATTCAAAGAAGAATCAGTATCAATCCTTCCCAAGCTATTTCAAAAAATTGAAGAGAAATGAAAGCTTCTAAACTCATTTTATGAGACCAACATTACCCTGCTATTAAAGCCAGACAAAGACACTACCAGAAGAAAGAAGGAGAAGGAGAAAGAAAAGGGGGAGAGAATGGGGAATGGAAAGGAAAATGGAAAAGAAGGAGCTGCAGAAGGAGGAGGAAATTACAGGCTCATATTCCAGGTGAACATAGATGCAAAAATCCTTAACAAAGCATTAGCAAATCAAATTCAGAAATATATTATAAATATCATACATCATGATCAATTCCAGGGATTTATTCCTGGAATGCAAGCTTAGTTCAATATCTGCAAATCAATTAATATGCTACACCACATAAACAAAATGAAGGACAAAAATCATATGAATAGATGTAGAAAATAGATCTACATCTACATCTCATATCAATAGATGTAGAAAAAGCATTTGACAAAACCCAGCACCATTTATGATTAAGAGAAAGCCCTCTCAGCAACATGGGCATAGAGGAAACAAACCTTAACATAATAAAGGCCATATGTGGCAAACCCACAGGTAGAACATACTCAATGGTGAAAAGCTGAAAGCTTCTTCTCTAAGATCAGGAACAAGACAAGAGTGCCCACTGTCACCACTGTTATTCAACAGAGTATTGAAGGTCTTAGCCACAGTAAGCAGACAAGAAAAAGAAATAAGAGATGTCTAAATAAGAAAGAAAGAAGCAAAATTGTCACTATTTGCAGATGACATAATACGGCATATTAGAAAATCCTAAATACTCCACCAAAAATCTATTAGAACTAATAAGTGAGTTTCTTAAAGTTACAGATTCAAAAAAGAAAAAAATAATATTCAGAAATCTGTTGTGTTTCTATATACAAATAAAAAACAATCAGAAAGAAAAATTAGGAAAACAATCTTATTTACAACTGCATGAAAAAGAATAAAATACTAGGAATAAATTTAACCAAGGAAGTAAAAGACCTATACTCAGAAAACTATAAGACATTGATGAAAAAATTGAACAAGACACAAGTAAATGGCAGGATATACCATGATCATGAATAGGAAGAATTATCATTGTCAAAGTGTCCATATTATCCAAAGGAATATACAGATTCAATGCCATCCCTATTAAAATACCAATGGTATTTTTTTGCAGAACTACAACAAACAATCCTAAAATTTATATGGAACTACAGAAGATCCCAAATAGCCAAAGAAATCTGAGAAAAAATGAACAAAATTGGAGTTATCATACTCTCTGATTTCCAACTATACTACAAAACTATACTAATCAAAACAATATGGGCCCTGGCTGGTGTAGCTCAGTGGATTGAGCGCGGGCCTGCAAACCAAAAGATCATAGTTCAATTCCCAGTCAGGGCACATACCTGGGTTGCAGGCCAGTTTCCAGCAGAGGATGCACGAGGCAACCATACATTGATATTTCTCTCTCTCTCTTTCTCTCTCTTTCTCCTCTAAAGATAAATAAATAAAATTTAAAAAAATATGGTACTGGCACAAAAACAGACACAAATCAATGGAGCAGAATAGACAGCCAAAAAATAAACCCATACTTTTATGGTAAATTAATCTACAACAAAGAAGGCAAGAAAACACAATGTAGAAAATACAGTCTCTTCAATAAATGGTGTTGAGAAAACTTGATGGATACATGCAAAAAATGAAACTACACCATTTTCTTACACCATATACAAACATAAACTCAAAATTAATTAAAGACTTAAATGTAAGACCTGACAGCATAAAAACTCCTAGGAGAAAACACAGACAGTAAATTCTTCAATATTAATCACGGTAATATTTTTGGATATGTCTCCTTGGGCAAAAGCAGCAATAATAACAACAAAAAGATGGGACTTCAAACTAAAAACCTTTTGCACATTGAAGGAAACCATCAACAAGATGAAAAAGCAACCTACTGAAGAGGAAAAGAGACTTCTCAATGATACCTCCAATAAGAGGTTAGTATCCAAAATATATATAGAATTCATACAACTCAACATTAGAAAAACAATCTAGTTTAAAAATGGGCAGAGGAACTGAATAGACATTTTTTCCAAAGAAGATACACAGATAGCCAACAGGTACATGGAAAATATGCTCAGTGTTACCATCACCAGGGAAATGCAAATCAAAATGACAATGAGATATCACCCCACACCTGTCAGAATGGGTATTATCAAAAGGAAATAACAAGTGTTGGAGAGATTGCAGAGAAAAGGGAAGCCTTGCCCTGAATGGTGTGGCTAAGTTGATTGCGGTGTTGCCCCGTAGATCAAAAGATCATGGGTTTGATTCCTGGTGAGGACACATGTGAGAAGGCAACCAGTCAATGTTTCTCCCTCTTTTTCTCCCTGTCTGTCTGTCTGTCTCTCCCTCTCTTTCTCCCCCACCAATTCCTCTGTCTCTAAAAGCAATGAAGAAATGTCCACATGAAGAAAAGAAAAGAAAAGAAAAGAAAAGAAAAGAAAAGAAAAGAAAAGAAAAGAAAAGAAAAGAAAAGAAAAGAAAAGAAAAGGGAAGGGAAGGGAAGGGAAGGGAAGGGAAGGGAAGGGAAGGGAAGGGAAGGGAACCCTCATGCGCTTTTGGTGGGAATGTAAATTGGTACAGCCACTGTGGAAAACAGTATGAAGAGTCCTTAAGAAATTAAAAATGAAACTACCACAAAGACCCATCAATTCCATGTCTGGGTATTTATTCAAAGTAAATGAAAATACTTGCCCTGACCAGCATGGTTCAGTCGGTTGGAGCATCATCCCATAACTGAAAAGTTGCGGGTTCAATTCCCAGTCAGGGCACATGTCTGTGTTGTGGGCCCTATTCCTGGTGTGGGTGTGTATGATCCCCCATCCAGGCACATATGGGAGGCAACCAATCAATGCTTCTCTCTCATGTCAATGTTTCTCTGCCGTCCTCTCTCCTTTCTCTAAAAAGCAAAAGTGTCCTTGAGTGAGAATTTTTTTAAATGAAAACACTAATTTGAAAAGGTATATACATCAACATGTTCATTGCAGCATTATTTACAATAGCCAATAGAGGCAGTCAGCCTCAGTGTTCATCAATAGATGAATAGATAAGGAAGCTGTGATACATGTATACAATGGAATATTACTCAAACATAAAAAAATTAAGTCTTGCCATTTGAGACAACATGGGTGGAGAATACTATGTTAAGTGAAGTAAATCGGACAAAGAAATGCAAATAGCATGTGATTGATATTATATGTAAAATCTAAAAATCAAAACAAACAAAATGAAATGAAAACAGACTCATAGATACAGAGAATAAATTAATGGTGGCCAGAAGGAAGAGGTAGGAAAGGGATGGAAAAGAAGAAGAGGGTTAACAACATACTGTCAGTTATAAAATAAGTCATGGGCCCCCAGCTAGTGTGGCTTAGTTGGTTGGGCATCGTCCTTCAAGCAAAAGGTTACCAGTTCAATTCCCAGTCAGGGTGCAGGACTGGGTTGCAGGTTCAGTTCAGCTGGGGTGCATACAGAAGGCAGCCAATTGATGTTTCTCTCTTACATCAATGTTTCTCTCCTCTCCTCCCTCGCTTCCCTCTTTCTTAAAAAAAATTAAAAATGGAATGAATAAATAAATAAAATAAAACAAGTCATGGGGATATAAAGTACAATATAGAAAATATAGTCAGTGACATTGCAATAACTATGTACAGGGATGAATAATTATTAGACTATTGTGGTAATCACTTTCTAAAGTATATAAGTTGAATCGCTATACTGTATATCTGAAAGTAACACAATATAATACTGCATGTCAATCATAATTAAAAATAAATTAAATTTCAAAATAAAATAGCTGCCCCAATTATACTCTTTTTAAAAAGAGTGAGTGGGAGCAGGAGCTGAGTTGAGCACCCTGTGCGCACAGGCATTCAGTGAGGGGGGAGCCTTGCTGACATAAGAAAATGTTTAGGAGAGATCAAGGTTGGGAGCAGCATAGGTGGAAACTGCATTAACCTCCTCCCAGGACAAAACTGAAATTACAACTAAATTATAGAGTCATCCCTAATAACCAAGTGAATACCAGCTGAAGACAAGCCTTGTAACCAAGAATTCATGGAAGAAGCCACATCGAGACTGGTAGGCAGTGAGGAGGCACAAGAGGGTTGATCTCGCTCCCGTGGGCCACAGCTGAGGTTCTGGAGGAATGAATACCTTAGCTGCCAGGCCTAAGCCTCAGCTGGGCTCCCCAGCCCAGTGCATCAAAGCTGGGAAGAGGCTCCCACATAATATCTGGCTGTGAAAAGCAGCAGGGCTTCTGTCTGCCAGGGGGACACAGGCACTCTCTTAAATGGCCAACACACAGAATTTCTTTCACACCAACTCACCCTAGGCTCTGGCGGAGGGAGGGCAGAGTGAACTACAGTCACATGAGGAGAGTCTGGGATTTGTGGCTCCGGGGAGAGAGCTGAAGTGTCACCTGCCTGGATCTCTGCACTGAGCCATTCCCCCATACCACAGCAGCCATCTTCCTTGGGTGGACCACTCCCTTCCGTGAAACATCAACCTGGGGAAAGCAGTATCCCCACCCCCTGGATCCTTCTCACCCCACCGTGTGGAACTCATTTCCTGTTGAGGAGTATAGCCCAAGCTTCTATCAGTGACTGAGCCTAAATATCAGCCAGCAGGTGGAGGTAAGTTCTACTTACCCAGGCAGATATCTGGGTGCTTTGGGACCTTGGATGACCTATCCCCAGGCCTAGTGCTGGTAAAAGCCTACCTTGGTGCACAGTTTGGTCCTTTCCCCATGTGGCCCAGCAGAGGCAGCCACAAACTGTGGATCACTGATAGCTCCAAGCAGGTTGCCAGTCACAGGCAGCATCTGACATTGGTCTGCACCAGAGCCCCTCCCAAGATGCTCAGAATCAACACATCCAGTGGCCAGCTTCAGACAACAGCAGAGTAGGAGCCAATAAGCTTCAAGAGCAGCATATGCAAAGGGAGAGCTCAGCAGGCACCAAACCCTATTGAGGCAAATTCTGCTTTATGTAATCAGCATCCACACAGCAGCTTGCACACTGCGTTGTGGGTTGAGCCTCACAGTCAGCCAGCCTGAGGGTTGATTCCAAGCACAAATAGGCCAACATCAATAACGAACTATTAGAAAGGGAATATACTCTGACACGCGTTGCTCACTTTGTTGGAGCGTCGTGTTATAAACTGAAAGGTCACAGGTTTGATTCCCAGTCAGGGCACATGCCTAAGCCACAGTTTTGGTCCCTGGTAGAGGTGTGTATGAGAGGTCCCTGGTTGGGGTGTGTACAGAGGCAACCTATCAATGTTTCTCTCTCACTTCAGTGTTTCTCCTCTCTCTCTCCCTCCCCTCCCCTCTCTTTTAAATCAATAAGCATGTCTTTGGGTGAGGATAAAAAGATTAAAAATAAAAAAAGAAAGGGAAACTAAGAAAATTTCTTTCATAATTGCTTCAGAAAGAATAAAATACCTGGGAACAATTTAGCCAAGGAGGTAAAAGACTTGGGCTTGAAAAGACACTGAAGAAAGAAACTGAAGAAGATACAAATAAGTGGAAGCATATACTATGCTCATGGATAGGAAGAATTAACATCATTAAAATGTCCATACTACACAAGCAATGCATAAATTCAATGCAATTCCTATCAAAATACTAGTGGCATATTTCACAGAACTATAACAAATATTCCAAAAACTTATATTAAACCACAAACACCCCAAATAGCTTTAGGAATCCTGAGAAAGAAAAACATAGTCGGAGGGATCATGTTACCTGATATCTAAGTATACTACAGGGCACAGTAGCCAAAACAGCGTGGTACTGCCATAAAAACAGACATAAAGATGAATGGAACAGAATAGAGAGCCCAGAAGTAAACCCACACATTTAGAGTAAATTAGTCTTTGACAAAGGAGGATAAACCAAAAATGGGCTAAAGATATTCTATTCAATAAATGGTGTTGGGAAAATTGGACAGATACATGCAAAAAAAAATGAAACTAGACCACTTTTTTTACACCATACACAAGAATAAACTCAAAATGGATTAACAACTTAAATGTCAGACTCAAAGCCGTAAAAATCCTAAAATAAAACATCGGCAATAAAATCTCAAACATTTCTCATAGCAATATTTTTTCTGATATATCTCCTCAGACAAGGAAAACAAAAGAAAGAAACAAACAAATGAGACTACCTCAAACTAAAAGTGTTTGCACAGCAATGGAAACCATCAACAACCCACAATTGCTGAATATGGGGAGCCATCTCCCATATTCATCAATACGAATGGGAGAACATATTTGCTACTACATCTGATAAGGGCTTAATATCCAAAGTTTATAAGGAGCTTATAGCCCTGACCAGTGTGGCTCAGTTGGTCACCCCACAGAGCAAAAGGTCACCAGTTCAATTCCCAGTCAGGGCACATTCCTGGAGTGTGGGTTCAGTCCCTAAATGGGGTGCATACAAGAAGCAACCAGTCAATGTTTCTCTCTCACATAGATGATTCTCTCCTTCTCTTTCTTCCTCCCTTCTGCTCTCTCTAAAAATAAATAAATAACATCCTTTTTAAAGAAATTACAAAACCCAAAACACACACACCAAAAAAACCAACAAAAACAATCTAATTAAAACATAGGCAAAGGACTCAAACAGACATTTCTCCAAAGAGGACGTTCTGATGGTCAATAGACATATAAAAAGAGGTTATATATCACTAATTATCAGAGAAATACAAATTAAAATCACAGTGATATCACCTCACACCTGTCAGAACGTCTGCTTATCCATAAATCAACAAACAGTAACTCCTGAGGGGAATGTGGAGAAAAGGAAACCCTCATGACCTGTTGGTGGGAATGCAGTCAGCGTGGAAAGCAGTATGAAGATACTGCAAAAATTTAAAAATGTAACTGCCTTATGATCAGCAATTCTGATGCTGGTGTGGTGTCCGGAGTGAGAGCAGGGACACAGGAAACCCCTGAGGTTGCACAGGAGAGGCTGCGTTCTCTAGGTAACCAAGCTAGCCATGGGGTGTGATGATAGATTCCCCGCCCCCCGCAGAGGTGTGACGGGAGGAGGCTTGGTATGGAGTCTGCACAAGGCTAGAGAGAGACGGACGAAAGGAAAAGCCCTCCTAACCCTATCCAGTTCATGATTGAAGGGGAAACCAGAGGTCACAGTGGCATGAGGACCATAGAGGTTACTATGGTGTGAGGGGGAGGTGCTGACTTGCTAGTCTAGCCTGGGTGAAGAACAGGATTGGCCTGGGAGCTAAACCCTTGTGGAGCGTGTGGAAAATTGGGCCAGGAGATTTAAAAACAGAGTGGGGGCAGGCCCTGGAAGCTGTGTGGCCAGGCAACAGGCCCTGGGACCCACACACAGAGCCAGCTGCAGTGGTTGGCAGCAGCACTGGGTCCCTCGCACAAGAAGCTGCGGTGGGAATGGCAGTGAGGGCCGTGGACACAGACTCCAGGGGGCCTGACGCCAGCCAGACGTCCGCCTAGCAGCTTTGGGCTCTGAAGGACAGATAAGGATAGAGTGGGGTTTGGGGGCACGGTTTTGAGTCTCAGTCTTTTGGGGAACAAAGGGTTTTTTTCTGTGTTTAGCAGAAGATAGGAGCTGAGGAGTCCTCCATTTCTCCAAATTGTGCAACATTTTAATAAAGAAAAGACTTATTTCCTTCCTGCCAACCTCTGTCTTATGCCTTTGTCCAGTGGCAGGCAGCCGGCCCCACTTTCGTTCAGTAATAATTCCACATCTGGGAATTTATCTAAAGGAACCTGAAACACTAATTTGAAAAAATATCTGCACCACTATGTTCACTGCAGCATTATTTACAAGAGCCAAGATTTGGAAGCAGCCCAAGTATCTATTAGTAGATGAGTGAATAAAAAAAACCAGTGGTACAGTTATACAATGGAATATTACTCATCTGTAAAAAAGAAGGAAATTTTACCCTCTTTGACAGCATGGATGGACCTGAAGAACATTATGCTAAGTAAAATAAGCTGGTCAGAGAAAGACAAGTGCCATATGATCTCACTCACGTGTGGAATCTAATGAACAAACTGAACTAACAGGCAAAATAGAGACAGACTCATAGATTGAGCAGGCTGACAGCTGTGGGGGTGAGATGGAAGGATTGAGTGAAAAAGAAAAAAGAAGTCGTGGACAAGGATAACAGTGTGGTGATTGGGGGGGGAGAGGTGGGGAGAGGAGGGGACGGAGGGATAAATGGTGATGGGAAAAAGAGTCCTGGCCAGTGTGACGCGGTTGGTAAGAGTGTCATCCTATACTGAAAGGCTGTAGGTTCGATTTCCTGGTCAGGACACATGCCTGGGTTGCGGGCTCCGTCCTTCTTTGGGCATGTATGAGAGGCAACTGATCAATGTTTCTTTCTTTCATGAATGTTTCTCTCCCTTTCTGTCTCCCTCCCTTCCCCTCTCTCTAAAATCAATAAGCATGTCCTTGAGTGAGAATTTTTTAAATGGTTAAATAAAAGACAAAAAGAGTGAATGGCCAATGCCATTGGATGGGGGGTATCCCCCATTTCCCCTCTGCCTCCTGATATAAAAGGCTTAAGGGGTACAGAGCCCCAGGAGGCCGGGCCAGGGAGGTGCACCACTGGAAGGTGCAGGAACTTGGGGGCAGCTGCAGTGCTGTGGCCTGGACACTCGTGGCCTCCAGGCTGAGAGTGCGGAGTGGCAGCAGGCCACACTGGAGGACGAGGATGACCACGAACCCAAGCGAGGAGATGTCATGGACAATATCACCAGGCAGAACCAATGCTATGAGATCTGCGTCAGCAACCAAGGGAACGAGTCAGGAGACCACCAGGAGTGGAGCAGCGGCAGGCCTGTCGCCCTGCGGGAGCGAAGACAGAGATGAAACAAAAGCACCCGCCAGCTTCCTCCCACCTGAAGGTGACTTTGACAACACCCTTGTTGCCATCGACACATGTAACTTCGACCTACACTTCAAGGTGACCAGAAACCAGAGTCGTGGCCACATGCTTACCATTGAGGGCTTTGCATACCTGTGGTCAGGAGCCTGTGCCAGCTGTGGGGTAGAGGGGTGTGTGTGTTTGAGGTGAAGGTAATGAGGAAATCTCCGTGCGGCACCTTCCACCATGGAGCCTATGTGCTGTCTGTATGAGCTGGTCCCTTGACCCCCGCGGCACGCAGCCAGGCCCAGAGCCTCTCTTCAGTGGCTATGGAGGCACTGGGTAGAAGTCCCCCAGAAGCTGGTTTGAATGCCACGAAAACAAGTTTGCAGAAATGATGTGACTGGCCACTTTGCAAACTTCAAATGTGGAAATGACATGGAACTTTCCTTCATCAAGAATGGGAAGTGGATGGACATTGCTTTCCAAATTCAAGAGGAAGCCTTGGGGGCCAGGACTTCTACCTTCACGTCCTGGTGAAGAAATGGGCAATGATGTTCAATCTTGGGCAGAGGGCAGAGTCCTACTGTCCATCTTCCCTGAACTTACCTTCATCCAGCACCTTCTTCTAAGTGAGCAGGTCTGGGGCACCAGTGGACCAAAGACCAAGGCAGAATGTGAGATTCTGACCACGTGGGCCATCAAACATGCAGCCTGCAACCCCTCCAAGAAGTTCAACATCATGGGTACCAGTGCCACCATGGATAAACACAGGTGCAGGGCCTGTGCCAGCACTGGGATAACCTGCTCCAGCGGGCCACCTGGTGTCTCGGCCAAATCACCGCCCACCAGAAATGCAACTATAGTGTAGAAGAGACTGATGTTCATAGGTCAGCGAAGAGATGAAAAATGAGACCACTGGAAGGCTTCCAGCCAAAGCTATTGTCATTTGTCGCACTGATGAGGACCTAAAAGACTGAAGAGTAAAGTGAACCAACAAGGAAGGGAAGGATGCCTCACCCAGATATCAAGGTCTTAGAAACGAAAGCCGACTTCACGTTGCCAGATGGGAGGGCACTTCCTGGGAAAGGTGCTGTTCACTGGGCTGCAGCGGGAGGAGGCAGACACGCTGGTCAGGCCACTCAGCAAGGAAGGCCGCAAGGCTGGGCCACCCCCAGAAACGTGCTTTAACACCCGAGGTGGCAGTCAGGGACATGGGGGTGTCAACAGTTTCCAGTGCTAGGACAGCTGAGCCCCCCAACCCAGGAGGCTTCCAGAACAGAGGGAGAGGCAGAGGCAGAGGAGACAACTACTGAGGAGGTTTCAACCACGGGGTGGGGGAGGGACTACAATAGGAGTGGTAACAATACCTGGGTAGCAATAGCTGGGATTACAACCTCGACAACCAAGGCAGCTACAGCTGGGCTTCCCAGAGGCAGCTGCCACCACCACAGCCACCACCACCCAGCATTAGCCCCGCTAGGAACCCACCAGGGGCCAGTAGTCACAGCAAGTACAGTAACATCCCTGGCTCGACTCCCAGAACCAGCACCCTCACTATTGGCAGCCACAGCCCGCAATAGACCACCACCACCCAATAATAGCCAGGGCTGTACAACTCTGTCACCTTCACCTCCACCACCTGCCCACAGCTATGGTAGCAAACACGGCTGCACCCTGGCCCCTACATCCCACCACAAAGACCTGCCTTCAGCCTGGCTGTAACCAGTGTCAGCAGGAACCAGTGCTGTTGGAACCAGGGCCAATAGCCGCCATTGCACAGTAACTACACAGGGGTGTGAGCACTCAGGAGCCAGTGAGCCCCCGAGGCCCCCGCTGGCTTCCTCCTCCAGTGCCCACCTGGCCCCTCCTCTGCCCCCAGGGGAGTCCCACTGCCTCCTCTCCGAGGGGCTTCTTCTCCCACAGGGATGGGCATTTTTCTCCATCTTCAAACAGGCGACAATGACCCTTTACTTTCTCTTTCTCCCCCACCTCCTCACTCTTCCTCCTCTTCTTACTTTCTTCCTTTTTGGCTAAAGACCCCCTCCTTGGTTATACGGTGAAGCCACAGTGATCGAGGGGAAGATCCCTTCCTGTCCACCGTTCCAGCCCCACCGCAGCCCCTCAGCTTCCCGCACCCTCATGCAGTTGGCTTTAATCCTAAAGCAGCTCCTCCAGGAGCTGTCTACCTTTCAGTATTTAAAAAAAAATTAAAAACTTTTTAAAAAAGTTTAAAAACCAAAATCTGGAGGGAAGAAGCAGTGACGGACATTTTTTGGTAATTGTGCGATTTGTAATTTTTAGAATTTGTCCATTTTGACACTGGGTTGGTTGTTAATACTTCATCAGGACAACCATTTCCTTACTGCATTCATGCAACCAAGGAAGAGCCACACCATCATAACAAAAAACACAAAAATGAAACCACAGAAACATCTTTAACCTAACTTTTTGTATGATGTCTCAGTTTCCCATAACTTTGCATATAAACTTTCGTATTGAGTTGAATTATCATTGTTTTTTTAATCTGAAGAGAGTATGACTGTAGAACTTGAAACCTTTTTAAAATATATTTTATTGGCAAGATGGAGGCATAGGTGGAAACACTGTGCCTCCTCACACAACCAAGTTTAAAGACAACAAAGTTTTAGTAACAAAAGCGCAACCAAAACACAGAAAATTGAACTGTACGGAAGTTTGACAACAATGAACCATTCAGCCTGACCAGTAAGAGGGGTGGAGTCAGCAGCTGTCGGAGCGGGGTCGCACAGGAAAAGGTGGTCGGCAGACCACTGCATGTGGGGTGGCAACAGGCAGACCCAGTGAGGGTGTGGGGGCAACTGGCTGACTATGGTCACACATTCACATGCAGATAAACCAGGCAGAGGAACGAGCAGTGAGACAGACAGTGCAAACCAGGGTCCCAGTGCTGGGAAATAAAGCCTGAAAGCACCGATTGGGAAAACTTTGGGGGCCAAGGTGCTGGGAGAAGCTCCCAGGCTCACCTAGAGTTCGTTGGAGAAACCCACAGGGTCCTTGAATGTACACAAACCCACACACCCGGGAACCAGCACCAGAAGGGCCCAATTGCTTGTGGGAAGCAGCAGAGGGGACCGAAATCTGAGAGAGAGCAGAACAAACGCCATTGCCCCTCTCTGACCCCACCCCCACACACAGCATCACAACCCAGTGACCTGGGTTGCCTCACCCTGGTGAACACCTAAGGCTCTGCCCCTCATACATAACAGGTGCGAACAGACCAAAACATTACGGCTCAAGGAGAACAGCTCAAAACCCCAGAGCCAATACTTCTAAGCGACCAAGAGATAGCCAACCTATCAGATGCACAGTTCAAAACACTGGTAATCAGGATGCTCACAGACAGGTTGATTTCAGTAAAAAATTAGAGGAACAAATGAAGGCTAAACTAAGTGAAATGAAGGGAAATGCACAGGAAACCAATAGTGATGGAAAGGAAACTGGGACTCAAATCAAGAAAGTGGACCACAAGGAAGAAAAAAATGACCAAACAGAAAAGAAGAAAGAAACAAAAATTCAAAAAAAATGAGGACAGGCTTAGGAACCTCCAGGACATCTTTCAACATTCCAACATCTGAATTATAGGGGTACCAGAAGGGGAAGAGGAACAGCCAAAGGGGAAAACTTATTTGAACAAATAATAAAGGAGAACTTCCCCAATCTGGAAAAGGCAATAGACTTCCAGGAAGTACAGGAAGCTCAGAGTCCCAAAGAAGTTGGACCCAAGAAGGAACACACCAAGACACATCATAATTACATTAGCCAAGATGAAAATGAATGAGAGAATCCTAGAAGCAGCAAGAGATAAGGGGACTGTCACCTACAAAGGAGTTCTCATCAGACTGTCAGAGGATTTCTCAAAAGAGACTTTATAGGCAAGAAGGGGCTGGAAAGAAATATTCCAAATCATGAAATCCAAAGACCTACATCCAAGACTGCTCTATCTAGCGAAGCTTTCACTTAGAATGGAAGGGCAGATAAAGTGCTTCTCAGATAAGGTCAAATTCAAGGAATTCATCATCACCAAGCCCTTATTATATGAAATGTTAAAGGGACTTATCTAAGAAAAAGAAGATAAAAAATGTGAACAATGAAAGGACAGCAAATTCACAGTTATTAACAACCACACCTAAAACAAAAGCAAACCAAGAGGACAGCTAGATCAGGAGTGGAACCATAGAAATGAAGAACACATGGAGGGTTAGCAACAGGGGAGTGGGAGGAGGAGAAGAGGGGAGAAGGTACAGAGAATAAGCAGCATAGATGGTAGGTAGAAAATAGATAGGGGGGAGGGCAAGAATAGTATGGGAAATAAAGAATCTAAAGAACTTGAGACAGGTGGTCATAAACTAAAGGGGGGAATGGTGGGGGAGGGGGTGTGCAGGGTGGAGGGGAATAATGGGGAGGAAAATGGGACAACTATGATGGCATAATCAATAAAATATATTTAAAAATATATTTTTTTATTGGCCCTGACTGGCATGGCTCAGTGGATTGAGCACAGGCCTGCAAACTGAAGGGTTGCTGGTTCGATTCCCAGTCAGAGCACATGCCTGAGTTGCGGACTGGGTTCCTGGTTCGGGGTGTGTGGNTATACAGCAAAGCTTTCATTTAGAATGGAAGGGCAGATAAAGTGCTTCTCAGCTAAGGTCAAATTCAAGGAATTCATCATCACCAAGCCCTTATTATATGAAATGTTAAAGGGACTTATCTAAGAAAAAGAACATAAAAAATGTGAACAATGAAAGGACAGCAAATTCACAGTTATTAACAACCACACCTAAAACAAAAGCAAACTACAAGGACAGCTAGATCAGGAGTGGAACCATAGAAATGAAGAACACATGGAGGGTTAGCAACAGGGGAGTGGGAGGAGGAGAAGAGGGGAGAAGGTACAGAGAATAAGCAGCATAGATGGTAGGTAGAAAATAGATAGGGGGGAGGGCAAGAATAGTAGGGGAAATAAAGAATCTAAAGAACTTGAGACAGGTGGTCATAAACTAAAGGGGGGAATGGTGGGGGCGGTATGCAGGGTGGAGGGGAATAATGGGGAGGAAAATGGGACAACTGTGATGGCATAATCAATAAAATATATTTAAAAATATATATTCTTTATTGGCCCTGACTGGCATGGCTCAGTGGATTGAGCACAGGCCTGCAAACTGAAGGGTTGCTGGTTCAATTCCCAGTCAGGGCACATGCCTGGGTTGCGGACTGGGTTCCTGGTTCGGGGTGTATGGGAGGCGGCCACACATTAGTGTTTCTCTCCCTCTCTTTCTCCTTCCCTTCCCTTTTCTCTAAAGATAAATAAATAAAATATTTAAAATAAAAAAATTTAAAAAGCAAGAGCTATCATTAGTTTATTAAATATATATTTTTGTTGATTATACTATTACAGTTGTCCCATTTTTTTCTCCCCTTTATTCCCCTCTGCCCTTGACTCCCCCTCCCACTATCATATGCCATCCCCCACCCTTAGTTCATATCCATGGGTCGTACATATAAATTCTTTGGCTTCTCCATTCCCTACACTATTCTTAACCTCCCCCTGTCTGTTTTGTACTTACCATTTATGCTCTTTATTCCCTCATTCTCTCCCCACCAACTCCCCACTGATAACCCTCCATGTGATCTCCATTTCTGTGATTCTGTTCCTGTTCTTGTTTGCTGAGTCTGTTTTTGTTTGGGTTCAGGGTTTGTTTTTTTTATATATATAGATTCAGTTGTCTATAGTTGTGAGTTTGTTGTCATTTTACTGTTCATAGTTCTGATCTTTTTCTTTTTCTCAGATAAGTTCCTGTAACATTTCATATAATAAGGGCTTGGTGATGGTGAACTCCTTTAACTTGGCCTTATCTAGGAAGCACTTTATCTGCCTTCCCATTCTAAATGATAGCTTTGTTGGATAGAGCAATCTTGGACGTATGTCCTTGCCTTCAATGATTTTGAATATTTCTTTTCAGCCCCTTCCTGTCTGCAAGGTTTCTTTTGAGAAATCAGCTGAGAGCCCTAGGGAACTCCTTTGTGGGTAACTGTCTCCATTTCTCTTGGTGCTTTTAAGAGTCTCTCCTTATCTTTGAACTTGGGTAATATGCCTTGTGTGGTGTGCCTTGGCATGTGCTTCATTGGATTCAACTTCCTTGGGACTCTCTGAGCTTCCTGGACTTCTTGGAAGTCTATTTCCTTTGACGTATTTGGGAAGTTCTCCTTCATTGTTTTTTTCAAAAAAGTTTTAAATTTCTTGCTCTTCCTCTTTTCCTTCTGGTACCCCTGTGATTTGGATGTTGGAGCATTTAAAGTTGTCCTGGAGGTCCCTAAGCCTCTCCTCATTTTCTTGAATTCTTGTCTCTTCATTTTGTTCTGGTTGAACGTTTATTTCTTCCTTCTGCTCCAAACCATTGTCTTGAGTCCCAGTTTTCTTCCCTTCATAATTTGTTCCCTGTACATTTTCCTTTAGTTCATTTTTCATAGTTTTCACTTCTTCCCCTATTTTGTGACCATACTCAACCATTTCTGTGAGCATCCTGATTACCAGTGTTTTGAATTCTGCATCTGACAGTTTGGCTATGTCTTCATCCCTTAGTTCTACTTTCGTAGCTTTGATCTGTTCTTTCATTTGGGCCATATTATTTTGGTTTCAGCATGCCTGTTATATAGTAAGGGGTGGAGCCTCAGGTATTCACCAAGGCGGGGCAACCCACGTGGCTGCATTGTGGCATTGTCTGTGGGACAGGAGTCCAAGAGGGAACAGTGCCACTTGTTCCCTCTCCACTGGCTTTCAGTCACTTCCCCCACTACCCACAAGCAGATTCAGCTTTTCTGATGCTGATTTCAGGGTGGGTGGGTATATGTACATTCTAAGACCCCATGGGTCTCTCCAGCAAACCCTCCTGTGAGGCTGGGAAGTTCTGCTGCGGCAACCCCCACAGATTTTTTACAGCCAGAGATTTTAAGGCTTTATTTCCCCACACTGGAACCCTGGGTTGTGCAGTCTGTCTCACTTCTCAGTTGTTCCTCCTGGTTTACCCACACACACATGTGGGACCACCCAGTCCTCCCGCCACCGCCTTACCACAAGTCCTCTCTGCCTGGTTGCATTTCTCCACCCCTCCTACAGGTCTGGATGAATGTTTCTTCTTTAACTCCTTGGTTTTCGGACTTCTATATGGTTTGATTTTCTGGCAGTTCTGGTTATATTTTGTTTTTAAATTTTTTGTTGTCCTTCTTTTGGTTGTGCGAGGAAATTCTATTGAAACCTTTGTTTTTAAGAGTGAATATTACTCTATATGCCAAAAACAATGTGATCAAGTTAAGAATCTTGAGAGGAGGAGCTTATCCTGGATTATCTAGGTGGGCCCTAAAGGTCATCACAAGTAATTAAACACCCAGGAAAGTCAATATGAAAACCAAGCAGAAAGAGATGCCACTGCAAGGCAGGAAATGCTGACAGTCACCAGAAGCTGAGAAAGGCAAGAAATGGATTTTTTCAAGAGCCTCTGGAGGGAGGAAACACAGCCCTGTCAACAGCTTGGCTCCAGACTTCTGGCCTCCAACACTGTGAAAGATGCACTTGTTGAAGCCACCAAATTTGTTGTAGTTTGCGACGGCAGCCCTCAAAAATGAATATAGACGGTGGGAGCCTAGACCTGCCAGGCAGCTGCCTTGTGCCATGTGGAGAGGGCCTGCCTGTGATGAAGCTGATTTGGAGGAAAGCAGAGGTGAGGGATGGAGAGAAGGGGACCAAGGGGTCAGGCACAGCCCCGAGGACATTAGGTCACCCCTGAAGGCAACCTTCCTTCCTTGGCCTCCTCAGCAACATTAGCCAACACACGCGCCTTCTTACTTAAGCCAGCTTGAACTGGTTTTCTGTTGCTTGCAACCCAAAGAGTTGTAACACTCTCACTCAATAATTATCACGAGCTTTAAAAATGGCTCCAATCTGCCATGGCTGGTGTAGCTCAGTGGATTGAGTGCAGGCTGCGAACTGAAGGGTTGCTATTTCGATTCCCAGGCAGGGCGCACGCCTGGGTTGCAGGCCAGGTCCTCAGTAATGAGCACGCGAGAGGCAACCACAAACTGATATTTCTCTCCCTCTCTTTCTCCTTCCCTTCCCCTCTCTCTAAAAATAAATAAATCTTTTTAAAAAAGCTCCAATCTCCAATCTTTAACTCAGTAATCCCAATTTCCCACCTCAAGGAAATAATTTGTACAAGGACAGTCACTACAGTGTGAAAAAATTTTAAAAACTATATATATAAAATCACTAGGCATTGGGTTCATAAATTACATAATCCTTATGGGGGGCGTGTTATGCAGCCATTAGGAACCGTAATGTCAGGCCCATTATAAAATATTAAGTGAACGGCAGGACATTGAAAATACACACATAGGATGGAAATGACCAAAGTGTCCAATGATGAATGACTGAAGAAAACATGAATGTACATATATTTCATGGGTTTTATATATATATGAGTTATAACTCCTGAGAAAACATGAGTTGTATATATATATATATAACTAAGCCACAAAAGGAAAGAAATCTTGCCATTTGTGACAACATGGACAGACCTTGAAGACACAGTGCTTAGTGAAATAAGTCAGACAAAGACAAACACCAGATGATCTGACTTATGTATGAAATTTTAAAAAGACCGAGCTCATTGACACAGAGAACAGATTGGCAGTTGTCAGAGGTGGATGTTGGGGGACAGGGGCAGTAACAGGTGAAGGGGTGGAGAAGCACAGACCCCTAGTTGCAGGATCAGTGAGTCCTGGGGACGTGATGTGCAGCATGGCGACCACAGTTCACAGTAACTACTGTGTTGTGTATTTGAAAGTTGCTAAGAAAGTAATCTAAAAAATCCTCATCACAAGAAATAAATTGCAACTGTGTATGGCAATGGATGTTAACTAGGCTTATTGTAGTGATCATTTCATAACACATAAAAATATTGAATTATATGTTGTACACCTGAAACTAATATAATGTTATATGTGATGTTACATATATTTAATGTTATACATTACATATTTAAATATATATGTGCACACTCAAATAACACACAAATATGTACCTTATATATGTGTGTGTTTATATACAGAATACTCCCATTTTATTTGATCTTGCTTTAGGCCATTGTTAAAGAAAAAAGCATTGTACATACAGTTGAGATCCTTTGGGACTTCTCTCCATGTCCTCACATGGCCCCTCCCCTCTCCAAAGGTAGCCACTCTAAGTTAGTATCATTCCCACATATGAATTTAAATATTTTTACCTACATAAGTATGTATAAGAAACATTTATATTTTTACATGTTTTCACATTTTAACAAATAGTATGAGACTTGCTGCAACTTGATTTTTTTCAACCAATAATATGTTTGGCCCTGGCTAGTGTAGTTCAGTGGATTGAGCACTGGCCTGTGAACCAAAAGGTTGCAGGTTCAATTCCCAGTCAGGGCACATGCTTGGGTTTCGGGCCACGTCCCTGGTGTGGGACTCAAGAGGTAACCACACATTGATGTTTCGCTCCCTCTCCTTCTCCTTCCCTTCCCCTCTCTAAAAATAAATTTTAAAAATCTTTTAAAAAATATGTTTGTACACTTAATCCATCTTGATAACATGTGACATTAATTTTAACTGCTGTTGCAAATTCTGTTTCTAAGAATCCCAGACTTTATCCTTCCTCTGGTTAGAAATGTTGAGATTAGTGATAAAGTTCTTTCCCATGAGATGTCGCCGCGGCTCTTCTGCTTCCTCGTGCACAGGAGAGCGGTCCCCTTTGGGGACTGCACCCGCCTGCGGTGCTGAGAGTGAGCGCAGGGGTCCCATGTCCCTGTCCCTGACAGAGAGACAGTTTCATTTTTGTCAGTCCAACAGGTAGGACATTGTTCTCGTGGTTCTGTGCACACTTGCTGTTCACGGCGCTGGCCGTCCTCGTCCCTGACGTGCCCCACTCAGCTCCTCTTCTGAAAGCGCCTCTGTCTGCCCCGCTTCTGAGGTGCTCGCCTTTCGAGTGGGGCCCTGCTAACAGATCTAAATCTTACTCATCTTTTAGTGTGAGATACAAGTGCCTCTCTTCCATGAAGACTGCTCTTGTCACCCTGCCCAGCAGCTGGCAGAGCTGAGGCCTGGCCAGGAGTGCTGTGGGAATCAGGTCAGTGATGGGCTCCTCCCCAGGACAGGGTCCCTGTGGACATGGAAAGTGGGGGGACAGAGCAAGCAGAGGAGGCCCAAGGGGAGCTCAGGACTCCACTGAATTGCACAAACTTGGGGGATGAGTCCAGAAGCCTCCTCCTTATAGTCAAGGGGTGCTTGCCTTTCACTGGCACCCACCAGGCTCTGCCAGGCCCAGGTCAGGGGAGACAGCCCAGGCTCTGGCCTTTAGACAGAGGCTATGGAGAAGCCTGCTCCTGGCACTGGGGCAGCAAAGCTGACAAGTTCCCGCCTGGGCTTCTGTGCAGGCCTGGGGCCTGCTGACCTGCGGGAGATGCTTGACTCCACGTCCACACCTGCCCCACCCCCCGCCCCTGTCTCACTGAGTCTGGAGGCTTAAAATGAGAAGCATGTTCCCAAAGATATAGCTTATGAAAAAACTTCAGCCAAATCAATTAAATATAAAACTCTTGAGCAAACACAGCTACTTTTATCATTTTAGAATGTTGTGATTTGAGCGGCAGAAGAAATTAAATTGAAAACGCACAGACTGGGTCAGAACCTTAGCCATTATCGTTGGTTTTTAATCTCCTGTGGAACGATCTCTCTTCTGATGACTTCTGTCAGCTTATTCAATGTAATAACCCAGGACACATGGCCCCCTGACCCCATCCACCCAGGCGGCTGGGGGGAGGATACTGCTGGCAGCCGGGCCAACTGACAAGCCTGAAGTGGGGACGGGCTGGGGCCAGGGTTGGGGACATGACAAGGAGTTGGACAGGACCTGGGGGACTGGATGTTACCAGAGTGTATAGGAGAGCTGTGAGGTACCCTGGGCCCCCATCTAACCCCTCACTTTACAGGTGAGGCACCTAGAGCGCACAAAGCAAAAATTTCCCCAAGTCACACTGAGTCAAGATTGAAATCCAGGTGTTCTGACACCTGGGCCACAGTTCATTCTGTTGGACCATCCACGCATGTCATCCTGGAAGGGAACTGGTACAAGAAGTGTGGTACCCGGCTCCCCACCTTCTCTCCAGGCTTATTGAGCTCAGCCTGGGAGACAGAGCTCAGAGGAGTCCAGTCCCATCTTTGGGGAGATCTTGGCCTGATTGGCAAGATAGAGGCTGGAGCTGGCAAGGCAGATGTCATAGGGTGAGTGGCCTCCATGTGCTGAGTACCCACACACAGGCACACTGGTAAACATACAGGCCTGTTTGCACACACAGGCCTACGTGCACATACTCAGCCTTGCATACTCATAACCACATGCTACGTGCCAGGTATAAGCACACATAAGCTTTCTCTTACCTCCATGCATACACATGGACATGCACACATGCATTCATGTGTATATACATACAATCATACAGAGACCTACACTGTGACCAGCCCCGCACTGTATGTAGTTCAAATATGCTTTCCTCTGCACATAGGGAGGGGCCTGCACTGCCCCTAGCCACACTTGGGGTCCCCCAGCAGCTGTATCACCTATGAAATGTCCCTGGGCCCCACTGCCTGGGCTCCATCTGCACCTCCACCCCTGCCATTGTCCATGAATCTGCTGCCTCCTCCTACTCTGTGGCTGGGCAGGGAGGGGGGTCGACCTGGGGGACACTCCCAGGAGACCCCCCTAGAGCTCCCTCCTGCCCAGAGGACCCACAGGCTGAGGCAGAGTCTCCAGGGGGTGTCTGGGCCACCTACCAGCCTCAGAGCAGGACTCTCTGTTCTCTAGACAGCCACTAACTGCCGCTCCATGGTTGACCCCTGGCCTCTGTGTCGAGTCAGGTTCTCATGACACAGACTTGGAGACAGGGATCTGTGGGCAGGTTTCTTGGGAACCGCCCCAGGGGAGTGAGAAGGGGGCAGGATGGGGCAGAGCGAGGAGCTGGGCCAAGGCCTCAGCCACTGCCCAGGAGCTGCGGGGTGGGGACGGCCCTGCAGGCATTGCCACGTGGGAAACAAGGACTGTCCTTTACACTGTGCACATTTACCAGTCACTGGGCACAGGATGCCGCACCCCCAATATGAGGAACCCTTGAGAGGGGAGGTTCCCTTCAGCCAAGAGCACTCACAGGAAAGAGGGGCTCCCCTTGGAGCCATCAGCGGCCAGCACTCCCCACTGCTGGGCAGCACGTGATGTCTGCTACTGTCTGCACAGGATGAGATGCCCAGCTGCCTTCCCACTGCAGGTCTCACTGAGCGCCTCCAGCTGCAGTTGGATGCTCCTCTCTCGGGTTTTTCTGGGCCCTACTCCCTCATCTGCCCCTCCCACACCATCTGACCCCCTGCCCTGGTGTTGGCAGCTCCAGGTGTCAGGCTTCTGTTTCCCTCTCAGGAAGCAGGGGACCCCCCAGCACCCTCTTGCCCCGAGCTCCTTGGCCCAGTCCATCTCTGAACACAGGGCAGCTGAGTAATCATGGAGGGGTCAGGGTAGTCCCACCCCTCTTGCTAGTCCCCCATGACTCAGATCAGTGGGACAAAGGCCAAGGTCGTCCATTCTGCTCTGGCTGAAAAAGCAGTGGCGTGGCCTTGAGACTTTATGATCTGCAGGCTCTGTGGGTGGCAGTGGCTTTCCTTGTCCTACTGACAGAATCCCCTTCTCCACCTCCCCAGTCCTCTGGTGATAGCAGTGTCACCAGACACTGATGTCACCTTCTCCTTTCCTCACACAGACAGCCCTGCCTGAGCGCGAGAAGGCCCGTGGGTCCAGGCAAACCTTCGCTCCTTCCTCCCCAGGGAAGGTGTGAGCCAGAGAGCCGCTGGCCTGGAGGGGAGGGGCTGTCCCACCGAGGCTCCGGCTCCGGCTGTATTTCTTCGAAGGTACACACTGGTTTTTGTATTTCAGTGTGCCTAAAATTGGGATATGTCTAACAATCCATGGTTTATCCTGATTTAATCAGCAGCAGTTTTCCCCTTCGCGGTGCCTGAAATGATAGTTAACATCGTGTGAATGGTATTTCAGGTTAAATGAGGTCAGGTGGCACCACCTGAGAAGTGAGGTTCCCCCCTCACTGAAGGTGGGGGAGTGCAGGGCACTGGAGCAGGACAACCTTTCAGCACCTCCTGAAGCAGGTTTTCTAGGCTCAACTTCAGAACCCAGGCCCTCGCAGACCTCTGGCAGACGGAGGAAACAGAGCCAGGGCCTAGGGCGGAGCTGCGCTTCCCCGCGCCCTGCGGCCCTCCCCTTCCGCAGCCACGCCCTCCCTCGAAGCCTGAATGTTAAAAGTAGCTGTTATTACTCAGCCGCGAAAAATGAGAAAATCCTACCATTAGCAGCAACATGGATGGACCTTGCTGTGATGTGAAGTAAGTCAGAGAAAGACAACTACTGTAAGATCTCACTTAAATGTGAAATCTAAAATAAATAAGTGAATCCTAGAAAAAGAGACTGGACTTGTGGTGGCCAGAGGCGGAGGGCAGGAGGAGGGAATCCGAGGAAGGCGGTCAAAAGCACACACTTCCAGGCATGAGATGGCAAGTACCAGGGAGGTAACGCACGGTGTGGTGTCTACCATGTAGGATAAACAGCCGAGTTGTTAGGAGGGTAGGTCCTCAGCTCTCTCATCGCAAGGAATACATTCTTTTTCCCTTTTCTTTCTTTCTTTTATTTTCATTGTATCTAGATGAGAAGATGAATGTCAGCCGAGCCCACTGTGGTAATCGTTCCACAATATATATAAACTAAACCACCATGCTGCGTGCCTTAAACTTATTGGTGATGCATGTCAAATCCTTCTCAGTAAAACCCAGGGGAAGGAGCGGATAGCAGGAAGGACGTCAGAGATGCCAGAAGAGGCTGGGGCTGGGGCTGCAGTCCCTAGTGAGGCCTGGAAGGTGTTACTGGGCCTGGCACTGTCTCGGGGTGAGGGGATCGGCCCTGGGTGGGAAGGGGGCAAAGCGGGAGTTAGCGGACAGACGTGAACCACCTGGGAATTAAGAAAGGAAGCGCTCCCTGGAGCTCAGATAGGCAAGTGTGGGGCGGGGCTGCTGAGCCAGCACAGGAGCAGCACCCCTGGACCTGTCTGACCGCAGCAGGCCAGGACACCTCGGAGCAGGGCTCCGTAGGGTCCGACCCCTGTCCCAGCCTCACCCTGCACCCAGGCACTCACGCTCACTGGTCCCCACAGCCTTGGTGAACTTCCAAATACCCATCCGAGCAGACTCCTGGTGGAGGAGGTGGCAGGGGATGATGCTGAGGTCTGAGCCTCCACAACCAGGGGAGATTTCGTCCAGCAGCAGAGCCAGAGGAAGGCATTCCAGGCCCAGGGGCAGGTGTGAGCGAGGCCGGAGAGCCAGGCGGGCGGGGCGAGGGGCTGGAGAACTGCTGGGCAGTGTGGTGAATGAACTGAGCAGAAGTCACAGCTGGGAGGTGGCACTGAGAAAGCCAGGGTGAGGAGGGGGCTGAGGGGCTGGGAGGGGCTGGGAGGGGCTGGGAGGGGCTGGGGGGAGGGGGTAGTGGACAGGGGAGGGTGGGCCCCAGGAAGCAGAATCTTTCACCCCATCCCAGGCTCTGAGGCACTAGGGAGACAGGTACCCAGGGGTGTGAAACTCATTTTCACTGGGGGTCATCACATCAGCCTCCTGGTTGCCTTCAAAGGGCCAAATATAATTTCAACTCCTTAACAGTTAAGGAGTAGTTATGTTTATACAGTCCTAAATTATTTCAGCCCTTTGAAGGCAGCTGAGAGGCTGATGTGGCCCCTGGTGAAAATGAGTTTGACACCCCTGATGTACCCCTTCTGGGAAACATCAGCCTTTTCATTTAGGAGGAAAAAGTAGAAAAATGACCAGGGGAGGTGTCACTACTGCTGTTTTTTTAAACATTTACAGCAAAAAAAAAATGTCACCATTGGGAGCATAAAGCCCCTCAGGATGGTGAAGTAATGGCCTGGCGGCCTTCAGATTAGGCTGGGCCGCCCACAGCCTCCTGTCCCCTGGGCTGTATTATAGCCTGGGGCCCCGAGGCCAGGCTTGCCTGTAATCCCTTACTCTTCATCAGTCACCTCACTGGCAAACTAGACCCTTCTGATGCAAAATCCAGAATACACAAGGCCTGGACTGGCCCATCCAGTTCCATAGCACAACTGCAAGTGGGGTAACTGAGGCACAGGCCTATTCCCAACCCCTTTCTGGACCAGCAAACCTACTTATTGTCCTGGCTTTCCCCACCCACTCAGGGGCCTGCGAAGGACCAGAGTTATCCCCGGGCTCATGGAATGACAGCCTGGAGACCTCCTTAAAGAAAAGAGAAATTGATATCTGTGCCTCCCTGTAGCTCACCCCACAAAAAAAAACTTTCTCTTTGGATTTTTGCCAGAAAGTTCTTCGTTGGGTGAGGCTGGAAGTGGGGAGGGGAAGGGAAGGCCTCAGGGAAATAGAGGAAGGAGGCACTGCGCCACCCAGAGCAGAGGTTGGTGTCATGAGCTTCTGCAAGGCGCCGAGGCAGCGAGGGCTCAGCATTTGTATGGGGTATAATCAGCAAGGTCTCTGTGCTAGCAGCCCCCTGCCATGCTCAGGTAGGGGCTGGGCACCTGGGCAGCTCACCCCCTCCTTTATAGTGGCTGGGTTGGCTTGGCAGCTCCTGCCACATCTTGGCTCCCACTGTGCCCTAGTCTGTAGTGCCCTCTCCTTCCTAGGCAGTTGTGAGTTACTCATCCTTCAAGGCAGAGCCAGATGCCACCTCCTCTAGGAAGCCCTCTAGCCTACCAACTCCTGCCTTCCCTGACCTGCCTGAGGTCAGCTTAGAAAGGGATTTCTGTCAGTGGGAGAATAGTACAGGGCCTGCAGTCTCATCTCTTCCTTTAAACACACCAGGAGCCCCTTAGAAGCAGAGCCTGGCACTAGCCCTGACTCATGTGAAGAACTTTTGAAAATCCCCTCTTCCTGTCGAGGGGCCTGACCAGGTGGTGATTCCAGGCCCTGGCCTCCTGTCTCTGTGCTCTGAGAGCCCTCCCCCCCTGCCCCCCCCCTTCTTTATTCCTCTGTAGGGTCCTCCTCCCACCTGACACTTCTTTTTCCGTTGTCTGTTTCTCTTGACTAGAATGTAAATTTCACTAGGGGGCGCTGGTTTTACCTGTTTTCTTCATGGCTGTACTCTGAGGTCTGAACTAGTGCCTAGCACACAGTAGGTGCTGAATAGATGTTTGTTACATCCTGTTCTTACGAAGAGTGAATTTAAGCAGTGGACTATTTCTTTGCCTTGATCCTCAAGCGCGGACAGCTGATGGCATCGGTGTGCTCTAAGCTGAGCAAGTGCAGGGTTCCGTATGGTTCCAGGACCCTGCCCCCCTTGAAAATCTGGAGACTGGTGGCATCTCCCCATAAAATTTCTTTAATCTGGACTGTAAGCCCTTGGAGAGCTCACAACACAGATTTTTCTTTGTTTATGTATTTTGTTTGTACACACTGGAGAATCTCTAGAGAACGACCGCCTTTTGGGGATGAGCTAAATACAGCAACTTGTACTGTGTCACACAGCAAGTTGGTGGCCCAGCCAGAGCCCCATCTCACCACCCCTTCTCAACCCCAGAGGAGAGCACCGGTCACCAGCACCCACTGGCTCCCTCCTGCACCCACTGGGTGCCTCTGAAAGAGGCACCAGACAGAGGAGTTAGGCTGACCTGTGATGGACGCTGCACCTGCCGCATCTCCACTCCCGGTGGGAAGGCGCCCATGGGGCCACCCTGGGCCCAGGTCTTCAGCGCCACTCCAGCTGGTCCTCAGGCTGGGACTCGTTCGGTGCCCACCTGCAGGCAGGGCCGGGCCTGGCCCTGAGTGCGGATGGGCAGGTCTGCCTTGGAATCAGAACCTGCGTTCCTGACCGAGGCTGATGCTGCTGGGAGGGGCGCCAGCTTCGTGAACCACTGGCTGAGAGAGAACGTTCTTCGCTCCTCAGGCTCAACTCAGGGGAACTGGGGAGGAAGTATAGGGACTTTTGCTTTTTATTGGTCCACTTTGGTACGGTTGTGAATGTTTAAAAACTCCTAAGGATCATTTTTGTAACAATTTTTCAAGTTTTAAAGAAAAAATGAGCAATTCACACATTGTGTGAATGACAGTTATCTATTCAACCTAACAAGCATCTACTATGTGCCTACTATGTGCAGGGCAAATCTTAAATGAGTAAGACCCAGTCCCCATGGTCTGGACACGGAGTCATGCTGGGGAGTGAGGCGGATAAAATAACACTAACCGACAGAAGGAAGGACCACATTGAGGTGTTTACAGGTAGAACGGGAGCACAGGTGGCAGCCCCACCTGAGAAGTCGGGGAAACCCCCCAGAGAAGGTGGCATTCTCGCTCAGCCTTGAGGAGCCCCAGCCAAGGGGAACAGTGTGAGCAAAGCCTGAAGAAATGCAGTGCCTGCATTTTTAAGGAACTGGACCAAAAAAGCCTGGGGCCCTGGGAGGCCTCTGGGATGGTGGGAGTTGGGGAGGAAGGGATGGAAGGCACTGGAGGGAGGCCAGGTAGAGCAGGTGCTGAAAGTCCCTGTCTGCGGAGCGAAGTGTCTGTGACTTCACGGAGAGCCCTCCAAGTTCTACAGGAGAAAGATGAGGCCCTCTGCTGTGTGTTTCACAAGGGCATCTTGGGAGCCCAGCAGGCGGACTGGGTGAGACTGAGCAGAGAAGAGAGGCTGGAGCCCTGGGAGGAGGCAGGACAGAGAGGGGTGATGGGTCCTGGGTCGGGAGACAGTGGGGGAGTGGGTGTGGAGAAGGCCCCTTGTAGATGCCTGGCCTCAGGAAGGGAAAGGGAGAAGGGATGGATGTGCTCAGAGTTTCCTGGCTTGGCCACAGGCTGTGTCACCCACTTGTCATGTGACCCTGCCCTATTTCCCTGGCCAAAACCAACTGGTCCACATCTAGGCACATAATCCATATGGGTGGGGGTGAGATGCTGCTGGAAACCTGCTCTAGAGGATTCTTTTGCAAAATATGTATAGTTAAGGGCTCAATGAGGATACTTCCCACGCTCCTGTACCACAGCACTGGGGCAAGGGGTGGGGGATGAGGCAGAGCTGGTATTCATTGAAAAGGAAGGAAGAAACAGCTGGTAAAATCAGAGAGGGCTTCCTGGAGGAGTTGGGTTTGAATGGACAGAAGACAAGGCAAGAGCACAGGACAAGGACCAGGACCAGGCAGGTCCTGAAAGGCCATGTCTCCCTCTCCAACCCTCTCAGTGCAGGAGCCCTGCACCTCGGGAGATCCAGCTTCCCTACCCGCTTAGTTCCTCTTAGCTTGGGGTCTCTGAGAGCAGCTTTAGCAGGAGTGCATCTGGTCAGGGCTGGCCAGACCTCCACGGGGTGAANATGTGCTCAGAGTTTCCTGGCTTGGCCACAGGCTGTGTCACCCACTTGTCATGTGACCCTGCCCTATTTCCCTGGCCAAAACCAACTGGTCCACATCTAGGCACATAATCCATATGGGTGGGGGTGAGATGCTGCTGGAAACCTGCTCTAGAGGATTCTTTTGCAAAATATGTATAGTTAAGGGCTCAATGCGGATACTTCCCACGCTCCTGTACCACAGCACTGGGGCAAGGGGTGGGGGATGAGGCAGAGCTGGTATTCATTGAAAAGGAAGGCAGAAACAGCTGGTGAAATCAGAGAGGGCTTCCTGGAGGAGTTGGGTTTGAATGGACAGAAGACGAGGCAAGAGCACAGGACAAGGACCAGGACCAGGCAGGTCCTGAAAGGCCATGTCTCCCTCTCCAACCCTCTCAGTGCAGGAGCCCTGCACCTCGGGAGATCTAGCTTCCCTACCCGCTTAGTTCCTCTTAGCTTGGGGTCTCTGAGAGCAGCTTTAGCAGGAGTGCGTCTGGGGAGGTGGTCAGGGCTGGCCAGACCTCCACGGGGTGAAATCGCCCAGCCTGAGTGGGACACCGAGGACTGGCCCTGGAGTGCTGGCTCAGGCTGCTGCAGGTCCCCTCCAGAAACCCCCCATCCAGTCACAGGCTGGGCTTAGAAGTGGGGACTCAGGAGGCTACTCTGCTGTGACCTCAAGAACCTCAGCACCCCCACGCTAGTGGGTAAGGGGGAGAGAGAGTGAAAAGAGGCCCTGCTTGTGCCAGACCGTGTGCCCAGAGACCTCTCCTCTGTGGCAAGACTCCAAACGAAGTGACAACAGTGACAGGCACCAGCTGTCCAGACCTGCAGGTCAACACACGTGGACATTGCCCAGGTGGACAGAGGTGTGCTGTCTTAGAAGTAGTATAACAGGGTACAGCAGGGCCCCCCAAACGGGGATCTGTAACAGGATCCAGAATATGTGGTGTCCAAGAATATAGGATATTCCCACCCCCACAAGTCCCACTGTGGGATGGGACCCATGGAGCAGGGCCATTGAGAGTTGTTTTGCATATGGGTATCAGGCCAGCTTCACACCGGGTGTGCAAAAACAGTTACTTTGCAGATCTATTACAGCAGACTGGTCTTCCAGCCTGAGAGGAGCCAGAAAGGCATGCCCGACTTTAACCCAGGACGTAACTGGGAGGCAGCTCCCCCGGTTTCCATGCCTGTGTGAGAGCTTGCAGGTGGTTTGCTCCACGCCACAGGGCCACGCCTGCCTGGACAATCTGTGGCAGCCCAGAAAGGCAGAAACTGTGGGCGTGCTGGCAGGTGTAGCTGGCAGGTGTGGGAGGAGTCGGAAATGGGGTTACAGAGGAGGCTCCAGGCTGGGATTTAAATTAAAGGTGGGCCACCATGAGGTACACAGCGGGGTGGAGGGTGGGCCATGCAAGACCACGCAGGAAGGAAAGGGGTGAAAGGACTCTCACTGGTGGGCCATGAGAAGGTGCCACGTGAGTTTGGATGAAGAACTGGAGGTCACAGAGACACAGCTGGTGCTGCTGGGGACTGCGGGAGGCCTGGCCAGCCGAGCTCAGATCACTGGGAGCAACCGGGAGTCTAGTGGAGCCTCGGAATTCTATTTCTTTTCCTGAGATACAGTCCCCCTGCCCGGCCTGGAAGGCAGGACTGAGTGAAAGTGTTTGTGGGTGTTTTAAAGGGACTTTGAGATTTAATGGCCACATTCCACCATTACTCTAAACCTGTATAACTTTTGAATAAATCCTTCTGTTTTCACCAAACTCTGGTATTGAGAGCCATAATTCCTAAGGGTGGGGGGGAAAGAACCCACAGTGACAGAGAGACCCTGGGGGAGGGGGCTCGTTTGGTAAGGGTATCTGGGTCCCCCCCACGGGTCCAATTCTGTAACAGTGGGGTGCAATGCCCCTACCACTGGAGTCCCCCCAGATCAGGAGTAACCTCACTCTGTGGCCGTTCTAGGCCTGGGGGCAGCAGGAAGCATCGCCAGCTCCTGTGTCTTCTGGCTCCCTCTGCACGGGATGGTTCTCACCAGCCTTACCTCCAGCTTTTCTCTCCCCATCCCCACTCCCCAGCCCTTACCACCTCTGCATTCCTTCCCCTCCTGTCTCTCCCCCCTCCCTTCTCCTCAGGGTCCAATTTTTAAACCCCTGAGGAAGTTCTCAGGGAATATCAGCTCTGCCCTTGAGAGCAGGCAGACCTGCTCCTGCAGGCCCTGAATGGAGGAAAGGGAGGGCCCCGAGGGGCGGCTGGGGGAGGAGGCACTCCCACATCACCTCCCTGCCGCTGCTTTGTGAAGGGCAGCAGCAGAGGGGAAGGGGGATCTGCGTGTCAGCACCTGACCCCAAATCTTAACCCCACGAGGGCCCAGAGCCAGGAAGACTTGCATCACCTGCCTGCCCCGGTGCAGCAGGTGGGGTGGGGTCACAAGGTGCAAAAGAGGCCATTTCCCACGGCACACCACACACGGCCACCAGATGTGGCAGGTCCTCCTCAGGGGCTGGCCCACCGCCCTTCTGCACCCCTCCAGGGAGGCTCTGAGTCCCCTGGGTACCTGTCCCCTCCCAGGAACCCAGGGCAGTTGCCAAGGGCTGTCACATCCCCAGTCGCAGGCAGCTTTCAAGCTGTGCAGACTTCCCACATCTCCGCACACCAGCCACACGCAGTCCGCGAGTGGCCACACTGTCCCACACGCTTGCACCGCCGTTTTCCACATGTCTGCCGGCCCCGTGTGACTAATACAACAAACTCACCCAAAGCACCCTTGAATCCGTGGGTTTTCGTCGTTGAATCTCCTATATCGACAGGTTGCTAAAGGTGCAGTTAGAAGCTGTTGTTCTCAAACAAAGTGAGGCTGGTTTTTATGCTTTAGAAAGAAACTTTTTATTATGGAAAATTTCAAAAATGCAGAGAACAGTCTAGCGAAGCTCCATGTCTCCATCACTCAGCATCAACCCTCAGGTACCATTTCACCCTCCAGCGTTTCACTAAATATCTCTAAAAGGTAGGGACCGTCATTTTTGAACAGAACCAAAATACCACACTTCATATATCACACTTTATATACCACACATATACCACACTTTATATCACACTTCACAGTAATTATTTCATATGCACTCAGTATTCAAAGCTGTTGGGACTTTTTGTGCCAAACATGGATCCTTCTACTTGAAAAGGCAGGGGATCTTCAGTCCCCCGCCTCTTGTCTGCCTCTCCTGTAACTGTAACTGTACCTCTAGTTTGCCGGTCCTGTCCCCCTCCAGTGCAGCACACGGAGCAATCTCGGGCCAAAAACCCCGTCACATCCTCCTGTCTCCCCCATTCTTTAGGAGAGAATCAGTTGGGGTACACTTGTGGGCCCCACAGTGGGCGCCCCACAAACGTTTGCTCAGTTGCACTGAACTGCACCCTTACGCTGGAGCACAGCTGTGGGCCTAAGGCCTCGAAGCTCAGAGCTTGGAGGGCCGTGGAGAGCAGTGGGCACTCCCCGCCCCCAGCAGGAGCAGACCCGCCAGGACAGGGTGCAGGTCCAGCAGCTGCTCAGGGGGGTGGCTGGGAAGGCGGGGACGGTGGGCAGCCAATCCCCAGCCACTCTCTGGGAGGGCCTTGCCCGTCTCACCTCTCCCCAGCTCCATCACAACCTGTGAGAAGCTGTCCCTAAGCCCCACACTCTCCACTCTGTTTAGATGTGCCTCCTCAGGGAGCCCTCCTGGGTTGGGGTTTGGTTGGGGTGCGTATGTGAGGTGGCCAAACAATATTTCTCTTTTACATCAATGTTTCTCTCCCTCTCTTTCTCCCTTCCCCTCTGTCTAAAAATAAATAAATAAAATCTTTAAAAAAATTCTTTCTACCCTTCCGCCATTTTCTTGATTTTTAAACTAGGGCTTCTTACCCACAAATTCATTTATTTCACAGACTTTAAGTACCACTGTGTGCCGGTGCGGGGCAAAGCCTCGGGGAGTAGAGAGGGAAGGCAAGGTCACTGCACCCAGAGCAAGGTCAGCAGGGCCGCGGGACAATGACGGCACCGTGCCTCTGCAGGCGTGACTGCAGCAGTTTCTGCAGACCCTCCACACACAGACTGGGCCCCGCGACCCCTCCAATCGCACGGCCCCACAAAGCCGGGCTCTGCCCCACATTCAGGTGTTGCCAACTCGAACCTGGGTCAGATACTTGGACCTGTCCTGGGCAGAGATGACACAAGCTGGGAAGATATTTCACATGTGTCTATATGTCATTAAGTCTCAGGTCAACCAGGAGTGCAGCAGGGTTTGACAGGATGAAAAGCCCAGGTTTCCAGCGGTGGAAGTGAGACGCAGAGCGGCTTCGCCTTGCCCAAAGGGCAGAGGGCAAGGTGGGCAGGGAGACAGCCTGGACCTGCGCCCAGCTTTCTGCGCCAGAGACCACACTGCGCCGAGACCCGGCCCACACCCACCGTGCTTGGTCTGACCCTCTCATGCCCCCACGTTGCCACCTGGAAAAGCCTCCCTCCAACATGTCCCTGTGCCCAGAGAGCTGAGAGAGGCGTCCAGCCCCCGCCCCCCACGCACCTCAGTGTGGCCTTCTGTCCTCATCTCCTTGCGTCAGGGCTGCGGTGGGGAGACGCCTCCACATTGACTGCCTGCCATACGCACCACACTTTTTAATCCATTATCTATTTCATGCTCAAATGCCCAGCAAGGCAGATGTTATGATCTCCATTACTCCTGTGAAAAGGGGCTCTAACCATGCTGATCCCCAATATTTCTGCAACCTTAGTGGCCAGAAGTGGGAACAAACTTTGGTGTCAAAGCTGTCAGTGATGCCTGGTGCATGCTGTGGAAGGAGAGTTCTTTCATTCCGGAGAAAACAATTCAGTAAGGTTTGGCGGGGCATAAAGGTGCTCCTCTTCTTGGCTAGGGAAGATGGATCTGATGCGATGCGCATGATTTTGAAGCCAGTGTGTGCCCTCACCCCTCTCTGCCCAGCAGAGGTTGGGGCCTGGGCGCGGGTTGCAAGGCCATGGCCAAAGGCACTGTCGCATGAGCAGGCCATGGCATGAGGTCCTAGCTGCAGAGAGAGCCGCCCCGATGGAGAGGGATGGGGGCACCCATGGCAGCATGGACCCTCAGACCCCGGACAGGCACGCCCGCTAACCCACTTCACCCTACCACCAACCAAGCCCCAGGTGAATTTGCTTAACTCCAGAGCCAAGTCTCAGCCAGGGTTTGTGAATTATGAGAATTAGGCCTGTTGCCCAACTTGGAAGGAAGGGGTTTGATGAGGAAGAAACTGGCCTGAAAAAGGCTCGACAGAAGGGGGTGGCAGGCAGGGCTCGGAAACAGCCCTCGCAAGGTCTGAGAAGCTGATGGACCCACCATCATGGATTTGGGGGCTGTGCAAGAATTCCTCAGGGACCCCCAGAACTACTTTGGAGGGAAACTTGGGCAAGACTGGGCTTCCTGCAGAGAGGGGAGCCTCGGAGCCCGGAAGGAAGCCCAGTCCCGGGAGACTGGAGCAGAAGGAGGCAGCTGGTTACTACAGAAAGTCTGAGGCCCTGGGAGGCCGGGTTGCCCGAGCTTTCCCAAAGACCCCGCTCTTTGCCTGGACAGGAATGCCCTCCCGCCTCGCCCTCCCTGGTCCTCATGGGAACCAGACCTCCTCTCTGGGCTCTCTCTTTGACTGCTGTCTCCCTCCTCTCAATGAGAGACTCCTCCGCCTTGCCTTGCGAAAGGATGGGGTTCCTAGCTGGTGTTGGAGGCGGGGAGCAACCCTGATTCCTGCGTCCGCCCTCTACCTCAGCTCGGATTGACTTTTACCTCCCCTCTTCTCCCCTCCTTTCTGAGCTGTAATTAGGATCCTCCCCCATGTTCAGCAGCTGCGGTCATCCCCATTCCATGGCTCTGCTAATCACGTTCCCCTCCTTTCTGTCCTGCGGGCAGATTTCCGACAGGTCTGCTGTCTCCAAGAAAAAGACAGGGATGCTGCAGACAGAGGCTGAAGGTAGCTGTGGCGTGGGATGGCTTTTTTAGAATATGAACAAGGCCAGCTCTGACTTCCAAAATGGACTTGTCCTGGATGGAATAAAAGGTCATGTCCAGACTCTCTGCAGGGAAACTAGAAGAGACCCTCATGACCCACCTCTAACCACCTGTCTTTGGTGCCTGAACCTCCTATTTAAGGATTTATTCCTTTGGAAAGGGCATGTTAAAAATACAACTACTCCTGGCAGGAGACTAAACCGTCACAGTGATTTCTGGTAGACATCTGTGCTGACTCCTGCCCCGGTTGCCGCCCTCCTCTGCTCTGCTCCCTACCACAGCGGTGGCCCGCAGGAAACCGCATGTCCCAGGCTCCTTGCCTGCTAGCTTCCTGTCGGGTTCAACCCATGGACACCACTGGCTGGAGACCAGTGGGAGGGAAAGGAGCTGAAGCCACAGTATTCCTTCTCTCTCTCTGGTCTGTGGGGTCTCTGACAGTGGCTGCTTATCTGCAGCTTCCCCAGTTTGTCCCCTCCACGGTTCCAGTTCCCTCTCGACACCCCAGCTCCCACAGAGCAGCCCCAGATCCTGGGCTGATACTGGCACCGTTTTTCATTGAACCTTCATCACAGGGTGGGGCAGATTCCTGCCATCGGCCACCTCTGGGTTGTTTCCCCGTCTCACGGTTTAGCTCTTCCAGCCCCTCTGCAACTGCTTCTGCACATCACAGTCCCTCTCTTGAACTGGCCAAAGCTCTCCTTCCTGCTTTGACCCCCACTGACATAGGAGTTCACACTTCAGATGCTCAGCACGTGCCACTTCCTCCCTCAGCCTTCTCCACCTCAGTAAATATCCACACCACCCTTGATCCCGTTTTCCATAGAGCCAGTCTATCACCACATCCATCTCCAAACATGTATCTCCAGTCCTTGGTTTTCATCGCCCCATCTCCTCTCACCTGGCCTATAGCCTCCGGGCTTCTTTGCTTGACCCTCCACCGCCCACTCTCCACACAGTGTCTGGGCTGATCTTCACAAACAAAACTCAGACCATGTCCTCTGCTGCCAGAAACCGCTCCATGGCATCCCATTTGAATCCAGGCTCCTGTCCAGGTCAGTGAGGGTGCACTCATTTGCATGTCCCCGCACCCATTCCTGGCTAGCTTGGGGGAAAAAGGCTCTGCTGGAGAACATCGGGGCCCCATCAGAGCCCTGATACCAGGAGACTTTAGTCTTAGAAAATGGGCAAGAAGCATATTTTGGCAGGAGTAGCCAGACAGACTATGTCCGAGGCCACTAGCCCCACATCCCTCGTGAGAAACCAGAGGGAGCCTGACTTCAGCTTCTTGAGACTCAAAGGCCTGGGCAGGAAGAAGCAGTTGGCCAACCTAGGTGAGTTGCCATATCCTAGCCAAATGAGAGAGCTTCTGGCCCTCTGGCTTCCCACTGTGTGCCCCAAAAGAGAAAAGGGTGGGCACTGGAAAGCCAAAGCATGGTAAATTTTCATGGATAGCTTTCAGGTGCTGTGTGATCCAGCTCCTGCCTCCTCCTCTTCATCCCAGTTTACTCAAACACACCCCCCCACTCCACCTGGGGGTTCACTCCCCTGCTCACCTATCAGTTTCTAGAACATGGCCAAGCTCTTTCCTATCCCTACAGTCTCTGTCCTTTGACCCAGCAGCCCACAATCCTCTTACTTGCTCCACTTTCCCTGCTGAAGGGGTGGGAGGGTTGAGGGGCCTGATCCCACGTCTAGTAGGTGCCCAGGCCACACTGCAGGCAGCTGTGGTGACTCTAATCCAGCCTTCTGGGCCAGCAGAGCCTGAGTGTTGTCTGCACAGCCCTGGGCCCTGGGCTGCTTCCCACAAGGGAGCACCCTCCCCCAGGCCCGGCATCTTCCAGGGGTGCTTGTCCCAGAGGCAGGGCTCCCCATCCTCAGCAGGCTTCAGAGTCCTGTTCCTTCACATCCCTTCACCCAAATGCACCTCCTTCGCCTCCCCCACCTCTTTCATCACCACCAGCTGCAAAATTTCAGCTGGAAGCACAAAAGACAGGTGCTTGCCTTTGGCTTTATTCTTTTAAGGAGAAAAAAACAATGAAGAGACAAACCTTAGGAAATTAAGTGGGGGGAGAAAACCAACTCTGTGTTCTGGGGGAATGTTAAATCAGCAAACTGAAACGCCAGGCAGGGATGACAGTGAGACTGCCCGGGGCGGGGGCGGGGCCTGTCACACAGGGCCTGTCACTCAAGCTCCGAGGAGAAGGCGGTGTGGTGATGGCGTGGAGACGAAGGCGGTGCCAGGCTGGCAAGCTGAGGCTTGATGTCAGCATCCCCTTTCTGCTGGCTCCTGAGCACCCCGCCGGAGCTCTCCCTGACCCCTGGGCCCTCCTTCTTACCAGAATGGGTGGGGAGGCACTCTGGCCCCTGACCCTCCCCACTTCCTACCCATCATTTAGGAGAGTGCTCCCTTGTGGTGCCGTGATGTAGAGATTTATGCATGCTGGGCCTTCCCCGCTGCTGGCACAGAGGTTCCAAAAGCATCTTTTGTTGTAATATTTGGTCTTTTGTCCTTGGTTCCTGAAGCAACTCCAGAGCCACAAAGGTGAAAGGGATGTCTTGCTTTTGTGAAAAGCTCCTTCCTTTCTACCACAGCTGAGTTTATGTTAATGAGGTGGCTTTTCAAAAGCACCTAAAGGTGGGGGCTGGCTGCCAGGGGAACCAAACACATGATCGGAGGGTTAAAACTTTCAGCGCCTTCTGCCTCACAGGAAGGGGAGAAGGGCCAGAGATCGAGTTCAGTCGCCAATGGCAAATGATTTCGTCAATCATACCTATGTAAAAAAGCTTCCTTTAAAAAACAACAGCAGGGTTTAGAGAGCTCCTGGGAGCTTCTGGGAGAGCTCCTACACCCACGCAGGAGAAGGGAGGTGGGCCCCAACTCCTTGGAAACTGAAGCTCCTGAGATCTCAGCACTCCCAGACCCCGCCTTCTGTGCCTCTTCACCTGGCTGTTCCTCTGTGTCCTTGATAATGTTCCTTATAATGAACTGGTGAACGTAGGTGAGCGCCTCTCTGAATCCTGTGAGCCACTCCAGGTAACTAATCAAACCTTAGGAAGGGGTGGGGGAACCCCCAATTGATGGTCAGCCAGTCAGACCTGCACTTGTGGTTGGCATCTGAGGCTGGGGAAAGGGAGGGGAGTCTTGAGGGACTGAGCCCTTAACCCATGGGATCCGATGCTATCTCCAGGTAGATAGTGTCAAAATCGAGTTCAATTGTAGGACATCCAGCTGGTATTGCAGAATTGATTGATGGTGCTAGACAAAAACTTATCTTTGCGGAGCTGGCCTCAGCAGGAGATTGTGGCCTACTGGGCTCTCTAGGGCTCACCCTTCTCGTTACTGCTTGGAGACCTGGCCCTGAGTGGGTCTGCCTAGGGCCAACTGCTAGTGCTTGGGTTCTTGACTTTATGCAGGAAAGTTTTCACAACATGAATCCAGGTGACTGTGAGGGTATTAAAGCTGGGGACAGTGAAACAAAGGAGGGCTTAGCATAGGAGAAACAACTGGAGAGTCTCGGGCAAGCTGCCTTAGCTCACTGGGAAGTCAGAGAAAAGGGTCCTTGGAGACAGGACCAGGGGGTTAACGCAGGACAAGCTGCCACTGCCCATTGCTCCCCTGGTTGCAAGTCTCACAGGGTCCCTTAGAGTCTAGGAGGTGTGTGCCTGTAGGAAAGTAGGAGACAGGGGAAGATGCAGGCATGGTCCCCAGAGGGAGAGCTTGAGCTGGGTCCTTTGTCTTGAGGGTTTTCTCTCTCTCCAGCAGGTGGGAATCTTGGGGGAGGTCTCTGGGGAGGGCTGCAGCAGGATGTTCATCGGTTCTCCAGGTGTGTCCCTTCAGGAGGGGTCATTAGTCATTGCAGCTGGTCCTGGTGTCGCCCACCTGGTTTGGGGGCTTTTCTGGCCATGGAGCTGAAATACAACTGAGGCCTAGATGTTGTCTCCAGGGAGGTGACCTTCTGGCTGTGAACTCCCCAGATAGTCTGCTCAGCTGTCCGTCTCAGTTGCCCTGTTCCACTTGCTAAGGAATAACCCTAGCTTCTCACTACCCTTCCTCACTCCTTTCCTCCTCTTTCCCAGAGAGAGTTTAGCCCTTGAGGAGTGGATTGCATTTCTGTTATCAGGGCACCGACACTCAGTCCTCTGGTCACTAACTATGACCTTGGGTCTACTGGACACAGGATGGTTCAAGTGGATTAAGTTCCCAGGGGAAAGAAAAGAGAGAGTGCCTGACGTCTGTGGAGACGGACCTAGCAGATGTAGCTACTCCAGACTAGGCTGTGAGACGGGGTGAGGGAGGGAACAAAGGATGGTTGGAGACGAGAAACCCGGAGAGGCAGCCAATGAGATGGAGCAGGAGCTAGTGTGCGTGTGAGGCAGGTGTGTGGACAGGTACCCTCCCTGGAACCTGAGCTGGACTCAGAACTAAAGGGCTCACACAGGACCTTGGTCCAAAGCTTGTGAGTTGGAGGGAAGGGCCTGCTGCTCACTGGAGCAGCCACCACAGCACCCAGACTGTCTAACCCCAATGAGCCATCTCGTCTCCGCACAGCATCTGCCCATCTGGGTCTGCGGGAGCCTGGCCTCATTAAGTGGTCACGTGTCTTTCAGGACAAAGGAGGGTCTTCTGTGCTCAGTGCTGAGACTGTCATCATGAGCTTTGAGGGAAAATGGCAACAGGACAAATTGGATGCTCCCCTCCCATGTGGACCTGTCAAGGCCAGCGGCTGAGGGAAGGAGGGCTGGGCATGGCTGCTGGCTGGCTCTTCACTTCAGGGCTCCTCTTCCTAGAGAGTTAATAGAGAGTTGATAGCTTCCCACCCACAGCAGGAAAGGCTGGGAGCCAGCCCACACTCCTCAGCATCCTCCAAATCTCATTCTCTGAGTTTCTGGAAGGACCCCTCAGCCCCCTTGCCAAGGAGCACCCCTGAGTGAGGGGTAGTCATTCCAGAGATGCAGCGAGTGGGGGCGGGGGGGTGGCTGCTGCCCTTATGGGAAAGGGAAATACGTCCAGGTCACTTTGTTTAACTTATTCAGCCCTCCTAGTTCCAAAGTGGGGATTCTAGCTAACTGGGGCAGTCTGGTGCCATCAGCACCAAGGACAGTGACCCTGGTCCCAGGCAGCCGCGGGTGCCTGCAGGCTAGNGCTCCTCTTCCTAGAGAGTTAATAGAGAGTTGATAGCTTCCCACCCACAGCAGGAAAGGCTGGGAGCCAGCCCACACTCCTCAGCATCCTCCAAATCTCATTCTCTGAGTTTCTGGAAGGACCCCTCAGCCCCCTTGCCAAGGAGCACCCCTGAGTGAGGGGTAGTCATTCCAGAGATGCAGCGAGCGGGGGCGGGTGGGGGGGGTTGGTGGGTGGCTGCTGCCCTTATGGGGAAGGGAAATACGTCCAGGTCACTTTGTTTAACTTATTCAGCCCTCCTAGTTCCAAAGTGGGGAGCCTAGCTAACTGGGGCAGTCTGGTGCCGTCAGCACCAAGGACAGTGACCCTGGTCCCAGGCAGCCTCGGGTGCCTGCAGGCTAGAGGGTGGGAAGGAAGTAGCACTAGGCCTGAAAACCGCCACTCCAGGGCCCTGAGAGCGTGCCCTTTCACTACAGCTTGAAGGGACATTGGCTAAGGAATGTCACTGCCAGGCCAGTTGCCTGGTCATCAACCATTCCCTGTGCCCTGCATGGGAAGGCAACTAGAACAAGAATTTAAAAGCCATAGCCTCACTTCAAATCCAATAACATGGCTGGCCAGGAATGTGTTTTTGGTCTCTGGAGAGGGTGGAGGCTGAGTGTGGGGGGTTGCTCAGGGCAAGAAGGAAAGAGAAAGAATCAGAAAGGGAGAACCGGCGACAAGAGAAGGAAGGTCCCTGAGGCTTGCACGACTCCCCAGCTCTTAGCGATGTCTGCTCACCGCAGCCCCCACAAGCCCTCCGGATGACTCTGGCCTGAGGGGGTTCTCTCCCCTGGACCCTCCGGAGCTACTGCTGTCAAGGTGTGCAGCAGCACCGCGCCCTCCACCAGAGCGAGCGCTCCTGCAGGCGAGCCCGTGCTATGTCCTAGGGGTCCGCCCCCAAACCCAGTGCCTGGCACAGAGCAACCCTGGGCAGGTGGCCGTTGACTACACATCCACTGGTTCTTTGCCTGAAGCACAGAACCCACCCTTGCTTCCATTGCCACCCACAACTGGGCTCAGCCACCTGAAAAGGGGACTCACAAAACTCAGGACCCTCGGGAGCTCTTGTGTTACACGCGAAGGACATCTGGCCATTCCTCTATTTCCTGTGTCTAAAAAGAGCTCATGCACACTCCTTCATGTAAAAGCTCTGAATTTGCAACTTACTTCTAAGACACCCAGAGAATTTCTAATCTACTGAAATGACCTTAACCCTTTTCACATCAAACAAAGCCGTCCTGCAGGTAATCCTTCTGCCACCAGCGACTGCCTGGGTATGACTTGGAGTGAGAGTCGCCCCCTTCCATTCTCTGTTCTCCTGGGTGGAATCCTGCACCAGGAGGGTTCTCGTGGGGTTGCAGCCCTTCTTACAATTTGTGCCTCTGTTCCTTAGGAGCTTACACGTGTCTATTTTAAATAAATTCCCTCTTCTTTTACTCCTTTTTACAAAGAACAACTGTAAGTCTTCTCTGAGAAAAGATTTTCTTTGGGGTGGAATTCAGTTCTGACGGTCAAACGTGCATGAGATGAGCCCTGGGTGAATCATAATTAAACGAATTATCTCTGTGATTGGTTCTTGCCTGACACCTGGGGTGTTCTCTCAAAGTCCTGCAGTGTTTTTGGCTGAAGTTTTCCAGTAACTTGGTTGCTCTTTTAAGAAAGGAGTGGAAAGGGAAAAAGAAAAGGCGTGGGTGCTGCCAGGAAAGGGGCAGGGCAGCTCTAGCGCCCCTTCTCCGCCGCTGTCCGGGGCTCTTGGCCTGCTCTAGACGTAGGTGAGAGTCGCTGAGGCTTGCCACTGCTTGGGCTGCTCTCTCCAAGTGATCTTTCGCATGTCTGAATCCCCCTGTGTGAATGCAAGCTTGTCCCTCTGGCTCAGCCTACTATCCCCACTGAGATTGTTGGACATGGCCATTCCGCACACATAAGAGGCTGCAGGGGTCAGGGACCTGAGGAGCATGCTCACTGCGGTGGCAGACCAGGTACCTGCTCAGACAGACTCTGATGAAGGGCTGCAGCCGGGAATGGCCCCTGAGCACCTGACCTGAGCAGCGAACACAGTCCCCTGATTCCTAAGTGAACTCCTCGTCTGCCGCCACCCCCAACCTTGCCCAGACCCCACCTGGCCACCCAGCCCTAGCTCCCGGCCACAGAGGAAACAGAATCTTCTTTCTTTCCCTGCCACTCACCTCCAGAGAGGACTGGTGGGAAGGAGGCCTGGGGGACTGCCACCATCCTCAATGGCAGTGACTGCATATGGCTCACTTCTCCCGTTAGCAGCTGCTGGCAGTCCCCCAAATCCAAAACCCGTCCGCCTAGCAGATGTGGGGAAACCAAGGGCCAAGATTTGCCGATACAATGGAAGAGAAAGAGTTTGGACAGCTGGCTCCCTTCACCTGATCGGGCTGACATCTGAAACCACTTTGGCCCCCATCCACACAGTGCAAAACCTTCCCCAAGACTTCTCTGCATCTTAACATGAAAGAGCAAGCTTTTCTCAACACAGACGTCCTTAATCATTTATGAAAATGTGTCGGCTGCCCCTGAGTCCTCGGATCAGGGAGCTGGGAGCTGCCTGTCCTGAAAGAGGTGAAGAGAAAGGAGAGGTGTTGGCTTATGAGGTCCAGCCTTTCTGTATAATTAACTTGTCACTTCCAAAGCCATCTGCTTTCTCTTCATGCCATCTATCATCTCCATAAAAATATAAATACATATATTTAAAATTCAATTACAAGGAGACCCCGCATCGAAGAAGGAGCAATAAAAACAAATCCTATGGAAATATAGCTGCAGACCCAGCTTCTTAGCACCCACATCCTGTTCCTGGAAAAAAAGCTATGTGACCCCTTATGCAGGTTTTTATTGCAGCAGCTTTTGTGATAAACACCCATAAATAGAAACGGAACCCAGAAGCAAGCTGGCGACGGGGACATTTCTGGGAGTATGTTAACGACCGGGGAAGTATTGACCGGGAAGTAGGCAGGAGTGCCATTGTAAAACTCAGCCGAGTCCCCAGGCTCTGTGCACACTGTCAATAGTCCATGAGGCCGAACCAAAAAGCAAGGCATTTTATCGGATGGTTTGGGGTCCAGGGTGTCCGTGAGCATTCAATGGACTCAACAGGAAGTCGGAGATGCAGAAACACAGGTGCGAGCGGCGGACGCGACACACAAACCGCAAGCCCAGCGCATGGGGATGAATGGTGGGTGGACGCTGTGCTTGTGTGTTTTTCTACCTGCCTGATTTCTATGCCAGGGCCCTTGGGATATGGCAGTGTCGGCTGGGTGTCACTTCTCAACAAGTCATCTGTGTGTTCTGAAAAATGACCCTGAGCTACAGAAGGAAAAGAATGAAAATACCCCATAGGTCACTGAAGTCTGTGTCCCCTGGGCCAGGACACAGTCATCGCCTAAAATACATCCCTCAGGGCCTCACCTGCCCTGGTTTTAAATGCCATCACCATCACCTAGTAATTTTGCCCACAAGCACAGTCGCAGGCGTCTAGCTCTGTGAGGGACATCGAGGACCTCAACCCTAAGCACAGCAACAGCCCCCGCCCTCCCCCTCTGCCTGTGCACCTGAGAAGCCGGGTTCTTTGCCTCCACCCCCCCCCCGCCCCCCGCCTTCGCTTCATGCCAGCGACGCCCATTGAATTCTCACCAGTGTTCTGGGCAAGCCAACCTTTTGCAACCTTCCACTTTTCAACCTTACCCCCTGAGCTTTGGCACCCCCAGCTCTCCCTGACGGATCTCTCAACTCCATCTTCCTCTACAGCAACCCCGTCTCTTCGAGGGAGCCAAGCAGAAACAGAGCAGTGTGTGAGAGCCCGCGCCTCTCCTGGGAGCCCTCAGTCCCAGCCTTCCTTCTTTGCTGATCCCTCCCTGCCACCACGTCCTCCATCCCGAGTCCTAGGGGCCTTGATGTCATCTGTCTAGCAGCTCACCTGGCCATTTCCAGCTTACAGTTCAAAGCTCCTGACATCTTGCATTAGGTCTCTGTCCTACCTGGTATTTGCTACATCTCCCAGTTTAGTGTCATCTGCAAATTTAATCACCACGCTGTTGCCTCGCTATTCCTGGCCATTAATGAAGATGTTATGGCAGAACCCGGCAAACAGTGTTTTCAAGGTCACAGGGAGATGAGAGCTAACCTGCTAATTAACACCTCTGCTCATCGCAGGGAAAGAGCATCGAATGCCCCTGTGCGGTCCGAGTCACTCCCTCGCGTTTCACGCACTTCCTTTCCCAGACGTGGGTTGGGTTTTATGCTCCCTCTGCTGCACATGCGTGGCAGTTCCCATTTAAAGAATGAAGACCATCAGAGCATGCCTTGCTTATGTTTGTATTCAGTTTGTAGCGGGAGAAATAGCCACTAACAGGCGTTTCAGGGGAGACATGTGCATGGTGAAGAAGCAGTCCTGACTGGGCTTGCTGTTGCCATCTCTCCGTGTCTGAAGCACCAGCCGTGACTGTGGGAACACACAGGGAGGACCAGGGCACCTGGCAGAGAGGGGAGAAAGGACATGTCCCTGCTGAGATGGTTCCAAAAGGGCTGACCCCCAAGGTCTGCAGCCAAGAGGGGCACGAGGAGAGGTCCCTTTGTCCCTGCTACCACTGCCTGTGACCCCGCGGTGCACCGTGGGCCCTGTGAGGTGGAGTCTCCACTGCATTACAAGGAGGAGCCCATTGTGAATGCTGACTTGCCTGCCTTCCACACCAAACTGCCGATGTGGTACCGTCGTCCTGCCAAGGGCTGATCAGTAGTGCTGAATCACAGGAAAGATCCAGGACAGGGTTATTCATGCCCAGAAAAGTGACCCCCACCATTTACTACTCGCAGCACTTCCCTTCTCCTGTCTCTCATGGCAGGCCTGCCTCCTAACCTTTTCTCAGACAGACTGTCTTAAAAGTGTCTCTAGACCGGAACCCAGACTGGCCCAGCTGAGGCAGGGCACCCACCTCAGAGCGCTGGTGTGGAGGGTGGTGGGGAACAACCTCTCAATTCCCCTGGTGCTTGGTGGGTGGTCTGGCCCACCATCTGCAGTCCTCCTGGGTCCAGTCTGGACTCTCCAAGCCTGCAGACACACAAGAATACCAGTGTCTGTCCCGCCAATCAGCACAGACTCATTATGCTCCGATACCTATGGGGGCGGTGGCTCAGGGGAAAAGGGGCAGGTTTTTAGAAATTGGACCAGAACATGCCAAGGGCCTTCGCCAGCTGTACACTCCCATGTGCTCACACAGCAGACACTGAGAGGGGAAAAAAAAAAGCACAGTGGATCCTGAAGCCAGACTCTTGAGTTCAGATCATGACCCTGACATGTTAAAAGCTGTGTGATCTTACATCAGTCCTTTACCCTCAGTTTTCCCACCTGTAAAATGGGATCATAGCCACCCCGACCTCAAAGGATTGTTGTGAGATTTTTAAAAGCTGATAGGTGTCATGTCTGGCTGTCATTTATTACATTTTGAGCATTATCCACATTCCAGACACTGTCGGGGTCAGGAGCCAGCAAACTTTCTCTGTAAGGCCCAGACGATAACTATTTTCAGGTTCGTGGGCCTTTATGTCCCTGTCACCGCTCTCCAGTTCCGATGCCGTTGCCCCGAAGCAGCCATGGACCACGCACAGATGACTGTGAATGTTCTAATAAAACCTTATTTGTGGACACGGAAATTCAAATTTCACCTAAATTCAAGTCATTAAATATTATTATTCTTTTGATTTTTTTTTGGATTATTTAAAAATGTAAAAATGACCCTTAGCCGTGTGGCTGTATAGAGATGGGTGGGGGGCTGGATGGGCCCTTGCGTCCTGACGCAGGAGTCCAGGGCGCGGGCAGAGCCCCCCAGGCCTGGGGAGCAGGGGCTCCTTTGCCGGCCACAGTCTGCCTTGACCCCACTAAGGTCTGTTACCTCATCTTAAAAGCCCTTCTCAAAATGGGTGGTATATTCAGACTCCAATCGGGCCAAGGTTAAGAGATGGCAACTCAGTTCCAAGCTCTGGCGTCTCAAGCTCCAATTCCTCTGAGATGGCTGCAGTCTGGCACGCTGGAGGGGTTCCGGCCTCGCATCGGGAGTGGAGCACAGACACCACGTGGCCAGGAAGCCTGGGCGAGCTGGACATTTAGAGGTCGCCTGGGTCGGGTTTGGAGCACTACAAGTCTTTGTTCCTTTCTGAGGGAAAAGCCAGAACAAGACTGAAGGCTGACAGGGGCCAGGTTCCTGGACAAGACGCGGTCCCCATCTGGACGTTGGGGCAGCCTCTCTGGAAGGTGCTATTGGCCAACAAGGTGCACCCGGGGACATGGCCTCTGCCTGCCCAGACCCTCAGGACTTTACACAGGTCTGTCATAGCTGCCTCCCTTGGTTTCCCGGCCTCACCCCACCCTGCTCCAGTGTCTGCACCGGCATGACACTTCCGCCATGGCACCCTCTTCAGGGCACCATGAGGGCCCCAGGCCCCCCATCATCAAATTTAAATCTTTCCTTGGTTTCTAAGCACCCCCACACACAGACCCCAGACTGGCCCTCTCCCAACCTGCAGAGGGGACCTCTTGTGACACCCCCGCCCTGTACCATCCTCCACGCCTGTGGGTGACGCACTGCCTCCCTCTGCCACAGCTGGCCACATCCAGCCTTGACCCTTGTACAAAAAGACTTTGTAGTGGGGTCACAGAGGAGTGGTTTAATTGTGCCGCAGTTTCCTTACCTATCAACAGGGGGGAAGTAATAAGAGCAGCCTTCATGAGGTCGCTGAGGTCTAATTAGGTGACGCACATCAAGTGTTCCCAGAAGCCCCAGGGGAAACGACACAGCCAGCAGCAAGCCCCACAGACTCCGGAATGCATCCACCTCTTCCCTCTCTGAACCCGTATTTTACATTAGAATTACCCAATTACCACAACACATGTCCCGGATGGGAGTCCTGTCTCTCCAGTTAGGCTACAGACAGATAAACCTTCTGTCCGCCCACCTTATGCGTTTCCTGGGCTCCCACGGGGCCTCTAGTGCCCCACAGCCCCGGGCCCAAACTGTCGTTTTCTTTTCATCCGTCCATTGAAATGCTGCCACACACTGCCGAGCCCTTTCTTCCATGAGGGGCTTCAGGGGAAGACTGAAGGAGAGTTATCTTCCTAATACGGTGTTCTGACAGCCCGACAGGGAGTGTGATCGGAGTGTGATCGCCAGAGCCGGCCTGGGGATGCTCAACAACATCATATTATTTAAGTAACAAAAAAGAAAGGGCTTTCATGAAAATGACCCTCTGGGCGGTAGCTTGGCATTCGGAGTGGACAGGAGAGTGCCAGGGGGTGGGGCTGGCCTCTACCAAACCCTGGCTGTGGCTTGAGGAAGAGGCTTTTCAGGAAAGCCCCATGGCCCACCGCGTTGCAGGTCCCGATGGTGTTTCCATGAGCCCCAAGAATCCAGGCTCCCCACCCAGAACCCCCAGAGGTGTGGCCAAAGGTTAATGGGCTTCAGAGGGGAGACTGGAGGTATATAAGGGCCAGCCAGGCCAACCAGACACCAAAGGACAAGCAGAGAGACCCACCAGGCCCACACGGGACTGCGTTCACACTGTGAGTAGCCCTGGAAGGAAGTGGGTGGGGGAGGGGTTGAGCATGAGACCCAGGGTTGAGCAGCCCTCGTGTCCCTCTGCCACCTCCAACGCGAGGCTGGGGCTGGGCTTCAGAGTGAGTGCCCTGGCTGACTCCCAGGAGCAGGCTGAAGGCGCACACAGCAAGCCGAGGCAGGGCTGCCCTGAGGCGTGGAGGCCGGAGGCAGGGCAGGCGAGTGCAGTTCCTGGCAGCAGAGAGGCTGTTTAGGGTCAGTAGTGCCACCAACTATCAGCCAGAAACCCAAGCCAAAAACTCAGCAGGAACACAGGACCCCACATGGCACAGAGGCTTTGCTTTGGAAAGTTAAGGGGAAAGGCTGCTCCCTGGGGACTACAGGCCTGGCCCTGCCAGGGAGGGGCGGGGAGGAGACAGGCGCCTCTTGTCCAGAGCTGAGCACGTGAAGGCACAGCCCTGCCCTGGTGGTGGAACAAGAAGTCCGCACTCGACACCCAGCGAGCAGCTGCCCCACCCCTGGCTCTGTGCTTCCAGAACACAAATGAATGCAGGTGACATGGATTTTGCCCTTTTTACTTCAAGTTTTTATTGATTCTTACAGAGTGAACTAGATGCCAATACCAGAATGAAAAGGGATCTCCCTGAAGGAGCGGGACAACATAAATGTGACACACCCGTGTCCTCTGGGAGGGACAGGCACCCAGAGAATGCATGGCAGAAAGATAGGAACAGAGGGAGGGGCCATGATTCGGAGCTCCCACCCACGGTGTCCTCTGTCCTCTCAAGATCCTACAGGAGAGGCAGGCAGTCTTTGGTGGGTGGTGGTCCTCCCCACCTTCCTGGAATGTGTACACAGCCGGCATGGGAGGCTTTGGCTGTCTGAACGCTGATGTTCTTGCTCACGGAGTTGTGTCAAGAGGAGGGAAGAAAGTAGGACGGGGCAACAGGGCAGCAGGACGGCAGAGGGCATGCTCTGCTGAGTACCAGGGGTTTTAGGTGCCTGAAGAGCCGGTCCTGGCTGAGAGGCAGGACACCAGCCTCGGAGACTCTGTCCAAAGGGAGAGAGTGTGGGGCCTGCGGAGAAGCCTGGAGGCCAGCTCAGGCAGGTCATTCCTGTTCAACAGAATCCTGTAGAAGGCCCCATGGGCCCCCAGAAGCTTGTGATCTGAGACCCTATAATGGCCCCACACCTCCTGCAGCAGAGGCTGCCCTGGTCTCCCCTCCTGCCTTGGAGGCCGGGCCCCTCGCCTCCTGGGCAGTCCACCCAGCACAGGGGCGTTTGCGTCCTGGGTGCATTCAGCAGGCCTGCCTCCCGACACCATTGTCTGCCTTCTGTGACCAAAGGTAACATGCAGTGAGGGGCTGGGAAAAGCACCAGGCCTCAGAAGGCCAGGCTTCCAGCCCTCCACTGCCTTTGAATGAGTCCCTCTACCTCCCCAGGTCCCTTCCCTCCCCAGATCACACCAGCACCCAGGTGGACGTGAGGATTGTATGGGAGAGGGTAGGAGTGGGACTCCTGGCACCAATGTAAGGGATCGGCCGAGGCTGGCACACAACAGACCACGCCCTCCTCCCCACAGGACCCTCTCGACCCTGCCCAGAGCCCAGCTGGCTGACCCCTTTCCCAAGTCTCTGTAGTCACCACGTCATCTGCTTCCTGCCAGGTCTCCACAGCCCATCCAGACATAGCCACCGCCTGAGATGCAGGGGGGGCCCCCCTACTCATGACATGCTGAGGTGGGCGGGGGTTTGCAGGGAGCAGGCACCCCCCTGCTGTTTCTGCATGGCAGTGGACAGGCAATTAGATTCACAGGAACTTGGAGGGGCTCATTCCAGAGTCAGCACTGGCCCCAGAGCACTGCCTGGGGACTCCACTCCCAGCTCTCGGACACTGCTCCTTCTGCCTCTGCCTCCACATGGCCCAGGGTCTTGGCCTGGTGCTTCCAAGTACAATTGGGTCCTCTGGGCCTAGGTGCATCCTTTACAACACCCTAATTGGCTGAGGGAGCAGGGTGGGTCTTGAGGCGTAGTTCTGTTAGTAATCGAGGAGCTTGTTCTTGGAGACACAAGCCCCCTGCCACTTCGGGAGCCTAGCTGACCTCGGCAGACCTCACCTCTGACAAAGAGAAGGGCCCACAAGTAGAGTGATTCTTCCTGGTGTGGGCAGGGGCCAGGCGCCTCTCCCAATCAGTTCTCACAGCTCTGGGGCAGACAGGGGGCTCTGAGCTTATCTAGTGAAGCCCCATACCAGGCCCATGTCCAGAGGGGCTAAGCAGCCCACCCAAGATCACACAGCCACGGGCGGGCAAGGCCCGGAGCTGAGGGCTCGGCTCCATCCGATGCAGCGGTCCGCCGCTGCCCCAAACTCCAGGACAAGAGCTCCTCTTTGTCCAGCTTCAGGATGGTGTCCTGCAAGACCATGGCTGCCCTGCTAGTGGTTCACGTCGCTGCCCTGCTGGCCTCCCAGACAGAAGCCTTCGTTCCCATCTTCACCTACAGCGAGGTCCAGAGAATGCAGGTAAGAACCCCCCTCTGCTCACCTCCACAGCGCAGCCCAGCGACTCACAGACCAGCGACTCACAGCCCTGCTCAGCACTAAAGACGTGGGAGTTTTTCTAAGGCACAAGTGTCTCTTCAGTAAACCTACGTTTAATCAGCTATGCCAGTGACACTGAGGACAGCATGAAGGACCTGGCCCTGAGAGAACCCCAGACTCCAGCTGTCTCCCTGGCCACCTCTGCTCCTCCCCCAGGGCCACTCAAAGGTGTCAGTGGAGTGACATCTTTTCCCACTCCTGCTCAGCCTTCCAAGGAAATTTCCAATTGACAAGTCAATACACTGGGTGAGAGGCCAGACATACCAGGAAAGCTAAGGCAGCTCAGGAGACAAGACACAAACACAGGGAAGATTCACTAACAATAGAAGACAAAAGGGAGATGTCACAGGCAGGGGATGATTAATTGCCCAACAAGTGATGCCCGTTGGTAAGTGCTGAGTTCAGAGGAGGGAGAAACTGCAGTGGGCTGGTGCCTGTTCCGAAGCCTGGGGGCTGGGGGGGTGGCGCTGGCACCCGAGCCCTGGGAGAGCAGGAGGAGGGCGTTGGGAAGATGGGTGGGACAACTTCCGGGAGCAGTGGCACAGACTCCCGTCTGGAGCCCAGGAGGAGACTCGGCAGACCTAGTGTTTCCTCCAGGAGGGAACCAGCGGCACAGCCTCGGGCAGCAGGACTGCTGGGCCTGCCTCCCTGCGGCTTCCTTCACACGCAGGGTTTCTGAGTGTCTGCCGACACTGGTTTCTTTTGCCCAAAGAGACGAAGAAATGAGACTTTCACATCCCGCCAGTCGGGGACGGAGGCTCCCTTAGGGACAAACGCCTGAGTCAGTCCCTGGAAGGGCGTGTGGCCCCTGCACCTACACCCACTGTCCAGGACAGGCATCCCTTGTGGAGGCAAGGCTGGACCCAGATCCCCTTCTTCAGGGACAGAGAAATTGACGGGGGACCCTGAACACACCGTCCTCCACCCGCCCCCTCTCCAGAAAAGACAACCTACTGTTCTGGAACTGCCCCATCTCAGGGCTGGCCCCAAGCGGAACGCCAAGGAGGGTGTCCGTAGGGGAACCCAGCCCAGCACTGCATCTGGTCTGAGTGCTGCGAGGCCTGGCAAGCCCAGGGCTGGACGGAGGGTCGAACTCATTGGAACAGAAACTAGCCAAATGGCAACCAAAGGGCGCTTCGCATTAATCTGCCGTGTGGCTTTGCTCCCTGTATTTGCCAGGCCGTGGGATTCTTAGGAAGAAGCTGCAAACTCCTTCCTCCATAAATTCATCTCCCTGTCTCACCCTTTATAAATCACCTCCCAGGGACTCCAGTTTCTGGGCCACCCCAGGGTGCCCTCACAGGCTAGGCTATCTTGCCACCTTTTTTTATGGGCTCTCTGCTAAGAAAAACACATTTTCACACTTAATATGCATGAAGGGCAGCCATTATTTTCAACATTTTTAACTTAATTAACAGTAACAATCTGGGCACAATGTTTGACTTCAAAGGGACGGACTCCTCCCCATGCTGACCAGTCAGGGGCAGCTCCAGGACCTTTCGCAGGCCGATGGGTGTCCACGACTCCTCAGGTGGGAGGTGCCTGGGGAGCAGAGGGTTTTGTGGCCTGAGGGGAGCTCAGGCCACTTGGCACCCTGGGCAGAAACGGACGGGGGCCATCTGGGAGGAGGGCAGGTGTGATTTTATGCTCTGCCCCCACAGGAAAAGGAGCGGACCAGAGGGCAAAAGAAATCTCTGAGTGAACAGCAGTGGTCTGAAGAGGTGGGTGCTCTGGACCTCGCAGAGCCCGCAGGGGAGAAAGAAGATCAAGTTATCAGGGTGAGCGGACAGCGGACAAAGCAGAGAAGCCTGGCGTGCCCCCGCCCCCCCCCCCACCCCCAGCCATGGGATGAGCTTGGGCATGGTGCTGAGCCAGCCGTTCAGGCAACAAGCTCCATCCTGGGGGGAGACAGACACCAGCTATGAGACACTAAACCATTTAGGCACGAAACAAGGAGGTATTATAGAGCATGATGGGGTGCGATTTGGGGGCCCTGATTTGGATGGGGGGGCCAGGGAAGGCCCCTGGAGGAGGGGACATTGGGTTGGAAGCCTGAATGATGAGAAGAGGCCCCTCCCTGTGAGGACTCAGAGCGGGGATGTCCCAGTAGAAGCGCAATGGTCCTGCTCAGGAAGCACGTGCTGGGTTTCAGGTCCTTGAAGCCAGGGTGCCCCACGAGAGGGCAACAGGTCAGCAGAGTCTGGTGGGCCAGAGACCACCGGGCAGCACGGGGGAAGGCAGGAAACTAGTCAGGAGGCGGGTGCAGTCCTTGGCTGGGAGAGGTAATCAGGACGCGGTCCTTCCACCTAGACAGGAACCCGGGAGGCAGCCGCAGTGCAGGCCCAGGGCCCCGGGCCTTTCAGCGACACTCTAGGATGCACGATCGTCCGGACTGGAGAGCCTTGAGTGTGTCCAGCACACCTCCGTGACTCACAGTCACGGATCCAGGGGATGAACACTCCTGCTATGTGTGCGGCCTGGAGATAGAATAGTGAATGAAACTGCAAACCCACTGCTCTCGTGGGGCTCCCACTGGTCCCCCGCCCAGTGGGCAGCCGGAAACAGGTGCCAGAAGGATAGGCTACAGACCACAAGCAGGGTAATGAGCAAACTCTGTGACATGGCAGACAGTGACATGCACCATGGAGGAAAAATAACACAGGGAAAGCAGATGGAGTTGGTTGTGATTTTAAAAGGGGTGATCAGAGCAGGTTTTGTGGTTAGAGGATATCAGTGTGAAGACCTGAAGAGAATGAGGGAAGCCAAAGGATGCTGGGGGGAGAGCATTCCACGCAGAGGGAAGAGCAGGGCAGAGGCCCCGAGGCAGCGGCAGACCTGGTGCATCCAGGGAATGATGGGGAGGCCGGAGGAGAGGGAGTCTGGGGAGAGCAGGAGACGAGTCCGGAAGGTGGACTTTACCTTCTCGGGACTCGGCTTTCACTCTGCTGACTGGGAGTCTTCGCGGGCTTTGGGCAGAGGAGGGACATGGTCTGGTTTACATTTTCAAAGAGTCTTCTCAGTTTCTGTGTTGAGAACAGGCTGAGGGGAAAGGCAGAATCAGGGGGACCACTGAAGAGGCCGCAGCAGTGTCTGAGGGACAGTGGTTCAGCCCAGGTGGTCACGGTGGAGGCGGAACAAAGAGGTCTGATTCTGGAAGTATTTTGGAGTTAGAAACCCACAGGATTTGCTGAAAGAATGTGTACAGAGTGTGAGAAAAGAGAAAACTGACTTCAAGGATTTGGGCTGAGCACCTGAGATGGTGAGGCCTGTGGTTGGCTGCAGGTTGACAAGAGGAAGATCAGGGGGTCAGACTGGACCTGTGAACTGCGGGATGCCTGTCAGGCAAGTGGGGGAGACGCTGTACGGGCAGGTGGACATACACGAGTCAGCACTTCAGGAGAGTTCAGGGCTGGAGACATACGTGAGAGTCATCGGCAATTACACGGAATTTCAGCCCAGGACAGGGTGAGCTCATCATGTGGGTGTGGGTAGATGGAGAAGGGAGAGGCCCCAGGACCGAGCGCAAGGCACTTCCCCGTAGAGATGCCTGGGAGGGGAGGAGACTGACGTCTAGAGAGAGTTCCGGCCTTGCCAAGGTCACACAGTGGTCAGGGCAGAACCCAGTGGCCACCTGAACACTAGCCAGTGACCTTTCCACCCCCTTGGGTTGCCAGGGCATGCTGTCCCCACACAGGGAGGTCAGACCTACGGCCCAGGAAGTGATCTTGACGCAGTCGCTGCTCTAGGCGGGGAGCTCCCGCGGCTCCTGAGGAGGAACTGGGAGAGAATTATTCGGCTGGCAAGGGGGCGCTGGCTGGAAGCTGCCTCCTGACATGCAGCAGAGGCAATCAGTGCAGTGACTGAGGTTTCCATGGTACACTCTACGCCCAGCGAAGTCTCTCGGAGGCTGGGGTGAGGCACCTCTCATGCCCTGTCCATCTCCCTAGAACTTTGCCACACAGTCCAGGAGACCCTCACAGGTCATCCAGCCCACGCCCCTCATTTTACAGTGAGGAAGGTGGGGCCCAGAGAAAGGCATAACCACAGCAAGTGAATGGCAGAGGCCAGGCTGGGACCCAGAGACGCCCAGAGGAGCGCCCAAGGTTGCCCTTCAGGCATCGGAGCCCATGCCCCAGCTCCAGAGAGCCTGCTGGGAGGTGGGGAGCTGGTTTGGCAGCAAGACCACTGAGCCAGGCAACTCTGGGGGACAGTGAGATCAGTCAGCACCTCTGACCCTGCCATGAAAATCTCTCTTGGTAGCGAGCCTCCAAACAGGTCCTCTAGGGCCTCACTTGTGTCCGCACAGTGCTAGAGCAAGTGCAGCTTGGTGGCCCTTGGCACTGAGACAGGCCCCCTGGGTATACTGTTTCCTTCCTTGCTATTCAGCACCTGTGTTGCCTCGAGGAAGCTATTCAATGTCTTTGTACTCAGTTCCCTCATCTGCAAAATGGGGGCACTAATAGTCTCTACACCACAGGGTTATTGAAAAGTTTAATAATAATATACTAAGGCACTTGGGTGACACCTGGCATGTGGTGGTACATCCTTCCGGGAGACAGGGGAGGCGAGTGTCCTGCCCATGTGAAAAGCCAGGGGGCTTCCTGACAACTCTACCCCTCCCAGCCCAGCTTCCCCACCAGAGGAGGTTTGTTAATCATCCTCCCAGGTCTCAGTGGCTTCCACGATCCAGCCCCCTGGTCAGAACTGGAGAAGGGGGGATTGAGGATGGGGGAGATATGAAAGGGGTGCCAGAATTCCAGGCTGGCCCTAGAAGCCCAGAGGACTGGGCAGGGTGGGGCCAGCAGAGTGGGGTGGCTCCTGTAGGGCACCCGGGGGTTAATGGCCCTCTCCCTGCCTCTCCCTTCTTGTGAACTCTGCCTTATTTCACAGCTGACTGCTCCCATGGAAATTGGAATAAGGATGGACTCCAAGCAGCTGGAAAAGTACCGGGCCGTGGTGGAAGGGCTGCTGAGCGAGGTGCTGCTGTCCACCCAGGACGGTACAGCGGGAGTGTGGGCGGGCATCACCGCACAGGGCCAGCCTCTGCCCACCCAGAATTAGCGTTCCAGCAGTGAGCAGTCTGAGCCGGGGTTTGGGGATGGCCATTTGTTTGTCTGCTCTGCACCTGAGAACTTGAAGCTGCTTTCTCCTGCAAAGGTGCCCTGCCCTGCAGTCACTGGGCCTCATCGTGGAGCAGGGCAGGCTCAGGCGGCTGCTGGGGCCCAAGGAGCCCAGCTTCCAGCTGGGGCGTCTCCAGGGCCCAGACACCTTTCTGGCAGAGGGCGACAACAAACAACAACACTCCAACCCTCCCCTGCTCCAAATGTGTTCGTTCCCTCCCCAAACACCATAGTGATCTCTCTGAAGGAAAAGGTGTGGTCTGGCCAAAGTCTGCATTTTTTTCATCATTCTGCACATCAAAGTCCTGAGTCCCCTTTGGCCTTGCCCAGTTCAAGGTCTAGGCTGACAAACAGCCATTGATTACTTCCCACAGTCCCCAGGAGAGGAGAAAGGCAGGGAGGAAGTATCATAAAGTGGAGAAAGGGGTTCAATGCCCCAGGTTGATTGCCCCAGGCTACAGGGAAAGCTAGAAGTAGAAGCCTGGCAAAGCACGCCCCTCCTGGGTGCCCCTCTTCCCTGGGTCCTGCAGGCAGGTTTACAAGGTGGTTTCACAAGCTCATAAGCAAGCCTGCTGACACTACTGAGCTGCAAATCTTTGTTTTCCTCCAACAGCCAAATGACAGCCCACTCCACTCCTGGGAGAAAGCGGCAGGTGGCCACCAAAACTGCAAGCCCCACCCCAGGGAGGCCCCGAAGGCTGCATGGCCTGGCAGTGGGACTGGAAGAAAATCACCTTCTCCCAAGCAAATCCCCCTCCAGCAAATAAAACATGAAATATACGGAAATGACTCTTTTATTTAACAACTTAATTTCCAAAGGTCAGACTCAGATCATGCTATAATGGGAAAAATAAAGTTAAGAGGGAGTTTGGCCACAAATGGTGCATACATTAGCAAAATGCGTGTCTTTTCTAAGTTCTGAGTTCAAATATCAATTTAGACCACAGAATCGGAAAATTTGCTGCACTGGCTCTTCTGCGAGAGGTGAGGACCGGGCCCACAGAGACGGCATTTTCTGCCCACACTGAGTCTGTGGCTGAGCAAGGGCTGGAGTCAGGTCTCCTGAATCCTGGTGCATTTCCTGTTCACCAACAAGCTCCAGGTTTAATGGGCCAGAGATGTGAAGGCCTCTGCACAGCCCCTTGCTGACTTCCTGCTGGCCTTTAAACTCAATGAACCTTTGCAGAAGCACGGTGGTGACGCCCACCTGCAGATGAGGGCACGGGGGCACCAGCAAGGAGGAAATTACTATTATCATCACCCTGTGACTATGTGCTCCAGCATCTGCAGCAAAATCACACCACCAACCCATTTGTTTCTGCCTTCTACACAAAACTGGATGGGGCATTTCATTCTAATTGAGTTTCACATTAATGAATGTTCATTTATTTATAAGCTGGGGCCATACGGGAACCTTAGGTTACCAGCAATTAGACACAGTGCTCGCTCCATATTTCCGCCCACACGAGCCAGTGCAGTGGCTCAGCCAGGGAGTAGTTACTGGAACAAGAAAGCCCCAGCCCTTGAAAAGGACATCCCCCTCCCCCCCCATGCTCTGAATGCTCCCAAGGAACACCCAGACCCTCGCTCACTGCAGTGTCGTTTCCACTGCGCTCCAATGCTCTCCAATGCACCACTGCGAAACCCAAGTGCAGCTGCAGGGTCCTAGGTAACAAATGGAGCCAGGGCCACAGCAGGGCATGTGGGAGAGAGAGGAGGAACACAGGAACCTGTAAGGCCTGCAACTGGGAGGAACTGAATCCAAGACCCTGGCACCTCCAAGTTCCGTGCCAGTCACTGAACTATCTGTAATGCACTCCAAGAAGCAGGAAAACAAAATGCTCGGTCTCCTCCCACATGGGAAAACGCAGATTCATGTGGCTTACTTGCCCGTTGCTCAGACCTGCCCCTACAGGGAGACTGCCTCCCCCGTCCCCAGTGGGGTGCCCACATCTGCAGCAGGGGTCCCGGGGCCCTCTGAGGGATTTTCTCTAGGATCCTGGGGCTGTGGAGCAACCTTGAAATAGGCGCCAGGGAGGGAACTGAGACGCTTAGGAGATTCGCCCCACACAGTCTGCATCTCTCTTTAATGGGAATTGGATCAGCAAGCACAGCCCCTGAAGTGTGAGGGCACGGCCCGCTCTGCAGAACGGCCCTGCTCAAAGCTCAGTGCTGCCACCAGCTTGTCTGAGACCCTCACTCGGCGGCCTCTGATGTGCTTCTGGGTAATGAGCTGCCACGGGACCCTGCCACGGCCAGCATCCATACCGGCACCAGCATCCGTACGCACTGTAGCCAGGGCCCCATTTTGATGTGTCCGTTCCTTTCTTCTCTCCTTTTCCTCCTCCCATTGCTGTTCTCAAAATCAGCTCAAATAATTATTTTCTTCCAACACAATCCTCCAGTTTCTGGGACAGCAGACTGGATTGTTTACAGGACCCACACAGCCCTGGAAGAAATTAAAATTGGGGGAAGGTTGGGGAGGATCCCGTGAGCTGAGCCAAGAGAAAATGACCATGTTTTCACAGAAGTAAGGAGACAGGGTCCTGGCAAAAGTGCCAGAATGCCAGGACCAGGACTTAGCCCGGATCCGGTGGGGAGGGGCCTGGAGGAACCAGTCGATCAGGTTGTGGGCTCCCCCTCACATCTGGCTGAGGTTTATCCAGCAACATCTGCAAGACTCTCTGCAGACACCTGGCAACTACCGACAGTTCCAGGTCACCCTGCCTCCATGTGGAAGGCACCGCATGCGTGACAGGACCACAGGTAATCACAGCGCAACCTGAGCCCAGATGCACAAGATGGAGATGATAAGGCATTTTCTCCGTAACCACATCGGTGTGATTTTATAATTACTGTGCTACATGGATTTGCAGTGAAATTGAATAGTTAAAAGCAAAGAGTAATTGCCTGGTATCTTTACTCTGTAATTTAGTATAATCTAATCATGGACAATGTCCAAAAGAAACTGTTTGAAACCATTCCATTTTCTTCACACACAACTCGTTTTTGACATTGGGGGATGCATTCCACGCCTCTTAAGGAATGCTTACGCACAGACATCAAAGTGTGAGAGAGGCCAAAAGAGTTAGAGTTTTATCTCATTGTCATTGGAAAAGCAGGTGACAAACCTGCCCATTAAAACCATTCCAGCATTTCTCGGTGATGCCCTCTGCCCCTCACTGACTCAGAGATGGAAAGGGTTCTTCTCTTCCGCACAGCGCCGAAACGGGGCAACAAGACGCTGGGCAGCGCGGGTCATCCCAGTCCAGTCGGAGTCCCATATGGCACCCACACCGCCCCTTCTTTCCAACCACACTCTCCCACTGCCCACCCCCAGTGTGATGCCACCATGGTGCGGTTTGAAGGAACAGCTGAGGGACAGATGAGGCCAACAACAAGGTAGATCAAGGACAAGTCTATGGTCCCCGAGCATCTCTAAGGACTCGGTAAATGCGTGCAGGGCCTTGCAGGAGGAGAACGGAACCCACTAAACGATTCCCGGCTGTTACTATGGCAAGGCTCTGCTAAGACAGGAGGTCAGCAGGACGGCGCGTGGTGGCCCCCGGGGACCCAGAGCGCCTTCCGAGCAGCCCCTCGATGTCACTGAGTGTGTGGATGTGGTTACTAAGTAGACGTAGGCACTAGGGCTTGTTTTTCCTCTTTTGCCTTTAATAAATCAGGAGACCAACTGCAACATGAGCTGCTCGCCTTAAAAAAAAATCACAACAAAGTGACGAGAAAGGAAGGCACACAGGGCAGCTGTTGACTTTGCAATATTGCCCTTTTCTTTAAAATACAGACAGGCCCAGCTGAGGAACCACGGTGACATCACAGAAAGCAGACTCAGAGATGGCCCAGAAAGGCTCATGGGCAGCACCCCATGGGGCTGGGGTGGCAAGGAAGCACTGAGGCCCTTCCCTGGAGGGGGGACAGGTGGCTGTGAAGGAAGTTTGGGGATGGTTGTGTGGAGGAAAGTAAACAGCAACAGGCTCACTTCGCTCAAGCAGGGAAAGCTGATGGAGGACCCAGAGGGGCTGGCAATCCAGGGAGGGACAGGGCTGGGGCAGAGAGTTCAGCAGGAAGAGGAAAGGCAGAGACCTGGAGGAAGGACTGACTTGTGAAGTTTTTACTAACTGCCTTTTCCTATAAGATGGTGAGGGCGGGAGGAAGCACTGATGGGCTCACACGCCTGTGGTGGCACACTGACACNGGAGGGGGGACAGGTGGCTGTGAAGGAAGTTTGGGGATGGTTGTGTGGAGGAAAGTAAACAGCAACAGGCTCACTTCGCTCAAGCAGGGAAAGCTGATGGAGGACCCAGAGGGGCTGGCAATCCAGGGAGGGACAGGGCTGGGGCAGAGAGTTCAGCAGGAAGAGAAAAGGCAGAGACCTGGAGGAAGGACTGACTTGTGAGGTTTTTACTAACTGCCTTTTCCTATAAGATGGTGAGGGCGGGAGGAAGCACTGATGGGCTCACACGCCTGTGGTGGCACACTGACACACCCAAGGCCTGCTGGACCCAGCGAACAAGGCCTGGGACGGTTGGGAGCCACCACGGAGGCAAAAGGGGGGACTGTGTTGGTTGGGGGTACTGCTGGACACACGCTGGGTTTTAGGCCAGCGGGAAGACACAGGGAGGGGTGGGGAGTGTCAGCTGGCCCCAGGGTGTGGCGGCGGCAGCAGCATCTCCAATCACAAGGAAGCCTGACTAACTGACAAAGCCCACACTGGGCACCCCCACTGGGGTGGCGCTAGTGGAGTCTGTATTTTTAATCCTGAGACCCACTGTGATGATATAGACAGAACTCTGCAAAATGCTGTGACTAACTTTGTTTAAGCATCAGTTTCAAGCCCTCTTAGAATACACAGGGCCAGTACCCGATGCCGAAAGGCTCACCCTTTATATACTGAACGACACAGCTGCAAGCAGTTGCACAAATGTGACCAACTCACTTATCATGCAAACGGCACTTCAGAAAGAAAGAAAACACTATTATGCGGTATACGTGTTAGGCAATCACTATATCAAATTCATGGCATTCCATGCAAACACAGGCAGAGAAAAGGAAAACAACACTTGGTGAAAGAAATCGCACCACATGGGAGCAGTTAAGTCAGGGACACAGGGAAGCAAACGACGGAAGCCCAACCAAGCCAAGGCTATAATTTTCCTAGCAATTGTGGTCAGTTTTGAATATCACTGTGGCAGAGCAAGTGACAGGAACGCAAACCATAGGCAGAGGGACCTTGCCCACAGGTAAGACCAGGAGGGGGACAGGAGGAGGAAAGGTAGGGGTGAGCTATGGGACTGTAGGGGAAGGGGTAGAAATGAAATGGAACCCAGGAGGCCTGCCATGAATATTTGGGAAAGGCAGCTAATGAGAGATGTAGAAGGAATACAAAGCGGGGGAAGGAAGACGAGGAATAGTAGCTCTATTTCCATTTGCCACCACCAGTCGCCAGGCTTCCCTTGGGCTTTCTCACTAAGAGTAGTCAGGTAATCACACAGCGCCTTGTAGGAGGTTTGCACAGCAATGCTGCTACAGATATGGGTTAAGTATAAACGCTAAGGAGCATGTACCAGGCACTGTCCTAAGCACCTTACAGAAATAACATCTTCTCATCCTCCCGAAAGCCAACAGGCTTACTAACCAACGGGCTAGCAGCGTTAGCTGGAAGTGAACACACAGCTAAGAGAGGTGTTGAGATTCCAGACCCCGAACCTCAATCCATCCCCCATCCATCTCTCCATGTGAGAATCCCACCAATTCCGCACAGCATTCTCGGGAAGCCTGAACTGCCACTGGAGCCCAAGGATATTTGCGTTCCTCTGCCCCCAACAGGGTGCGATGCGGCTCCCCCTCCAGCGCAGGCTCACCACAGGCCTATTCCTCCAGCTCAAGAAAACAGAACTGCAGCCACAACTTGAAGTTGGACAGGTCTCGGAGTATGCCGGAGGGTTCTTCTCTACGACCCAAACAAGATCTTTCCCTGAACGAGCAAGGGATCAGTATGGGGTGCTCAAGCAGAGAGAAGCCAAGGATCCCATCTCTCCACTTTGGCAATGGCTTGCTTTTCACCCTTAATTCATCCATTAAATCAACATGACTTCAATTGAGTGCCTACCACGTGCAAGGGACTAAGCAAGGGTCGGAGGATTCAGACATAAACACCACTTGGTTTTACACGTGAGGAGAAGTAACTGCAGGTGAGGAGGGAAAAGGGAAAAGGAATTAAAACAAATCCCTAAGACCTCCCCAACATGGCGGCCGTACAGGCTGAGTATGACCTCCTCATCATGGCCGGCCAATTGGTTCAGGCTTCGACCTTCTCAACATGGCTACTTGGTGACCTTCCTATCATGGCGCAGGACCCCGCCCGCTCCGCCGCGGCCGCAGACTGGAGCAGTTCCGGGTGCGGTGCGCGCCGGGGGCGGTGTCCTGGCCATGGCCGGCCTGTCAGACCTGGAGCTGCGGCGGGAGCTGCAGGCCCTGGGCTTCCAGCCAGGACCCATCACCGATACCACCCGGGACGTCTACCGCAAAAAGCTGCGCTGCCTGCGGAAGGAGGCCAGGACGCGGAACGAGGAGCGGTTGCGGGAGGAGGCCCGCCTGCGCGCCCGGCCTGCCGCGGCCTCTCTGCGGGCAGAGCCCTGGCCCTCCCCGCCAACCTCCAGCTCCGCTTGCGTTACCGCTGGGGCCTACGGCGATCTCGGGGCCTCCGCAGCTTCCTGGTCTGAGAGCCGCAACCTCGCCTACCCCGCCCGTCCTGTGCCGTTTAGGCGCCACGCTTCGGTCCGGGGCAGCTCCGAGGAGGACGAGGACGCTCGGCCACTCCACAGGGCCGCGCCGGGTCTCGGGACCCGTCGCTGGTGGGCTGCGTCCCAGACCCCAACGCGACTGCCCTCTGCCCTCCTCGGCCCCGATGCGCGTCCAGGCCTGCGGGCGACGCGAGCGGGTCCAGCGGGCGGAGCGCAGGCCCAGCCCGAGGTGGGGCGGTGGTTGGAGCGCTGCCTGTCCCGGCTCTTGCTCTGGGCCAGCTTGGGGCTGCTGTTCGTCTTCCTGGGCATCCTCTGGGTGAAGATGGGCAAGCCTTCGGCGCCGCAGGAGGCGGAGGACCACAGTACGTCCAGGGCCAGCGCAGGGGTGGGCCTGGGTGCGCGTGTATCTGCCAGCACGCCCACATGTCCTTTCTACGCCAGGCTGCACAGTGCCGCACTTGGTCAGGTGCTTCTTGTCTTCCTACCTCCGGACGCTGAGTTTCCTTCCTCCGGCTGTGGGAGAGAAGGCCCGGCGGAGATTCCTGCATCTGAAATAATTGCTGTCTTCACTTTCTCCTGTCCTCATTTTCTGCCCTAGCCCTCCCTACTAATCTATCCTACAACCACGTGCTAGAAGCAATCACTTGTAGTTAACTTTTACCCCAGACTCTGGTTTTCCCAGATAAGAAAAAGCCGCACTCCACCTCTAACAGACATGTCCACCCCCATTCCCTTTTTAGCTATTTCTTCCCTTCTGATGTCTTGCTCAGTCATTCATTAGTGCCCATTTGAAGGCACCCAGGTTTCACTGCCCACGGATGGCATCTGGTTGGGGTCCCAGCTTTGCAGCACCAAAAGGGCCATGTGCTCACTTCTTTGGACCACAGGACCCTCTTGTCGAAGGGAGATGATACTAGTCCTGCCTGTGAGACAGGTGTGGAAGAATCTTTTAAAGGCTCTAAAACTGGTATAAAACTGGTATAAAAGGAGGCATTTATCATTGCTCGCAGCATCCTCATGGAATGTGTTGAGAGAGGGTCCTGTGATTAAAGGACACCCCCAGCCGTGCTTCAGTCCACACTTAGTGACATGGTTAGACATGCCAATAAGAAGTCTGCCCCCAACAGTGTGTTCCCTGAATAGTTAAATTTCCTAAATTTGCCTCTCTGGTAATCCTGAGCTCTAGTCTAACAGGAAACAATATTGAGACCATGGCTTTATAACTTTAAGTGTAAAGTGACACTGTAGTTCACCACAAAAGAATATTCTTTGCAAAGCAGGAATGTGATTAATCCTGTTCCCAGATTTGAGCCAAGGCTACAGCTTTCCACGCCTAGCATCAGCAGCCACAGTGCAGGGAAAAGCTAGATTACGTCCCAGCTGCTGCAGCGGGTGGATGTTTGGGTGTATTAGCAAGTCTGTGGGCATGAGGATCCCAGGCTCGTGCACACACTCAAATAGTCTTGACTATGAGAGCAGCTTACCGCCCCCCCCCTACAGAAAAGCATACCTGGGAGTGTCAGGGTGCTGTCATATTCAAGGCTGAGATGCTTTAAGGCAGCAGCTCTTGGAGGTATTCTGGGATTTACTTGGAGTTCCCTTCTCCGTTCAACGTGTCATTGTTTACAGTTTATAAAACTGGCATGTATGTTGTTCGAGGCTAACTCCTGAGTTAGGCGGGGAAGGTTTTACAGACGAGGAACTGCAGTCCAGAGTGGGGGAGCTGTCCAGAGCCCGTGGCTAATCATTTTCCTCTGGGATTAGGACCCAGCTGTCCTAATTCCTAATCCAGGGCTGAGAAACCCTTCCATTTTATTGTCTGTATTTAAAAGTGCCTCATTTAGATGACATCTTTCTAATCTTCCCTTTATGTTGATAATGTTTTACTTCCCCTGAATTTTGAGAGTAGTCCCTATTTGTACTCTTTCCTCAATCCTCCTTTTAATTTCCTCTGTGTTTTTTCTTGGCCTCAGTGAAATTATTGCCAGTCGACTGTGCGAAAAAAACAGATGAGGTGAGTTTGAGTTTCTTTAGTTTTTTTTCCCTTGTGAGTATGTTTGCCTCCATCAGGAGGTGAACTTCCCCCGAAAAAGATCATTTAATAGGATCCCGTCAGGAGTGCTTCCTTGTAACATGACAGAACCACGTCTGTCTGTGGTGTTTGCGTCCAACCCTTGTGGCAGTTAAGGACTGCTTGAAACAGAGAGTTGAATGCCCCAGGACCCAACTCGGGGATTGTTACTGGTCAGGCGTAGCACTGGGGACTTTGATCTTCTAGCTAAGTCCCTCTTGACCTAGGGGTCTGGGGGGCGGGCTCAGTAAGTTGTGGTGGAAGGGCCTCTATGCTCCCTGGCTTTGGCAGGAGGGGTGGGCAGTTTTTCAGCAACAAGAGGCCATGTTCTCAATTCCACGTTCTCTTCTCCAATAGTACTTTTGTGGCTCTGAAAATGCTGTTCTGATGTGAAACATTGTGGGGAGGGGAGTATTTTAAACACTTCTGAAGTGGACTTGGCCATCTTAGTCTATAGATTGGTTTTATGAAGCTTTAACATCCCCTATAAATAACATTCAGGGACAGTGCCCCATTCACTTACGAAAGGAGTGTTAGTGCGAAGCCAGATGCGGGTACAGGTGGTGGTCTGGGGAAGGGCGAGGCAGTGAACTTTCAGGCCGTAAATCCTACCAGGAGGAGCCTTGTGCCGCTAGAGGCGGGACTCAGCCGTGTCACTGTTGCGTGTGCGCCACAGGACCCCTGGGCCCTCAGTTCACGTACCTGCAGTTCAGGGCCTGGGAAGGAAACAGCGCCCGGCCATCTCCACGCCCCTCATTGACTCTCCCACCCATCTTTGTGGGGGGCGTCCTGGCTCGGTACCCATTTTTATTTCTCTCTGGCTTCTGCTATGCCATATTTGGGGGTGTTTTATTACGTTCATTTATTGCATTCTCCCACCAAATATCTTTGTTTTCCAGTTGTTTTTTAGAAACATATTCATAATAAGTTTCATCTTTCTTTCATCGTAAAAGCAGTTGATGGTTAGAGAATGTAACCCAGAAACATAGGTGGCAACTAGAGGGGAAGCTAGATCTTGAAGACTGAAAACTAGAAAAGGTAAAAAAATAACTTTCCGTAAGACTTCTCTGGTAATAACCAGTTTTGTTTATCTTTTAATTAGAAAACAGCTCCCTGGTTTCTGTTTCTTGGTCTTTCGCATCTGTAAGGGTGTCAGGCCCTCCTCTGAGGCAGACGTGCTCAGGTGAGCCCAGAGGACAGAGTTAGGCCCTTGCTAAAGGTGTGCTAGGTGGGCAGACTGGATACTCGTAACGCTGGAGCAAGCAAAGCCAGGGTCTGGGCCGTCGGCTCTGTTGAGCTGAGATTTCATGAGGTGCCCATGGCCTTCATGGAGGGAGGACCCAGGAGCCGGCAGGTTGGGAGGCACTTCTGGGCTTTGCTGAGGCTCTTGCTGAAAGTCTGTAATTTCTTGTGTGGTCCGGCTCCCCCAGGACCCAGAGGGGCACTTGAGTTTCTTTCCCTTCTCAGCCAACTTGGCACTTTGTGTTTTCGTCCTGCCTTTCTGCTACTGAAAAGGAAGGCCCCGGGGCCAGCACGGAGCCAGGCCGGGCCAGGAGTGCTGTCTGAGTCAGGCTGCCTTGTCTGGGACCTCCCGTCCTCTTTCCTGCGGGTGGTGTCAGTCCCACTTGGCCTAGGTGTTGGGGTTGGAACGGTCTTCATTATCACTGCCTTTTTTTCTACTGTGGCTGTAATAGCTGTTTAGTGTAGGAAATTTGAAAACTGTGACAAAGAAAAACCGCCCATGATTCTGCCACCTAGAGATAATTACTGTTAGTGTTTGGGGGGGTATTTCCTTCCCATCTGTCTATGTATGTTTATAGAATTGGGTTCTCAATGTATATTAAGTTACATTTAACAGTTATTAGCATTTCTCATACCTTGAACATTCTTTAAAATAGTTTGGGCACCTGACTCTACTAGAAGACACACGAGTTGTTTCTGAACATTTATGGTCATGAGTATAAATCTTGGTGACATCATTTTGCACCTTGTAAAGGTTTTTGGGTCTTAGGCAACATCAGGAGACAAACCTTGTCCTCGGAGAGCGTTAGAAACCAAGTTCCCTCAGTACGCGCAGAGCCTGGCCCAGAACCCAGCCTCCTGGCTTCCAGTGCAGGGCTTTGCCCAGTGACACTCCAGAGGAGGCCTGAAACGTGGGCGGTGGGCTTGGAGTCGACTGGCATGACTCCACCACTCATGAGCTGTGGGGTGTTGGTGGCTTACCAGGTGTCTGAACCTCAGTCTCCCCATCTGAGAAATTGGGGTACAGGAAGGGTTGCGGTGACGATTCGGTGCACACTCACATACAAACCACTCAGCACAGCACCTGGCACTTCGCCCACGCTCAAAGAAGAGCAGCCTTTTTTTTTTTAATGTAAATCCAGGGAGTCTGGCAAAATGGGCTCAGTTCTGCTACAGGTGTTGGAGGACTAGGTGTGCATAGATTCTTTTTCCTGTTTTCTTACACAGATGACTTTTCTCCCCTACAATCTCAAGATTTCTAGAAATTGTACTTTTTTAGACAAATCCAGTGTCAAATTAAACATTTGCAGCAGATACTTCACAAGACAGATAGTCCATGGGCAGGTTATAGACACTTGAGTCTTCAAAAAGGGCGGAGTGGCCTGAGGGGGAAAAGACCAGCAGCCCCTGCCGAGCCTGCGCTTTCCCAGGAGGCTTCACTTCTTCCAGCCGGTGCTCCACAGCCCCACCTAATGGCCCTCATTCCTGTGGGAACTGTGGGGCAGGGGCCAGGGAGCCTCCAGGATGGCAGACCTTTACTTATTGCATCTGCTTTCACTGTGCTTCTGCTTTTACAAAGTACCTTTTCAGTCAGTTAAGCCAGTATTTATCGACCCTGTCATTGGGCCCCCCTTTTTGCACAGTTGGGTTTTTATTTTATTGATTATGCTATTACAGTTGTCCCATTTTCCCTCCTTCACTCCCTTCCACCCTGCACACCCTCTCCCACTCACATTCCCTCCTGTTAGTTCATGTCTATGGGTCATACTTATAAGTTCTTTAGCTTCTACATCTCCCATACTATTCTTGCCCTCCCCTGTCTATTTTCTACCTACCATCTATGCTACTTATTCTCTGTACCTTTTCCCCCCTCTCCTTCTCCCACTCCCCTGTTGCTAACCCTCCATGTGATCTCCATTTCTGTGGTTCTGTTCCTATTCTAGTTGTTTGCTTAGTTTGCTTTTGTTTTTGTTTTAGGTGTGGTTGTTAATAATTGTGAGTTTGCTGTCATTTTACTGTACATGTTTTTTATCTTCTTTTTCTTAGATAAGTCCCTTTAACATTTCATATAATAAGAGCTTGGTGATGATGAACTCCTTTAATTTGACCTTATCCGAGAAGCACTCTATCTGCCCTTCCATTCTAAATGAAAGCTTTGCTGGATAGAGCAATCTTGGATGTAGGTCCTTGCCTTTCATGACTTGGAATACCTCTTTCCAGCCCTTCTTGCCTGCAAGGTCTCTTTTGAGAAATCAGCTGACAGTGTTGTGGGAACTCCTTTGTAGGTAACTGCCTCCTTTTTTCTTTCTGCTTCTAGGATTCTCTCCTTCATTTTAATCTTGGCTAATGTAATTATGATGTGCCTTGGTGTGTGCTTCCTTGGGTCCAACTTCTTTGGGACTCTCTGAGCTTCCTGGACTTCCTGGAAGTCTATTTCCTTTGCCAGACTGGGGAAGCTCTCCTTTATTATTTGTTCAAATAAGTTTTCCACTTGTCGCTGTTCCTCTTCCCTTTCTGGTACCCCTATAATTCGGATGTTGGAACATTTAAAGGTGTCCTGGAGGTTCCTAAGCCTCTCCTCATTTTTTTGAATTCTTGTTTCTTCATTCTTTTCTGGTTGAATGTTTCTTTCTTCCTTCTGGTCTATACCGTTGATTTGAGTCCCAGTTTCCTTCCCACCAGTATTGGTTCCATGTACATTTTCCTTTATTTCACTTAGCATTGCCTTCGTTTTTTCATCTAACTTGCGACTATATTCAACCAATTCTGTGAGCATCCTGATTACCAGTGTTGTGAACTGTACATCTAATAGGTTGGCTACCTCTTCGTAGCTTAGTTGTATTTTTTCTGGAGCTTTGATCTGTTCCTTCATTTGCACCTTTTTTTTTTGTCTTGATGCACCTGTTGTGTAGTGAGGGGCAGAGCCTTAGGTGTTCGCCTAAGAGGGATAACCTATGTGGGTGTGCTGTGATGCTGTATGTGGGGGGAGGTGTCCAAGAGGGAACAGTGGCACTTGTTCCCCTCTCTGCAAGTTTTCAGTCACTTCCCCCACTTCCCACAAGCAAATTGGGCTCTTCTGGTGCTGATTCCTGGTGGGTGGGTTTGTGTACATTCTAGGACCCTGTGGGTCTTTCCAAACTCTCCTGTAAGTCTGGGAGTTTCTCCCACTGCCTCAACCCCCACAGGTGTTTTCAATCAGAGGTTTGAGGCTTTGTGTCCCCATGCTGGAGCCCTGGGTTGTGAGGTCTGTCTCACTCCCCAATTGTTCCTCCCAGTTTTTCTGCGCACAAATGTGGTACCGCCTGCTCCACCAGGAGCCGCCGCAGCCTTGCCGGCCAGCTACAGCCTTGTGCGCCCCACTGCACACTCCAGCGCGGGGTCCGCCAGCCGCCACCTTGTCACAAGTCCTCACTACACACCTGACTCCGCCCCTCTTACCAGTCTGGGTGAATGTTTCTTCTTTACCTCCTTGGTTGTCGGACTTCCATACAGTTCGATTTTCTGTCAGTTCTGTTTGTTTTTTGTTTTTAAATTGTTGTCCTTCTTTTGGTTGTGCGAGGAGGCATAGTGTGTCTACCTACGCCTCTATCTTGGCCAAAAGTCCCACTGTAGAATTGGTTTTGATTTTTTAAAAGCATGAGTACCACTTAGTACTTGATAGTGTAGCCGACAAGATAAAGCCAGACAGACAGACTCCTGCCTTGCCACCATCTTTGCTGACCATGTGTCCTATGCCCTCTCAGTTCTGTCAGGCCAAGCAAAAGGCGGCCTTGCTGGAGCTGCTGCATGAACTCTACAACTTCCTGGCCACCCAAGCCGGTGAGTAGGTCTCGAGGCCCCAGATCCTCGTGAGCAGATCGTGGGCGGCTGAGGCGTTCTGTGGTTGTCTCCCAGAAGACACACTCATAGACCGAGTCTCCACTTCCCTGTTCCCCACTCAGACATTTGTTTGAGCCTTACATTTGGGCAAAACACATTTGGTTCTCATATCCCATTAAAGGTCCCAGGGCCCTGGGACATGCACAGGACTTTCAGCAGCTGTGTGCCCTTCTCTGGGGCAGCCCCACCTCATGCTCTGGGGGTCTGTGTTACACTGGAGGGGCCAGGCCCCAGGTCTCAGAGTCCGAGTTGTCCCACCTGGAGGACCTGCCTGCACCGGATGGTTGGCCAGGACAGGCAGAGGCTGGGGTGTGTGACAGGGCCCTGCTTGGTAGGCTGAGCACATTCAGGCCTGGGCAGCCTGCCAAGGCCCTGGTGTCGCATCTGGTCCTGATCACCCCAGCTGGCTGCAGGACCTTGGACAAGTCCTTGATAGTCTCAGGGCCTCTGTCTCTCTGTTACTGAGTGATCTTGTGTCTGTCTTTTCCTTATAAAATGCAGTCAAGTGCTGTTCTCTGGAGGACGGCCTTCTCAGCACCCCAGGAAAGACCCCCTGAAAACCCCTTCCAGAAGGCTCCCCTGCTATTGTATTTGGTAAACCAGGTCCTCGAGGCCAGAGGATCACCTACATTATTGTGTCTTCCTCACACCTGGCGTCTAAGAAGACTCTCGAAATCACTTGCTGATGACATAGATGAATTCCCAGTGAGGTGCCCGTGTTAAATACACTCAGCATGAGAACCAGATGGAGCTGTTCAGCCTTATGGGATGTTGGAGAGGCGCCTCTTCCCTACAGACCAACACTTACCTAAGGTTGTTGCTGGGAAGTCAAGGTCGAGCAGACTTCTACTGGGCCCTCAGTCCTCAGGGCCACGTGTGTGGGCCTCAGCTCTGCCACCTCTTCCCTCCTGGCTGGTGGAAGACTGGAGGTTGTCAGGGGGGCATCTGTGACCTCCTTAGAGGAGCAATAGGAGTTGGGGCTCACGGCATCACGGACGCCGTGGGCATTTCCCTATGCCCAGGTGCTCGGGTGTAAGTTCTGGCCTAAGAGGGTGTTCTAAACATTTGTGACTTGACTGGTCCAAGCACCGGCAGCATCCGCACCGCCCAGAGCTCTTTGGAAGTGCAGAATCTCAGGTCACATCCCAAACCTACTGAATCAGTCTGCATTTTAATAAGACTCCAGGGGATAAAGCTGAGAAGCTCTGCTCTTAGACTGTGACTCCTAGTAGTCATTTCTCCTGCATCCCACCCTCCAGGTGGGATTCTCATCTATGCTGCTGTCCTGTGACAAGCCTAACAGGGGCAGCTCTGAGGATGTGCATCTCACTGAGACAGGCTGCCCAGGAGTGTGGGCTCTCTGCTAAGCAGTCCTCCCATCACCCCACCTCCTGTTACAGGTCAGCTATCAGCAGGGCACAGTGCTGACCTTTGTAGGGAACACGATGGCTCAGCCCAGGGTCCTGCTGCAGGCCACCTCCCTCCCTGACCACTGGGAGATATAAGAGGCCATTAGATGAGAACTGAAAGGCCAGAAGTTTCCAGAGGCACAATGCCTTCTAGCTAGAATAATTAGGAAAGTGTCATGGGGGAGGCCCTGAAGTCCAGGTAGGATTGGTTTTGTGTATGTGGGGGGACAGGTGAGGTCAAAGAGGCAGGAAATTACAGGGTCAGGGATGGAAACAGTGGCTTTGTGGGGGAAGGAGAAACGGAGTGGAGTTTGAAAGGGTCAGTTGGGGCCCACGGATGCCAGGCCACCAAGGCTTAGTCTTGCAGGCAGTGAGGGCCAGTGACGTGCCGAGAGCCAGGTGCTAGGAAGGCAGCACTCAAATGGAATAGTGACATTTAAGCAGAATTAATTTAAAGCTTTAAACTGTGAATGAGAAAGGGGGGAGGAGGAAACCAGTCAGGAGGCCATGGCCATGGTCTAGGCAGGCCATCTGGTTGGGGGCAGGAGAATGGGAGAAGCCAGCTTGGTCTTGGGACCCAGAAGGTCAAGATCAACTTTGAAGTAGGAACAGTGGGCTTCAGTTCATTCTCAAGATTTTGAATGTTGTCTTCAGCCACTCCTCCCCAGCACACAGACACACGGAGTGGCCATCCAGAGCCCCCAGACTGCCAGGCGAAGGGCAGTCAGACCACGTGTGAGGGTTAAGGGTCTTTACCTGCCTGGCCCTGCATTGCCCCTGCTCAAGGGGTGCAGTGGTGAAGCGGCTCACGGTGGGCAAACCGCAGTGGGCGATCGAGAGCCAAGGGCTGTGGTTGGCCCCCAAGTTCCTAGCAGTCTGGCCAAACAAGGGGCCCCACAGGCTTTGGGCTGGACCTGAAAGAATGGCAGGACTGGGGGGGCTCCCAGCTCCATCCTGGGTGGGAACTGGCCACCCAGGGTACTTAGAAGGGAGCGCTGCAGAAACCCCGCTGTCCCCCACACAGACACCCCCTTCCTCCAAGGGGCATTTGCATGTCCATCCAGACCCCCTCAAAACCATGGGCCTGGCGTGCAGGGTTACCTGCCCATACCATGCGTCAGAAAACTGCAGTGCCTGTCGCCTCCCTGCCTGTCTTTTCCCAAGCTGTGTTTGTTTATAGCGCCATTCCGGCATCTTCCAGAGCTATCTGTCTGATCCTTTTAGGGATCAATTGCAAACAGACCTTGGTATTGGGCAGCTTTTAAGTCATTTAATGCAAATCACTGCACTGCTTTGCAGGTCAGGTTTTAATGATCTAGAATCGACCCAGGCTAAATGGCTTTTGATCCTGCTGCAGAGTGAAGATTCGGGCGGAAGCCAGAGCCCCAGGCCACACGCTCCCTCTCAGAGCTAATGGCTTGATTCTTGCTGCATTTCTTTAGTCTGCTTCAGAGTAATTTTTTCACCTCTTTTTTGCGTTTGAATGTGTGTTTTTTCCCCTCCTAGGTAATTTTGAGTGTGGAAATCCAGAGAAGCTAAAAAGTAAATGCATCCCCGTCACGGAAGCACAGGAGCACATCGTGGTGAGCAGGCCGGGCGCCCACACTCCTGGGAGGCCCTGGCGCTTTGGTGTTGGTTTTCAGACTTCGTGTTTGTTTCTCCTCTCCTTTTCACTTTGTGTTTGGTTTTGGAGGTTTTGCTCTTTCGCTTTTTTAAATTGAGTTGAGTGTTAGGCAGCCTTAATTAAGTTAAGGCAGCAGTGGGGAATGACTGGGACCAAGTTGAACTATGAGCTGGAGTAAACCTGCCACATCCCTGTTGCGTGTGCGTGTGCGTGCTGCTCACTATTGACCGGCAGTGCGGGCCACAGCAGGCTGCCCCTTCTAAAAATGGTCCTGTCGCTTGCTCCTCCTTCAGTTTGCTTTCCGCCTCTTCTCAGCGGCTTTAAGAATGCACCTGTTACCTGCCCATTCATCCTCTCCCCTTACGAGTACTGTGTGGTCTGTTTGATTGTCCATGTGGCCTCAGGATGATAGAATTATGGATGTGGAGCTGGCGGGAACCTTGGTCACCTAGTCCAATTTTCATTTCACAGATGAAGAAACTGAGGCCCACAGAGGGGCAGGGACTTGTACAAAGCCAAACACCGGGGATTGGTGGCCAAGCCCCTCAACCCCCACACTTTTTTTCATTTTACCCAAGGTGGGCTGCTACCTCACTGGCCTTCAGTCCTTGAGAAAATTCTATCCTTTTGGCTGCTGGAGACCCCCATTGTTTCCCTGCATGTGCTTCCCCGTCGCCTCCTCCAGTTACAGCCTCTTCCTCGGCTCTCATTTCCTTCCTGCCAGACGGCTGCGCATTGAGCTGAGCATGGCTTTGGGGCGTGCAGAGGAGGGCTTCCTGAACCCAGCAGCAGAATAACGTTGCTCTAGCTGCTCCGCCCAGACCCAGAACTAATCTTCCTTGGGCCCTGCCCACTTCCACAGAACGTGACTGGCAGCTCCCCCGCCAAGTTTGAAGCGGCCCTGGCCTGGATACTGAGCAGTAACAAGGACGTGGGCATCTGGTGAGTGAGTGCGAGCGGGGCATCCTGAAGGGCTCTTGCAGCCGCTGTCCTCACCCATCAACTGACTCCCTGGCTCCAAAAGAGGCGTCTGGTGTCCGATGGTGGAGGGCGGGTCTCCCAATTGCATGGCTGTGGGCTGGGCTCAGAGCTGGCCGTGGGAGGAAGAAGCACTGGGAAGCAGGGCAAGGAGCAGTTTCAAGATGAGACACAAAACGCAGGTGTCAAGACGGCAGGCCAGTGTTCCAGCTAAACCCACTCCACGTGCCTCAGTCTGTGCTGTTTCAGTTCACCAGCTCCCCGTGGTTTTCTGGAGTGGGCGTTTTTCTACACGTCCTTTCCTCGGGCTGGTTTCCATTTGTAGATGAAATGATTATGCATGTTGGTTTCACTCTATGGAAATTGCAAAAGGAAATACTGGATTTTATTCTGACTGGGCAGCTTCACCTCATCTTTCTGTGGCGAGCACCATTAGCAGGGGCAGTGAGCCCTTTCACCCCCCTGGAAAGACCCCATAGGGCGGGGTGTGCGACACTGGCTAATGCCGGAACCGAAAGTTCCCTGCTCGAGAAGCATTTGCCCCATCACCCCACTACCCGGTGTCCGGGCTTCTAGGGGCTCTGCTCAGGTTACAACTCCAGATACTAAAACACACTCTGGGATATTGTTATTTTCCTCTCTAACCCACCCAGGTTACTAACTCCATCAGCTGTGCATTCAGTGAAGCCTAGGGCCGCTTGGCCTAAAACTGGAAAACTGGATGCATGGTACAATTAAAATTCATTGGCTTAAAAAAAAATAAAGCTTCCCTGAGTGGCCGAACAATTTTCCTATGTTAGAGAAGGTGGTAACTGTACGCAGCCGCTAACACGGGAGAACGGTGGCCCTCACCTTTCCACATCGGGGAGGGCAGCCCAGAGGGTGGCTGAGCTGGCCCGGATGGCCAGGGTTAAAAGTGGGTCGTGAGAAACTGGGACACTTGAGGTACCAGCCCTTCCAGGGTGCTGTGCAGAGCATGCGCTTGCCACCTAGCTGGAAGGTGTGGGTGTTGGCATCCCGTGAGTCCTAACATCTCCTCACTGAGGGTCAGGACGGAGGCGCCGTGCCGGGGCCAGGCCTCGGAGAGCCAGGTTCTCGTGCCCTGTGCCTTGCTGCGCCTCCTGATCTCCTCCCTTAAACAGCTCATGCGCCTCCTCATGACTAAGGAAAAGCACACTCTCCCAGGCTCTGTCTTTCGGTTCTTACCACAGTGCAAAGCCAGTGGTTCAGTAAACATTTCCATTTCTCTGTGCTGGGAGGTGGGAATCCAATTTATAGTTTAATCTTTCGCACACTGTGAGGGGCTGTCAAAGACCCAACAAGGGGGACATCACGTTAGCAGTAGGGGTTCAAGCATGCTGCTTCTTTAAAGCTTTATTCTTTCTAAGTAGCCAACGTGGGAAATTTCTGGGAAGAGTGCAACCAGGATACCAAGTCTGTTTTATAAGCAAGAAGAGGCCTTGAAGCCTCCTTCCTTCTCCTCCTCCTACGGAAGACGGGGCTTAGACTGCAGCTCTTCAGAGCTTTTAGACATGTTTCCAACCCCATGTTCTGTTTCAGTTTGAAAGGAGAAGACCCATCTGAATCAGTGACAGCCGTGGACAAAGTGGTCTGCTTGGAATCGGCCCGCCCCCGCATGGGTGTGGGCTGCCGCCTGAGCCGAGCCCTGCTCACCGCCGTCACCCACGTGCTCATCTTCTTCTGGTGTAAGTTCTTGCACACAGCGCCTCCCAGGAGCCCGGCTCGTGACACTCATGGGCACATGTGATGAGTTACGGAAACCTGGCCTTCGAGTGCTTATTTCTGTCTAGTGAGCCCGAGGTCTGTAGTAAAACAGAGGGCGTGAACAAGCCAGCTTCTGCTCTGGGTTGTCCTACCTGTAGAGATTGGTGCCAGGAACATGAGGTTAACTAGAAACGTCCTTGACTCAGGGAAGTGGACTGTCTGTGTCCCTGAGAGGGAGCCTGGCCTGGGCTGCAGGTGGGCGTTGTCCCTTCCAGGACCCCAGAATACAGGCCACTGCGAGGGGGAGATGCGGCGGGAGCTTGGCCTAATTTTACTTCCTGAACTGTGTAAACATCTCCTGGGAAGCTACAGACACCTGATCAAGGCAGGAAGAACCCAGGGTGCTGAGCTGAAAAGCAGAGTTCAGGCCTTATCTCCCAACAACAGGGCTGCCTTTGAGTGGAGAGCTTGGGGAGTCTCTGAGGGCAAAAAGTCGAGTCACAGAACCCGCTGGCTCTGCTGAGATAGCCAAGCTACAAATCATAGGCGTCTGGGTGTGCACACAGCTCCCTCTCCCATGCCATCGGGCACAGACGTCATTATCGGCGGCAGCATCTCGGAACACAAAGGGCCCAGCATGTACTCATGCACAAAACCCCAGGTGCTGGTTCACAGGGAGGAGATGAAAGCCCCGGAATGGGGCTGGGAGGAGCGGAGTTCTGGACTGCTGGAGATGCCTCTGGTGACAACTCGCGGGGAAGGAGATGATCACTTCATAGCCTGTCCTCCCTGTGCATTTCTGTGTCCTTTGTTTCCTGCCTGTGAGCCCTGGGCCTGACACATAGTAGGTATTCAGATCGCATTTGCAGCTCACCCACAGCCTCCAGCACAGTGACTGCCCATAGGGAGACCCAGTGCGCATCTGAACAGCCTGAAGTGATGTGAGCCTTCATAGCGCTTTGTTCCTACACAGGCTTGGCCTTTCTGTGGGGACTCCTGATCTTCCTGAAATACCGGTGGCGCAAGTTGGAAGAGGAGGAGCAGGCCATGTATGAGATGGTGAAGAAGATTATAGGTGTGTGGCCCCTGGGAAAGGGCTGCTGGCAGCCAGCAGCGGTCTTGGCCCTAAATTGCGCCCTCTGTCCCGCAGATGTAGTCCAAGACCACTACGTGGACTGGGAGCAGGACATGGAGCGCTACCCGTACGTGGGCATTCTGCACGTGCGCGACACGCTCATCCCTCCACAGAGCCGGTGAGTGCCGGGTCTGATGCCACCAAGTGCCTGGCATCAGGCGGCCCCAACCTCACAGGTGGGGGCGCTGTCCGCACCTCTTGCTGATCCTCCAGCGCTCAGCTTTCTGTGGCAGAAGGCACAGACAAGTATAGGGGCTGGTCCCACTCCGGCCCTGTTAGTGTTGACACCGGTTGGGGTGCTTTGGGCAGCAAGTACCAAAACCACCCTGTTCCCCGAGGGGCTCGGGCAGGGAAGGACCTGGCGGGTTTCCACGGGTGGCATGCAGAATCATGTGGGCTCCAGGCACAGACAGTCAGGTCTTGGGTTCCATTTCTCCGGTTCTCGTCCTGCCCTCCATGGATGTTGTCGGCTGGCGGAGTTCCTCATAGCCACGAGACGGCACCTGCCTGCCGGCAGGGGAGGGCGGGCTTCCTGTTGTTCCCACGAGCAAGGGAAAACCTCCCCAGAAGCTGCCAGCGACCTCTCCTTGAGGCTTCGCTGGTCAGAATTGGTTAGTTACCCTTAAATCCATCACTGGCAAGGAGAAGACTTTCTCAAATTTTTCTTTAAGAATTTTTTAATGGTTGGTTTTATTCTCATTTGAGGGAGAGCGGGAGGGGGAAAATGGAGAGGAACACTAAGTGAGAGAAATAAATACCAATGGGCTGTCTCCTGCATGTGCCCCAACCAGGGATTGAGCCCACAACCCAGGCATGTGGCCTGGCCAGGAATCTAACCAGCGACCTTTTGGTTACGGGGCGACACTCCAACCCAGCCAGCTGCTTTTCAAACACACTAAACTATGCTCCACAGTCAGAAATGCCCATTACCTGAAATGTGATGGTCCAGTTCGCGCACGCGCATACATGCAGTCGACAACGAATGGAACCAGTCTCCAGGGTACTGCATGGGGAGGGATGGCAGTCTTGTCATGCCAGGCTTCAGGGCCACCTTCAACATGGGCTACAGGTGCTGGATGGGCCCCTGAAAAAACCAGGGGTGAGTAGAGTTGGGGGACTGAGTCCCAGGAGGCAGCCAGCAGAGTCCCCCACAGTGTCACTCTGCTTATCCTCCATCCACCACAGGTTTCGCTGTGGCCTCGGGCTGGCCGGGCGCCGCCATCTCCTGTCCGATGGATGTTAAGACTCACACTTGCCAAGTGCTCCCTGTGAGCTAGGCACTGCTCTGAGCCCTCTACAGTGCGTACTCCCTCACGTGGCTCTCACCATGGCCTTGGGAGGCAAGAACAGAAAGAACCCCATTTTGCAGATGATGAAATGAGGCGCAGAAAGGTTAAGAAACTTGATCAGAGGCCCGCAGCTGGTGGCATCTCTGTGCTTCCCTTGCTGGGCTTTTTGGTCCCAACCCAAGAGGAATTGGGAGAGGAGTAGAACTTTAAAGGGCCTTCTTTAAAAAAAAAAAAAGGTTTTATTATTCTTAGAGAAAGAGAGGGAGAGAAACATCAATGTGTGGTTGCCTCTCGTGTGCCCCGCACCATGGACTTGGCCTGCAACCCAGGCATGTGTCCTCACTGGGAATCGAACTGGCCACCCTCTGGATCACAGGCCAGCACTCAACCCACTGAGCCACACCAGCCAAGCTAAAGGGCTCCTTTTAAATTTGAAGACATTTAATAACATTTAATAACTGTTATGACCACCCCACCCCCTGGGAAGGTGTGGGCAGGAAGCTTAGACTGTCGTGTCCTCAGCATTAGGCAGCCCCTGGGGAAGGTCTCAGAGGGGCCAGCCGGTGCACCCAGACTGGTGCTCCCTGATTGCTACGAGGAGCCAGCACGGGACCAAGGGTAATGACCTCTCTGGGCTACTTTCCTCACTCTTGGAACAGATAATACCACTTCCTTGCAGAGGCCTCCGGTGGAGAGGCTGGCATTCACTCATTCACTCAGCAGCGTTTATTGGTGCCTGCTCCTGCCACACTGTCCCAGGTCATGGGGAGACGGTGGGGAGTGGACGAAGCCTGCTGGAGCATTGGTTCTAAGGAGGAAGACACGGGGAAGGAGGCCTGAGAATGTGTACTGGTAGATAGTGACAGGTTCTCAGGAGAGGAGCAGGGTGTCAGGAGGCAGCCTCTTAGCTCACTTAGCTTAGCCCTTGAACACTCATCAGGGCAGCCGTTACTGCTTGGGCTTTAATTATATGCAACACGCATTTACTTAAACTGGAGCAGGAAGTGGCATCGCCCCTTGTCACAGCACAGAGACACAGGCAGCCACCCTGTAGGGTGAGTGACCGGGAGGCTCAGGCCCTGCCACTCTCAGCTTCTCGATTCTTCTCCAAGCCGCCGGTCAGTTCAGCGAAGCTCTGGACTCACGGGTGTGTGAGCTGCTGCCAGCCCTGCACAGCACACGCGGACATGCCCTGTGGGTGAGGGTCTGCTCCTGAGAGCGGGGGGGGGGCACGTGGGAAGAGAGTGCAGTGAGGAAGCAGGGAGCTGAGGAGAGAAGCTGCTGGGAAGCCTGGGAAGGACGACCCCCACAGAGCACGGGCTGCTGCCCCCTCTCAGGGCTCAGTATGACGGGCTCAGTCCCCAGGCATGTGGCCTTGGCCAGACCAGCCGAGTGGGGGGTGCCGAACAGCTGTGGGCTTTGGTCAGTGGCAGGACCCACCCCTGGGGAAGCCTCGACACCCCCTCTGCCTCCTGACTCACGGGTCACCTCAGGAGCTCCCTACCCTTTGTCCTCCCGCAGGCTGAGCCTTCCTGCTCTCACACACACACTCACTTCCCATGCGAGGGTTCGTGGGGAAGTGGCTGCAGGGCTGTTGACAGACACAGCAAACCCTAGATAGCCAAGCACCCTACCCACCTGCCCTAGTGTTGTCCTATCTGGCCCAGAGCTGGGAGAGGAAATGGGGCTCTCCAAGGGGATGCGGAACCTCTGCTACTGGTGAGGAAGCTGTGCCTGGTAGCCCAGGTTCCAGGAGTGGCTCCAGCTTCCGGACCTTCCCGACCTTCCCAGCTGGATGTTTAGCTCATCCCCATCCCCTGAAGTGCTAAGGAGTTTGTGGACTGAGCAGCCCAGTGGCCACCCTTTAATTAGCCCACATGAGGCATTAAGATGCAGGCACAACTGGTGGTGGGCTGCCTGGCCAGTCTGCTGTGATATCAGGCCCGGTGAGCAGTCCCTTCCCACTCCAGCTCCTGGGGCCACTCCAGACACCTCTGGCCCCTTTCAGCTTCCTGTAACGGAATGCTTTTAGAGCAGAAAAAGTGGAGTCATTTGTCCAGGGCCCCCCAAATGTCCCTCTGCAGGAGTCCTATTGGTACCTGATGGCTGCTCCTTCCATAGATAAAGTCTACTCGGAATTCGGGAGCTTTGTCCCCCTTTATACAAAGGGCGTCACCCACGGACCAGCTGTCCCTCCTTCTCTCTGCAGGAGGCGCATGAAGAGGGTCTGGGACCGCGCTGTGGAGTTCCTGGCCTCCAACGAGTCCCGGATCCAGACAGAGTCCCACCGCGTGGCAGGAGAAGACATGCTGGTGTGGAGATGGACTAAGCCTTCTTCCTTCTCTGACTCAGAGCGATAAACTTCAACTGAGGCCGGTTCCCAGCCAGCCCATCCCAGCCAGCCCCCTCGGGCTCAAGAGGACCAGCAGACCTGCTGGTGCTGGATTCACACTTGCCTTGACTTTCACCTCCTCCTGACCTTGTTCCAAAGGTCTCTCTCTGTCAGACTCTTAAGAGATTAGCTTAGCAGGAAAGTGTGAGCTTTCTTGGAGGCTGGAGGAAAGAGGCCAGGGGCAGGTGGGTAGCTTGTCCTCTGCTTCGGCCCCATCTTCTCTGTGCTGTTCTGCTGGCAGAGAAGTGGAGAAGGGTTCGTTTTTCACAAATAGAAAAGATAAAAGCAGCAGCTGTGAGATCCTGCAGAGTGAGTGTGGAGTTAGGTGTGGCCACTGGGCAGGGAGGTGGGGTGAGATGAGCTGGAGCAGCAGGGGTCAGGGAGCAGCTTATCCATGTGCCTTTGGGGGTTGTTACCTGGGAGCTCCAGGGCGAAGGGAGAAAGCCATCCTCCAGCTGGTTGGGTCCTCTTATCCTGAAGGGGAGGGTGCTAGAAGTTAGAACAAGTACTACAGGAGAATTATCTAGAAACGGATGACCCTGGCACAGAGGCCCTCATGTCAGGAGGTGTGAGCTGCTGGGTGGCTTCCTGGGAGGAACCTGGGGTGGTCACAGGGCCTGAGAGCAGAGGGAGTGTGGGACTGCACCAGCCACCATCTCCCTGGCCTCTGAAGGAAGCCTCCCAGGGCAGCCCTGTCAGTGGTGCTTCTCATGGAAGACGAGGTTTTAGACCGAACCTTCAGCCAGGGCACTGCTTCACGCCCACAGCACCGATTCCAGGACTTCAGGAGCCTCATGCTTCCAGTGTGGGAAGAGCACCTTTGTTTACAGCAACCACCAGCCAGGGGCTGGTTAACCAGAACCTTCAGCGCACACTGGTTTCTGTGCTCACAGGAGGTGCGGTGGTCACACTACTGCCCCCTGCTGGCCACCAGAGATCCGGGCTGCGCCACCTCAGACCTTCCCAGCCACCAGCCCAGCAGCCTCTGGTCAGAGGCAGTCTCTGGAAACAGGCCCGTGCAGGGCCTTATTAAGTGCGGGAGCCTCTCCAACTGAATCTCGTCCCGTTCTTCACATCTACAGCAGGCCGGCGAGGGGGCAAGCGGGGAGTTGCAACAGCTGCTTCCAAAAGGCATTAATCGCCCCTTTCTGGCCTTACTGGTGTTTTTTCTTTTCTTAATAAAGCTCAGTCTTCCTCGTTTGAGCAATGCTCTCCTTTTCTCTGAGGTCTGGGTGACTGGCGAGGCGGGATCTGAGCGCTGGCGCTAAGGCAAAGAAATGGTCTCATGATCAGACTTCAGGTAGAAAAAGGAACGCAACAGGCTTCAATATCAGGGTTGATAAACAATTTATGAAAAATGGGTGTACTGCTCGCCTGTGGTTCTTTCCCTTTTCCCCAAAGCAATGTAAGAGGAAGGGCGTTGTGCCGTCCTTAACACAGGCTCAGGGGCCCCATGGGCTGAGCAGGATCCCTGGGCCTTCCTGCCTCTGGGCTCATGGGTCCCTCAGCAAGCCTGTTTTCACATAACAGTGACGAACCCTACAGGGCAAACTGACCAGCAGCCTGTTTGGTCACAATGGGTGACAGAGTGGAGGTCCAGGGATCTTCCCTTGGGCCCCAGTTCCACCTCCCTTCAAGGTCCCAGGTGCTCAGACCAGCCTCAGGAGACAAGCAGTGTGAGGCTGGGTGGGGCTCCTTGGCAGCTAATGCATCCTGAGGAGGCAGGAGGTTGGTGCTGGCAGCAGAGGTGTCTCCTCAGAAGGCCCACCACAGGGAGAACGGAAGTGCAGCCTGGGGGCCACACCTGCAGGGCAGAGGTTTGCCTAGTCCAATCCTCTGGCACCGCCCCTACCCTGGGGCACAGCAGGTGTGGGGTAAGAGCTGCTGGCATCTGGGGTTGGCACCCCGATGGGATGGGGGGCTGCCCTCTCAGGCAGCATGGGAAAAGGGCAGCCTCTGAGCTTCCTAGCCACACCCATTCTGCCTGTGGGTGGTGACTGGCCAGAGTTGTGTCCCGTCCTCCCATCAGCTGGAAACTTAGTGGGTAAATTGACAACTGAACCCAGAAACAATACAGAAGACAATGAGCCCATCTTCCCCTTTTCTGTTTTTCACTGAGAGATTTTTCCCTGCACTGTGTTTTGTCTTGAGCTGGGGAGGGAGCTAACGCAGGGGTCCATTTCTGTGAAGCTGTAAGGAGAGCAGGAACGAGATCAAAATAAATAACAAAAGCCACCGCCCCACACCCCGCCGCCAGCCAGGCCCTTTATGGTCCACAGAGCGCTGGGCACAAAGGCTGCAGGTGCATCTTCAAAGGGCTCAGGCTCAGACCCAGCTCTGCAGCCCACTCAGCTTTGAAGGGCCATGGACAGTGAAGGGTGCTGGATCTGCCCAGGCAGGGCCCCAGGGCACCTTTGGGTGGGAGCTTTGTTGAGAGACTTCGATTCCTCCCCCTGATACCTTCCAAGCACTTGCTGGGCCACACACCTGTGAACAGCATGTAGGCTCCAGAGGCACCAATATAGAAGCTTGGAGGTGAGGTGGTACCCACAAACCTCAGCCCTGGTGTCCACCCAGGAGCTCCAAGCCACCTTCCAGAGTCTCAGCTCAGGAAAAAGGTAAACATGGCCATTTGTCACTGACTTACAAGAACTGCAGTAGCAGCTGTTCCCCTTAATTAATACATCATTGACTTTGAGCCTCAAAAAATCCCTTTGTTGAGGCAGGGGTGTGGACTCAAATCCATTATCCTGTCAGCCTCCCCCAGAGGGAAGGGCAGGGCACTGTGGTGCCAAGAGGTGACCCAGGTTTTCTAAAGCAGCTCCCCTGGGCAGCCAGGCCAGCTCTCCACTCAGTCCCCAGAGAAAGCTCTAGAGTCAAGGAGATAATCTGGCCAAAGGGTCCCACAATGCACCAGGGAAAAGAGGGGTTGGGTGGGGGACACCACCCCCTGGTGCTGCCTTTTCTGGGGGTGGTGCTGCACTGGGCAGCGTGGAGTTGGGGGCCTGCCCTTTACTGCCTGGGACCTCGAGCAGGCTGCTGTATCCCCACAGCAGGGGAAGTTATTAAGAAAGAAATGAAAAAATTAGCCAGCATGTGATAGCATCACGACACATTCATAGTAAGCTATAGCCCACTGAACCCTCACAACTACCCCATGCAGTGGGTGTGTTGTTATCCCTTTTAGGGGGAAACTGAGGCACAGGAAGGCCGGGTAGGTGGTGAAGCCAGGGTTGAACCCAGACAGCCAAGCTCCAGGGTCTGTGTTCTTGTCCCTGCTCTTTTCCCTTCTCCAGAGAACAGAAGAGGCTGCCACGCTCAGAAGCCTGCTGAGGCTTTGATCCAGAGGAAGAGGCTCTGGGAGGCTCTTTTTACCTGCCCTTCCGGTCTTCCCCAACTCTGCTCAGGCCAAGCCTTTCTGCCCTGGCCCTCACCAAGCCCACTCCTGCCTCTGAGCTTTTGCACTTGCTGTTCCACCCACTCTGCTGTTCCCTATCTCCCCCCATCTCCTTCAGACCACATGCCTGTTGAAGTTGGGGCTGCACCCGACCCCACACTCTAGGGCCCAGCCCTTCTTTCTTTTTCTCCTGACACCAGATGTGCTACATATTTCACCTCCCTACTTGTACCTCCCCCTGCAGGTTACCAGCCTGCTACCTGTCTCTCTGAAGGGTCCATCTCCCCCTGCCCAGGGAAATTCCAGCCACAGAGGGAATCAGGCTATACTGCCTGAAATAGGGCAGGGCTCACAGGCAGAGAACCACAGAGGGAACCAGCCTTCGCAGACCGAGATGTTTTTTTGCCGGGTTTCCTCATGTGGGACACTGGAGGACCTGCCAGCCCGCAGCACCGTGTGACAGCAGGCCCCTCCCCTCTGCCAGGCACCGAACCAGACAAGCCCCAGACATTGTGTAAGGCACCGTGTCTGTGAGGTGACGTCTCGGCAGCACAGGTGAGGTGAGTCAGGGCTCAGAGCAGATTACATAAGAAAGAGATAGTGTTTTTTCCCGCCAACTGTGTGGGCCAGCCTCGGGCTGAGGCCCCAGGAAGTTGAGGGTGATCCTTCTGACCTCACAGGGGTGTGGTGAGACTCTAGCCAACCAGGGAAGCGCTGCACAGCTCCGGGCAAGCACTGGGGCGGCTGGCCAGGTAGATGGGCAAGAAGAGTTCGGAGTCGTGTCTCAGGAATGAGGAAGAGCTGTACAGGCTTGGAGAAGAAAGAGGAGAGAGGTGTGACTGGGGATTACAGTCCAATTTCTAAGCAACTTCTGTTTAGTGAGGAGCTGGGAAAGTACAGTAATTTTCTTCAATGAAAACAGGCAACAGAATTCCCTTTGCCTAGTTCCCCTTGCAATTAAGCCCTTAGCTGCAAATGAAGTGATTTGGTTTTTGTAGGGACTAATTTAAGCACACTGGAAAGGCCGCTGAACTTTCTGATTGCAAACACCAGTGCATACAAAACAGAAGCCCATGCAGTAGCCAGGCTGGAGGGCTAGGCCCTGCCGTGGGGCAAGTCTCCTGTGCATGAGCTGGAGGAGTCCCGGGCTAGGAGTCCAGCTCTGCCCCAAAGTCCATGTGCCGGCTGTCTGCCGTGTGGCCAGCCCTCCTCCCCCCTCGAGCCTCCATCCCACATCCTGAGTGTGGAGGTTGCACTGGACCCCGGGAGGCAGGTTCAGAAGCCTCTGACACCTCAGTGATGGCCATGAGTTAGATGCCACATGTTGTCTGCCCCTCTCATCATCAAGAAGTGCAGTCTATTTCCTCTCCCTTGAGTCCGGCCAATGGAATGTAGCCAGGGGGACACCCCGGAGTTCCCACCCAAGGTCTTACAGACTTCTCACTTCCATTCTCACCCTCTTGGGCTCAGAGCCACCATGGAAAGAGGAAGCAGCTGCACCGCTGGAGAGACCTTTCGGGGAGATAGATGCCCGCCAGCCCCTAGCTGGTGCACCACAGTCAAGACTGAAGCTGCTGTTCCGGGCCCTGTGAGAACAGATAAGCTGTCCCCACCGAGCTCTGCCCAAACAACAGAAGCATAAGTAACACAACACATGGTGTGGTGTTAAGCCATTTAGTCCATATTGCTATAGCTTTTTTTAAAGTATATTTTATTGGTTATGCTATTACAGTTGTCTCATTTTTTTTCTCCTCTTTATTCCCCCCTGCCCTGCACCTCCCTGCCCCAACTGGCAGCATTCCCCTCTCTTAGTTCATGTCCATGGGTCGTACATGTAAGTTCTTTGGCATCTTCATTTCCCATACTCTTCTTAACCTCCCCCTGTCTATTTTGTACCCAGCATTTATGCTTCTTATTCCCTGTACCTTTTCCTCCTCTCTCCCCCTCCCCCACCCCGCTGTAAACACTCCATGTGATCTCCATTTCTGTAATTCTGTTTCTGTTCTAGTCATTTGCTTACTTTTGGGTTTTTTTCTTTTTAGGTTCAGTTGTTGATAGTTGTAAGTTTGTTGTCATTTTACTGTTCATAGTTTTGATCTTCTTCTTTTTCTCAGATAAGTCCTTTTAACATTTCATATACTAAGGGCTTGGTGATGATGAACTTCTTTAACTTGATCTCATCTGAGAAGCTCTTTATCTGTGCTTCCATTCTAAATGAAAGCTTTGCTGGATAGAGTCATCTTGGATGTAGGTCCTTTCATGACTTGGAATACTTCTTTCCAGCCCCTTCTTGTCTGTAAGGTCTCTTTTGAGAAATCAGCTGACAGTCTGATGAGAACTCCTTTGTAGGTGACTGTCCCCTTATCTCTTGCTGCTTCTAGGATTCTCTCCTTCCTTTTAGTCTTGGCTAATGTAATTATGATGTGCCTTGGTGTGTTCTTCCTTGGGTTCAACTTCTTTGGGACTCTCTGAGCTTCCTGGATTTCCTGGAAGTCTATTGCTTTTGCCAGACTGGGGAATTTCTCCTTTATTATTTGTTCAAATAAGTTTTCCACTCGTGGCTGTTTCTTTCCCCCTTCTGGTACCCCTATAATTCGGATGTTGGAACATTTAAAGATGTCCTGGAGGTTCCTAAGCCTCTCCTCATATTTTGAATTCTTGTCTCTTCATTCTGCTCTAGTTGAATGTTTATTTCTTACTTTTGTTCCAAATTGCTGATCTGAGTCCTGGCTTCCTTCCCTTCACTGTTGGTTCCTTGTATATTTTTCTTCATTTCACTTTTCATAACCTACATTTCTTCCTCTATTTTGCAGTCATACTCAACCATTTTTATGGTTGATTACCAATGTTTTGAACTCTGTATCTGATAGATTGGCTATCTTTTCATAGCTTAGTTCTATTTTGGGGGGTTTGATCTGTTCTTTCATTTGGGCCATAGTTTTTGTCTCCACACAGCTGTTTCATATATAGGGGAAGAGTCTTAGGTGTTCACCAGGACAGGGCAACACAAGTTGCTGGGTTGTGGTGCTGTATGTGGGGGAGGGGTCTGAGAGGGAACAATGCCGCTAGCCTGGCTCTTGGTCAGCTTTCAGTCACTTCCCCCACTACTCACAAGCAAATTGGGCCCTTCTGATGCTGATTCCTAGAGACCCACATTCTAGGACCCTGTGGGTCTCTCCAACAAACTCTCCTGTGAAGCTGGGAGTTTCTCCTGCCAACAACACTCCCCACAGATTTTTACAGCCAGAGGTTTTGAGGCTTTCTTTTCCCAGGCTGGAACCCTGGGTTGCACAGTCTCCCTTGTTCCCCAGTTGTTCCTCCCAGTTTATCCAGGTGCATATGTGAGACCACCAGTCCTCCAGCTGCCATCGAGCCACAAGTCCTCTCCAACCTAGCTGACGGTCCCCCCTCCCCCGCCGATCTGAATGGATGTTTCTTCTTTGACTCCTTGGTTGTTAGACTTTCATACAGTTTGATTTTCTGGCAGTTCTGGTTATTTTTTTGTTTTTAAATTTGTTATTGGCCTTCTTTTGGTTGTGTCAGGAGGCAAAGTGTACCTATCTATGCCTCCATCTAGACTGGAAGTCCTGTTATTATAACTTTTTAATTTGAAATAGTTTACAACTCACAGAAAATGAGAAAAAGTAGAGATTTTTCATGTACCCTTCACCCAGCTCCCCACTAACAGATATTCTACATCATCACAGCATGTTGTCAAAACCAGGAAGTGGACCTTGATACAATATTATTAACTTAGGCAGTGACCTTATTTAGGTTTTAACATTTTACATGCATGTCATGGTGTATGTGTCTGTGTGTGTGTGTGTGTAGTTCTATGAAATTTTATCACACAAAGCCACCAAGTTTTGGGGTGGCCTATTACTTGTGATAGATGACTGACACAAGCATCGGTGAGATCCCCAGGGGTGAGATCCCCGGGGGTGCGTACTACTCAGCACTCCTCAGCTGGAAAGCAACGGACACACAGTGCAGACAACTTCAGCCCGAGAGGCCTGCACGGGGTCACTTAAGTGAAGAACTGAGAGGCAGGGGAAAGCTGGCCCCAGAGCAGCCCCTTCGGGCAGGGGAAGCTCCTGCACCTGCCTGCCCCCAGGCTGAGGACATCCAAGGGAGGGGAGAGGAGGAAAGGGGGCCCCCTGCAGGCCCATCACTGGGGATAGAGCAAGTGGTCAGAACTGAACCCAGGTCTCCCTGTCCTGAAGGGAGGAGGGGGAGCACCTCTCAAAGGAGGGGTGGAGCACTGAGACAAAGACTCAAGGAAGAGTAGTCATTGAGGCCATTTTCCAAAATGCCTGGTGCAAGAAAAGATTACACTTCCCCACTCCTTTCAAATTAGGCATGACCACACGGCAGACTGGCTTTAGCCAATGAAATGTGAATGGAAGTGGCAAGTGGCCTCTGAGCTGATACGACACCTGCCTCTTCCTCTGCCACCACCTCAGCCTGGGTCCCAGAGCTGGGACCTGGGTCCCGATGGCTGGGACCAGCACCCCAGCTGACTCACGATGCAGTAGTATGAGCAAGAAATCCATGCACGCTGATACGGGCCACCAGGAATCTGGAGGTGCTTGTTACTGGCATCAGTGGCCTGAAACAGGTAACACAGGAAACCACCTTCCCTGCAGCCAGACCGCACCGCAGTGGAGAAGAGGTAGGGACGCGCCTGATCCCTCCACGCTCCAACACCAGTTCTGGAGGATGGGAATGGACTAGAAGGCCCTAGAAGGTCTACCTGGGCCCTGGGATCTTTTCATTCTGTTCAGTGTGTGCACTGTTCAGCCGGTGTCCTGTGGGCTCTGTAGTGAGGACCTGGATCTTTCCTGGCCATGCGGTCACTGCAAAGACAAGCTCTCAGGTTGCCTGAAAAGAAGGACTGGAGAAATGGCAAGCCGCAAGCACGTGAGCCAGGAGTCCTCGCCCCACGTGGTTGCGCTGGGCCTGCCCCTGAAGCCAGGTCACACCGAGGAAGAGGCGTTTGGCATGTTTGGAGTGGAGGGAGGCCATACCACTGTCCGGGAGAGCCCAGGCCCAGGCTAGCTGGCCTGCTGTGCCCCGGGCTTGGTGAGAGAGGCTTACAGCACACGGCCAGGTCAGAGGCTATTTAAACAGCAGCCAGTGGAGGTGAGGTGTGGATGTCCCTTTAGCATCCCACCCCCCACAGGGTCACATGTGCAAAGCCAGTAGCTCTGTGGCACTGAGTGCCAGGATCACAGTCAGGGTCCTGTAGGTGGCTGGACAAGGCTGATGAGCCTTGGGCTGGGGTAGGGGTGTATGCGCATGCACGTGTGTGCACATGCCTGCCCATGTGTGCTCCAGCAACCCAGTGTGGGGAGGGGGCTTCCTTCGAGACAAACACACTCCATGTACTTTATCAAATTTGCAGATGCCACACAGCTGTGAGGGACAATGGCAAACATGCCAGATGACAGAGCTGGAATCTAAACAGAAGTTGACAGGCTGGAGCGATGGGGTGGATCAAATGAGATGAAACTTAACAGCAACAATTGTGTTTATTTTGTTTTATTTATTTATTTGTGCCCTGCCCCCATGGCTGGAGAGATGTGGGAGGAGCAGCGGCTCACAGGAGGGAGGAAGGGAAACGCTGCCCTGAGCGGGGTCGGGCAGGGTCCAGGGGCTGAGCTCCAGCACAGGCTTGGGGGTCAAGGGAAGATGGTCAGTACTATGAGCAGCAAGGGGGTGGGTCTGTGTGGCATCAATAGAAGTTCCCCACGCAGGCTGAGCAGGACAGCTGGGGACCAGGGAGGTACAGCACTGAAGTCAGAAGCCCTTACAGCCAGGCTGTCCTTTTGGGCAGGGAACTTTCAGGCACCAAAGCCCAAGCCCCTCCGCGTGATCCACCTGGGAATGGCCGTGGTACGTACTCCCAGGCAGCCTCTCCCTCTAAACACGCCCCAACAGTGCCTTGGCTGCTGTGGCTTAGTTGGCTGGAGTGTTGTCTGTGGACCAAAGGGTCACAGGTTCTGTCCCCGCTCAGAGTGTGCGTGAGAAGATGACCAATCAATGTTTCTCTTTCATATTGATGTTTCTCTCTTTCTCTAAAAGCAATAAAAAAAATCTCCTTGGGTGAGGATTAAACAAAACAAAAACAAAAACATCTTCCAGCAAGAGACAGGGACAGGTCTGGGTCTCCAAGATCCACTCAAAGTGGGCTCTGGATTTGAACCCCAGGTTCTGAAACTTCCTGCCTCTGTGACACACTCTTCCTTTGGACCCCAGGTTCCCCGCCTGTGTTATGGGAACGGCACAGGTATCAGCCTCACAGCTGTCGAGAGGATCGAATGACATAATGCATGTCATTATGTCATAATGCATACCATCGCCTGGTACGAAGGCAGCACTGATAACAAAGAAGGAAATGTGTGACCCCTGAGGGTACGGACTATGAATTAATGGATGGAAGTGACCAGCATTCAGACTTTAGCTGCTTTCAAAGAACTTTTCTAAGAGGCAGAAGCAACTGTTCCTGGAGCAGGCTGCTGAGTGAGGTAGTGAGCCCCCTATCCCCAGAAGCATTCAAGCACCAAGACCCTATGGAGAGATGCCTGTGCAGGGAGGGGAGGGCTCAAGGGTATGTGAAGATGGCCAGCAGGGGTCAGCAGCACAGCAGGAGAAAGGGGAGGTAGCCGGCCAAACTGCCCACCAGCTCTGGAAACAGTAGTGGCTCTGGGCCAGGCAGCCCCGCTAGGATTCCCAGCCATAGGTTCCAGCCTGGCTGAGGCATGTCCTGCAACGCAAGGCCAGAGTCCTGACACCCGAGGGCTGGGCTTGGTGATAGGAAAAGAGGGCTCTGAAGCTTCAAGTGAGGAGCCCCAACACTGAATGCACTGTGGGCCTGATGGGGCAGGCCAGTCAAGCAGTGCCAGCATCCCAGGAGACAAAGGTACAAGCCCTCAGGTAGCCAGAGATGGCTGAGGGTGAGGAGACTGGATCTAGGAAGGGCCAGGGACTCAGCTATGTCCCCAGACTCGAAACGCAGCTGGCATAGCCGAACAGAGAACTCCAAAGATGCTTCTTCCTCTTCACCTTCCTGGACTGAAGATCATGGCACCTGCCATAGGGCTGCTCTGGGGAAGAAGGTGTGCGATGGAGTGGGGAGCGCAGCACAGAGGGGACAGCTTGGTATGTCCCCTGACACCGGCCCTGAGACCCAAACGCCCCCACCCCAGTTGGTTGTGGGGAGCACCCACCTGGGGCTGAGGGCAGGTGAGGGTTCACTCCTCCACTCACAGAGTAGCTGCAGCCTCAGACCAAGGTGGGGAAGCCAGGTCCAGGTAAGAGCTGATGTGTGTCACTCCTGTCAAACCCGACTCAGACGTGGCCCAGGTGTCCTCTGCCCTGTCTTAGCCCTGAAGGAGTAGGTGCTACTCACTCCTGGCCCCCAGAGTGCCCTCCACCTCCCTCTGGGAAGGGTGTACCTGGGCAGGGCAGGGCAGAGGGGAGGGGTAGCCTGAAGGTGGGAGCAGAGAGTGGACTGGGGCCCATCTTGGAGCTAAAGGAAGTTGACAACCCCACCCTTGCCCCAAGGAATGCTCTGGTAGCTGATGAGGGGAGGGTGACCCGACCCACAGTGTTCAGGAGGGAGCCTGGGCCTTCAGGTGGCTCCTGAGACACAGGGAAGCATCCCTGACAAAACCAAACCAGAGCCAAACACATAAACGTCTCCTAAGAGGAAGAGGCCTGAAATTCCATCATTAAAGATTCATTCCTTTAGTTTAACACGGTATACGTTCTAACAATGCAAACCTATCAAAGCCTTACCCAAGAAGTAGATTTGTTAAAGGAAAGGAGAGAGAGAACGTAAAGCACCCTGGTGACATGGGGCAGCAAGGAGCCTGGGAGCCTGAGTTGGGGAATGGGGAGGCTTCCCAGGATTTACTTTTCCAGCTACACAGCTTTGGCCAAGGGGCAACTCTAAGGACACGGGGGCGAGGGGGAGGGGAAGGAAACCATTCCTTTGTGCAGGGAGCATTGGACCGGACTGATTCAGCACTCCACCAAGGACAACATTTATACATCCACATGCCCCCACATACATGTAAACCTGTGCACACATGCATGCATGAGAAACTACACAGGCAAACGTGCAGCCGCTGCCACCACTCTCACCCTGCAGGGGCTGCACAGACATGGCATCCAGGGAACAGACGACTCTGGGCCCAGGTAACCCAGGGGAAGGCTTTGGGGAGCTGCCTCCACTGCTCCTGACCCAGGACCTCTCTAAGTGGTGGCCCTGAGCTGCAACCGCCAGGAAACGCTCTCTGACTGAGGATCTCTGCTTCCACTTGTGAATATTTATGAAGAGTCTGCAGGAGGCAGCAGAAGTGCCCTGCAACAACTGATAGGCGGAGAGATTAACCCATTACTAAGAATTGTTTTCTCTCATGGTAACATCTGCCTCCCAACTCCCACAGCGCCCTCAGCCCGTCCCACCTGCACGGGGGCGCCTGCGCAGTTCTTCCTCCGCGGCTGCCGCTGAGCACAGTGCTCATTGGTGCTTCCATCCACAGACTCAGGCCTCTGGTTTTTTCTTCCTTAATCGTGGTAAAATATCCTCCCCTTATTTTTAGGTAACTTTAATTTTTATACAAGTAACACATGGAAATAATTTTAAAAACCAGAGAGTATTTCATGGCTTGTGAAGAAAGCAGCTGTCCGTGCCCCACCCTGGGGCCTGCTTTCTCGCCTCAGCCTTTACGGCTCGCGTCTAGCGTCTGCATGGCGTGCACATACTACACGCTCATGGTTATTCTATTCTAGGTTTGACCTACTGACTTGCTACAGAAGATTAGAATTCAACTTCGCATTAAGATTTAATTCCCACCACCGGTTCCCTTCCTCCACCCCGCTGTGCACTCACACCGGGACTGAGTCAGCACCCAGTGCTCACATCGCTGCTCTGGAGTGTAAAGGTTATTCCAGGTGAGTCATCCAGGGGCCCAGGGTTACATTTATTTCCCACAAAACTTTATTTTTCTTGAAGTTAATGCACTTGCCTCTCGGGGCTCGCCTGTGTCCTGAGATTTCTGTGTACCATCGTCAACCTGCCCCCAGACTCCAGGTCCAGACCACACACCTCCTCCGGAGCCGGCACAGCCCCTGGCCCGCTGACCAGTCCTGGTGGTGCTGGGTCACCCCTCCAACACTGGAGTCCCTGCTGGCCACATGCCTGTCACTCACTCCTGTAGTTTACACCCTCATTTGGGGGGAGGTCACCCTTTCAGAGCTCTCTGAGGCTGCCTGGGAACTAGGTCTTTTGACACCTCTGTGGTGAGGCAGCCACAAAGACCCACTCCCCCTTCTTCCCTGTGCTGGAGTGGCTGCCTAGCTGGGCCGTATTTCTGACCTCCCTGGACAGTTAAGAGGGGTGTGGGACGAGAGCCTGTCCCTGAAATATGTGTGAAAGTGACGGTTGTCCCACCCAGACTTGACCTCTGGTACTCCCTCCTTCTGTCTACTGAAGAATGGACTTATGAGCAGCCTTGGCCCTGTAGACAGTGGCCTGTCCACTGACTGCCCAGATGCAGCAACAGGACAGTGCCAGCCTGGGACCAGGCTGGGGAGGGGTGTGCCTGCACCTCCCCCTGGGTCAGGGTCAGACACCTCCCTGCTCCTAGAATCACGGACCACAGGCCCTCCCCCGAACGGAGGCAGCTGGGCGTCAGTGGGCTACCACTGTGCGTCTGCCAAAGCCGAGTGTCTTGCCTGCAGCGCCCTCCTCTCCCTCTTGTGTCCTGTGGACACGCACCTGTGACCCAGGGGGATCAGACACAGTGTTCACTCTACCACGTGGGTTAACTGGAAACCCATCTCCAACTCGTTTTTATAAATCATGTCAGACCCAGCCCAGTGCCTGGTACACAGCAGGTGCCATGTGCATAAATGGATGAGGGAAAGGAGACACGGTCCTCCCATCAGAGAGCTCACAGCCCAGGTGGCCGGAGGCTGCAGCTTGGAGGGAAAAGAAAGCAAGTATGTGCATACCTGCATCAGAACTCTGAATGAGGCAGTGCAGACAGCAGCAGGGCAGCCAACACCCAGCACAAGCATGGAGGGTGGGCGGACACAGGCCAGGTGTGGAGGGAGGCTGCACAGGCCATCTGGGCCATGTGGGAGCAGAGCCTGCCTGTGGAGTTCCAGTGTGAGATGGCGAGCCTGGAACTGCACCCGCCCTCTAACCCCCGACACCGGGCCCCGATACCGAGGCCCTGCCAGAGCCCGAGTGAGGATGTGAGGAGGGCTGTGTCTCGGGGGGCCAGGTGCACAGAGAGGATGGGGGTGTCCTCCACGTGAGAGGTGAGGGCTGATACCAGTGTGGGGGTGCAGGTTCAGCCAGGAGCAGGGAGGAGGCAGTAGTCAGGGGTTCCGGCAGCTGCTGAGAGCAGTGCAGTTAAACCAGGACAGAGGTTAGGGTGGGAGGCTTGCAGTGGCTTTCAGCTCTGACAGCTCCAGACACTAGTGGCTCCTGTGCTGGGGCCAAAGAGCCAGCAAGAAGCCCCCAGCGCCCTACGGTGGGCTGGCAGGCCAGAGACCTGTGTGGAGCAGAGCAGGGCTCCCACCTTTGGCTGGGTTCTCCTTTGGCTTGACCTCTTACTGGCTGTACAGTCGGGCTAGTTACTTACAGTCCCTCAGGCTCAGTTTCCCCACCTTCAAAATGGGGATAACTTGGCCTCCTCTCTCCACCTCCACTGCTTGCACCCCTGTCACCTCCAGCCTGACAACCTCCTGCTTTTGCCTGCAACCCCGGGGCCAGCTTGTTGCTACACGGCCCGAGTGGTCGGCGGCACAGGGCCCTGTGCTCGGCCTAATGCTCCGCCATTGCCGTCTTGAAATTCTTTTTCCTTTTTTTAAATCCTCACCCAAGGACATTTTCCACTGCTTTTTTTAGGAGAGAAAGGAAGGAAGAGAAAGGAAGGAAGAGAGGAAAGGAGAGAGGGAAACATCGATGTGAGAGAGAAACAGATTGGTTGCCTCCCATACATGCCTGGGCCCAGGATCAACCCGCAACCTTTCTATTACAGGACAATGCTCCAACCGAGACTCACTGGCCAGGGCTCTGTCTTGAAATTCCTAATAATTTAACAAGGGTCCCACTATTTCATTTTGCACTGGGCTTTGCAAATTATGTAGCTGATCCAGCCCCCAACTGCCGGTTCCCTACTCAGTCACAAAAGCAATCTTGTTAAAACCAAAGTCAGACCACATCCCTTCTGGATTAGGCTTGCCTCCCATCCACCCAAAGTAGAAGTCAAAATCTCTCTCTCTCCCTCTCTCTCTCCGCCCCCCTCACATAAACACACTTCTGACCACATTTCCTGTCACTCTCCCCTCTTCCCTCTGCTTGGCCTTCTCCTTCCTGCCCCTGGGCCTCTGCACTTGCCCTGCCTCTCCAGGGCATCCTCTCCCCCTGGGCCACACTGCAGCAAATCTCATCTCAAGTCTCTGCTCAGAAGACACCTTCTCAGCGAGGCCTTTCCTGACCTCTGTGTCTAAAATGGGAGTTCCCAATGCTCCCCAGCTGTCCCCGCTGTTTTTTTCTCCAGCACTCTCCATCCACCCTCTACTTCAGGGGGTCAAACTCATTTTCACAGGGGGCCACATCAGCCTCGCGGTTGCCTTCAAAGGACCGAATGTAATTTTCGGACTGTGTAAATGTAACTGCTCCTTAACAGTTGCCAGAGCTCAGCGCTGCCACTGGGTAGAAACAAGGTGGAGGGCCGGGTTCAGCCCACAGACCTTGTGTTTGCCACCTGTGTGATACTTGGTTTACGCATTTTACCTGAAGGTCCCCCAGGTAACATAAGGGATTCTTGTTGTGTGTGTTCCCTGCTCAGTCCCCACTGCCCAGATCTGCGCGCGGCACTCAACGAACTTGTTCAGAATCAACAACTGACTGAACCATAGCCCATCAGTCCCTTGTGAGCCTTTGTCGGCATCACAGATCCAGAACACTTAGCGCGCAGTGGGTGCTCAGGAAAGAGGAGCCCCTCTTGACTCTGAAGCCCCTCCCTACGGGGCACCCAGTGAGTGTGTCAGGGAGCATTCACATTGGTGTGACAGCACAAAAGTGAGGCCCAGGGCCACAGGAAGCCCGGGAAGTGCCCGAGCTCACCTGCACTTTGAGTCTAGATCCAGCCCCAGACTTGCTCTGGCCCCTCCGGTCAGCCTTCCTGGCATTGCCCTGGGGCCATCGTGACTGCCCAACCTGGGAAGATGAACTGGCTTCTCACATTCTGGGCCTAATTTTATCTGCCTCCTCAGAGGGACTTTAAAGGGCACCAGAGGAGCCAGGGCCAGAGCTCTGGGGACTGAGGTGGACAAGCCTGACGGGCCTCCTCCCCGCTCTGAACTTAGGTCTTGCGTGGAGGGGCAGGTAGTGGTGCCAGCGAGGCTGAAATGGCACAGGAGGTGAGGACGCTTGCAGGGCCAGGTCCTAACTGCGTCTCTCTGCTGCAGCGCCTGGGGAGCCCCACAGATGCTCAGCCTTCCCGGGCTTCTCAATCCAGTGCCAGCAGTTAGAGCCCTACCTCAGTTTCTTTGGCTGTGAAACCAGGGGTAATAAAAGCACTCCGCTCAGCAGGGTGATTGGAAGGTTCACTGAGCTGATACAGTTAGTGACTAAAACAGCTCCTGGCACATGAAGGGCTTTTGTGTGACTCTGGTTCCAATTGTTGTGACCTGAGCCCCTGCCTCTGTGGCCAAGGCCCGGGCACCCCTTGTGCCCCAGGTTCCTCATAGTGCCCTCACTGTCCGGTACAGCCTCCAAGGGCCTTCCTGCAGCAGAGAATGGGGCATGGGGCGTGCGCTCCAGAGAACAAACTCCTTGACCACTGACCTTCTCAGGCCCTGCCAGCATGGGAAGGGCGGTTGGGGCGCAGGGTGTGGCAGGCCAAGGATAGATGGCCACTCCAGCCCCAATCACCCAGCTCAGCAGAAAGCGGGGCCAGTGGTAATGGGCTGGCAGCCCCCAGCTGCAACCAACTTAATTTTCTGCCACAATTAAATGATCACCTGCATTTGCTCATACTCACTTATTCAATTACCTTTTGGGCCCTGAAGGACTCACAGAGAAGCAGGCATAAATAACTTGTCAGTGCCCCCAGGCTGTCATCCCTGCCCACCCCTCCCCCAGGCCCAGCCCAGAGCTTCCTGTGAGCACAGGAGCACCGCCTGTGTATCCAGTTCCCCATGGAAACCCTCCCTGGCTCCCACCACCCACGCCTGAAGGTCAGTCTCTAGCCTAAGAGTCAGCAGGACAGGCTGGCTCCACCTGCCCCGCTGAGGGTGTCTGGGGAGCCACCCCCTCTGCAGGCCTGTGGCTCCTCCTCTGTGAAATGAAAGGAAAGTCTGTGTGAGCTATCAGGTGTTGCTTTTGCAAGAGGCCATGGTCCTGGCTTCACAGTCAAAATGTGAGCATTTCTGAAAGGGAGGAGAGATGAGTGTCCCCTCCCCACCTGCCTGCACACCCACCCCTTCTGCAGCCACCTGCGTTTCCAGAAATGCCATGTCCTCCTATGCCTCTCTCTGTGCCATTGCAATGCTGTTTCCTTCCTTCACTCCACTGCCCGGGGACTCCTCTGCACCTTCAAGGCCCACCCTGGAAGCCACCTCCCCTGGGAAGCCCGCAGCCCAGCCCCCATGGCAGGCAGGTTGACCTCTCCCTCTTTATGTTCCCACTGAGCCCTGCATGTGCCTCTGTGGTACCTGAGGGTCCTGCATCGGGGGGACAGTCCCAGACTTAAATCCTGTGGGCCACTGTCGCCATAGCCATGTGAAGGTATGAATCTGAGTTCAAGGTTGGCAAGTATAGCAGCCACTGTGGCTCCCTCCTGGCCTGAGGCCCATCCCGTGAGGCCTTGCTACGCACTAATAGCTATCACAACAATAGCCAACATTTCGAAGTCCTGTGTCAGACACTGTGCTAAATGGTTTTAACTTTCATTATGTCATTGAAATGTCACAATAACCCTAAGAAAATTATCCCCATCGTATAGATGAGGAAACTGAGGCTCAGTGAGGTTAAGATGCTTGTCCAAAGTCACAGCACCAGGAAATGGCAGGGCTAGGCCTCAAACCAGGTGTGCCCACACCCACGCCCCACGCCCTCGCCAGCCCCCGTCCTGTGCAGCAGAAACATCGGCAGTCCCGGAATTGGGTTCAAGTGCAGCTCTTTCCACTGGAGCTGTGCCACTGAGTAGGTCCTGTCCTCTCTTGGAAGCCTGTTGGTCTCTCCTTTCCTTTAAAATGAAAAGATTGCAGTAGGCAGCCTCCGAGGGACCCTCTACTCTGATATTCTGGGATTTCTTTCATTTTGTAAAGCACCGCTCCGACCGGTGGGACTGGCAAAGCTGTGAAAACTAGAGACAGGAGCGGTGGGTTTTCCCCTGGGTGGATGCTCTGTGGCAGGGCCCTCTCCATGCCTCGCCCCTCATGCCAGAAAGACAGGTGGCAGTCTGTTCCCTTGAGGAGATCGGGGTGGCCATGTTCTCTGGAGATTCACAGGCAGGGCAGGGCCTTCCTCTGACAGCCTTTATTGTCAGCCACAGGGGAGCCCTCAGAAATGTCACCCACAGATCGCTGAAAGAGATGCACACAAGACTGATGGCCTGTGACTGGGGTCTCAGTCTGCACACTGGCTCTTCCTCAGATTAACAGCCGTAGATGCCTGCCCTCCTGAGAGCTATGTTGGGGTGGTGTCCTCTCTGAGCTTTAGCCAGAGGTGAGCTGGGGGACGGGGCTCAGAACCTAGCCCTGCTGGGAGCACCAGCCCATGCCAAGTCTCCTACCTCTATTCATTTCTCATGTGGGGACCAGCCAACACCTCCGCCCCCCACCACCCATCCCCCACCCCTGGGCTTGGCTGGGGAAGGGAGGGCTGACCCCTGCTTTCCCCTGGCGCACATGTGTTCTTGCACTGGTGTGTAACCTGGGGCAGAGGCACTGCCTGGTGAATGATAATGGTTGAAAGGGGGCCCAGGTCTGAATCCCAGCTCTGCCACCTACTAGCCGTGTAACCTGAGGCCTGTCTGGGCCTCCGTTTCTCAGCTATAATATGAGGATAGTGTCCCAACCTCACATTTGAGTCAGGATCAGATCAGGAATTGTGTGCCTGTGAAGAGTCCCTGCTGGACGGTGGCCGTGCTGGCACTGTGGCTGTGGTGGCTCCCTGAGCGCCTCCCCCCCGCCCCTACCCAGTCCCACCAGCACCTGGCCAGAGTGTCCGGTGCCCCTGACTTGGCTCCCAGGGCTGGCTGATGACATCCTGTGGCTTCTTCCTCAAGGGAGCCCTGTTCATCAACAGAGGGCCTAACACCTGCCCCTGGGCACAGTCTCCCCAGATTTTGGGGCAGGCTGAAGCTGAGGAGTGGGGAGTGGCTTCCATAGCCTGGGGCCCCCCCTCCCCTGGGGGAGCCCAACATGAGCCCACTGACCCTGGGGCAGAGGCCTGGCAGGGATCCAGGCCAGAGGTTCCCAGGCAGGGTCCGGAACTGGGAGCTGGGTCAGGCTGGCACAACCACAATTCTGGGGAGCTGCCAGCTGGCAGGCCGAGAGCCTCCTCTCTGACTGCAAGGGACTGGACTGCAACCGGCCTCAGCCTACGCTCCATCCTGGCTTTTTAGAGAGCGGGTGGCTGCCGATGGAGGAGGTGGCTGACCACCAGATGGCCCAGGGCACTGCCATCCAGGGAGAGGCTCAGGGGGAACTGGGAAGGCAGGTGAGTGAGATCAGTGTGTCACCCATTTCTCGGACCTTGCTCTGGGAGTCAGTTTGGGTCACCCAGTGCTTGTGTGAGGTCCCTCAGTGCCCAAGTCTCTGGGCAGTACCCCATGCCCTGCCCCCCACAGTCCCCATCCCCAAGGGCTCACTAATTAAGACACTCCTGTTCAGCTCAACACCCTCCCTGCATCAGGCACTCTCATGATTCAATGCACACTCACACACACTTTGCACTTGTGCACACATGCACATGTGCACACACACACTTGCACTCACATCCACACATACACTTGCATACATACTTGTGCACACACATACAAACATGCAGGCACACTCACACACATGCACACTAGCACTCGTGCACACATGTACACTCAAACCACACTCACATGTGGCTGGACACAGCAGAATGAGAACAAGAAACATCAGCAAAACAGAAAAGGTGGTAAGAGAATGTGAGAGAGAGAAGAGCAATCAGAGAAAAGCCAAGACCACAGAGGACATGATGAACAGGCAGGGAAGGAGTGGGCAGAGAGAACTCTTGGGTGTCACTGGACGGTGCTTTCCCTTTGAGCCATCCTAGGGGAGGGGCTAGTGGATGGGCCCCTCTGCACACTGGTCTTGGAGGTATTCACACAGCCAGGAAAGAGAGAGGGGAGGGCTGTATGCCCAGCTGGGATGCAGCAAGAGGGAGCCTCACCAGGGAAGGAGGGGCTTGTGCTGGAATGGAACCTGGACGGTTTGGCAACAGCAGGGTGGCCACACTGTTTACACCAGGGGAAGGGGGTGATGACAAGTCCTGGAACACAGAGGGTTGTTGTGGTCTCTGGAGTGGAAAAACCGGGTTATGAGGGCAGTTGTGTGGGGAGGAGAGCAGCTAAGAAGGTTTCACAGGGTGGCTGCAATCAGGCCAAGGTCTGGAAGAGGGAAGGAAATCCGAGGACCCCAGCTACAGGTGGCTTCTGACTCTATACACCCTTGGTTGCCAAAGCCACAGCATGGAGATGATGGGAGGGGACGCCAGAAACCCAGAATAAGTCTACACATTTATTCATTCACCAAACAGGTACTGGGAAGCTGGCTTTGTGCTACATGCTGGGGATACATTGTGGAGCAAAATAAGCGAGTCACCATCCTTGAGGAAGGAAAACACTCAAGGAGCAAATAATGCAACTGTGTCTGGGGTAAGTGCTTCTAAAGAAGGGTGCTGGAGGCAGACATGCCAGTAAAATCAAGGAGGACTTCTTGAAGGAGGTGATGCTTGAGCTGGCATTTGAAAGAGGAAGAGGAATTAGCCAGGTGGAAGGGTGAGGGCAAGGCATCCCAGGTGGAAAGGACAGCCAGCATAAAGGCCCGTGCAAGCTGTGGCTGGACCACAGAGGCCAGGAAACATCCAGTGAGATGGGGCTGAGGAGGTGGGCAGGGCTCAGCCCTGGGGAGAGCTTTGGATTATATTCTAAGGACAAGGAGTCACTGAAGAATATTAAGAAGGTAAGTGCCATGACCCAAATTATTTGAAAACATCACTCTGGGGAGAATGGAGTGTAGGAGCAGGGGCGTGGGGAGAAGGGAGGACACCACGGGAAATCATCCAAGGTGCAGAAGGTGGAGGTGGTGGGACAGGGTGGTGGCTGGGGGGATGGAGAGCATTTGGAGCATGAAATCCACAGGGTGGACGTATGACGAATGAACTGCCAGGGAAGGCAGTAGTGAAGGGGCAGGTCCTAGATGGTCAGTCAGGCTGGGGTGGGAGAGGAAAAGGGGAGCCCCCAGCGGGGAACCAGTCCACTCCTCATCCTCAAGTAGCTGGTGTGCTTATGAGCCCCAAGCATTTTCTGCCCCCAAGTGGTGGTATCTAAGAGCTGGTCTGAAATGCTGCCCACAAAAGAGCCAATCTGGTCAGGGCTGATTTCCAGGTGGAAGGACAGGGGCCAGGCCCAGGTGGGCCGCAGGTGGTCATGGGGCAGAGGCGGGTCAAAGACACGGCTGTGGAAAGAGGATTCACAGCAGGCATCTTGCACACAAAGCTGGGTTTCGGAAAATGACCATGGAGGGAACTTGGCTGCAGCCAGGAAACAGAAATAAAGTATCCTGTTTGCGTAATGGGAAACACGAGATCCCAGGCTCTGGGGCAGCTGGGCCTGTGTGTTTTATTTACTGCCATGCATCATGGGTCACAGACTAGGGGCTCAGAACTGCTGATAAATGAATGGATGAATAAGAAGGCAGTATGGAGTCTTGCTCCTTACAGCAACCAAACAAAAACAGAAACCAGGCACTGGTATGTGGACTGACCCTCCCTGAACCCCGATTCACTCAGGCTCAGCCCTCACTGGCCACCCATCTTAGGTGAAGGTCCCATCCCCTTTACACCCCTAAAGGTCTCGCAGCTCAGCCCAGAGGTGGCTCTAGGGCTCCCAGGTCAGCGACTTTCCAGGCCAGGTGGGAAAGGGGAGGTAAGTGGGTGAGGGCTGGGGGGGGGAAGGAGCTCACGCATTCTTTTCCAGGGCCAGGTAACCGGAGCCCAGCACAGGGCTGGGCAGTGTGAGGGGCCAAGCAGGTTGGAGGCTCCCAGGGCAGCCTGGCCTCTGCCTTCCCGGTGAAATGCGATCCTCTGCCCTGGGCTGGGGAGTGAGAGGGGAACTATGCATGGGATCCTCAACCCACTTTATATCAGACCTCTGGACACCAGGAATCCCTGTCATGCCTGCAGACTCTACCCTGTCTGGGCGTGCAGAGGGGACAGGATGTTCGCCACAGGAAGGGAGCTGGGCTGGCAGGTGGGCGGACCTCAAATCTGCTGTGGCCACCCCAGGACACCTTGTACTTTGCCACTATGACAGCCGGCGGGGGCCGGGGCGGGGGGTGCAGGGCACGCCAAGCAGACAGTGTCAGAGTACCTCTGGGACAAGGGCCAGGAGACCTGCATGCTTGTCCCACACTCAGAACCCGGGCTCCCTGCTCGGCAATGAGCAGAGACAGGGAAGGGCTGTCTGTGAAGTGAGCTCTCCATGGACACATGGAATTGCCAAGAGGGGACATAGAAATTGCAGTGTGACTTGGTGCTGAAGCAACAGGTCTGGGGGGTGCCGTTGGAACGAGCAGATGGGGAAGTGGACCCTGAAATCAAGGATGTGGGGGCATGGCCCAGAGTCAGAGGCTGGACCAGAACAGGGGGCAAATGGGGGCTGAGCCTCTGGGGGCGGAACACCCACGCAGAGAAGCCCAGGAAGGGACAGCTGGGCCCCAAGCAAGCAGGGTGCCCGGTGCCAAGGGGAACTGAAGCCATAGGCCCAGGTAACCCGAGTTTCCTAAAGGGCAGACTTCAGACCTTCCTAGTGTTTGTCCAGGCTCACTCAGACCTGAAGCCTGTCCCTGGACAACTCCTGTCCTTCGTGTTTATTACATCTGTCCCTGTCCAGTGTCACCAGACCTAATCAAGGCTGACTCCTCAATATCTCCCTCCTACCCCACTACCCTCTTCCCCCTCAGGCCAGATTCACCTGGAGGTCAGAACCTGGGGTCTTACTACCTACCTGATCCATGGTATCCAATGGGGTACCGCGAAGTAGGGAGCTCGGAACCAAACCTGGGTAGGCCTGAAGCTTCCTGGCAGGAAGAGCTGAGGAGAGTTCTGGGAGGCCCGCCTTCCTCATCCCCTCCGCCCCTGCCCTTGTCTGTCATCGCTGCCCCCTCCTTGCATGCTCCAGCTGCTCTGAGTGCCTATGCCTCTCTGCCCCACCCCCATCACTGCCTCTGGGCGTTTGGGAGCTCTTCCCTTACCTGGACCACTCTTCTCACTCCCCCACCCAAACCCAACGGGGGTGCGTTTCCTCCAGGATGCCTTCTCTGCTCCCCCCACAGCAGGTGAGGAGACCCACTAAGCCCAATTGTCTTTTGACTTGCTGAACACCCTCACCCCACCCCCTACGCACATCCCTGACAGCAGACACTGGTCTGGCAGGTCCCAGGGTCAGCCTGTCTTCAAGCAGATTGTTGATCGGCTGTCCTGTTGCACAACTTTCCCTCCCTCAGGTGGCCACAGCCTGGGGAAAATGGAGAGTGAGGTGGTGGGGAATGGGGTGCAGGCAGGGAGACTAGGGGAAGGGGAATATGAACAAGGGGTCAAAAAATAACCAGGCGCCTTTGGCAATGGCCCTTAGTGGCCAGGGCCTGACATCTATCTCCAGGCATAGAGCAGAACTCTTCCCTGCTGGTCCACTCCTCCTCTTCCTCCTCGTCCTTCCCCTCCCTGCCCAGAGCAGCAAATACCAATGGACAGCTGGACAGGCCAGCCCCTGCCAGCCCGTCCCCAGGGTCAGGTGACCTCCCCTCCCCAGGCCACTATAGCCTGGCCTTCTGGGCAGCCCTCTCCCCCAGTGCCACAGTGCACAGTGACTTCTCCACACTGGGACTCCAGAAAGGCCTTCACCCAGCACCTGTGGTCGGCAGACACTGAGAGGGTTACTTCCCCTGGACCCTCCCATCTACACACTCCTGGGACCCACCAGGGAGGAGGCCCTGGTGAGTGCTTCCCTGGGGGACAGGGACGGGGGTGGGCTTGCTGAACCCCGGTGGTGCCACAGAGCTGGAAGGGTGGGCCCCATCTCCATCCCGTGCTGGTTAAGGACCTGCCTGGGGAGGTGTCTGTCTGAATGTATGAGGGGCAAGTCACAACAGTTCAGCAACATAGAAATTCTGTCATTTGCTCCTCTCCCCTCCACTAGAGAAATTCCACCCCTCTGCTCCTCATGGCCCCTAAAGGCAAGCAGGGCCCTGGGGGTGTTGGGGTGAGCTAGAGCGACAGAGGAAGCTGTAGGGACAGGTGCAGGCATTGGAGCTGATGTTTCATACCCCACACTGTCCCAGGAGAAGCAGCTGTCCCAGGACTAGTGGGTCCCACCCGCTGAGCCCAGGAATGTCCTGTCCCAGCATGTCCTGTCCCAGCAGCCTCACCTTCCACCCAGCAGGACCACAGGGTGAGGATGACATCAGTGCCTGTGGGCAGTGGCCTGGGCACTGGGTGCCCCATGGATTGGGGTGTAGTGGGCCCTGGGCATCAGAGACGTGTCACCACCAGGGCCCCCTGTCCTGGGCAGTGGCAGAGTCTTTGGGTCGCCTCTCCCATGGGCTCTACTGGACTCTCCATGCACCTGAGACCCGAGCCTGAGTCTGCCACGTTCTTCAGAATCTCTGGGGATGTAAACACATCCATGCCAAGCCCCTTCCCCAGAGACTCGGACCTGGGGGTCAGGACCCAGGCTTCTACAGCTCTTAAAAGCTACCAGTTTATTTTTGACCTGATACTATGAAAAACTTTCAGCCTACGGGAAAAGGCCGAGGGACTGATATAAGCCTGCATCTGGGTCTAAGCAGTTGTTCGAGGTTTGCCTATGCGCTTCATCAGCTACACTCAGATAGCCCTGCAATCCCCACCCCAGGCCGGTTCTTACAGAGCCCTACCTCCATCATCCCACTGACAGAATTAACAACTCTCTGAGAATGTCTATATCTAGCCCATACTCACATTTCCCCAGTTGCCCTCTAAATGTTTTTAAGGCTTTGTTTAGACCAGGATCAAAGTGCATCTATCTGGTCAGTATGCCTTCTGACTCTCAATCTGGAAGGATCTCAGCCGACCACCCCCACCTGATTTTCCCCACATCAACTTGCTGAACTAAGGGGCCAGTTGTCCCATAGGAGAGTAAGAACATGGCTGAGTCAGAGAACTCTCAGTACAGATAAGGAAACTGAGGCCCAGAGAGGAAAGGGCTGGGACGCTAGGGCAGAACGAGGTCTCCTGGCCCCGCTCCCCCACCGTGCTCCCCCAGAGCCAGCTCCTTATCAGGGATCTGAGAAACCCCTGTGAAGGGCCTGTGGCCCTGGGACCCTCCTGGTCTTCCTCCCCAGGGTACTCTGGGGGTGCAAGTCACACTGAGCCCAGCCAGTGGCCAGCAGCTTGCCCCTGCTTTCTCCCGCTCTGAGCAGGGCACAGGGACAGACCCTCCCCAAGCCGGAACCTGGGCGTTACTGCCTTGCGGACCAGCAGCCATGGGAGCACCAATTAACTTTACAGCGTGAGTGCTATCACAAAGGGACATTCAGAGCAGCGGCTGCAGTGAGAGGTGGGGAGGGCAGGGTGGCCCACACCAGCGCCACATTGGCAGCCCCTACATGTCATGCTGGTTTCTCCTCCTCCTCCAGCCCTGGGTGCACCTGGCCTAGGAGGGACCTGTTGGGTGGAGGTGCTGAAGATCGTGGTCCACTCTGCTCACATGTGTCTCCAGCACCCTCAGCTCTCCACACCCTCTCCAGCCAGCCCTGTCCCCGGTTTTTGGGTCCCTCCCCCATGAATCTAGCCAGGCACTGCTCTTCTCAGAATGTGCCTCATCCAGGGCAAGAAGCTTCCCAGTGAGACAACCTTTAGAAAAATAAGAGGGTGGCAAAAAGGGAATGTGGGGTGACCAATCTTGATAACTTCTGAGGCAAAAACAGTTGTCTGCAAAGGCAGAGACCCTTCGCTCTCTGGGCTGAGGACAGGCCTGGCAAACCCAGGGTGGCTCAGGATGTGTATCCCCTGGTAACCAGGCCAGGAAGGGCTTGCTGGCTGTAGGTTTTGGCCCCTCTGGGTGGCTGTGTGTGCCTGCTGCTGCCCTCTGCCGGGCTTGCTCACTCCCATTCTTCCAGAAGACGATCTCTCTTCAGTTGGCCAGTCTGCTCTGTGGCCTCAAGAACCATGATACCACACACACACACACACACACGCACACTCGCACCCTCATTCACACACTTGCTCACACACTTGCTCCATCCCACTATTTTGTTTTGACCCTAAAAGAATGGTTTCTTCTTGTAGTCATAAAGTTGCCATACTAACCATGGGCCAGACCTTCCATCTCTGGCTCAGAAGTCTCTTCCACAAGGCAGGTGACTGGTCATATTCCTTGGAGAAAGGGGAAGGTGTATTGCAGGGTGTCTGAGGCTGGGACATGTGCGGGTCTGAGTCTGGCAATATCTAAGATCCTGGCTGCAGCCTCAAGGGATGTGCCTTGGAGGGGCCAGTGGAATGGTTACTGGTACCCAAGGACCCAGGGCACTGTCCTGAGGTCGGAATCTGTTAGGGCCTGGGAAGGCTGGAACCCCTGCCAGCCTCTGCCCTCTGCAGAGCAGCCTTTCCAGCGGCTCGGCTTTCTGAGTCATCTCCGCCCCATGCGTCTCCTGCCCCGACAGCACGCTCAAAACAGTGCCACCGCTGCTGAGGACATCTGGCTGTGGTCGAAGGGCTTCTAAACTAATAATCACTGTATTTAAATCACATTTGGTGCTCAGGCTGGAGGAACATTGGGAGATTTTAAATGTTAAGAGAAAAGAACAGGAAAAAAAATCTTCCCTCAAAGGATAAAATCAGCCTCTAAATAAGTTGCTGCAACTGAGGAATATGAAGCATTGCTCTGTGATTCTGGAGCTCAAGCCTTCCCGGAAAACAGACACTCCAAAGCCACGTGTCTCAGCCACAGCTGGAAGGTGATGTGTCAAGCCCCCTAGCATTCAGTATTGACCCCACCAGGCTGGGGGCCATGCGGACAGAGGACACATGGGCCTATAGCCCTTGAGTCATTTTAGAATGGATTTTAACATGTGATTTTTCTCCAGAAAATAACCTTGTGTTTTCCCAACCTGGATGACCCCAGATGATACACAGTCCTCCACCACACGAGAACCACAAAATCCTGCCCATAACAACCTAAGTGCCTTTAAATGGTTTTCTGGTCCTTTCTTCTCTAACAGATTAAATCAACGCTCCCCTTGGCCTTGCAAAGACGTGGAGTGGTGCTTGTGCCAGGCCCCTGGCTCCCAGAGGCCTGCAAATGGACGTTAGAGTTTCAGAGGCGAGAGGGCAGGCCATCTCCATGCTGCCCTTCAATCTCTGGTCTGCAGCCTGACACGCTTTGTATCGGGCTTCTTTGGATTACCTCCCTGCAGACTGCCTGCTCTCCCCAGACCTCCTAGGAGGTGGCCGCAAAGGCTTCCACGCCCCAGTGATCTCAGGTGATTCCCTCTTCCCTACAGTGAGCTGGAACCAGAGAGTCACCCCCCATCAGCATGGCCAGGTGCCCTCTCTGTCCCCTCCATGCCGAGGCCCCAGCCCAGTGTGGGGCACATGAACCTGGGCCAGGCCCACCCAGCATCCTGCCTCTGCCTCCCCATGCTGCCCTCCCTCTTGCCTATGGCTCCCTCACACACACTCCTCAGGCAGGCCCTCCTCAGGGTGCCCCAAGCCAGGCTGCCATCCCTCCCCCCTCACATGCCCTGCCAGCCCCCTCATACCACCACCGTCTCAGGGACAGCACTCTTTATCCTCACCTTCTCAACTAGAACCCATTTGTTCAACATGATTTCTCCCTATGAGTCCCACTGTGATACTCATTATATTTTTAGTATCTGTTGATTGAGAAAACAGATGATGATAAAAACTACTAGGAACACACGTAATGCCTTTAAATGAATTTGTTTTCAGTAACCACCGAAGTGTCTGCATACACTTAAGAAATGATTGTGTTCCGTGGGTGTTTCGTTTGGAGTCTGCAGAGAATGCTGGTGTTGGTGTGATCTGGGTAAGATCACACCCAGCGGCCCTCGAGGGCGCCCTTCACCCAGGGCGCCATTACCCGCCTCCTGTGCAGCGCCTGGTTGAGCCACCACTGCAGCTGCCCCTGGCTGTTGTGCCCTCACAGCTAGCTGAGGCACAGGACTCTGGCCTGAGAGCCTGACATGGGTCTCAAGACCCAGAGGAAGACTGCTGTGGGGCAGGCCCAGCAGCAGCCTGAGAGAATCCCAGCTCCAGCACTTAAGCTCTGGACCTTGGGAAAGCTCTTCTTCCCTCCTCTCTGCCTGAAAGGGATTCTCTTGAAAAACAGAGGTGGGAACTAAGCCAGTGGACCGCAGTGAATGCTCAACAGGAGTGGCCATTATTGCACAGGTGTCTTTGTGCAATGAAATCTCTGAGTGTCTCACTCCAATGAGGTTGCTTTCAACCTAAGAACCCTGTACTGGGTATGTGGCTGTGAGCCGGTGACAGGCCAGGCTGTGCTGCATAACAAACCATCCCCAAATCTTAGTGGCCTGGGATGACAAAGATCGAGTTTTTGGTCACACTACGTATTCAACATGCAGTCCATCAGGGAGCCACTGTGCTTCCGGGGTGACCGCAGCCAGGGAAGGAGAAGGTGGGAACTGCTTGCTCTAAGAGCTCCCAGTGGAAGTGACCCATCACTCTCACACACACTAGGCCAGCCACAGCAGACCACGTGGCCGCACTCACCTTCTACGTGCAAGGGAGGAGCAGCAGGGCCGTGTTCCCGAGAGGGACACCAGGAACCAGGCATTTGTGAGTTGCCCGACAATGGCCATAGCCAGCCACCTTGTTCCCGGAACTGACAGGCTTTAATAAGAGACAGTCCATGGCTGATTTAGTCCCAGTTTAAACCTTGACAAGCTTGATTTGTAGTTTCGCCTGCCATCTTTCCTGAAATGGGAGTAGCAAGTTTGAAACAGAAACCAAAGATGTTCTGCAGCTTCAATGAACTTGGGTCTAGCGTGTGGCTGGGGTCAAGTGCACACAGGCCCTCAGGGAGGAAGGCGTGCCAGCTGGTCGTGCAGCCACGAGGCACTCACCTGCCTCGGTGAGACGATGGCATCTGTCATTGTACCTGGCACCCTTGGTGTTGTCGTCCATCCCCACTCTGGCAGCCAAATATAACTGCAGACCTGTTGCTCGTGACCCTGAGTGTCCTGCAACCCCACGGCAGACTGGTTGTCACTCAGGCCTCACAGGCTCTGCTGACACAGGCCGCCCAGAAACTCTTTTAACAGCCAGCTCAGTGACCGGGCCCCCCAAAGAAATCAGCCCTTGAATCTCCTGGAGTGAGGCCCAGAGTTATGCCACTCAGGACATGACCCAGTGACAGGCCAGGAAGACACCAACCTGGGGCCATCTGTCCATCCTTCATGGGGGCAAGGGGCTTTAAGCTGAACTCTGGCTGGGGCATCGTGCCGCTTACCTCCCTCCCTCATCCTAACTCCCTCTTGTCCCTCTACAAGGAACACTAGGAGGACAGTGGGCACCACATCTGGGCTGTGAGACTGTGAGAGGGAGCATGGACTGGAAAGAGGGATATTTGTCTCCCTTCAAAGCAATAAAGGGAACCCAGGGTACTCAGCAAATGTGTCAGAGGGGGTATGATGTCCTACCTCAGGCAAGAACCTCACCTGCCTTCCCAGCACCCAAGCTGAGTCAGTCTTGAGAATCACCCACGCAGTGACAAACCTGACGGGGGAGATGCTTGGGAAGAGGCCTCCACAAAGGAATGCTGTGTCTTTTGTCTTTTGAGCATCATGACAAGCCTGTGGCAGTGGGTGGGAAATCAAGCTCAGGGTCCTTGTTCAGTGTGTCTGGGGGCTTTGGCAAGCTGGTGGGAACACCTGCAACAGAGCTGGACTCCTGTCTCCTTGCCCAGCGCTGTTAGGAAATAGACACGGACTCAGAGGCCAAGGCCCATGCCAGTGACAGAAGTGACTGCTTGTGGCAAAAGGAAGGTCTGGGTTGAGAAATGTCTGTGGAGTTTAATTACCTATGCGGGACTTCCAAGATAGGAACAGAAGAACGGAACTTCCTAGCTCTGTCCCACAGAGCGGGAGGCTGCACAGACAGAGACGGAAAACCTCAAGCTTCCAGGGTAGGCGTCGGTGCCAACTCGAGGCCACAGAACGCCTCCCTGAGCAACAGCAAAGCCCACCTGCCCAGCTCAGTCAGGCGCTCTGGTGCTGATGCCCCTGCCCATCTGCCCTCCCTCCACCCCTTCCCACCAAACTGTCAGAACCACAGCCACACAGCCCAGGAGCAGGGGGAGTCTGAGGAGATGTCGCCTAATATAGCCCCTAAGATGACCCTTGAGGAAAAGAGCCTGTTTCTCCACCTGTTAAGCCCAGCTTTTTGAAAAGCTCAGGTGACTATGCAATAGACCTCCCATTGCTACCAACCCATCCCAAATTAAGGGTGAGAGTTTGTGTCTCATGCTGAGGGCTGTCTTGGAGACCCGGGGCCATCCTGGCTCAGTCTGTGCTCTCGAAGTGCGAAGGTTCAGCCAGGGCTCCTGAGAATGGGAATGACAGTGTCTCTCGGGTCTGGCTGGTACCTGCAGATACCTGGTCAATACCACGCCCAGCTCTACATGGACTGAACCCTTCTGATGGTTTCTGAGGTGTGGAGCCCTAGGGCATGTACTCACTATTGTTAGGGTTGGAGAGACCAGGGCTGGGGGACAAGAAAACCTGGGTTCTGTCCCAGCACAGCCAGTGACTTGTAGGTGGCTTTGGTCAAGTCCCAGCCTCCTTGGGGCTCAAATTCCTGACTCTCAAAGTCAATAAACAAGAGCCCTCAGGCTCCCCGCAGTGTGGCAGGTAAGTATACTCTGGGGCTAATGTTCAAATCCCTGCTCTCCCCACATTAGGTGGGTGCACACAGGCAAGTTATTAACCTCTCTGTGCATTTTCCTCATCTGTAAAATGGGCTGACAACACCACCTCCTAGAGTAGGTGTGAAGCTTTATTGGGTTCATCTATATAAAACACCTAGAACACTGCCTGACACATGGCAAGCACTACATGTGTTAGTATTTATTATTAATTCCTTCTTATGCTGCCACTGTGAGGCGACATCCGTGTCCTCAGAGCTCCTTAGGGAGATGAAGGCATGAGGAAAGAAAGGCAGTGGACAGCCCAGCGTGGGACACATGCTGCTGCTGGGACATTGCCTGGGTGCTTGGGGAGTGGGCGCACTGAGCTGGGCCAGCTCTGTGCCTGGGCCAGGGAGCTGGTGTGAAGGACAGGGCCCAGGATCCTTCCAGGAGCGGTTATGAATAAATTTTACAGCATGCTGTCCCTGTGGTTACCGGGAGAGTCTCTGTCTCCCTTTCCCCAGGGACAGGTCAGCAGCTGGTAAACAGTGACGTATAAGTGAACCCAGAGGGGGAAGCCATGTTGGGCCACCTTGATTTTTCTTTCTTCCTTCTGGCCTTCACAAAATTTGCAAGTAGGACTGGGTTTGCCAAGTATTGGGGACATCAACTTATTCCTGGGCCAACTGCTGATTTCCCTCCCAATCTAGATGTCTCCCACCAGCTTCTTTTCTCAGTGCCCAGAACAGGCTCCCAGGAGGGCTCACCTCTGTGCAGTCTTGGAGCAGAGCTGGGAAAGGCTGGGACTGTGGTCTCAGGCACAACCCCAGCACTATCAGGCCTTGGCAACCCCGTCCTCCCCAGCCAGGCTCCAGCCACACAGGCAGCTCCTGAAGCTATACCCTGCACACCTTGAAGCAAATGCACAAACCAGAGGGAACACCCCTTCCCCTTCCTGAAGGGCGGAGTGCTCTGTGGCCTGCACAAGTAAACAAAGCAGGAGAGGCTGCCTGACGGGGAAGGGCTGAGCTAGACTGAGGATTTCAATGCACCCTGGTGCTGGAGGTCTGGACTGGTGGCAGGAGCCTCTCTGAGCCAGGATGCTGAACAAATTGACAGGCACTGCTGTGCCTGGGGCCGGACAACTATGTCCACGGTCTGGACTGAAGGTCACATAGAGGGTTCATCGTGCCTGGCGCTGCCCAGCCTGATCACATCCTCCACTGGGAGTCCAGCAGAGGAGAGTATTAATAACTCGGCAGTGACGAGCACTGCTGTGAGAATGTCCTCTCAGACACGATATGGCTGGCAGAGCTTCTCTCGAAGTGTCTCTTCGGCACTCTCCTGACACGAAGTCAGGACATCTCTGGGAGCTAGATTTCCAGCCCAGAGTCCTAGCATTTGCCTGCTATCCAGCAAGCTGGCCCTTGGGAAGAAGAGAGAGTAGCAGGCAGCGGGGGATGAGGCCCAGAGACAGGGAGCCCGCTTTACTTCCATCTCTGCTCCTGGACCCCACTGGCCCATAGGCAAGGTGTTTCAGGCCTTGCTTTCCTCCTTTGCAAGGTGGTGGTGAGAGAGCCTGCCTTCCCCACAACCCAGGTGGGAAAATGTGACCCACCAAGGCAATAATGCTAGAAGTGATAATGATTAATCACATTTATTAAGCACTCAGCTCTGGGCCCTGGGCTAACCTTTTCACAGGCTTTATCGCAATTCTGTCCTTAACTCCACGAGGCAGGCACCCTTATCGTCCCATTCCAAAGACGGGAACACTGAGGCCAAAGAGGTTCAGGAACTCCCCAAGGTCACAAAGCCGTGATGAAAATCAGTGGAGCACAGCTATGCTATACAAAAGGGAAGCACCCCTGCACCCCAAGCCCTGCTAGATGCTGAGTGCCCCAATGACAGAGATTGCTCTCTTCTTGGGCCTGGAATCAATGTTCCCCAAGGCAGGCACGCAACACGGCATGAGAATTCAGGACACAGTCCCCCACCATGGAAGCCTATGTTTGTGTGTATTGTTTGATTTTTTAAAAAGTGTTTGAATATTTAAATGTGCAAGGTACAAAACTCTACTTGGAGAAGTCCTCCTTTCAGCCCTGCTCCCTGGGGGCAACCACTGTCAGTGGTTTTGTGTAACAGACACCGCAGCAGTGACCCATGCCTGTTTAGAGTCTGGTTTAGCCCCGTGGCTGGGGGCCGGGGGCCATGGCGCGTCTGAGCACTGCCGCCACCACTGCCTCGTTCACGTCATTTCCACCCACCTCTGCTTTCCAGGGACCCTGCTGAGAGCCCACAGCTAGAAAGAAAATTATGCTATGACAACAACAAACGACAAGGAGAAAGTTGAGGACCTCTGACAGCCCTGCCTCTTGTCTACCTCTACCAAGTGGAGCTGCCACTTGTCTACCTCAGGCCATGGTTGTGCAGGACAGTGTGGAAGGTGGGGACACCAGGATGGGTGTGCAACTGGAGCCCTTCCTCCACCAGGTCGGGGGACACCTGAGTGTGATGAAGTATGACGAGGACACAGTGTGCAAGCCTCTCGTGTCCCAGGAGCAGAGGTTCTATGAATCCCTGCCACTGGCCATGAAGCAGTTCACCCCACAGTACAAAGGTGAGTGTCTAGGCAGCAGACGTGACCCAGGCCACCACACAGGGCCAGGCTTGTCTGCACGCACCCACTGCTTCCTCAAGCACTGTGGTATGTGTGGTGGTTGCCATGGAGACATGCCCCTCTTCTGCAGCCCAGCTGGCCTTCGCTGTCCTAGTTTCTCTGAACTCTTCATGTCCCCAGGTCTGCAGTATAATAGCATTTGGAGTCCTTCCAAATTAGCTCAAGCCACCCAGCTTTGAGGAATTAAGAACAGAATAAAATGGGGCATCCTGGCCTGTGCTTTAGGAGCACATGGCTGGGTTCTGTGACCACGGCTGGTAAACACAGGACAAGCGGAGGTTTCCTTTACCTCATGCTAGAGACTCAGGTGGGTGGCAGGAGTCTTCCTTGGGCCTAGGACATGACAGAGAAGAGCTGGGCCACAGCAGATTGAGGAAACCAGAATTCCTGCCCTCTCACCCAGTGGCACAGCCAGAGGCATTGGCTGCCTTGCAGGGGGACCCAGGGAAATTGGGCATGAAACAGTGTGCGTCCTGATCTGAGCTCGAGGGGGGTTCTACGGGAAGAAGGCTGTGGGGAGGCCGCCTATTCTGGCCCTTCAGGAAGGGCCTCTGGACTGTTCTGTTCACGCCCAGCCTTCTGTGGACAGCTCTGCCAGCCACAAGCCCAAGTGGCATGGGTGTTCAGAGAAAAGACCTCCTCTAAAGGATTTTAGATGTTGTGACTGCAAGCTTCTGTCCTCCTTGCCCAAGTATCTATAGTGAAGGCAACGATAACACCCAAAGCAGTCAGTCAAAACTCACTTGCATTGCAATGACTGACATAACTGGGAAGGCTGGAGCTTGTCTACATCAGCGTTTCTCAGTGTGATCTGAGATCGACCAACTTGACCAGACTCACTGGAAAGTGTGTGAGTGTGTGTGTGTTTGTGTGTACATATATGCAGGTTCCCAGGCCCCATCCTAGACCTGGCAATCAGAATCCCTGGATTTAGGGCCCAGGAATCGGTACTCAACATGTTACAAATTAAGACCCACTGGTAGGGGGCCAAGGCCAGAGCCCTAGGAGGCATCCTTCAGTCCTGGTCTGCTGGGCCCCCCCAAGAATCTGAAACAGGACAGATGAGCATCATACACCAAGACAGGGGTGCACAGCTGGACTGCAGCCTGAACAGGACTCCCCTGGGGCCCTCTGGGGCTCAGGCAGTGTTGACCATGGCTTGTGGGTCACTGCTCATCTTGTCAGAGCACCCACTGGAATTAACGTCTATCCTTTCAACTGATCTCACCCTGACAAAAGGGTGGCAGGTCCTTGTGTGGAGTGGCCTCCTGCCTGCGGCATTTCACGCTTCCCTGACACAGCTCTGGAGCTGAGAGACTGCCAGGGCCGGCACAGACAAAGCAGCAGAGTGAGGGAGGCTGCTCGGTCTCCAGACCTGATCCTGCCGCTCCCCTGCACCCTGTCCGCACGTGCCCATTCCTCCCGGGGTAAGACCGCATCACACTCGGGCCCTCTCGGGCACAGGCTTACTGTCTAGACCCTTCCTCAGCCCTGCTTCCCCCTTCAGGATGGGCCATCCCCAGAACCAACCACCCTGAGGCTCTGCTAAGGTAGGAGATTAATTTGAACCGAGGCTGATAGCCACGCACATCACTGGCCATGGAGAATGCTTCAGTCTCTGCCTTGGGCTTCACTCGGGAGGTGGTGTTTGCAAACTGCATCAGGGTACTGCAGATACCCCCAGGTGAGACCATGTGGTCCTGCTGAGGGTGAGGCAGAGTCCCTGGGCTCCAATAACTTCCAAATATGAGGTTCCAGTGACACAGAAATGAATCCACTCACTAGCCACAGTGCAGGCCCACTAAGGAAATGCAAGTCTAAGACACTGGAATACCAGACACCAGGGCAGGACACTCACTCTCAGACACTTGGGGCAGGAAGCTAAGGTAAGGTTTTAGTGGGAAAGAGACCCTCAAAGGGCCCTTAGACTGTGTAGCCGCCTGGTCTCACATGGTAAGAAAAGTAACATTGCCTAACCCTTAGAGCTCCCTCACTGCCCAGATGCCTATAAGTAGTTTGCAGGTGCCACAGCCCTCTGAGATGGGGACTATTATTATCCCCATTTCACAGGTAAGGAAACTGAGGCACAGAGAGGTTACCTAATTTGTCAGGGCACACAGCCAGTGAGGGGAGGAGCTAGGGTTCAAAGCTCCCAGCTCTGAGTCCCAAGTGTGGCTTTTGGCTCCACCAGCTACTCATAGTGGAGATGGACTGCTTGGATGCCAGTGCCCAGGGGCTCATCTAGGCCAGTGCGGAAGGGCCACTGAGCTGAGACTTCAGGTCAAGGGCACTCGAGTACCTACAAGGCTGCCACAGGGATCTCTTTTTTCTCTGCATGGGAACAGCTCCAGAGCTATTCTGAAGTGGTCACTACATACCATGGTGCACACCTCTCTCCCTGTCACCACCCAGCACTGGGATGGCCTCAGGGGATGCTGGGCAGTTATATCATTCCCAAGGACAACCTCCCTGAGCCAGGAACTCACCCTGGACTTTCTCCAGGACTGCTCAGGTATGACAGCATCTTGGGCTGCGTCCCTCTGCCTCCCAGTCTGCCTGCCTGTTGGCTTTGGGTGAGGATATGCTCCTAGGTCTAGTGGGTTAATGGAGGAGCCAGATTCATATTATAAACAGCAACAGATAAACTCTCCCATGAGCTTAAAAATAAACACTTAACAGAATATTCAGAGGCTGAGGAAGCTGCTTGGCCAAGCTAAAATTGCTGAGATGCTCTGGGAGTGTCAATTGTGGTAGTAAGCGCTCGCCCTGGCACAGTGGCAGGTTGAGGTGCCTGAGGAGGGCTGGCAAGCAGGCAGCCAGGGCTCCCACTCTACAGGCAGGGACGGCGGAGTTCTGGGGACCCATGAGCCTCTGAGGCCTAGTCCCCACGGACACACACAGTGAGCTGGAGACCAGGTAAGGGCACTTGACAAAAAGAACAATCCAAGTCCCTAGCAGTCTGGATTCCACTGATGTGCTGCTCTTGTCAGAGACGGGCTGCTCGAGACTTTGCAAGGCCCTGTGTGTGCTGGATACCAGGCTTCCTGAGGGCTGGGCTGAACCACAGAGGGGTGTGCGAGAGGGAGAGGAGACAGATAAGTGGAGACAGAGCCAGAGATGTGCAGGAAGATGGAGCGAGAAAGCAGAGACATGGAGCCTGGCTGTGTAGCTCTGACATATGAGAAAAAGAAATGACTTTTGGATTTTATTGGCTTGGGGGTTTTTGCACCTCCGCTCATCTCCATTTATTTAGACACTCGAAATGGAAGAGATCAGACAAAAGCTGGAGCCTGGAAAAGTGGGTGAAGGTCACATTTCTTGCCTCTCAGACCCAGGCTTCCTGAGAGCATGGTTTCTGGTATGGCCATCACCACAGCCTCAGGAGTGGGAAAGGCCAGGGGCCATCGGACGGTAACTCGGACATTACAAGAAGCAGAAGGGCCCACGTAGCCAGGGGGTCCTGAGCAGCCCAAGGACGATCACAGAGGCCAGTGAGGTCTTCCCTTCTCACACAGGAGGGTGGGCCTGGAGCCTGAGGTGGTTTCCAGGTCAGTGCCCCTCCCTAGAACAAGCACAGGGACTCTACCCCTACCCCCGAGGAAACAGGGCTGGCAATATAAACCCCACGTCTGTGGGCTTCCTGGGCTCCCAGCACCTGCACTGATGGCCCCCACAGGATGGTGGGATCATAGCTTCTCTGCTCCATAGGACAGAATGACTGAAACAAACACAACTGAGGACACAGCAAGGGTGTTCTCATCCACATGTGGGTAAACACAGTGTGACAACCCAGAGTCTCCCTATGAAGTCCTCAGTTCCATGTCACAGCTTGTTCCTTCTTCCACATCTAGATCTGGTGTGGCCTTCTCAGAGCACTACACCTGTGTGACCTGGGGCAACGTATTCATTCTCTCTGAACCCCAATGGCCAGAGTCAGGCTGCTACAGCACAGTGACAACAAATGAAAAGCACACGGCGCTGGTGCACAGTAGGCGTGGAGGTCATGGCAGTGACTATCACTATGCAGTCACCTCCCTTGCCTGCTGCCAACCCTGCTCTCATGAGCAGGCTGCTTCGATGAGCTTGCTTTAGGGATGCGCACTGGTCTTCAGATAAACTACAAATGTTAGGTCCAGGAGCAGCATTACAGGTGTATCATCGTTACTTTACAGGGTGCAGGGCCCTGGCATGAGTGAGGAAATGCAGAGTTTTAGGAGCTGGCGAAAGCTGAATATCACTCTCAGGCTACAAAATTAGGACACTGGGAATCTGAGATGACAGGACCGGCCTGGGGAGACCGCTGAGCTAGGCACAGATGGCTCTGAAGAGCAGCTTGCTGAATTACAGAGCAGGTGGAAAACAGGTGTCTGCACTGACCAGCCCTGGAGGGCCGGGCAGGATGCAGACAGGAACTCAGCTGCCTGAGAGCTTATTCAGCAGAAATTACCACTTATGCTGAGAAGGTGATCAAGTGGCCAGGGAAGGAAATAAATATCTTGGAGGACAGAATCACATGCAACCCACCCTCTCAGTTGGGGGCCCAGCAGACAGGTTCAAATGAAGAAGGCTTTCTAAAGGACCTGTTAGCATAAGGGTTGAGGAAACAACTGGGGACGCGAGGTACCAGGGACCAGCAGCACTGAAAAGCTGCCACCCCCCAGGCCTGAAGGGCCAATGTGAGGGGACAGTGGAACTGACTGGGTGAGAGGGAAGCCACAAGCACTCAGAAACCTGGTTCTCTCAGAACATTTGTGAGGTGGTCTCCTGTGCCACTGCCAGGAGGATCGTTCCCTCTCTGCCAGGACTTTGGGGAGACAGGGTGCCCACTGGCTGCCCAGCCCAGAGAGGAAGTCCTGGACTCTGCCTTCCTCATGCACCCTGAGTGAAGAATACAAAGGGAGCAGCCACAGAGCAGTGAACGGACATGCCAGGACTGATACCAGGTCTGGCCACCGTCCTGGAGGAGGAGCCCTAGTAGCACATGTTCATGGGGTGTCCTCACACTCTTCCCTTTTACTGTGGAGAAGGAGGTCCTGGAAGTTGAGGAAATCTCACAAGTCATCTTTTTATGTCAGAGAGCCACGTTCCACCAACAGTCTTAATGTGCTATGTGTCTAACCAAAGCAGACAGCAAGCACCATTGTCAAAGCCAGAGGGCGGGGATGGGGAGGGCAGATGAAGGCGTGACAGGAGTCCAGAGCCCCTGCAGGCTGTCTGAGGAGGCTTCCTGGGAGCAACTGGTCAGATAGAGACAAATGGAGGGGAGAGAAAGCATGACGATGGAGACAGACAATGGAAGGAATGTGTGGGCCCCCACTTCCATAACTGCTGCTCTGGGAGGGAACCCTTCTTTGCAAACCAGTTCTGATGCCCCAAGCTTGGGCCAGTTGGTGCAGCTGTGGTGTGACTGGGAAGGTGTGACTGTGCACAAAGGAACTGGAATGCAAGCACAGAATGTACAGGCGGGCTTTGTTAAAGCACGAAGGGGCAGAGAAGTGCCACAAAGCAGAGACTGTGCCAAGATCAGCCCAACGCTATTTTCTGCAGGCTCCACAGCCTTGGGCTCATTCTGGAACAGGTTGGGTTCAGGCTAAGCCAGGACAGTCCCCACAGCTTCCTTGAGAGAGGAGTTGGGGAAAAGAAAACATTGACCATTGCCATTAAACTATATTTCAAAAGGGTATCACCCATTGTGACATGTCCATTCAGGTAAATTCCACCTGGTTTCTCCACCCCTTGCCCTCCTTCATGTGCTCCGCAGGTACCATCACAGTTCACCTCCGGAAAGACAGCCTAGGCCATCTCAGCTTGGTTGCCAACCCACTGAAGGAGAACCTGGGACCCTTAAATGTCCCCTCAGAGTCAGCAGCGGTGGTGATGTGGCAGAAGCTCCAGCAGACCACGAGCAGCAGTGGCGGCGCAGGTCCCCTCTCACAGTGGCAGCACGCCCAGCTGGCACACTCGCTCAAGGAGAGGTGAGGGCCACTTGGCAGCATGACAGAAGCTGGAGCCCATCCCTAGCAGGGACCAGCACTACTCCCAGTGGGGCCAAGGCCCACGGCTCCCCGTGAAGGCCAGAGCGGAGAAAATGAGAAATTCAGATGAAGGTTCTGTCTAGAATAACTAATGTGAACAGAGAAAGGAATACATCTTCTTCATGCCTCTCCGGAGGGAGCGATGCAATGCCTTCATCGAAGATGCCGATGAACATGGCAGAGTCCTATATAGAGCAGGCATTCGGCACATATTTGTTTAGTAAATACCTGTTTCACTGAGACCATGAAGTCTCTGGGGGGAAATGTGCAGAGCAGAAACCCCAGAGTAGTTGACATGAAGGAAAAATGTGGCTAATGTCTCTCAGAAATCATCTTTCCTTAGCAGTCGAGAAGGGATGAGAAGCCAACACAACACTCAGTGGGGCCTCGGAGGCACAGGTGGTTCGGGACACCAAGGTCCCTGGAGAGGTCTCCAAAAACCTCTGATAACATCAGCTGACCTTTCTCATTTGAGAAGGATCCCTGGGGATTTTTTAACATTTATGGGAAAACAAAAGGGAGCTAATGCAATGAAAGTACCTCCCTTCCCCAAGGAGCACAGATCTAATTAAGTCTCTTGGCTCAGCATCAGGAATTGGGTGTCCATTATCTCCACTTCACAGCTAGGGAAGCGGAGACACAGAGGACAGGAGACAGAGGCACCAAGGATGCACAATTCCCACCCCCTATGGCACTTTGGGGTCTCGAGGGTAACAGACTAACCCCCAACTTCTGATTTCCTGTGAGACTGTTGCACCCATAGTGTAGGGCCTCAACAGTGGGATAATAATCCAGATCACTGACAAGTGACTTTAAACTACCTTAGTCCTCCGAGGGGGTGACATGTTCTAATGAGTTAATGTGACTATAGAATCCCTGCAAGGGGGCTGCAGTGTGGCCAGACCTGGTGCTAGGGACTGATGGGCAGAAAGGGCATTCTGAGGCCCTGCAGTGTCCTAGAGAGTAGCCAAGGACAGTCTGTGTCAGAGTTCAGCTCAGGAGAACAGTCACAGAAAAGGGTCCCTTGTCCCGGACCTGGGGACTGGCTGCCTTGACTGTCCTGTGCTTCCCTCACCTGCAGCCCGGCCACGGGGTACCTCAGGTCCGAGTTCCACCTCAGCACCCATGTATCTTCCCTGGTGGAAGATGCTAAAGGGAACCAGGACGAGAGGAGGAGCTTTAACCCATGGGGTCTGCACTGCCACCAGGCCCACCTGACCCGGCTCTGCACCGAATACCCAGAGAACAAGCCATACCGTATCCTTGCCAGCTTCTCCGCCACATGGTCCCAAGGGCAGGGGGGTTCACCTATTCGGGAGTGGGGGCAGGGATGGGAGTGGGAGGGTCAAGTGAGGGGGAAGTGAAGGAGAGTTGGAGGCAGGAGCCCTCAAACTTGGGACATAGAAGAAATCAGTTCTCTCCAAGAGAGAACTCAGAGATTATGGGAGAGCCAGACTGGGAATGAAACGGAACACAGTGCAGTTTCATTCCCAGAAACTGAACACAGAATCTGGAACAGGTGGGCCCCCTGGTGGGCCACTGCTGCCTCTCTGCCACAGGGGCTGGGCCTCTGTGGATGGATAGGAATACTGACTGCCACCCTATCCCTCCAAATCCACCCCATAGGGGTCTTCCTTCAGAGCTGATGGGGAGGAAGGGGTGTGGCTCCTCCCTTAGGGAAGTGCCCGCTGGTGAACCCCAGGAGAGGTAGTCCCCTTCCCCCTTAGGCTGCCATGTTCTCAAGGAGCAAATTCAGGCTTGAAATGTCCCTTCATCACCACTGGCTCCTTCCTGCAAAGGGTGGCTGGTCTCACAGTATTTACTAAGCCACATCTGCAATCCTAATCCCTAAGAAGTTTTTGCAGGATAATTACTCCACTGAAATTAATATTCCTGCCACTCATCTCCAAAGCTAACATCAACCCACTTCTCCCAAAAGGTATAGGCCCATTTAACGACTAGAGGTTTTAGCCTTATGACTTTCTACTATAAAATGTAAACTGAGCAAGGCCTGCCAGGGATTTCAGACCTGCATTTAAATTTCAACCTCATGGGGGTTGGGGGAGACTGAATGTGGGAGGTAGGGGGTGGGCATGGCAGGGGAGAGTAATGGGGGGAAATGGAGACAACTGTAATTAAAAACAATTAAAAATTAAAAAATAATACATTGCAACATCAGAGCAAAAAGGAAAAGCAGGTTGCATGCTCGTAAATTCCCTCTAGACAAAAGGACTTAATAAAGCAGCTTCAAAGCTACCACCTGGAATTCTTACTAGTGGTGGTGGGCTTGTCTGGAATGCAAGAACAGCACTCAGGGCAGGAATCTCCAGCCAGCTTTGGAGAGGTGCTGCCGACCTCCAGTGAGGCTGCAGCCTAATGTCCTCAGACTCTTCCTTAACTTAGAGCGACCAGGGTTCCTCTTGCTGGAAAACGTTGTGTCACAGTATAAGCATCCCTGTGTCTTGGACCTGAAGATGGGGACTCGGCAGCACGGGGACGATGCATCTGAGGAGAAGAAGGCCCGCCAGATGACAAAGTGTGCACAGAGCACTTCAGCCTGCCTGGGTGTGCGTGTCTGCGGCATGCAGGTGGGTGGCAGAGGACCCGCCCTGCATCTTGGCATGCCCACTGTGGGGCAGGATGCCTCCCATCCAGACCCCACTGCCCCCTGCAGAGCTCCTCACTTTGGGGGAGCATCAGAGGAGGCAGCCAGGTGCCCCTCTTCCCCCAAGAAAATGCACATCCTGGTCTACGACACACTGGGTCTTTTAAAGAGCACCTTTCAGGATAGTGGTGTCAACACTCCACCATTTTTTCAATTGCTCTCAGGGTCTTTGGCAATTGAAAGGTTCCACAGCAGCCACAAGACCTGCCCAGGCTGAGAGCAGAGCTCTGACGACAGTATGTGAGCAAGGGCTGGGCAAAGAACTCAGAGGGAGAGCTTATCTGTGCGCTCTGTTGACCCCCTTTCTCTGAGTGATAAAGCTGAACTCCTTCTCAGATGCTGTAAGGCAGTCTGTCTCTGCATTATTAGCTGCTCTCTTCTTATTCTATCTTTTCTGCCTCTTTCTACCTGTTCTGATTAACAAAGTGGGAAGGTTATATAACCTGCTAAGCCCAAGCAAGTGAACAGTTAAATTTTTATTGCCCAGACTCCTCACTTTATTTTTGCTGCTCTGATGTGGCTCATGGCAGAGGCTGCAGAGCAGGAGGAAATAAACTCTCTCATAGCCTAGCTACTCAAAGTAAAACCAGACACTGATTCGCTGGTAAATGTTATAGCTTTCCTTAATTGAAACTGCCACCCCTTGAAGCTGCAAGTTGAGTCTATAAATTTGTTGCACAGATGTCCCTTGAAAGGCTTGGAATGCAGTCCTCAAGAGAATGGTGTGTGATGATTTGTGGTGTAAATGGAATCTCTCTCTGGACCTCAAACCTTCTGAAATTGATCTGATTTATTTAGAAAGTGATGCCTGTCATGTATTTATGATGGTTAATTTAGCAGCTGATCTCCAACTCTCCAAAGGCAACACCAAGTCTATCATATCTATCACTGGTTTTCTATAAACATATCATGTAATCTGAAGGCAGGAAAGGCCCAAGAAACTGTCCTGGCCAGGTGCTGGCAGCCCTTCCCAGGTGTACCAGGCAGGGGCATGCTAAGTCATTCTCTAGCCGTGCCAGCTGTTGGCCTCTGTTCAGCCTCTGCTGCTGCCTGTGCCATCTCAATGAAATGGGGGTGGCTGCCACTATCCCCCATCAGTATCTCTCTTCCATCTGCTCCCTCTGGTGGCCAAGACGTGATTAGGAAAGGGGAGGGGAGAAGAGCTGGTGCCAAGGAGAGGAGCCACCGAGCCCCACAGAGCTGCTAGGAACCACCCTCCTCTAGCTAGGCTCCCCTCAGCTGCATGGGTTGCCCCCAAACCCCATCCACACCTGATCTAGCCTGTCCTTTCTCTTCAAAAGATTCACCCCACTGTACCCCAAAGGCCATTATTGTTTCCTTAGAATCTGCAGAGAAAGGACTTTATAAACTTTGTTGGGGAAATTTTAATCAAATTGGCTTTCTAAGGCCATTGGCTGCGATTTCAGATTCCTATTAAAGCTTTCTAGCTTGAGTTTGCTAGTATTTAAGAGGGGCCAGAAGCCAGGGTTTAAGTCATGGTTTGGAGGTTGGCATTGGAAATTCACAAGAAAGGAGATCCAGTCCTTTTCTGTGTGTGAGGAGGGTGACCTCTGTAGGGTGAAGGTTCTTTGGACCTCAGATTCCTATTAGAGGCTCACACAGAATGCATGTTAGATGCAGAACTAAACAATGCACGGTTGAAAACACATCGTCTGTTTCTTTCAGCCATTCTTGCTTATGCTGCATCCCTGCAACTGCTTATGCCTATCATATTAGCTTGTGACTCTGCAACTGCTACAGGTTTTTGTTTGTAATTCTTTGCATTTTCTCTTTCTTCTCCTTAATGTAAGGTTTACCAAACGGATAAGAAGCACTTTCTCTGCAAAGACAAGTACTATGGGAGAAAACTCTCAGTTGAGGGGTTCAGACAAGCCCTCTATCAGTTCCTGCACGACGGAACCCGCCTTCGAACAGAGCTGCTGGGGCCCATCCAGCGCCAGCTCCAGGCCCTCCTCTTGGTCATTAGGAGTCAGAGTTCATACCGCTTCTACTCCAGCTCTCTCCTCATCATCTACGATGGGCAGGAGCCGCTGGAAAGAGCCCCGGGTGGCCTGCATCCCCAGGAGGCTCCTCAGACTACGCACGGCAGCTCTCCCAGAGGTTTCCCTAAAGTTGACATCCGGATGATCGACTTTGCTCACACGACATACAATGGCTCCCGGAATGAGCACACCACCTATGACGGACCAGATCCGGGCTACATTTTTGGCCTGCAAAACCTCATCCAGATCCTGCAGGATATCCAGAAGTGAGAATAAGGCTTGTTGGGCCCATCCAGATTTTTCTGCAGTATAAATCTTAAAAGGGACCCACTGACCCCCTAGACACCCCTTAGATGTCTTTGTAATAATCATATCTACATCCAAAAGCCATCACTATACATGGCAGGCTATGTTAACAGCTGCTAAAGAAATCATCTCTGGAGATAATTCACACACCTGGCATCTTGTGCTAATGCTGGTCACTGAAGACTGGGCAGTCAGTGCAAAACGACAGCACTTTGGAGCAACCTGCAGGGGCACATGAGTCAGAGGCAGCATTATAGTGAGACCCTGCAGTGTTTGCATTTAAAAATGCTTTCTTGCTGTCATGCTGCAGTCCTTCCTAGCTGTAAAGCAAAAAACCTTACTTGAAAAGTTGAAGAGAGCTGCTTGCTCCCAGGGCAAGGAAGACAAGGGTAATGAATGCCTCTTACCACCCTAAGAGGCACTGTAGGTGGCATAGGATAAAGTGGGACAGACCTACCATCTCACCAGCTTTGTACCCAGGTTCGGAGTGGGCAAGGACAATCCCAGACACAACACTGGCAAACCAACACCCCAGGGTCTCAATTTTTGCCTGTGGAGAGAAAGGTCTCTTTATAGACTTCCAAGTACCTGCTGAAGCAATGATTCTGCCAGAACCTGACCTCAAAAAGGCTTTGAATCTAACCATGAAATACAATTTCCAGTGGAGGTGGAATGTGTATGAGGAGGAGCCACTGATGTTAAACTACACTCTTAGCTTTCTATTTATTTATTGGGGGACAGGGGGGGCAGAAGTGAGGAAGGAACCTGGACTGAGGAAACCAGGTGCAATGTTTACAAGACCAGGAGACAAGAGTAAGTATGGAACAAAGAGCAAACGGTTCTAATTAATTCCTTGTTCTACAGTGCGGAAACCTATTACAATGCCCTTGAGTTAAGCACTGAGACACGTTACCCAATTAGGAAAATAAATTTGTTAATAAAATTGCTGAGGTCAACAGTGATTATTTGGTGTGCCTTATTACCCTTTCTGTTTATTTATTCTGCATATCACACTATACAGTAGCTCCAATTGATGGGTGACTAGAGAATGCAGCAAGAACAGCTAACTGATTTCCTTCAATTCTTCAGAGAACCCAGTGGGGAATGGTGGCAAATAAAGTATTTGCATGTATCTACAAGGCAGGCACCAGACCTGAGAAGTCAGTAGTCCTTTCATTTGAACCTTATATAATTTCTGGATTCTCATGGCTAAACCATCAACTTTCCAAAATCCACACTATTGGAAAGAGTCACCTGGATAACAAAAAACTTCTGTTTAATTTTGCAATACATTATGTGGACTTCAAAGCAAGTTAACTTCCCTAATGATGTTTGGCCAAGGTAACGACACAATTAATTTGCACGCTCTGTGCCCCTGGTGGGAGAGCTAAGTCAAAGCCTGCTGGGTGGCAAAAGGGAGTCAGCTGAAAAATATTTGCCAATAACAAAATGGAACCCTAAATATTGCTTTTTCTGAGTTTATTTGTCTTCTTCTTCTTCTTCTTCTTCTTTTTTACTTTTAGAGAAGGGGGAAGGGAGGGAGAAAGAGAGGAAGAGAAACATCAATGTGTGAGAGATTCGGTTGTCTCTCACATGCCCCCAACTGGGACCTGTCCCACAACCCAGGCATGTGCCCTGATTGAAAATCAATCCGGCAACCTTTCAGTTTTCAGGCTGGTGCTCAATCCACTGAGGCACACCAGCCAGGGCCTCACTTTCTTGCTTAAGAACTTGGTCCCACATCAACCAAGTCCAAAGTTTCCTGGATTAGCTTCTGATTCCTCTACCATTAGCAGCCCTCCCAATTATTGCAAATCAAGGCAGAGGGAGAACAACAGAAAGATACAGAAAGAAGAGACAATGGGTATGCATGTATTTGACCTCCAATCTGAGTTTACTTAAAAATGACAAAAGGGATGAGAAATCCCAGATATCCAGCCATCAGCAAGTGTCCTAGTGCTGAACGGTTATTTCCAGCTGATCTCTTTGCTCAGCACTGTGGAAGATCCAGCTCTTGGGAGCTTGGATTGTAGTTGAAGAAGAATCACACACATGAACTGACAACAAAGTACACAAGATAGTCCTCAGTGGACAGAGGATGGATCTGATAAGCAACCCTAAAATTTAAAGTTGAAGGCATTTGCCGAGAGCAGAGTTGTCACAGAAACTATTAGAGGAGGTTAGACTTCATCTAGACCCTGAAGAGTGACAGGAGTGGGGAAGGTGCTGGGGGATTGGTGGGGGTGGGGAGTGAAGGGACAGAAAAGTCTGGCATATTCATGAGTCTATGGACAGACCAACCCATTCAGAATTGGGTTTTTGTGGTTGGGGGTAGTAAAAATGAAGAGTAAAAAAAATAGAGTGAACCCAATGAGCAGAGACACTTAAAAATCTAGCCAAGTAGCTCATTCATTTATGATTTCATTAATCTGTTCTTCCTTTTCACCCATCCAACAAATATTTTCTGAGTGCCTGGTACATACAGCTCATACAGCTAGGGCCTGTGCAGGAAACAAGGAAATGTGAAGATCAAGATGTTTTGCTTACCCTGGCTGGCATGGCTCAGTTGGTTGGGTGTCATCCTGCAAAATGAAAGGTCACTGATTCAATTCCCAGTCAGGGCATATGCCTAGGTTGTGGGTTCAGTCCCCAGTTGAGGAGCATGCAAGAAGCAACCAACTGATGTCTTTTTCACATTGATGTTTCTCCCCCTCCCTCCCTCCCCTCTGTCTAAAAATAAATAAATAAAATCTTTTTTTAAAAGATGTTTTCCCTTAAGCACCTCATGACTTAATATGAGAGTAAAGACTCTCATATGAAAGTATTATCACGGGTGCTTCCCCAGGGTGGAGGGGCTGTTAGTTCAGCTTTGCCAAGTGCTACCAGGAGGCTCATTGGCACATGGAGTGATCATAGAAGTGGTTTTTGAGCAGTGCCTTGAAAGGGAGTCAAGTCTGAAAAGTGACTAAAAAAAAAAAGGGCAAATGGTCCAGGGAAAGGATTTATGAGCATGGAAGGAGAATCCTGTTCAGGCATGTGGTCTGTGTTGGCCATAGGAGGTTGAGGTACAGGGTACCAAGAGACAGTAAGATGGCAATGCAGAAACTTCAGAACATGAGAACAAAAAAACCTCGGAACCTTCCATTTCTACAGCTCCTTCATGCCTGGAACACTGTTAAGAGCCCCCTGGCTGGCCCCCCTTATTCAGACTGGAGAGGTCTCTTCTTTTTCAACTGAATATCACACAGATATCAGGGTAGGCTAACTGTTACAACAAACAATCCCCAAATATCAGTAGCTTAACATTGCAATCCAATGTAGCTGGCAGAGAGCCTCTGCTCTACACAGTCATTCAGGGGTCCAAGCTCCTTCCTTTTTGTGACACCACCATCTTCAACCACAAGCCTAAAATTAGATGACAGCACAGAGAAGGCACACCCACATCCCATGGGCGAGAACTAGTCATATGACCTTACCTGGAAGCCAAGGGGCTAACTTTATTTGTGTGCCTAGAAGAAGTGGGTTTGATGAGAACCCAGCCTCTAGTATAACCTCTATATCCTCACATTAAAGTGATACCTAACTTAAGAAGGGAGAAACAGAGACAAAAAGAGCAAGTGGGAAGTATGAGGGGACAGCAGGGGCCTGGTAGTGCCAGAGCTGCAGATTCTGATCCAGATCCTTCCTCTAGTCATGACCTCATACACCAAGCGTGCCCAGAGTGCCGGTAGATCAACAGCATCTCCCCTACCTCAGTTTTCTTATCTGTCCCACAGGAACTATAATTTGGTCCTTAAGGCAGGTGATGTTGAAGAGTGACCTACTCCTGACCTCCCCACTACAGGGCGGGACAAGGGCAGCCTGCAGCCTGGGAGACAGTCACTCAGCCCCACCTCTAACCCTCTGGTATCCCCTGTGCAATTGGAAAGGAGGCTAAAGAACAGAATGTTATTACCGCTTCTCCATACTGCAATGTCATTGGGAAGCCCTGGGCCTTTGGGCAGCACCCTGGCAGACCCATCACTCTTCCCAGCTGCATGGGGCCTTAAATCTAGACCATGATGGAAAGGGCAGGAAGCAGTCTAATAAAACAAATGGCAAGGCAGGGCCATGCATCTGCAGCACTTCAAAATGATCTAAACCTCTGACTTTTGATTTAAATCTGCATCAGATGTGGCCAAAAAACATAAAACACAAGATGAAGGAAAAACTAAAATGAAGGCATGGGTACCAAGAATTAGAGGAGAGGGAGAAACGGACAATACCAAACTGAGCACCAGCTAGGTAGGCTGATCTGCAGCCAGGCTGGGTCCTTCTCATTATGCATTGCTCAGAACTTCTCCCTTCCATCACTAAACTGCCCTGAAATGAGACATGAAGTTTGACAGCTAACGCAAGAACAAAACCGAGAAGTCTACCTGCTCCTGCTTGTTCATCTTCACTACTTCAAAGATGAGTATAGTAGAGACAGGGATGTGGGTGGCGGACAAATGGCTGAGGAGACCTGGCTTTATATTCTGATGTTCTCTTCCAATTCTTTTAGTTAGAGACTACCATGGGCCAGGGTCTGTTGTCAAATAGCGACTGGTACTGTGAGGCAAAAGGGAACCAGGAGTGGTGGGGCTGCTACTTTAGCTCTGGGCCAGGGGCCACAGAGGCTTCCCTGGGGTGACATGACCAGAGAGCAGAGTGAAGGGAGAGAGGCAGATCCATGAGTCAGATGACAAAGTGTGTCAACAGAGCTGAGGGGCCTTGGAGACATTAGGGTACAGTACAGGACCCACTGAGGCCTATCCTGACACACCTCAAACACCTGTGTGTCTTGAAAAAGAGCTCACCTCCAGGTAAGCTAGCAGTCACCTTTACATGGGGCATCGTATGACCAACAGCTTTGATGCAGGCCCAGACCCACTTTTTATGGTAATTCATGGGTGTTGTGGCCAATCATTTCCTCTGGGTAAGTTAAAAGAAGAAAAATGAGGCAACCTTGCCCTACAATATGCTAAGTATTTAATTCCTTTTTAATGTTTGCATTATTAACACCAGCATTTCAAAACAATATTTTTACTTTCAAGCAATTTAAATGTGCAATTTGGTGTCTCAATTACTGGGATCATTGTAATTGAAAAACTGAAGCCGCTCTTCTGCCTCCCCGCCCCCCCCCCACAGTGCCTCCTTTACATAAAGATTCTACAAAGAGTGATCTACAAACAGTTCCAGGAGGCCCAAATACCCATTCCAATGGCTCAGGGGTGAGGCCCTGGTGGAGTTTTCAAGCAGCTGTAAGGGCCGCTGCAATCTTCATTTGGTGTGGAATGAATGACAGCTGGCAGGTGGGTGTTAAGAGGGTCATCAATGCCCTGGGGAATGGCACTAGCCAAGCCACATCCCAAGTAGTACCTATTAATGTGCCCGGAATGGCACTGGGTGACCCCCAAGCCAGTGAGCACAGACTCTGGCTCCAACCACCCAGAGGCACAGGGGCGTGGGGAATAGGAGGGCTAGGTGTAACAAGCCAGAGAAGACCCTAGAGCCCCTCAGGAAACCCCAACGTGTACAGAAGCACATCATGCACACAGTTCACAACCATAACACTTCGAGGAGGCCAGAAGAGGCATCAAGTGGGCAGAAGCATGGACTCTGAAGCCAGTCAGCTGGGGTTCAAGTCCAGGATCTGCCACTTACCAATAGGTAATCTTGGTAAATCCTTATCCTCCCTGTGCCTCAGTTTCCATTTCTGTAAAATGGGGATAGTAGGGGTACTTATCTCAGAAAGCCACTGTGAGGACTAAATGAGTCAAGGTGCATAAGACATTTAGAATAGCGCCTGGCACACAACAAATACTCAGTAAGTGATAATTTATCACTATGATTCCATTTTAAGATGAAGGACTGAAGCTCAAAGCAATTAACCCACCCAAAATTGGCTTCCCCTCTGCCCAGAAGCCACCCTTGCCCCTCAGGTGACTCAGATCTCTCTCAAACACAAGCCCCTCCAGCCACCCAGACCCCACTCCCAGCCCAGTCATGGTGGACCCAGTACCCTGACTTTCTCTCTGGCACTTATCACATCTGAAACTATTTTGTTCATTTAGTATATGAATTCATAAATAGAAAACACTAGCATTATTCTTATGTGTATGCTTTCTTGGTTGTTATCGGTCTCCCTGCACTTAAAGGTAAAACTCCCAAAACCAGGGCTCGCAGCAGTCTTGTCCACCGCAGCTGAGGGCTGGCTTCCTGGGTGTGTGACCCGTGCAGTCACACACTATATTTGTTTAATGCTCTGCTGTTATGAATGAATGAATGAATGAATGAATGAGCAAGCCCACATTCCAACCCAGATCTGTCAGACTCCAAAGCCTCACCAGTGAACCACTAAACAAAAACACGCCTCCAGTGAGGGAAAGAGCATTGGGTAGGGGAGTCTGGACCAGTGACAACCCCAACCTGCCCCAGAAGATGCTGTGCTGGGGAAGGGAAAGCCTTCGAAGGAGATTTGGGTTCCCCTGACATCCAATTTTTCTTCTCAACCTGTCATTGCACTTGTGCCTCAAGTTGGGTGAAAACCATTTGCTGTTATTCTTCCTCTTGCTGAAGACAGAAGGACCTCAGTTACTGCCTCCCAGGACAGCTGTCTTCTGCTAGCCCGGTACTCTTCAAAGTCACAGCTATGGCAGAATGACAAGGCAAAATGACAAGTCTTCAAAACACCCACCACATCCCTAGGTGCCTGGAGCTTGACAGTAAATAGATAAAACCCTGGCCTTTTGGGCATGGGGCAGCTATCAAAATGATCTCTGCAAAAACAATAAGGATGGGACAGGGATGTAATACTGGGCTGGAACATGGTGGCAATGCCCTTGAGTGCATTTTCCACTCCCCCTGAACTGTCATCTCAAGTGGGCACTCCCCACCCCAAATTCACTTACTTCAAGTGGACATTGAACACCTTGGGTCCCCAGAGGTTTTCATTTGATAGATCTTCACTCTTAACACCTCCAAAATAGTTCAAAGCTGGTCTGTGGTAAAACCACCCATTGATCTTTCCTCAAATTAGTCTCCTCCCTCTTTCTTCTCTGTCCCATTCCTGCAGCAGTGCTGGCTCTTGAGGCTCAGGGTCCTTGCACTCCCACTTACCCAAATCCTAACTATTCTTCAAGGCCCAGGCAAATGTCATTGCCTTCAGACGCCACCCCTGATCTTTCTCCCCCACTCCCCTGAACAGCTAGAAGTACTGTTTCTTTCTCCAAACTCCCTAGCATTCTCTAACACTTCAATATAAGCCACTGTTGCTTTTAACCTTGTGTTTTGGTTGTATATTCAATTTCCTACTCCTGGAGGTAAGGTAACAGTCTCCTGGACAACCCTTGACAAAGTAGGTGGGGCAAGAAAAAAGAAGTTTGGAGGCAGTCAAGCGTAGTCTGCATGGGACAGTCTGGGCTAAATGCAGGTCAGTGAAGATGCAGAGGGGGCTTTCTTAAGGAAAATCTGGAATGTGAGGGTATCTTTTGAAAAGAAAAATCAGGACACTCCACATAATGATGCAGATGGAGATGTGTAGGTGAAGGATTGGTTTTTTAAAAAAGGAATTTCCGATCAAGACAGTGGCATAGAGAGACATGGCTCGCCTCTTCACACAACCACATCAAAATTACAACTGAAATACAGAACCACAATCACGCAAGAACATCAGAAATCAAGATGAATGGAAGTCTGACAACTACAGAATTAAAGAAACTACAACCACCCAGAATGGTAGGAGGGGCACAGACACGCAACAGGCTTGTCTGTCACATGTGTGGTGAATAAAAATTCGAGAGGGTTATTGGGGAGTGAGGAATCCCAAACCCACTCCAGGCCCCACAGTCCAGCATTCCAGTGCCAGGAAGATAAGTCCCCACAACTTCGGGCTGTAAAAATCAGTGGGGATTGAGTCAGTGAAAGAAACTGTTGGAGCCCCAAGCAGTTCCTCTTAAAGAATCCACAGACTCACCTACTCAGACTCACTCCCTCTGAGCTCCAGCACCAAGGAGCAGCTTGAAAGGCACCAGTGGCATACGGGGAGAAACTGAAGTGTCTGGCATCAAGGTGAGAGAGACCATTGTCCATTTTCTAAACCTCCCAACACAAAGCCAGAAAGCTGGTGCCATGTCTGAGACTCCACCAACCTGGTTAGCACTGTCTGACCTGCCTTGGAGATTCCCAGAGACTCTACTCCTCAACTTACAGGCCCACTCAAGCTGGTTTTCCATATGAATGGCTGGTCTTGGCTCATGCTTCACAACTTCCTAAGTCCTATCAAACAAGCAATGGCTGGCCTCAGTAAGCCTCAGGCCCAGAACTAGCAGCAGCCAGCCTAGATTCACAGCTTGGCTTGGCCTGGGAATCTCCAAACCCACAGCATAAGCAGCAGTCATCTTAGATTGCTTTATAGCTCAGGCAGGGTGGCCCCAGACAAAATATAGGTGGGGGCTGACTTTGGCCTGCACCACCTGAGAAAACCCAGGGCCAGTGCACCCAGTGGACAGCTCCAGACCATGTCAGAGCACCACCACCCTGCTCCTGCACAGCTGATCCTGCACAGAGGGTGGAGGTTGGTGGTCAGTGGTCACAGCCAGTCCTTACAGCTGACTGGCCTGGGTAAATCTCTCCCATTGACCTGCCAACAGCAACCAAGGCTCAACTACAAGAGGAGGGTGTACTCAGCCGATTCAAAGGGTGCACCTTGAGTACCCAGTTTGGGTGATAGGGGAGGCTGAGCCACTGGACCCTACAGGACACCTACTATATTAGGCCACACAACTAAGACACGGAGTCAAAGTAGCTCTATTTAATACAGAGAAACAAACACAGGAAGGCTGCCAAAATGAGGAGACAAAGAAACATGGGCCAAATGAAAGAACAGATCAAACTCCAGAAAAAGAACTGAACAAAATGGAGGTAAGCAATCTATCAGATGTAGAGTTCAAAACACTGGTTTATAGGGATGCTCAAGGAACTTAGGACCTCGACAGCATAAAAAGACCCAGTGAGAAATGAAGGATATATTAATTGAGATAAAGAACAATTTACAGGGAAGCAACAGTCAAGTGGATAAGAGCAAGAATCAAGTCAATGATTTGGAACATAAGGAAGGAAAAAACAACCAATCAGAACAAGAAGTAAAGAGAATCCAAAAAAAATAAAATGAGGATAGTGTAAGCAGCCTGTGGGACAACTTTAAGCATTCCAACATTTGTTTCATGGGGTGCCAGAAGAAAAGAAAGAGCAAGAAATTGAAAATGTTTCAAAAAATAATGAAAGAAAACTAATTTGGTGAAGGAAGCATGACCCATGGACATAAGCAGTGGTGGGGAGATTGAGGGAGTGGGAGGTACTGGGTGAAAAGGAACAAAAGGGGGAAAATGAGGACAACTGTAAGAGCATAATCAATAAAACATAATTTTTTTAAAGATTTTATTTATTTATCTTTAGAGGGGAAGGGAAGGAGAGAAGGAGAGAAGTACCAATGTATGGTTGCCTCTCCTGAGTCCCCTGCTGGGAACTGGCCTGCAACCCAGGCATGTGCCCTGACTGGGAATCGAACCTCGATCGTGTGGTTCGCAGGCCCAGGCTCAATCCACTGAGCTACGCCAGCCAGGGCTAATAAAACATAATTTTAAAAGTTTATAAAATAAAAACAAATTAAGCAAACAAGAACAGCGACAGAATCATGGGAACGGAGTGTTTTGATGGTTGCCGGATGGAAGGGGAGTATGGGAGAATGGGTGAAGAGGCAAATGGGTAACCTTCCTAAGGTTACCTAAGAGGTAACTTCCCAATTAGGTAGTTACAGAATAGCCATGGGGATATAAAGTACAGCATAGAAAATGGAGTAGCCAAAGAACTTATAAGAATGACCCATGGACATTAACAATGGTGAGGGAATTGCCTGACGGAGTCGGGGGTGTTGGGTGGAGGGGGGCAAAGAGGGAAAAAATCAGGACAACTATAACAGTATAATCAATAAAACATAATAAATTAAAATTAAAATTCAAAAATGTTTTTCCAAATATTTCTGCCCCAGCTAGGAAACCTGTGCCTCCCAAGGAAACATGTCTGGCTTGCGGAAGAGGCACTCATAAGGGATTTAAAAGGGCTGGGGAGACAGTAGGAGAGCGCTGAATGAGGAACCGTAGCAGAGCACCAAGTGGTAGTGACAGGTGCCCGACTATAAAGAGTGAGAATGCAGCAGAGCATAGGGTGAGAACCACCTGTGCGAGCTCCGTGGTTAAGTTCAAATACACCTTCACCAAATATCAACCAGTATTTACATGCCAATGTATTCATTTACACAAATTACCGTACACAGTTCTCCGGGGAGGGTTTTTTAGTCCACAGCTTGTGCAGTTATTTAAAAAGATAAGTAAGTAAAGCTGTCCCTGGGGTTTTCACGTCGGATTTGCCCTGGTTGCTTGGCGGGTTCCAGGACAACCGCGGCTAAATTAACTCCCCTCAGAGACAAGGCAGCAGCGCCCCTACTCGGGGAGCGACGCCGCGCCCGCGAAATCGCGCATGCCCACTCCTCCCCGGCCCCCTCTACAGGAAGCCTGGGAGCCTTACTGCGCAAGCGCCATAGGCACGGCTGACTCCTCCCTCAAGGGCGGGCAGAAGCGGGGCTCAAAATGGCGGCCGGCCGCTATCGGCGTTTTCTTAAACTCTGTGAGGAATGGCCAGTGGACGACACCAAACGGGGCCGAGACTTGGGCGCTTACCTTCGGCAGCGGGTAGCACAGGCCTTTCGGGAGGGAGAGAACACCCAGGTGACTGGACTGTGGGGTCCGCCTTCGGCGGGGAGATGGTTGGGACAACGGGAGAGGGAAAAAACGAGGCAGGGCGGAGTCAGCTAGCGGGCTAGTGGCGACGCTGTTGCGCATGCGTGCACCTTCCCTCCCTGCTCGGACGTGCGTGCTGACCTTAGTGTTCCCTGGGGAACTTCGTAGAGCGACGGTCCTACGTTATATTCAGTGCTGTCATCTGGCTGCACATTGGAGTTATTGGAGAACCTTTTAAAAAACATGGCTGTCTGGACCATTCCGCCTTATTAAATCAGAATATCTGGAAGTGGTGTCTCGGCCCTAGTTTTTTAAAAAGCTCTCCAGATAATTCAAAGTCCAGCCAGGGTTGGTGGTCTACCACCATACCGGTCGTAGATAGTGACATTTCTAGGCTTATTTATTCCCTAACACAATCCCATTACCTCCCAGTGTTGTGCACTGACTAAGCTGATTGCTAAGAACCTCTTCAGGGCCCCTGCTAAGCTCTTAAATGCCCCCTAGGCCCCTGTAGCAGGTTTGGGTTCTCACCCATACCCCTTTGTGTGAGTTCGAGACGTAATGTTCTTGTCCTTCGCAGGTTGGTTCAGTGGTGGGATTCATTCATTTGTACATGGTGTATTTTTTGAGCATCCGCCATGTTCCAGGAACTAGGCTAGGTGCTGGGGAGACAGCAGTGAATTAGACAGTTGAGATTTCACCGAATGAAGATTAAGTTCACATTTTAGTTCAGGACACAATAAAGCAAGTAGACATACATAAGACCGTACAGGTAAGTACATTTGACCCTTGAACAGTGTGGGGGCTAGGGGCAAGAAAACTACCCCCAGCAGTCAAAAATCCATATATAGCTTTTGGTCCCTCAAAAAAACTACTACTAGTAGCTTACTGTTGTCCAGAAGCCTTACTGATAACATAATCAACATATTTTGTCTATATGTAGCATAGACATATGTAACATAGTTTTGTCTATATGTCATGTATAGACAAAAAGACATCATCTATATATCATGTCATTTATTGTGTTCTTACAATAAAGTAAGCTAGATAAAAGAAAAACTCATAAGAGAAAATACATTTACAGTACTGTACATGTTTATTGAAAAAAATCTGTGTATAAGTGGACCTATGCAGTTCAGACCTGTGGTGTTCAAGGGTCAACTGTACTATGATAGATGTAAAATAGAGTAATATAATAAAGGGGTAATATTAGTTATGATAGGTAAGGCCATACTGATGAGGTGACACATAGATGAGACCTGAGGAAAGAGTAGTCAACAATGTACCTTTGGTGGGAAAGGAATTTCAGGCAGTGCAAAGGTCCCGAGGCCGGAAGCCATTTGGCAAGTTAGAGGACAGAAAGAAAGCGACAGTGACTGGAGAGTAGTGTGGGAAACGGAGTTTGCTAAGAACTGAGGTCAGAAGAGAATAGAGGAACCAGGCACAGTTGGGTCTTAGAGGTACTGGTTGGGAGTTAGATTTTATCATAAGGCCAGTGAAAAGCCATTGGGTGTTTTAGTCAGGGGCTTGATGTGACCTGATTTACTCCTTAAAAACGATTACTCCGGTTGTATGTAGTGAATGGATTACGAGGGACAAGAGTAAAACGAGACGAGAAAAGGCCATCATGGTATCTCAGGCAAGAAAAGGAGGTGACTTAAATGAGGTTGGCAGCACAGATGGAGTGGGCTGCATTTGGGTTGCAGTGGAAAGGGTGCATCACAGAACTTACTGATATATTGGATGTGGGTAAAGAGAGAAGAACCAAGGCTAACACCTAGGTTTTTTTGGCCTGAGCAACTAGGTGGAAGGTGGTACCATCTACTAAGATGGGAAACACTAGATGAGGAATAGGTGGGGTATGGAAAAAACATCTTCAGTTTAGTGTTAGACACATTAAACTTGAGATGCTGATTGCACTTGCTTCCAAGGGGAAATGTCAAGTAGGCAGTGTGATATTTGAGCCTGGGGTGCAGGCAAGAGGTCAGAGATACAAAATGTAATACATACATGAAGTCTGAAGAAATGACTTTTGCTCAATTTAGCCATAACCCGTCAAAGCAGGAACTTGGTTTTTTCCAACTTAGCCCAATACAGAGCCAAGCCAGCCCACTTACTGGAGCAAGAACATGCCCAGTGGCATCACTGAAACTGATCACTGAGTGGGTGGTGGGCATGGATGGAGTGTCTGGCTCAGAGCTTTGAGGGGCGGGGGTTATACTACACTGAAGACCCTCTCACCTCTTGGTCTTCACCAGCCCAAAGCATAAAGATCTTTAAGGCAAGAATCCTATCTCATCCCAACTCTGCAAACCTCTAGGGCTCTGCTCCCTACATAGTTTTGGTGTGAGCTTCCTGACAATAGAGATGTTGCCATTTTACCCACCCCACATAAAAGACATTGGGTAAATGTCTGAATGAATAGACAAAAGAAATGGTTGTGGCTCATGAGGCATATCATTGGGGTCTAGTTGCATGTGTAGAGGAACTAGATGGAGGGAGTGAGGAGTAAGAAGGGAATATTTGTATGTTCTGTGAGGTTGAGTGGTGAGAATTGATATGAGAGCTCACTGTGTAGGGAGTTTCAGGAGCCACAGACAAGGGACAGAACCTGACCCTTAACCACCAAGAAGCAGACATTTGAGCAGATACATGACTTACTCTGTCTGCTGAGAGAGGCCAACATAGGCGAGATCCTTGGGGAGTAAGAGAGTATGACATTCACCTACTAAACTGTAAATGTAAGACAAGCCAGAAAAGGAGGATAGAGCTTTCTCTTTCGGAGTTGTCATCCTTTGTCATTACCTAGGGAGACAGTTCTGATCAATAGAAGACCACACAGGTTTGAGTCATAACCACAGATACAAGTCCTGACTCAGTTGATGGCTTGGTGGCCAGCTGCACAGCAGCCAATACATGCATCCCTGGTAGGGTGAACCAGTGCATCATGGTGGTAGCAGGCACATTACTCAGGACCACTGTCATAGTACATCATTCTGATGTCCTTGAAAGAACCTTGAAAGGTGGTCTGGTAGACTCTTTATTAAGCCAGCAGCAGGCATTAGACCTGGTTAGCTGATCAGTGTATAGCTCCCCCTTGGTTATGCCAGTTGCCAGAAAGAAAGGACTGGAGGGGAGACAGCTCTGCTCCACAGCCTTTTTGTTCCTCTAGAGGAGGGGGACAGGCAGCCGCATGGCCTTCTACATTGACAGTAACACTGAACACATGCTCGCACACATTTACTGGCATGATCTCATTAATTTAATCCTTCATGCAGTTGAGTCAAGTAGCCATCACTATTTCCATTTTATAGGTGAGGAAACAAAATAACACAACTTACTTAGGGCCCTTTGGGAGTTAAGAGGCAGGAGAAGATAAGTAGAGACAAGCCCCACTTTCTGTCCTGGCCCCATCTGGTGTGGCCTTCCTTGGTGCCTGATCTTTCCTTAGCTGCCAGTCCACCTGAGTTATTTATTCTTGTTAGAAAGGCCTCTTGTTCCATGAACTTGAAGCTACTTCTTCCCCTCATTCCATGCCCAAATTTTTTTGACCATAGACAGTTTGGGCAAACTATTAAACATCTCATGTGTTTACCCACCTACTTTTCTTTGGCCCAGCCACTGTCTTCCCTGGGGAGGATGGGAAGTAAGATGGTCCTCAGGTGGGACACAGCGGCAAAACGCAGAACTCACCAGGAAACAAGTTCATCATTCAGATGCAAAACCAGAGTCCAAACACCACTGCCTCCATTTATTTCACCTCAGGCTGCACTTTGGGGAGTCACGGTCCCTGCCAAACCCAACAAGAGGGAGGGGTGGTGAGAAGCAGGAACACCCCTGACACCTCTTACACCTACTGTCCTGTTGTGCAGTGATGTTTATGGGGTTTGCCCCATCTACAGCTTCCTTAAGAGCACATGTGTTCCCTACAGCACTGAGAACTTAATATGAGAATCACAACGCTGGGGAAGGTGGCAAAACAACTGTCATTGTTGTCTTAAGAATAGGGAACTCAAGACCTTTGTGGCTGCACCCGTCCTGTTAGCCAGGCCTGGTGACCAGCTCCCCTCTGTGATGTCCTGTAACTGGCGCTCAGTTGCGTGCTGTGCTGGGCCATGTTTGATTTTTTTATTTCGATCCTGTCTTGTCTCATCAATTGCCAGCTTCTCCAGTGCTGAGGCTGGGTCTTTATTTCCTCCCACAGCCTCCTAACAGAGCACTGTACATAGTAGGTGCTCAAGAAATACATTTTCTATTGAATTAAGGGAATTGGTTTCCATAACAAAATGAACTCATTTCAGAAGTTCATTACCAAGTCATGAAAGCCTTTTTTCATAGATCCTCCTGGACTGAATCCAGCTCTACCTTAATTAGCAAAACAATTTGTGGCACCCTTTCCCAAAAGTGCTTATGGGTCCCTCTGTGTGACTAGAATAGGGGCCACTGTACCAATTGCTGTCACCACCCAAAATTCAATTTTGAAAATCCAAGTCAGTGCCTGTGGCACCAACGTATATGTATATGTATAAAAGTTTAATAAGGAAACGAAATTTACTGATGGCTGAGCAGGCGAAATGCAAAAGAACAAAAGTAGAGCCATAAAGGACACTGTCAGTTGAACATCTATTTTATTCACATTTAGCGAGCAGAGCTGAATTTTTCATAACGTCCCACTGCTGCATTTTTCAGACCCAGCATCGCCATTAGTCCTCAAGTGTCTCTAATCTCATTAGGTGTGAATGCAAAATCAGGTAATTTAAAGCCTGTATATAAGAACATTTCTTTAAAAAACAACATTCTTTAAGGGCATGGTACATTTCATCAGGAAAACTGTGTTTAAAAATTCAGGAATGTTCATGCCAGTGTCTGTGAATGAAGTGTAGTAAGCAAGACTTTTTTTAATTGTGGGGCTCGGTTTGGGTGTTGCGAGCGGCTAGGGCTCGGTCTCCTTAGGTCACAGTGACTAGGATAGTAGGTGTTGGCATGCGCGGCTCATGTCACCTCCACAGAACCACCACCACAGCCTTCTGTTCTGACCTCAAATGGGAAGTTGAGTGACGAGTTCATTTTTTGGTGATCGGTTATTTATAGGTGTTTAGGTGTTCAATTCCTTGGTTCCTCCTGGGATTGTTAATTGAGCTCCAGGCATTATGTGAAATATGTAGCACTGTCTCTTTGTTACTGAAGGAATTTTAAGAGGTTGAGGGAGCCCAAAGGGTCGCTGTTTTTTGTTTTGTTTTGTTTTGTTTTTTCACTCAAATCCTCTGTCTTTGCTCTTCTGGGAGAAATGCTCTGGGAGGGTGAGCCTGCCCTTTCTGCCCTCCTTGCCCCCTTCTCACTGTCCTGCTCACACGCTTAGGGTACTGTAGGAGGTGGCTGAGCAGCCCTCTGAGAAACTAATTCTCGCCATTAGAGAAGTTAGAGAAGAAGCAGGAGGAAAACTGGCATTGGCAAGATTTCTGAGGGTGATGGGGGGTCGACGAGGGAGTGCTGTCTCAGTGATCCAGCAGCAGGAGCCCCAGAGAGAGACGCTGGGAGGAAGGCAGGTCAGCCTTCTGGTGCCTTTCCTAAGAGCGTGGTCAGATGGTGGTAGGAGGGGGTGGTCCTGAAGAGCAGTGATCAGGTGAAAACAAGTGCAGCCAACAGCTGCTCACTTGGCAAAGATCAGAGGCCCCGCTGAACCAGCCCTGGAGTACTTGGTGACCGCTGAGAGCTCTCACAGTCTGGGCTGCAGGTGTGGGTAGGTACAAAGTGAGGGTCAGTGACTTTCCGTCCCTTCCTCACTTTCATTTCCAGCCACACCCCAGCAGTCACAGAGGCAGCACTGATCCCCGACCATATCCTAACTGCTGTTCCCTGGGCATGTGCTTGCACTGGTTTTGTGCCTGGAGAGCCCTGCTCTGTCCTAGCAAACCCCACTCATTCTCCACTGGGACCCTGTGGCAGGTCCTCCCCGGCCCCTGGGCAGTGTAGATGCCTCCGTGCGCCCGCAGCACCCTTCATTCCACCATCACCCGGAACGGCCCGAACTGCCCTCAGTTTATGAGATAGAGGCCTGTGCTTATACAACCGTTTCCTACTAATAATAGTAACAAAACTGGGCCCTCACACTCATCAGTGTTCCTGGCCCCAAGTTCAGAGCAGCCCAGGCATTACCTTAGTTACCCTCACACTGCTCTGAGAAATAGGGGCTATTATTAACTTCTCTGTCAAAAGAAAGGTTAAGTTGGCCAGTAGCTTCAAAAATACTAGTACTTGAAAGACAAAGAAAGGCCCCGGAATTGTTTGTACATGACAGATAAATGCAACAGGGGATCCTGGGCCAAGAGGGGTTTTTTTGTCCTGTAAAGAGTCCTACTGAGACAGAATTGGAGTATGGATGATGGACTAGATGAAAGTGTATCAGTGTGAAATTTCCTGAAGTCAGTCGTTGAACTGTGGTTATATAAGAGAATGTTCTTGTTCTTAGAAAACATGCTGAAATCTTACAGAGCAAAGGGACTTTGTGTTTTACCTTATTCTCAAATGCATCAGGAGAAAAATATGTATATGCACATATACAGAATAATAAAGCGAATGTGGCAAAAAATTTTTGAGAGTTGGGGGCAGGAGGAGATTGAGGGATTGGCCCAACATTCCAGAGCTGGTTGGTGATGATGCCAGGATTCAGACCCAGGCGATCTGACGCCACTGCTCTCCACAGCCGTGGAGACTGCTCACTCTGGGGACCAGCACACTGTAGGTCCTCAGGGCATGTCTCTGAAATTTATAAGTAAACACATTTCTACAGGTGTGTAGAGAGCAAGCAACAGATTAAAAATGCACAATTATCTTTTCATAACCTACATAATAGTCTTTAAAACTTTGTGCTGGTGTTGTTCTCTTTTCCCTTTGTGTCTTGTACCTTCTGTTCCTCTATCTCCCACGGAAGCTCTTACGCATGCCCTGCTGAAGACTTATATTCACTCAGCTCTTCCTGAGTGGGCACTGCAAAATTCTGTCCCAGCTGGGCTTTCCCTGGAAATGCAGCCCGCCTGGCAGGGACTCCAAACTCAGTCACAGTCTCACAGTTTTCCATCAGTTCTGTGTTTTCATCCCTTATCCCCAATCCACTCAGATAATGCCTTTGATTATTATTCAGCAAACACTGGCTACCTCCTCAGCCCATAATCCTTTCTGTTCTGATGTGCTCCCAGGCTATTTTGATGAGTGGGCCGAACCCAGTGATGGATCAAGTAGAACTAAATGAGTTAAATACAGGGAGGCAGAAGCAGAGCTGCCTTAGTAAAACGCTTAACTGATTTATTTGTGCTCTGCCTTCAAGAAAGGATTTATTGGGCAAAAAGTCTGTTTAGTTTTGTCCATAAAAGACACATTTTTCATTTTCACCAATAACTTTATTGATTTCGATATTTTGAGTACGGCTATCTCCCACGTGGTGTAACGTGGGTCGTTCTCAGTTAATGTCGTAGTTTCACCACTGTCAACCCCAGCTGGTCTACCTGACCCTGGAACATCTTCCAGCGCGAAATCTCCAGCACGAAACTTCACAAACCACTTTTGACACATTCGATCCGTCACAGCACCTTCTCCATACACTGCACAAATCTTTTTTTTTTCGCATTTCTGTTGTTTTTTTTTTACACTTCTTGAAATAATAAAGCATAATATTCTGAAAATGTATCTTTTCTTCCATCTTCAGTATTAAAATGGGTACAGAAAATTCACCAATTTGGGTAAGATTTTTTTAAGTGCATGCTGATACGACAGCTGTCACAATATAGTCTAACAAAATTGTTTCAAATGAAGTTAAAGACAACTAAGAGCTACTAGAACCATCTTACAGAAAAAAACAAAAGGAACTTTTTAGCCAACCCAAATAAGTTGGAAAAATGCATCATTCGAATTCTGGGGGAAAAAAACATAAAAGAGAAAGTTTTGTTCTGGGGAGCTTTCAGAATCTTGGCTGAATAATGTAAGGGACTACAAATAAATTATAGCAGGGGCAGAGGGAAGGGCTAGAGTTTAAACTAAGAAGAGGTATGAAGGATGAATAACCACCTCTCGTCTGTGTCTTCCCTTGAATTCCCAGCAGAGATATCAGTGTCTTGGGGACCCAGAATATTTCCCCACTTCCCTGTTTCTCTTCGCACAGCCTCTGTGTTTGGGGCCTTGTCCTTTTTAGCAGGACCTAACAGAACTCTCTTGGTTCTCTTCAACTCAGCTCATCCTAATGTACGTACTTCATGTTCTTTCCTTGCAAATTACAAGAGCTCTCCACTTAACACAGCTGAAGGCTTAGATGATTTTTTGACTTTCATAAAAGAATATTTAATACATTTCAAAATTTAGCTCAAAAGCTCTTTTCTTTTGCTCCAGCTCAGGTTCTTTTATCTGCATATTCAAGCCCTTGGCCACAAGTGCTGGTCTGAAGCATAGATAGTATCCCTGCCTCCTCTGCCTTGCTCATGCCAACTCCTCTGCCAGGAAGGCTGACTCCCATGTGTCCTTCAGAACCCAGCTTAGTCTCACTTCAGCCATACACTGACCATGTGCACATGGGGACACCTCCTGGGAGCCCACACTGCCCTTAGCATTCTCTGTGAGGTATGCCCTTCTGGCATTGCATTTTCACTGTGATATCTCCCGCTGAGCTGCTGCCCGTGCGGTGGTTCACAAGGCACAGACATGCTCAACAAATGTTTGCCAGTTGATATGACTTTTTCTGCAGGTCAGAGACTTGAGGTGGAGCCATTACTCCAAAAAGGTGATTTCTGTTGCATAATAGTGGGGAGTTAGGGGGCTTAGGCCAGGTTTGCTTCCTGTGGAGCAGAGAGGCCAGTGCTGAGCTCTTGCCCTGCTTCCCGTGAATGTCTGATTTTAGGAGGGTGCTCCGTGGAGGTATAGTCTGGTGTAGGAGGCAGGGCTTGTTTGCTCACTGCCATGGGGGTTCTTTGTTTTTCAGATTGCAGAGCCTGAGGCCTGCGAGCAGATGTACCAGAGTTTAGCACGAATCCATTCAAACTATTATAAACACAAGGTGAGTGGGCCAGTCTTTTATATCCCCAGCCCTCTGACTGAAGAGGACCTATAAGAACAAGTGAAAATCTGATTATACAGTGTTTTGTAAAGACTTGTGATTTTGCTACTTTCAAATGTAACCAGTAATTTCATCCAAGCCAACAAAGGGACCTGGTGGAGGCATTTAGGTCACTTAAATAAAAGCTATTTATAATCTTGAACAAAAGCCATGCATTATATATGCCAAATGTGTGCTTCTGGGTGTATCTGACAACCAACTGCTGGGTCCTAGATTTTCCCATCTACTCTGATGGAAGTGGCATTTCCCCACACTGGTGACAAAGAAGGGGTGACTGGGGAAGACAGACCAAATTACATGGAATGTAGTTTATCCTAGGCTTTAAAAGTGTGTTCAGTAATTACCCAAGTACACAGGGTGGGGCCAAAGTGGGTTTACAGTTGTGAGTATGCAAAAGAGTTTATTCCTGCATGATTATTGATTAATTATTGTATTATTTTCTATATGAACAACTATAAACCTATTTTGGCCCCACCCTGTACATGGCCAAATGCCTATCCTACATGGAAAAGGATTTCTTCTGAATCCTCACAACTCAAATGTGGTTCAACAACAGCAGTGGGGCATTGCCTAGGAGCTGGATAGAAATGAGAGTCGTGGGCCCACCCATCCTTCTGAGTCAGTCTACCATTTACGGAGAGGGATTCCCCTGCATGTTTAAGTTGGGGCTGCCTGCCGCTCTCTGACCCCCAGGTGGCGCTGCTCTTCTCCTTGCAGGGCTTCTTGTTTCAACACTGGAGGCCCTGGCAGTGCGGTTAGAGAACCAGGCTTCTGGTTGCAGGCAGTGCTGCAGAACTAATCCTCTCTCTCCTCCCTTTTCTTCCTGTCTGCCCCACATGACCAGTACCCTCGCCCCAGAGACACCAGCTTCAGTGGCCTGTCGTTGGAAGAGTACAAATTGATCCTCTCCACAGGTATTGAAAGCACAGCTCTCCTTTCTGGTTGGTTTGCAAATGATTCTTTGAGTGCCATAGGGAATTGTTTAATAAGACAGATATGCTAGATGGAAAGTCTTGTGGAATAGCCCAGAGGAAATTCTGAGGCTACAGGGCCTATACTTTGGCCATAGAATATGGGGGTGGTCAAAGGCATTATTTGAAAAAAGAAAACCCATTTTTAGAGCTTTTAAATTCAAGGCTGGGCAGCAGGAAACGGGGAATACGTATTTGCCGAATGGAAGTAGTTGAAATCAGGCTGCAAGGAAAATAATTTTCTTTTTATGATCCTGAGGGGGCTTTATAGCGAAGGTTTTAATTACAACAAAAGGCTATTCAGTAAACATGTATGGGGGTATCCACTAAGAGTTATCTGGCCCAGTCTGTGGGTTAGAAGTGGATTTAAATAGGTATGTTTGGGAGTCATTGATAAACCATGATTAAACCAGAAAGGAAATACCCTGCCTAGCCCACCCCTCTACTTCCCGTCTCCATTGTCACTGATGAGGGGAGCCTGGGTTGAAGTAGGCAGGTTCTGGAAAATTACTATTTTTATTGCCAAGGATATCATATACAAAAATAGGCTAACCTTTTCTGAGAGGGCATGGCCCTGAAACATCCGCCTTCTGGTGGTACTCTAGAAGTTTCTCTTTCTTATTCCTCTGGCAGCCCTCAACAACTACATTTTAGGGTTTTGGCTTTCCAGAAAACTCCTATCCGCTGAGCAGACGCACACCCGGTGGTGTCACCTGCTATCATGTCACCTGATCCTATTTTCATTACAGGACCTGGAAAACTGGGTAAAGATATTTTTGCTCTGCAGGATTACCTTATTGTCAATGTTTCAAAAATACGTACACATATATAAATTTATTCCTATGTCCCTGGGTCCATGAAATTACCAACATTGATGCAGTGTCATTGTGAGGACCCGAGAGTTTGAGCAAAGTTTGAACTTGAAATTAGAATGGAAATAAGTTCTGGAGGGACGTCTCTGAGTAGGGAGGGGTCGGGCCGAAGTGCAGGAGACCAGCTGTAGACCCCCAGCCCCCGACCTGTGCCACTGCTTGTTCTGGCCTAGAGATCGGCTCCAGGAAACTTGCTGATGATTAATTCGTCTTCACAACAGGCCTCATATTTCTGTTGTGACTGTGTGGAGTAAGCTTACCAAACGTTTCCTCTGACAAGCCAGGAAAATACCTGGCAGTGTGTGTAGTGAGAGGATTTGAGGCTTGGGGCCTTGGTCTGGGTTCCAGGTGTGACCATCCTGGACTTGGGGTCACTGGAGGCTAAAAAGGCCTCACGGCTTGTTAAGTAGTCAGGGGTCCATCCCTCAGCATCCTGCTTTGTGCCCACAGTGGAATCTGGCCTTGTGGGAAGTCCCAGGGCGGGATGCTGGGCTCGTGGCTGAGGGAGGGCATGTGTCTTAATTTAGTCAGGAAACCACTAACAGTCAAGTTAATAAATGGCAAGTCACCTTTTTGTTCAGAAAAGCTATTCTCTTTCTCTAGAACTTCTGTTAACATAAAAATCCAGGCTATGAAATTTAGACATTAGGGGAAAATCTAAATGTAATATACAGGTAAAATGAGGTGTAGAATTTTAGCCCTGGAGAGACTTTAGACCAGTGGTTCTTGACTGGGGCCATGTCCCAAGGGACATGTGGCAACGTCTAGACACATTTTCAGCTGGGAGTGGGGTCAGGGTTCTGCTACTGACATCTAATGGGTAGAGGCCAAGATGCTGTCAAACAGCCTACAGCCCCACAACAAAGAATCATCTGGTCCAAAATGTCAGTGGTACCACGACAGAGAAACCCAGCTTTGGGTCCGTGTGTGTGCACACGTGCTTAGTTAGATAAGGGCCCCACCGCCTTTCACGAGCCCCCTGCTGCCTTCATAGCTATGAAGATGGCCACCTTTTCTTGGGTGCAGGCCAGACGCCAGGCAAGCTACCTCCGTGATTTCCTTTAATCCCTACAACTTTTGAGGCAGGTATTTTTATCTCTACCTTGCCAATGAGGAACCTGAGGCTCAGTGGGTAATTTGTTTGAGAGGACCCAGTCAGGAAATGATAGGTGGAGATGATGGCTCAGATCCGTCCCCTTCCCTGGTGCCTGTTCAACTCCACAGCATGTGGTAGACCCACACCACCCAGGTTCAAGTCCCAGCTCTCCCACTTCCTAGCTGTGTGACCTGAGCAACTTACTTAACTGTCCCTGTGCCTCAGTCTCTATGTCTGAAAAATGCAGACAGTAAGGCATGTGTGGCATAGGCCATGCCTTGAGTTGCATGGCTGACAGCAGTGTGTTTCTTTGCCCGTGCATGTGGGGCTGGCATAGAGGGTGCAGCGGAGACACTGATGGCATGAGGGCACCGAGGGTGCCGTGTGCTGGGTACACGCCTGGTGTGCAAGTGCTCAGTCCACGCTGCTGGTTACATTTCCCTGTGGCCTATCTGCCTTGCTTTTCAGAAACTAGGTCCACACTTCCCTTTTTCCAGGAGTACACTGTGAGAAAGACAAAGCGTGCTCATGCGAAGGCCTATGGGGCCAACATGTGTAATCAAATTTGAGACTCAGTCTCTTTTCTGTTTGGTCTTACCCTTTTGCAGACACCCTGGGAGAGTTCAAGGAAATGAATAAAGGCATGTGGAAGAAACTACAGGAGAAGTTCGCCCCCAGGAGTCCTGAGGAGAAGCATAAGGCCTGGGCGCAGGTTTTATCTCGCCCGCGAACCTAAGCATGGAGTCTTGTATGTCGTCGTCATAAATAAAACTGCCCTGGTTCCCCTCACTCCTTGGGGGTCTCATCTAGCCTCCACAGAGAGGACGCCCTATGGTTCCGGAGAAAGCTTCAGCCTAAGAGGGATGCCCTTGAGCATCTGCCCTGCCCATGGTCAGGATCAGGGTCGGGAAATGTCTGGGAAAGAGGAAACAAAAGACTCTTTCGGGGCCTCTGGGCAAGGTACTTCCAGTGCAGCCATAGGAGCCCCACCTGTCAACAGGGGTCTGGCTGGTTTCTGGCAAGGTTCTCCAGTTCCCTTCTGTTGTAGGAGCTCTGGTAGATAGCCAAAAACAGCAGTAAACGTGGAAAAAGGCATCCTGTCACAAACAGCAGGAAGTGGTCAGCAGAGATGAGAATAGCCTGCTCAGCCCCCATTTCCATGACTCAGATAGACAGCGTGGTCCTCTGCTGCTGGCCTTGCAGAAAGCCCATGTTCCAGGTTGGTTTAAGGGACAGAGTGGAGCTAGAGGGGCCTTGGCCAGCAGGGTCTTGGGCTGTGGTAGCTTCAGCCCTCTGGGCAGGTTCTGTGGGAGGCCACAGGGCAGGGGCACCCTGGCAGGGACACGTGCGTCAGTCACTTTATTGCTTATGGAACCTTAGCTCTTACTAGCAGCCTTTGTACCTGAGCTTTTGTCTGTTAAAAAGCAAGCCGAGAAGGGTTAGGGCAGGACCAGCAGTCTTGTGGGGATATGGAAGTGAGCTCTTCAGCATGTTTGCACCTGGACTCTTCAATGTGTTTTGGAATGCACACAATAAAATGTGTAGGATTATGACCAAAACCAGTTATACTGCAATACAGTTGTAGTTCTGTCCAGGGACCCCTGTTAGGAATCACTGCGAGACAGTGTCACTCACCATCTCCAGGGAGCCCAAGGTCAGGCCCAGCCAGCAGGCCACATTAGCCCCCTATAGCCCCAGGGGTATAGGAAACAGCATCCCTTTCTGTAGTTTTATTAATTTATTAAGGCAATTAACATATTAGTTCTCAGGCCAAAGATTTGTAAAACATTACACCAAAAGAAGAAAAAACAAGGGGTCAAAAACCAGCCACTCTGTCACACCCCAGCCCTGTCACTGCGGCCTGTGCCTCTTTCCCAGGAGCAAGGCTCTCCATTCTGGAGTCAGCAGTCCACCTTGGGCTGTGCTGAGGGGTGGCCCGGACACACAGTGAGGTCTACACTGTCTACAGCAGATCTGAGGCATGGAGGGAGCTGTGTGGGTGGGGGCAGGGCTGTGCACAGCCTGGGAATAAGTTAAGTAACAAAGCCCTAGAATCCCTAGCAACAGCATTTCTGCACCTCCCTCAGAGGCAGCAGCAACCAATATGTAGTGCTTGGAATACAGAGGTGACCCCAGTCCTAATCACCCACAAGAGGAAAATAAAGGAATGTCAGTTATTGCTTTAAGAGACAAAACAACAGTCCTTTAAAGAGGACTTATCTTTCTTTAAAACATTAAGGTAAACTGACTCCTGGTGAGTTTCTGAATCTTAAGGGCTCTAGGCAGAGCTGTCAGCTCTGTGGCTCCCCACTCCATGCTGGTCAGAGCCTGGGTTGGCTTGGCTGGCAGAGTAGGAGCTAGAGGCTGGGTGAGCACCTAGCCTTGAGAGGTGGTGGGCTGGCTGGGCCACCCAACCCGAGGGAAGGGGCAGTATTTCCAGTCACAGCTCTAGGTACAAGCAGCACCTGTCTGGGCCTTTGATGGGGCCTTTGTGGCTCTCCTCAGCGGCTCATGCAGTTCTGGACATCCACGAAGCCCAGGCGTTGCCTGCGTTTCCGCTGCTCCGTCATCTATGGTTAAACAGATGCCAACAGGTCAGGCTGCCCAACGCCCTCTCCACAGGCACTGCTGGCCCAGACCTGCACCCACCCTCCCACTGTGGACCCAGCTGCCTTTCAGCACTGGTGGCAGGCCAGAGCCCTCAGGGTGCAGTGAGGATGTCAGCCCCAAACACTTGTCCTCAATTAGCATGTCACAGGCCCCTGATTTGGTGCAGCTGGGAAACCACCCCACCTGAAAAGGGCTGCCTAACCTCTCTGTCACTGCCAGATGGAGAGGAGGATGTGCCAAGGTTCTGCTTGGCTGTATCCTTCAGAGGCTCAAGGATGGGAGTCGGCCACCCGCACTCTAGCTTTCCTCGGAGGGGAGTGTGGGTTTGAGACCTTTGAGACCCAAGAATGGGGACTAGGGAGAAAGGAGACACCTGAACGCCCCAGCACCTACTCCCTCCACCCCCATGGCAGGCTGGACCGTGCCCTCTCAGCGACAGTCGGAGGCTGCCCAGTGGGTCCCCAACGGTGGTGCCTAGATCAGGCTGGGCACACACCTGCTCCTTGAGCTCGTTGAGCTGGGCGGTGAGGTGGGACACCAGCTTCATGGTGGAATTAAGCTTGTCCTGAAGGATCCGGATCTCATTCTGCTCCCCCTCCCCTTCGTTGCTCACCAGGGACATGGCCCTCATCCGGGGGAACCAGTCCAGGTTCTTGTTCTGAAAAAAGATCACCAGTGGGGTGAGCAAGCTTGGGCCCAGCCCAGAGAAGCCACACTGAGAAAAGCAGTGCTGCCCCGCCCTCAACAAAGCACTCCCCAGGGATGTGTCATGGGAAAGTCTGAGCTGACTAGGTCCTCCCCGGGGCCAGAGCGAGCTGGCAGTGAACCTACTGCGGTTAAGGCCCAGCACCATGACAGGCTGACTTCCGTTAGGCTGCCGCAGTCTTCCACTGCTATCAGCACCATCTGTTCACTCACAACACCCCTGGAGTTGGGGGGGGGGCTCTGCACCAGACCCTGAACCTCCTTCCTTCCTTCTCTCCTCCCCACAACACACATGCCCCACGCCCCAGGAAGATTTGAGTCAAACAGATGGCACGATCCGGGAGCAGGAAGCCTGCTGAGGATGCTGGATCCAACACATGTCTGAGAGGCAAAGCCATGGTCCCCAGGACAGAAGGGGTGGGAGGGGGCACCAGGCAGCTTTCTGGTTCCTTGTGGCAAGCTGTGAATTCTCAGACCAGCTGAGAAACCCGTACTCAAAGATCAATTCAAATTACAGACTTAAACACATAGAACTCTTTTCTCCCCACCTCAATACATCTTTGAGCCTGCAATGTATATGCTGTGTGGCAACTTGAAGAGGCACCACATCAGTTACCCAAAAGCAATATATATATTCTCTCGGAATGGTCCACAGCGGCGGCCAGAGCAGGGTCTTCCCTGCTCCCACGCCACCGCAGCATCATGCACCCATGCCCAGGGCCACCACACCCATCCTTTGGGGCCGATGGGTTTGCCATGGCTTTTTCTTGACAACAGAGCCCAAGCAGGACCATCTGCAACACAGACAGCTGGCCGGGCTCTGAGTCCTCAGGGGTTGGCTCCAGCTGCTCCTGTGCTCCCCTCCTGGCCTTTCAACAAGTGTCCACTGCTGTCCTGCATCACTCCTGGGCCTCCCCAGTCAGGGCAGGTGGCCGTAGCCACCCTTCCCAGGGCTCACACCTTGATCATCTGGGCCACGTAGCTCTCAGGCCCCGTGTAGTCCGTCTTGTTTTTCACACGGACCAGCACAATGAAGTACAAGTAGTTCCACATGTTGTGCTCGAACTTGATGTGCTCCTCAAATGACACCGTCTTGTTATCAAACTTGTCTCTCTCTAGACCTGAGGATGCAGAGAGTGAGGATGAAGCCACCCGCCTCCAAGAGCCCCTGTGGGCCGGTGGGGCTGCACGCACCACCTCCACGGCAGGCACATCTGTTCTCAGGCTAGGTGTGGTGAGTGCAGCCCTCTCTAGGCTATTAGGTCACTTCTGTTAGCCACTTAATGTGGAGACTCTGCCCTGCCTCAGCTGCAGCCCTCCAAAACAGCAGCTAAGGACCATGGGAACAAATATCTGAGTTCCTTGAACCCAGAGAAGCAGGATTTGTCCTATAGGTGACCTGTTCCTTAGTGTGAGGTGGCTGGAAAGGGGACTAGCACTTCATACCAGGGATGGGAAAAGCCCTGGACTGAGACCAGAGGCTTGAGGCTGCTGACTGTGCTTTGGTGTCCTCTGCAAACAGAGGGTTTAAAGGGATAGTTTGAGGCCCTTTCCCACTCCCTCTTACTCCAAGTTCAGGCAGGGGCCTATTGTCCCAATTCTGAGTTGAGCAGCCATCAGCCTGAGGGCAGCCCCAGGGCAGCCCCAGTGGCCACAGAACCCAGGGGAGGGCCAAATTGAGGCTGCCACTGGTCTAGATAATGTCCCAGCCCACAGGTACCCCAGCCCCGCTGTGACCTCTGCAGGATAGAAACAAGGCCTCACCACAGATGAAGCACGTGGTCTTAAGAATCTCCTCCTTCTTCTGCTTCTCACTGCGCAGGTCAGCAAATGTGTCAATGATCACCCCAAAGATGAGATTCAGCACAATGATGATGACAATGAAGAAGAAGAGGAGGTCGTACACCACTCGGGCTGGGAACAGAGACTCCTGCAGGGCAGGGCAGAGAGGCTGAGCCCAGGAGTCCCCAGGTCACCTGGCAGGCAGGGCTCTAGTGGGGTCGGGGCTATTGATAGAGGGGCCCAGTCCACAGCAGAAGGAAGATGGCAAAAGTGGGTTAAACAGCAGACTCAGAAAGGAGGCCAGCAGGGACAAAGCCCTGAAGGAGCTGGGCTAGAGGGTAGGCCGGTCCCCGCCCCTAACTTCTGGTTAGGGGAAGAGCCAGAGTTGAACTCCTTGGCCCCACTCTCAATACCCCAGGCCTCACATGTTCTAGAAACCCTCTGTCTGATGAGGGAGAGGGCTTCTCACCCCTATGAGACTGGGGACAGGATGCTGTTCTGGGAAGGCTGGGCTGCCCAAGCCAAACCCTGAGGCCTCTCTATGAAGCCCAATTCAGCTCCCCTGCTGTGGGCTGGGGCTCCGCCTCGTAGATGAAGCCAATGCGGCCCAGAGACCTGCCCACCAGCTGACTCAGGCCTTCCCCAGTCTGGGCAAGGCTTGGTCACCAAGGTCTTCCCTTGGTGACAGCATCCACAGGGAGCTAGCTGGCAGGGTGTCCGCGCAGACTGGGCTGAGGATGGCTCAAGAATGTAACTGCATACCAACTGAGTGTGGGAAAGCACAGAAGGTACAAACGGGGCTTATGACACTGAAAACTGAAGGGCCAAGCTGCTCTGTCTGGCTATGGCCTGAGGGTGGGACACTCACAGCGGCCCACCTGGCCAGGGCTTAAGCCAATTGGATTTGGCAGTGGGGGGTGATGCTCACATCTTTGGAGGGCTTGCGGAGAATGTCACCGACGCCGCCACCATTGCGCAGCCCATGGTTCATGACAGTGACGATGCACATCAGCAGGGTGTCACAGGCTCGCTCTGTGTGGCCCAGCTCCCCGTCCTCTGTAAGCAGAGTGTGTGCTCACGCTCAGGCCAGGCCACCTGCCTCCACCCCGCCCCACCCCACCCAGAGTGCCGACACATGCCCTCACCTTCCAGGCCCTCGGGCACTGTGACCTCTGAGACACAGCCTATACCGTCCCCACCGCATGTGTCCATGAATGTGGCGGCTCCATGTGGCATCCCCAAGGGGCTGGCTGGAGGGGACATGAACAAGGTCATTAGGAGGTCAAATGCCTGGCCTTACCCTCCCCCTGGTTCACAACCTCCCCAGCATCACAATCCCCAGGAAGTCTTCCCTGATCCTGCCAGCTCCCCACTCTGTCTGGCTGCAACAGAAGGGCCTTCACGTGCCTGCCCCCACTGGGTTGTGCAACCCCGGCCTGGCACAGGGGCAGCCCCTGCAAATACTGAGTTTAACACGAGTGATAAGGTCTCCAAGCCAAGTGGCTCCTCAGGCAGCCGGAGACCCAAGACTCCCACCCCACAGTCTGTACCAGGGAAGAAGGAGGTGTAAGCTAGAACCCCCTAGAACCCAGTACAAGAAACTGAGGCAGGGGGTTAAGCAGTCCCAGGCCCTGGTCCTGGTCCTGGTGTCAGCCACCTGGAAAGGCCCTCTCATCCCACACCACCCAGCGAGGGGCCCCAGACCTCTGGAATGGTTGCTGGGCAGCTGGTCAACCTCGAGGATGAAGTCATCCTTGAGGAAGAGGAAGCCGACGATGGAGAAGAGGTAGACGAGAATGAGGGCCAGCAGGGCAGTCAGCAGAATGGAGCGGCCGTTCCGGGTCACGCTCTTAATGACGTTGAACAGAGTCTCCTCGCGGTAAATAAGGTCAAAGAGCTGCAGGGCAAAGACGAAGCCTTGAGGGCCTGGGGATGCCGCTGGGCCTGCGGGCTGCGTGGCTGCCTGTGGTTTCCCAAGGCCTCCCCAGTGGTCTGCTCTTGAGCAGGCATAGCCCCGCCTGTGGGCCCAGTATGGAGGCTTCTCAAGGAACCTGGGGTTCTCAGTCCAAGGAAAGGGATGGACCAGGGGGCAGGCAGGTGCCACAAACAGAGGGAAGGCATGGCCAACTCTGACGGTGAGCTTGCTGTGTGTGATTGATGTGCCTTAGCTCGTGTCATCCTCGTAGTTATTCTAGAAGGTAGGTGCTGTTAAATATCCCTGTTTTACAGATGGGGAAACTGAGGCATAGAGCTGTGAAGAATCTTGTCCAAAGTCACATAGCTAGTAGTAGCTAAACTAGGATGGCCTGGTGCCAGAGTCCAGGCTTAAACCAGCACCACATAGGGGTGAGGGGTCAGACAGAGGCCAGGAGTGGCCATCAGAGCCTTGAAGGCCAGTTTGGGGTCAAGCTGAGGACCAGAAATCTACTCCTTCAGGCCCAGCAGCAGGCCATGACAGAGACTGATGCTACAGAACCACGAGCAACTCGCCCTGCACGGCCCCAACTGCCCCTGCACCCCACCCAGCCCGACCCCTCCACAGGTCTCACCAGGATGCTGTAGAAGAGCTCATGGGCAAAGAGGCCCAGGACACTAGTCAGGATGTAGCCCACGTGGTAGAGGAACTCCATGTCCATGACCATGGCCTTATAGCCCCGGATGAAGGTGCCACGGTTGCCCACGAAGCTCACCACGAACACAATCTTGTTGGTCAGCTGGAGGCGAGTACAGGGCATGGGGGTCAGGCCCTGCTGCCCACCCTGAATCTCTATCCCCACAGCCCTGCCCACTGTCCAGCTCAGCGGCCACACCTCCTGTGGAGAGGATCTGAGCTGCTCCTGCTCAGCTAGGCAGACACGGTATTAATGAAAATGCCGCCAGAAATGTACCTGGGCTCCTAGGACTAAAATAAAGGAGAAGCCACCTGGGTCCCCCAGTTCCAGAGAGAAAGTAATATAAGTAAAAGGAGAAGACCACCCTCAGCCTTCACAGTGACTAAGTTAGGAAAAGACAGCCCCCTTGCTCAGTGTCTGTCAGGAAATTGCCATAACATACAAATCCTTGCTATATATAAATTTTTGCTGTCCTCAATGCAAACAGTGCATGTGGGCGGGGTAGCAAACACCGTATGCACAGCAGCCCTGGAGCTGGGGCTCTGATCTCTAGTGCCAGCTTTCCAGGTTGTCCAGGGAGACAGAGGAGGCACAGAGGGGTCCCCACTGCAGGTCCATAATGAATTTGGGCTCCCAACCCAGGGACAAGGGGGTGGGGCAGAGCAGTGCCTGCTGGGAGGTGGCCGGCTGGTTTGGGGTGGGAGCTCCCCCGCACTCACATTGAGGGCGCCCAGGATGTTGAGTGTGGGCCCAATGCCCAGGTAGTAGATGGAGCGCAGGATGAGCGCCACGATGAGCGGGCGGACACTGTAGCGCTTGGTGAACAGGGCGGTGATGGAGAAGCAGATAAGAATCCAGAAGAGCAGCGCGATGAGTGGGGAGTCCAGCACTCCTGGGGCCAGAAGCGGGGCTAAGAATGACATGCTCAAGCCCCCCACACCCCAATGAGCCCCAAGGAACACCCCTTCCGAGAAGCCTTCCTACTAAGTTCCTAATCACCTGGTTTTAGGGAACCCCATCACACCCGCATCACTAGGCCTAAGGTGGGAGATACTCTCCAGCTGCTGCCACCAGGTGGTCTCTGGCTCATGTGTGTGTATGTATGAGCTGTCTCCAGAGGTCAAGGACCCTGTCCATCCCACTGGACCACACCTGTGTCTCCTCACAATGGAGTGTGCAGCCCAGAGGGCAATGCATGGAAGTGCTTCTCTCCAGTCTACACCTGGTCCCCTCATAGCTTAGCTGGCCCCCAGGCTCTCCCCAATCCCGGGGAGGAGGCCCGTGAGCTCCAAGTTCCCTGCCTGCTAGCCCCCTATCCCAACCTGTGGATGCACCCTCCACGTAGGGGTAAAAGAAGGCAATGATGATGTTGATAAACACGGCCAGGTTGAAGGAGATGCTGCCCCACAGGGTCATGCGGCGAGAGAACCAGTAGATCAGCGGCATGCCTGAAGGAGGAGGCTGGTGTGAGGGGGTCCACGATCAACACCATCTGCTCACCCATCATGGGCCCACTGCCCACACAAGCTCCAGCCCCCACTTCAGAGGAAAACCCTGGAGCCCTACTAGGAGTGAGGATGCGGCAACGACCAGCAGGTAAGGGAGGCACTGGGGAGCAGCGTCAGGCCCAGCCCTGCCCTCCCGCCCCCCTGGGGTCCTCACTGCGGAGCTTGCGCTGCCACTCCATCTCGTTGTGCAGGAAGGAGGACTGGTCGAAGAAGTCGCTCACTTTGCTGCCCTGCTCGTCCTGCTCTGTGGTGGTGAAGAGCCGGTGCTTGGTCTCCTCTGTCAGGAACTGGCAGATGCCAGGCACCGGAAACACAATCTGCTCCATGCTGCGGTCCTGCCGCACGATCTGGCACATACAGGCACATGGTCGCACCTGGGCTGAGGCCTCCAGGGCCGAGCTCATGGCCCTCACCCCCTGTGCCCCTGCCACTGTTAGTCTCCACCTCAATCTGGGACGTGTGGTTCTCGTAGTAGGCCAGCGGGTCCTCTTCCTCCTCCTGCGCAGGTGCTGAGGACTTGAGCATCTGCGACAGCTGCTTATTGTTGAGGCTGAGCTGGGGGTGGTGAAGGCACTGAGGTCCAGTGGGGCCCACAAGGCCTGAGCCCAGGCCCAGCCCCAGCACCAAAAGGGTAGGAGGGAGTGGAAGAGCCATGTCCAGACAATCCTATGATAGTGCCCTCAGTCCTGCCCAGGTGCACCCTCGGTCCTGCTCCTGGCTTGCAGATCCTGCACAGACCCACCCACCTGCTCCAGCCCTGTTCCCCCTTCTAAGTCCTGGTTTCGCCCCTGAGCCTCAGGCCCCAAATCTAGCTTGGTTCACAGATCCTTACTTTAACTTAGATCCATGCCACGCCCCCTGGCCACAGCGCCGCCCTGAGTGTCTGGCCTCACCCCCCAGCCAGACCTTCCCTTGGGCATGGCCCCGCCCTCAAATCCCAGCCTCCCAGCCCCATAACTGCCCACCCACTCTCCTGCTAGCCCCGCCCCTAGACCTAAGCCCCACCCCCATGTCCAGCTCTGTCGGGACCCCTACCATGGAAGAGATGCCCTCAGCCTCCTCCTCTTGGATGCGCTTCACAGGCTTCAGCAGGTGCTGCAGCTGTTTGTTGTGTCTGGAGAGCTGAACGAGAGGGCGGTGCACAGTCACTGCAGTGTAGTTGCTGGGAGACAGGGTCGCCAGGGGCTGGGCCCACGGGGTGGGGCTGGTACCTGCAGTGCCAGGATATAGATGTTGTGGCCCACTTCACGTGGGCTCACCTCTGAATTCTCACGCTCCTCCTCCTGCAGGTAGGCCTTCTTGATGACGTCCACCTGGTGGGGCAGTGCCTGCTCGAATGCTCTCTTCTGGGATTTAGGGCAGGCTGGGCCCTAATCCCCATGCCCATATATCCCATCAGGGACCCCTTCCCACCCGCCCACCCACCAGTCCAGCCTCACCAGCTCCTGGGGCCGCAGGCTAATGAGGATGCGCTCGGCATTCTCACTGTCATGCCGGCTCTCCATCAGAGCCAGGAGCAGCTTGGAGGCATTGTCCTAGGGGGAGAAGGGAGATAGGCCACAGTCTGAGGGCCCCTGCCCCTACTGCTGAGTACTCTGTAACAGCCCTTCCCAGCCTCCCTATCCCCCACCAACCCAAAGCTTGCTGAGAGGTGTCCTGCACATCCAGGCCACCCACAGGCCACCTTCGCCCCCGCACTATGGCAGGCACACTCAACCCCCCAGGCAGCAGGCACATACACAAACATACAAATGTTTGCTTCTAGAGTAACTTCTCATGCATTCACTCATGTGAACAAATAAACACACATATTACACGCGTGCAAGTGGCACATATCACCACATGCTTGTACATGTGCCCATACCACACATACCAGCATGCATGTTGCATGTCACCTGCATGTGTGAAGGCACGCCTCATGCACCCCTATGCACTCACATGGGCTACCACGGGCCCCACCTTGAGCTGCAGCACCAGATCCATTCGGTACTTGCACAGGGGACTGATGTCGTTGAGAATCAGTGCAGTGATGATGTCTATGCCGTTGGACTCATGCGTCACAATGCAGGTCTGGCAGAAGCAGTGTGGGGACACAGGGCCCAAGTCCCTCAGAACTGTGGTGGCTCCAGGGGCCACAGCCCCTCCCCTCCCGGCCTGCTCCATCTTCCTGCACATCCATGCGGCCACCGGCTGCTGCTCACCTGGTTTTCGTGGCAGGGGCCCTGGCAGTACTCGGTGAGGGTCTCCAGGGTCTGAATGACGAGGCCCACATTGTCCTCGTTGATGTAGAGCCCCAGCAGCCCCAGGCCTCCGGTGGTGCTGCCGCACATGATGTCCAGGAACTGCAGTGTTTCGCACACCAGGTTGTAGTTGGTCTTGTTGTTCTGACAGCGCAGGAAGTTCTGCAGAACAGATGAGGTGGGCATGGCACGGCTGGGGACAGGGAAGCAAGGAAGGGGTGGGTGCGTGACAAGGGGCTCACCTGCAGGTCCCGGTTGTGGTTCTCACACAGCAGCTGCAGGAAGCGCAGGATGGGCTGCATGATGAGTACGGATGTACCCATCTCGTTGCTCTGCGTACGCTCACCCACCTCATGCCCCCGATGCAGGCTGGGGCCCAGCGAATAGCGGGATGAGGAGCCAGGCATGGAGAAGGAGGCCACGCGGCCTGCAGGGCAAGGCCTGGTGAGGCTGGGGCTGCTGCAGTGCCAGACCCTCACCCTCACCCTGTGTTCCCACCCCGAGCCCTTATCCCTGCCTGTGATGCTCTGCCCCTGTACCCTCTGACCCCCACCGGTCCCTGTGTCCCTGGCCCAACCCTGACCTTTGGTGGTGGGGTCTGCTGGCTCCCGGTCCTCTCGGGGCTGGCTACCCAGGTCACTCATGTTGACGGCCACTGTGGATTTGGTCTCCTGCTGGGCCCGCTTCATGCGGTCATGCAGCACCTTGAAGAAGCGCTCTGACTTCTTATCGCTCGTCATCAGGTTGTAGAAGGATTTCTAGGGGTGGATGGTTACATGGCGGCAGTTGGGGGCAGGCCCAACACTGGGCCTGGCTCTAAGCAACTCTTAGTGAAGCCCTAGAGGCCTCTGTCCTGTGCTGCAGGGACAGGGATGGGGCACAGATGGGAGCCCCCAGACATGCCCAAACCAGACTGAGGATGGGGAGCCAGAGACACTCCTGCACCCTGAGACTAAGGCTGGGTGGGGGATGGTGGAAGGGCAAGGGCCTGTAACTGCTGTAACTGTGATGCTAGAAGCTGGCACTAGCTTCCTGACCACCCTCTGTCTCTGCCCTTGGCCCTCACCTGTGCCCACACAGCAACCAAGGAGTCCCTCTGACATCTAAGTCATGTCCCTTCTCTGCTCCAAACCCTGCAGTGGCCCCATCTTACTCAAAGGAAAAGCCAGGCCTACCAGTGCCCTCAAGGCCGTGTAATGGCCTGCCACCTCTCCGACCCCAGGTTCTTCCATGCACACCACCTCCACCCCTTCCAGCCACACAAGCCACCTCCTATTCACGACCTTTGTGCCAGCTGCCTGCTCTGTCTGGCGCACCCCGCCCACCGTCAACACGCTCACCCCGGGGCCTTTCCGAGAACCCCGCTAAGGTACCCCTGCCCCAGTAACCTCCGTCTGACACACCCTCTGTGTTATGCGGGGATCACAGTCACGGACTGTTGTCACCACTGGGATGTAAGTGCCAAGAGCATGTGGGTTTTGTCTTGTTTACTGCTGAATATTTACACTTCCTCAAACATTTCCAGGCACACAGAAGGCACTGGACGCAGACTTACTGAAAGAATGGAAGAATGACTGGGGAGAAAGCAACCTGAGAGGGCTTTTCGGAGGAGGTAGGGCTCTAGCTGGGCACCAAAGGCGGAGGAGGATGTGGGAGAGGTGGGATGGAAGCCTGGGCAGAGGCTGAGAGGCAAGAACGGTGGACATAATGGAAGGCAGGATGGTGGGGAGACAGGCTCGGACCTGGCTGGAGCAGAGAAAAGTGACCACATGACACAGGGGGCAGGTGTGGGTGGTGGAGGTGCCCAAAGGTACTCAGCCCAGGAGCCAAGACCCCATAAATAAGCAACTTGGCACACTGTCCTCCCGAGTGGGATTCACTGACAAAAGGCGGTGAGTCCCCGGCCCCGCCCCCCACCTGGATCTCAGTGTTGCCGCCATCCAGCAGACGGATGGCCAGGCCGATGCTCTCCTGGAAGATCTTCTCGTTCTTGGTACTGGTGATAAGGTCACACACCAACTTGGTGGCCCCCTCCTTGTCCAGACGGCACTGGGTGGCTGCGATTGCTGACCAGTCTTGGTCTAGGCCTGGAATGGGGAGATATGCTTGAGGGGAAGCTAATGGGTGGGAGGGCCCAGGGATGGGCATACAGGACCCCCAGAGGCACAGTGGAGGCGGCAGCACTGACCGATGCCCATGGGGTCGGGAAGGTCTCCCCGAGAGCTGAACTTGCGGTGCTGGAGGTAGTTTTGCAGCAGCATCTTGCGTAGCTGGTTGCCCTGGGGGAGGAGCAAGGCCCCGCAGTGTACTTCATGCCTTCGAACCGCTGGCCCGACAGTCCTGGCCCATGCACCCTGCTGTGGGCTACCTGGCACTCACCCGGTCCCCGTACTTGGCCTTCTTGAGCAGCATCTGTTGCAGGGTCCGCAGCACCTTGACGCACAGCTTCTCCTCCGATGCCATGAGGTCCTGTGTGTGCTGGATCAGCCTGGCAGCATGAGGGAGGTCACACTGGGGCATCCCCAATGCCTCCCTCCAGACACGGCCCCCGCCCCATCCTAGTTCCTGCTGGGCCCCTCCCGTCTCAGGCTCCCACCCCGCATCCCCCCAAGCATCCCCCTCACTTGGACAGGAAGCCCCCACTCTCGCAGCGCTGGTGGGCCTCACTGCCCTCCAGGAAGAGCAGCTCGGGCAAGTGCAGGACGTCCACCAGCACAGACAGCTCAGCCTGCACCAGGGGCCTCAGGCGCTCCTCCAGGGCCGTGATGATGTCCTGCAGCAAGCCAGACTGGGTCATCACCAGGCCTGAGAGATGGTGGCAGCTTGACTGCCACTCCTGTATCCCAACACTAAATAGCGCCACAGATTGCCCTGCACAGGTCTGGGGGTCCCGGGCCTACACAGCCACCCTGCACAAAGCATGACATCTGTCTGCTCAAGGGCCCATGGCTTGGGAGCGGCAGGCTCTCCTCTAGCCCTGTGACTTTGGGCAAACCCCTTGCCCTCTCTGGGCCTGTCTCCTGCCACGTGGGGATAATAAAGCCACCACACCCTTTACAGGCCAACGAGACCGTGGCCACAGGTATGCAGCACACACAACAAGGTGCTGCCAAGACTGGGGTGTCCTGACCCTCTCTGAGTGCCAGTGACACTAGGGGATCCCTGGGTTCTCCTGGCTCCCCTAGAATGAGGGAGCAGGCCTGGCTCTCCCCCTTCCAGGCCTAAGTGCAGGCCTGGCTCTCCTGGCTCACCTCTGCCCAGGCCTGCACTTAGCAGCCCCCAAGGAGGGGCCAAGCTGAGCAGCCCTTTCCCAGGGAGTGTGGGCAGCACAGGAAGGGACGCTCCTCAGGAACAGCCCTTTCACAGCCGCCCCTGTGCTGGACAGCCCACACCCACCTGCAGCTTCTCGATGATGTTCTTGTAGTCCCACTGGTTGGCAGTGGGGGTGACTCGAGGGAAGGTCCGAGTGGCCGCCTTGTAGTTGGAAGCGGTCCGCTGGGCGGCAGCCACAGAGCTGGCACCACTGCTGAGCAGCAAGCTAATGTGGGCGTCCAAGTCCATGGGCAGCGAGATGCCCCGGGCCTTGGCTGGTTGGGGAGAGGGTGGAGAGGCTCAGCCAGCCAGAGGGGCCAGGCCCAGGGCTGCCACACTGGGGAACAAGGTGAACTACGCTGAGGCACTGGGTGCAGGGACTTGGACTGAGGTACCCTCTTCCCCTTTTGGGGTAAAAAGAGGGAGTTTTTGCCTCTTCAATTTCATGCCAGAGCCACCCTGACCCCTCCCCTTCCCCACTCTCCCTAACGACCTGCAGCCCTCCCTCCTGCCTGAGGCCACAGGCTAGCACAGCACTCTGGCTGAGGAACATCACCCAGCACTCTCCTCCAGGGAACTGACTTAGGGGAGAAAACAGCTTCTCAATTGCCAAGATGCCAGTTAGACACCAAGAAGGACTTACTGAGAAGTAGAGGATGGGCGAACTTAGGGATAATTGTTTGCTGTGAGGCAGGTGTCCCTGTGGAACAGGGTGAGGAGGGGTGGTGGGAGCCAGCCGGCGCCCTGGCACACTCACCCACCATGGCGAGGGTCCGGATGCAGGCCTCCACCGAGCCCTTGTGCTGCTGCTGCAGCCACGGACACTCAAGCAGCCGCGCAGTGGACTGCAGCAGCTGTACCACGATCGTCTGGTGTGTCTGCAAGAAGCAACAGTTACTGCAGCCTGACCCGCCCCCTCCACCCTGGGCAGCCGGCCCAGGGACCTGAGCCCACTGAGAAGGGCATGGGTGGAGGGGGAGGCTCCAACAGCTACCACATGCTCGGTGCCAGCTGGAAAAAGGTGCCCCTCTCTGTGCCCAACCCACCAACTATCCACAGCAGCCCTGGGAGAGCTCCCAAGGTCCAGGTCTAGGGCTTCCAGCTCTACTGTTGACCCTTTCTTCCTTTAAAAGATCTTTAAATAAATTAATGTTATGAAGAGGTAATATATGTACATGGTTCAAAAACCAAAAGGTAGCCATGGCTGGTGTGGCTCAGTGGATTGAGTACTGGCCTGTGAACCAAAGGGTCACCAGTTCGATTCCCAATCAGGGCACATGCCTGAGTTGCAGCCAGGTCCCCAATATGGGGTGTGCAAAAGGCAACCACACATTGATGTTTCTCTTTCTCTCTTTTTCCCTCCCTTCCCCTCCCTAGAAATAAATAAATAAAATCTTTTTTTTTTTTTAAAGGCACACTTTAAGAAGTTTCACCACTATCTTTGACCCCACCCGCATTCTCCCACATTCTGCCCCTGGGCAGATGAGAAGTAGGGAATGCTGATACAAATGGCCAGAGTCCCACCCTCCCAAAGGGGTCCCAGGGCCCAAACACATGGGTATCAAAATAAACCCATCCTTGCCCACATTCCCACTCTCAGCCACATTATCCCCTATGCATCCCCATCTCTCCACCTGTAGGCAGCCCCTTCCATTGGGTTCCTGCAGGGGGTGTGGCTCCTCGCCCAAGGGAACCTGGCTCTCTTTCATTCCAGAGCTTTGGGGCTGTGAAGTCTGAGCATCGGCTGCGAGGCTGTGACCCCTTCGGTGAGTGGAGTCAGAGCCCCGCTCACTGGCCAGCCTGCCTGTTTCTGTCCTAGGGACACCAAGACCAACACATAGCTTCTCTGTGTGCCACCTTCCCGATTTTGGCTTTGGCTCTGCTGTCCACCGTGGTGAGCATGCCCACCTTGACTTTGGTGAGCCAGTACAGCCGGGCATCCCCGGCCCCCCCAGACCTATCACACCAGGTGAACTTAGGAATTGCTGCTCTGTGGTACAGTACAGCTTTCACCTCTGTCCTGATCTTAAGAAACTGTTTAAAGTTAACTAAAGTTAGCTCTTGTATGGCCTTCTGCAATGTCTTTATGCAAATGTCTTCCCCAGACCAGCAAACATGAATACACGCTCTGATTTCCCCACTTCCCTGTGCAAAGCTGTCAGGGACAGGAAAGCTTACCTGCAGGGAGGTGCTGTTCTCAGAAAACGGGGAGCTGAAGAAGGCGTTGACGGTGTCCAGCACGACGGTCAGCACATACTTCTCCAGGGTGGGGTCAGCCCCACGTTTCTCCCGCTTACTGCAGACCTGGGGCAGGAGAGACGAATGCTTGGGCCTGTTGTCCAGCACACTGGCCCCTCCACGGCCACCCCTGGAAGGCTTCCTGGGCCACCAGCCACCACAGGCCCACGCCACCACGGGGACGGACCCGAGCCATGTCCAGGGTGAAGTTCTCAAAGAGTGTCCAGATGTGGTTGCTGGTGTAGATCTCCTTCATCTCCACCTCTGTGTCCACGTAACAGTGGTTCACGAAGTTCACGTAGGCCATTTTCACCTGGGAGGCCAGGCGAGAGGTCAGGGGCACACACAGGGCCCCCCCGGCCCAGGCCCTGTCTCTGCACTCTGCCGCCCCCCAGCCGCCCCCTTGGTTTCTGCCCATAGCCCCACCACCCTCCCAGGTCCTACCCACCACCACACCTCCCTTTACCTGCTAGGGCCAAAAGGCTGCTCGGCCTGGATCAAGCACCCATCCCCCACAGCCCTCCTCCACATGCAGCCACTTCTCCCCATCCCCACTGTCCCCGTGTGGACACGGCCCACCTCAGTGATGCAGTCCTCATGTGTCACCACAGACACCACGTCCTCCAGGGGCAGCAGGGAGGTGCACTTGATTTCAGTGTAGACGTTCTTGCCCTCTGCGCAGGCGGCCAGCAGGTCCACCAGGGAGATGTGGTACATGAGGGGGCTGTGGTCCTCCACGCCGTCTCGGGCAGCCTTCATCATGTCCAGCAGGTGGGCCAGCGAGGCCTTGTCATTGTAGAACACGACCACGTCGTCACCTGCGTTGGTCAACTGCAGGCAGGAGGGGACACATGTCAGGCCCCTCGGTCAAGCGCTTCCCAGGGGGAGATCGGGGCTCTGACCCCTGCCCTCACCCAACACTCAGGAAACCCTCCCCTACCTGACTTTTTGGGGCTGCCTGGCCCTCAGGGCCCTCTGCCATCAGAGACACCAAACCCTGGACCCAGAAAGTACCCCCTCTCCCACTAGGGAAAGAAGTCCCACTTGGGCTTGTCTCAGAGGCACCTTCTCCAAGGAGCCCTGTCTAATGCCAGCCCCGCCCAGCTCACCCCCTCCCTTCTGTGTTCTCACAGCATGTCATTTGAACCATCAAGGGGCACAAACGTGTCTCCTCCTGTCAGGGACTGTGCTGTCCACATGACATTACAGCAGTGAGCAGCCAACATGCACAGCACTTCCAGCCCACAGTGAGTCGTTTGTGAGTCCCCTCAGCTGATGTCAATGCTGGCTCCCTCCTCTGCTGCCCACCCCATGCTGGGAGACGCTCAGCCAGAGACCACCTTTGCTCCGGAATGAAACTCAGCCCCTACCCTTCATGCCTTTGGCCATCAGGTGTTTACTGAGCACCTATTATGTGCTACATGCAGGGGCCTTGGCAATGAGCACAAAGGGCATGGTCCCTCTATCTCCCACCCCCAAGCTTATACTCGACTGACCTCCCCAGGTACACTGGTCATTGGCACCAGGCAGGCACTTCTAAGTCAGTGACAATAAATGAGAAATGAAGGAATACATGTTTGGGTTCTTCCAGGCCCTTGTCTGAGTTCTGTTCAGCTGAAGCCCCTCCACAACCCAGTATTCCCTCCATGGCCCGCTAACTCTGGGCCTGGCCACCCAGGTTCTGTGTTCTGCCACCCAAGCCCCTCTCTGTGGCCACCACCCGAGTCCCAGGAGACTCCCAGCCCCGCCCTCACCTCAGTCATGATCATGTCCTGGCACTTCTTGACGTACTTGCCCTCGGCCTTGATGACGGTGTGCAGGAAGTCCAGGTACTGCACGTGGCGCCCGTGGGTGGCCAGCAGGTGCACGAAGTGCTGCAGCACGGGCTCGCCGACCTCGGAACAGAGCTGGTAGTTGTTCAGGAAGATGTGCTGCATGGTCTCTGCCTCCAGCAGCTGGGTAGCAGGCGTCCATCAGAGAGTAGGTCAGGGCCGCCCCGCCCGCCACCTGCCCGCCCCACGCCCCACACCACCCCTCACCCCTGGCGTGAGGAAGAGGTGCAGGTGCTTGTGCAGCAGGGCCTGGTTGCCGGGGTTCCCTGCACAGAACTTCTGCAGGAACTGGTGTGTGTAGCGTAGGATCTCCATCATCTTGGCATCGCCCTGGGCACAGAGGGGAGAGGGTGCTGGGCTCCCCGCAGGAAGAAAGGTGTGGGGGTGGATCAGGGCTTGGGTTCAAGGTAAAAGATGCACCTCCAAGTCAGGATATGGCAGTGTGAGGGGCTGAGGGTCAGAGGACAAGATGAAGCTGGAGTGGGAGAGCACAGGTTAGGGGTCGGGGTCCTGCAGGCATTGGGATGATGTCAGGGTCAAGAGTCAGGGTAAACATTGGGACATTTCAAGACCAAGGTCAGCCAAGGTGAGGGGTGAAAAGGTCAGAGGTTGAGTGAGGCTAAATTTGGAATCAGAGGCCAGGTGAGGAACTGAAGTCAGGGGTCAGGATGAGGCCAGAGTTGACATTACAGGTCAGGGAGAGGCTGAGGGTCAATGGTTAAGATGAAGCTGAATGGTCTATCAGGATTAGACCACAGAATAAGACAGAAGCTGGGGTCTGGGTCAAGAATCCAAGTGCGGCTGGGGTCAAATACAGGTCCAAGTGGGTCAGGATGATGGGCAAAGGATCAAAGGTTGAGATGATATTAAGGTTGTATTGAGGAGTCAGGGTAAAAGGTCCGGGTGAGCACGGGTTAGGTCAGCATTAGGTATTGTGGTTTGGGTCGAGTTACAGTGGAGGGTGAGGCTGCTCTGGGCGGTCAGAGGCTAGCAGTCAAGGGTCACCTTGTCATAGGGGATCTGCAGCAGGTCCAGCATGACCTTGTGGGCATCCATGTTCTTGAGCAGCCGCTGCTGCTTCTTCCTCATCTGCTCCCCAACGCCACACATCTTGTTCAGCCGCTCCAGGATCTGCGGGGAGAGCAGTGAGCCCAGGGCTCCCTCCCTCCTCGTCAGGCTTCCCCTGCCCCCAGCCCCCCACAGCCTGGTCCCAGCTCACACGGGGACAGGAAGGGGGAAGGAGCCGTGGCCACTGAGTCAGATCACCGTAACAAGGCAGGGAGCACGAAAAACCCAATTCCACCCGTGAAAGTAAGTACAACAGTATGACTGTGAAATGGAATTTCATTAAATTCCTTCAGCTCTAAAATAATTCCATCTGGACCTTGGCAGGGTTGTTTTTCACTTTCGGGGAAAGCTGGAAGATGTCCGCTTTAAGGGCCAGTGGCCGGCAGAGCTGGGAGGAGGAAGAGGCCAGGCCCCGAAGCCTCTGGGCAGGCAGACCCAACCCTGACGACCCCCACCACTCACGCCCTTGACGATCCGATAGTTCTCACTGCTCTTCTCCCCTGGTGGGGGCAGAAAGCTTTCCTCGTCCGTGGGTCGCTAGGGACACAGGGGGTTGGAGTCAGCCAGCCCCAGCCCCACCCCCCAGGGCCGGTCCCACCTCTCCACAATGCCACACACCTCCTTCTTGTCCTTGGCAGTGCCGGCCTCCACCTCCTCGCCCTTGCCACTGCCCTTCTTGTCCACCCACAGCTCCGACTTCTCCACCATGGTCCGCAGCCGGTCCAATTCCGACTTGATCACCTTGTAGTTCTCCACGTCCTGGGCTGAGATCAGCAGCTGCACCTGAAGGTGGAGGATGGGCTTGCCTGGGGAGACGGGCACCCGGGGACTGCTGCCTCCGAGAGTCCCAGAGCCTGTTCTGTTCAGGCCTCTGCGCCCGGCATCTCCACTCCACCATTCCTCTGCACTGAGTCAAATCCCGCTCTGTTTGTAAGCCCGGGGCCTCCAGGAAGCCCTGCCTCATGGCTACAGCCCTCCTCGCACTCCCTGCCATGAGCTGCCTCATCACCTGGCTTCAGTCCCTCACTGCCTCGTGTCCCATGCTGCTGTGGCCTGTCATTTGTTCACTCGGACCCTGACCAGGGCAGGGCAGAACATACTGGCACCACTGAGAGCTGGCTGAAAGAGGGGCCTGGACCCCGACTCCCTCAGCCTGCCCCTCTGTCAGACAGCCGTGAGCAGTAACCACGTTGTCAGGGCTGTTGCAGGAACTCACAAATGCAAGTCCAACGTCCAGTGCCTGGTACACAGCAAGCACTTGTTAAATGCCAGTCCGATTTCTTAGGGAGCCGCCGAGACCACATGACACCACAATAACAAAACCCTAGCGAGGACTGACTGCATGCCAGGTGTGATTTGAAGCACTTGGCAGAGATGCAAGGAATAGAGCTTGCAAATGGTCCAGGGCTGTCCACACCATAAGAGATGAGAAGTCTTGAGCCAGAATGAGAAGAGATGAAAGTACCCAAGACTCGGCCCTCACCTCTAAAGAGCTCGGCAAGGCCAAAAACCCCAAATGTGCTGTGAATGTGAGCTCCTCCTCCATTACTGCGAACCCTCAGTGCCCAGCACAGGCCAGTGCGTGGCCAGGGCAGCCTGTCTGCTCGGTGCAGGGGCCAGGTGGTCCTCCGGCCTCCCTCCCGACTCCCTGAGGGCCAGGGTGCTGAGGCGGGGGCAGCACCTGCTTGAAGGTGTGCACGGCCTCCTGGCGCTGGCTGAAGTGCTTGAAGAGCAGCTGCAGGGCTCCCGAGACCAGCGGCGCGTAGTCGTGCATGGTGAGGTGGATGAGCACTCGCAGGAACATGCGGCCGCCCTCGTCGTCCACCTCCAGCATGCTGCTTGTCTTCCTGCGGCACCGGGCGGGCGGGGGCTGCACTCCCTGACACCCACTCGGCAGACCCGCGCCCGGTGTGACGGTTACTAAAACTACCGGTGTTTTCTCACCAGTTTATAAACAGCCATGGCCCTGAGCTCCCAAAGCGACCCCACCCCCGCTCAGGTCCCACAGGACTCCCCTTGATTAAGCAGCTGAAGCAGAGATCCAAGAGGATTCATGGACAGAGCTGGGGCCATGAACACATAGGAGAAAAAGCTACATCTTTATGTTTATCAACCTCTAACCAAAACATAGTGCTTTCTTCAATGAGAAAAATTTACCGGTACCTGTGACACTGAAACTTCACAGACGTTTTCACGTCACTACAGAGTTGTTACAGAAATTGTGAAGTACTGTTTACGTCCGTCACCACTTCAAAGTAATGGCACGAACCACACCCCGGCCCAACTCGTTACTCAATGTGTTAACAAACAGTCACTCCAAATTTGTTTTCTTTAATATTTGGTAACTGTATTTCAAGCCACAGGTTTCCTTTGTAACTTTATGTAATTTATGTTCTGAATTTTAAAATGCCATCTCAGAAGGGGTCCAAAGCCCTCGCGTGAGGCAAAGGCATGTCACAGAAGTGGTGAGGAGTGGCATGTCCCCAGCTCCTGACCCTCTCCCCACTCCAGCGCTCTGAAGAGCAGGCCGCACATCCCCAAGGTGGGGGCTGGGGACATCCTTCCAGCTACCTGGCCAAGTCCTGATGCACAGAGGCACAAGCGCCCTGCGTGGAAGCTGGGCAATGACCACGATGTCGATGGGGCCCAAGTGTCCCCTCTATCACTGGACAAGGGAGGTTCAGAGCACACCGCTGGGGAACGACTGAGGAGGCAGAGGCCGGCGCAGACTCGGGAAATGCGGGCCATCCTGAGGGGGTCTCAAGCCTGTGTCTGTACCAGCTACGCAACCCTACACCAGCCCCCACCTCAACCCTTACCCCACTCCAAACATGGCCTCTGCCTGCTCCCCGATGCGATCCAGGTTCATGTTGGCAGCTGTGGGGAGCAAGAGGGGCAGATGGGCACAGGTGGGGGCCGTGTGCAGGAAGGATGGGGACCACAGGCGTGTGAGAGCAGGGAGACACCCAGACCACCCTCTCCTACACCTGGCTGGGTGGCAGCCGTCCGCCTGCCCCTTCCTGGGGTGGAGATGGAACTAACCAAGGCAGGGGCCAGGGCAGCCCCACTGTCCTGCAGGGGCGAGCAGAGGTCTGGGCTGGAGGTCCTGGTCTGGCTCAGCTCCTGACTGGCTAGGACCTTGGGCAAATCCCTGCTGCTCCATGGGCCTCAGTTTCCCCACTTAGGAAATGAAGGGAATGATTCCTGCCCTCCCCCCTCACTATGTCAATTCTGTGAGACAACGGAAAGACCTTTGCAGGCTGGGAAACAGGGCAGGGAGCCCACGTGTCCCCCCAGCCTCCTCCCATGGCTGTTGTCCCCCCCCCCCTCCGTGAGTCAGCCTCAGCCTCGGGCAGGGTGAAGGCAGGGGTGGGGCTCACTGGTGGAGTCGAAGGCAGGGGCTGTGCCATCGGCCCCACTGTCCTGCATGGGAAACACCTCCACAAACTCCTTCTTGAAGACGGACAGCAGGTAGGAGATGCGGTAGTCCAGGCGGACGTTGAGGATAAACTGGAGAATGGGGAGGACAGGGGAGGACGGGTCTGAAGACAGGAAGCCGATCCTGCTCCTGGGGGGGTGGGGGTGGGGCAGGCACCCCGGGGGAGCTCCAGTGTTCAGCACAGCTCTTTGTGCTCTGGGACATCATAACCAAAACAGCCAAGGCCCTTCTCCCCAGGGATGCTAGGGAGCCCCCTCCCCCGCCAGCTCCTGTACCTCCTCTCAGAATGAGGCAAGACCACTCCCCACGAAGACCACTTAGCCTCTTTCCCAGGCTGGATGCTGACAGGAAAGGGAAGCTCCCCAGATCCAAAGGCCCACGCTTACCCTCCCATCCTGTCCTGCCAAATGGATCCTAAGGCTCCCAGGGGCGGGAGGGAGGAAACCGAGGGCTGTGCAGATTGTGAGGCCATTGTGGGCAAGGAGCAAGGACATGGGGTTTGCACGCAGCCTTGACTGGCCTGCATCCTCATGGGGCACAGAGCCTCTAACCACACCCAGGACTCAGACCTGGAAGCCCCAGGCCCTGGAATGAGTCAGAAGCCCCCTCCTCTGGCAGAAGTCACTGCAGCAAGCCAAAAAAGCAAGGGTTCTCATCCCTCCTCAAGACCCTACCAGCCCCTTCCCAAGAGTTGCTGGGGGGACTCAAGAGACCCAGAAGAGGAAAGACTGCATCTGCCCTGCCACGAAAACGGCTCTCAGATCCCTAGCTCTGCTTCAAAATCTGTGTGTCCGTGAAAAAGCCCCCTCCCCTGTTCCTCTCCTCGCCTGGACAGTGGGGGAACGGAGCCAGAATCACCGGCAGGGCTTGTCGCAACACAGACTGGGCCCCGCCTCCAGTGTTTGCAGTCCGTAAGTGTGGGGCAGGGCCCGTGAACATGCATTTCTAAGCCCGAAGAGAGGCTGATGCTGCTGGTCAGAGGACCGCACACTGAGAACCGCTGGACTGAACTGCCAACAACTGTGCAGCCTCCCAGTACCAGAGACTGTGATCTCAGAAGAACCACCCTACCCAAGCTCCCCATGCCTGCCCCATTCTCCCACCCGGTCCCCACACCCCCGCCATGCTCCTGGCCTGGCCACCTGCAGGATTTCCAGGATCTTCAGCTTGGTCTCCATCACCACGATGTCTTCATTTTCCTCAAACTTGTTTCTGTCCAGTGGCTCGGCAGCCCCGGCATCGGCAGGCAGGTTGGGGCCACCAAAGACAGACTGCTTGCGGTTCAGCACCATGGTGGACATCATGTGTCCCACACCCTGGATGGACCGCCGCACGTTCTTGCCTGAGGAGAGAGAGCAGGGGTCGGGGGGTCACAGAAGGTGATTCTGTCTTCCTCAGCTGCAGGGCAAAGCCACACTCAGGGGCAAGGCTAACCCAGGAAGGTTTTCTGGGGGTGGTAAGCCCTCAGCCAAACCTGAGATAAGGGAGGGCCAGGGCAAAGGTGAAATGTGTAGGGAAATCAGTGAGATTTCTCACGTGGGACATCATGACAGCTGCTACAGAGCATGGGGTGCTGAGGGGACATTGTGAGAGCACTAAAAGCAAGGTGTCAATCTCTATGCACTTTCTGCTTAGACGAGCTGATGCCACCCGGAGGTGTCCAGGGCTGGGCTGCAGCTCCGTCCCTCAGGCCGTCCTCCTCACACTCCCCAGTGGTAGGACTAGTCTCCCCATCAAACCAGGAGCTCCCCAGGCAGGGCCTGTGTCTGCCCTCCTCCCTCCTCACTCCCTCAAGACAAAGCTGCACTGGAAGACATCTCACCCAGACCCTGGGGTCTCCACAGTGCCTGGGTAGGAGGCCCCCATAGGTCCAGCCTAGACTGGAGGGGATTGGGCCGAAAGACACCTTCTCACAACAGAGCCAGGCGGCAGGCTGCACAGGGGGTGGTTAGACAGCACAAAGAGGTGACGGAGAAACTGAGGGAGGGTGGTGGATGGCCTGGGTGCAAAGCCTCACCACCTGAGTCCTCGTAGGCCTGCAGAATGGCGGGGGGCCCCTGCACGCAGTCAATGATGCTGAGCAGCGTGCGTGTGAGCCGCAGCAGCTCGCTGAAGCTGTAGAAGCCGAAGTAGATGAGATTGTGCGCCAGGCTGACCACCTGCGGAGACGGGGTGGGGCCGGATGAGAGTGGGCCCTGCAAAAGCGTTTAAGGTGGGGCCTCATGACAGGCGGGGCTGGCTTCAGAAACCAGGGCTAAGAAGGTGTAATGAGGGTAAGGTTCCTCTAAGATAGTGGGGCTTTGTGGACATGGAACCAAGGGTCCCAGACAAGGACTGCCTGTCCCTAGTGGGTTACTGAGGAAGAGAGGCCTGCAAAGGAAGCTACTGTGGAGGAGATGGAACAGAAATTCGGGGACAAGAGGATGGCTCCCGGCAGTGGCCTGTGACTTATGGGGGGCAGGGGGCAGATACGGTGAGAGCACAAGGGGGAGGCAGAGCTCTCCAGGGTTGGGAGAGAAGTCTCTCTCTCGGAGATCTCAGCAGTCTGCGCCCCTGCACTGGCCGGGGCGACTGGGGGAAGTGAGGTCCTGGACCCCGCCCCCCACCCCAGGGATCACCTGAAGCCCAGTGAGGGAGCAAGCTGGAGCCCACAGAGTCCCATGCACCTCAAAGGTGAGCTTGTTCTTGTCCTCATTAGCAAAAGGCACAGCCTCGCTGACCACGTTGTTGAGGTAGTCTTCCACGAACTCCATGGTGCTGGCAAATTTGTTCTTCTTGTCATCTCGGGCAGCATTGAGGTTGGAATCGTAGCTGGGGGTGGGGGCAGCGTGGTGTGAGAATCCCTGGGACCCCCCCCCTTGGCCTTGCCCGACCCACCCTCCCTCGCCCCTCTCACTCCTTGATGGTGATGGCCGTGGGGATCTCAGTCCAGAGGCGGGCAAACTTGACGGGCGTGACCAGCTCCTGGGGGTCACGGTCCACGTGCACATGCAGCATCAGGTGGCAGAAGGAGGCGCGAAGGTCAAAGGGCAGCATCTCGTCCGCCATGCACAGGAAGATCAGGTCAACACCCAGCTGCTGGGAGATCTCGTGGATGGCCAGGTACTGCCGGTCCAGGCACATTCGGGCAAAGAGCTTCAGCTGGTACCTTCGGGGCAGGGAGGATGGTGAGGACCTGGCAGGTGGGCTACCAAGAGCTATTAGCACAGCCTGGGCTTGTTGAGCAGTCAAGAAAGTGACAAAGGGACTTAGGCTAAACTGCCCAGGCCACTGTCACAGAAAGGACACAACTCCGAGTAAGAGAGGTGAAAGAAAAAAGTCTAGATTTATGAGTATTTGCAAATTTGTCCCAACTTGCTAAGGATGAAAGTGCTTTCTGGCTTAGCTGGGGCAGGTCTTCGTGGGAAGACAGGTGGCTGAGAGAAAAGTAGGGACAAGAAAAGGAGAGAGTGCAATGAGGGGAGCCAGCCTCGGGTGGGGGCGTGAGGGCAGAACTGGGAGAGGAGGGGCAGGGGTGGAGGGGCTGTGGAGATGCGGGCTGTGAGCAGCTCTGTTCTGCACGGGGTGATGTCATGCCCTCTGCTTCCAGCACAGCCCTGCATTACCTGCCACGGGCTCCGGAGCCAGAACTGCGACTTACCACTCACAGCTCTGTAACCCTGGGCAAGTTCTTTTATCTGTCTGTGCCCATCTCCTCAACTTCACACAGGGCCATGACAGTCCCTACCTCTCAGGGTAGTTGAGGCTTAGGTGTGTGATGGGGTGAAAGGCTTTGAACAGTGCCTGGTATATAGTGAATATTTGATAAGTGTTATGTAGTACTCTTGTTTGTGAAATATGCGTGTGGAGACAGGTTTGGGTTTCCTTCAGGCCTGTCACTGAGCTAAGCCTGGCCTCAAGGCTGCCCAGTGCTCCTCCAGCCCCAGGGTCATCCTTCAGGTAGCCTCCCCAGTGAAGGCTGTGCTGCGGCAGCCACTGAGGCTGTGGAAGCTCATAGCTCAGCAAGGACTGGCTGAGGCCTCCTGAGAAGGCCACAGGGCACAGAAGCACTGAGGGCGACGGGGTCAGGGCACCTGTAGTAGCTGAGTACGTTCTCGTCGTGGGCATTGCCGGCCCGCGCCTCCTGGGCCAGCTGCCTCACACTCTTCTCGTGGTGCTCGTTATTCTTGTCGGTCCAAGTGAGCCATACTTCCTCCTCTGAGTACTCAATGGTCAGATACTCGTGGGCCTGGGCCATCTCCTTCACCGGCCGAAGCCTACAGACCAAGGCCACCCATCACAGGGAGCGGGGCCAAGGCAGGACTCCAGGCCCAGAGCCCTCCCAAGCATGCACGGCCACATCACCCTAACCTCCCAGAGCTTGACTGAGAGCCAGCCGGACTCCTCTGCTGCCTCCCATGGGGACCCACCTGCAGCTCGGGACCCCAACAAAACCACGAGCTTCTCCAGGGCAGGGGGCCTTGGCTCCTTCTCCTGTGCTCCCTCCTCCCCCGACCCCACACCAGCACAGAACTAGGCACACAGCAAGTACTGGGTATGTATCTGTGGGGAACGCAGATGCCAATTCTAGCCTGAACCCAGATGGGGCCCAAGCTCTGAGGCAGCTGGGGAGCCAGGCAGGGTGCAAGCCAGGTTGTAGGACACAGGGCGTGGGTGGGAGACATCACGCCTGCTCACTCAGTCTGGATGAGAATGTCACTGTTCTTGGGGTCCAGCACACACTTGCAGATGAGCTCCTGGGTGACGGGGATGGCGATGTGGTTGGACACACACAGGTCGGACAGGTAGTCCAGGAACCTGAGGTGGTGACAGCAGGGGTAGGGGAGGGATCTCAAGAGGCTGGCCTGGAGGACGGAGCCCACCCTCTCCTTCCCCAGCCGGCTGCTACAGGCTCCCTCCCCAAAGCTTGGAGATGGACTCTCGGGGACAGCCAGGGGCACCACCCCGGGGAGCGAGGAAGCTAGGCAGGGTTCAGGGGACCAGGATAAAGGAGGCACAAGGACAGGAGTGATGTTCAAAATATTTAACAACTGATTCAACACAGGCACTGACTTTGCAGCCAGAGGATGGTCTAAGGGCCTCAGGCCGCCCCAGGCAGCAACCAACCCTCTTGCAGACAGATTGGGCCCAATTTGGGAGGGGCTCTGGGAGAGGCTGGGGAGGCCAGGGCCTCAGAAAGGAGGCAATTTGCCAACAGAGGCAGATGTCAGTATTTTAACAACCAGCAGAGGCTGACTTTCTGCCCTGGGCAGGTGGAGGCAGTGGGCGCAGAGGGGCAGGCCCACCTGGGCTCCCGGTTCTTGCGCACCAGGCTGACAAAGGTCTCCACCTCGGTCTTAGTGATGTGCTTCTCTAGGAGCTTTCGGTTGTTGTGCAGCAGGGCGGTGATGGTGTCCTCGGCCAGGATGTCGTAGCCGATCTGGGACTGCATCATCCCAAACTGCTTGGCGATGTGCTCCTGCAGGGCGGACAGACCGGCATCAGGGCAGACAAACCGGCATCAGGGCATGTGGCTCTCCTCCAGACACCCTGGCACTGGCAGGGGACCCCGACCCTAGAAAGGTGGGGGTCCAGGAGAGGAAGCCCACACTGGGCACAAGAGGGGGCTGTACAATATAGCTACTCGGTGCACAATCTGTCTCCCTGCCAGACTGAAACCTCCACAAGGGAGGGACCTTGCCTGTCTGGCAGGACCAGCTATGTAATTTGTGGGGCCCAGTGCAAAATTAAACAGCAGGACTCCTGTTCAAAAATTAAGAATTTCAAGACAGCGCCCTGGCTGGTGTGGCTCAGGGGATTGAGCTCTGGCCTGTGAACTGAAAGGCTGCGGTTCAATTCCCAGTCAGGGCACACGCCTGGGTTGCAGGCCAGGTCCCCACTTGGGAGCATGTGAGAGGCAATCAATCGACCTTTCTCTCCCTTTCTTCCCCCCTTCTCTTCTCTCTAAAAAAGTAAATAAAATCTCTCTTTTTTAAGATTTTATTTATTTATCTTTAGAGGGGAAGGGAAGGAGAGAAGGAGAGACATATCAATGTGTGGTTGCCTCTCATGCGTCCCCTGCTGGGAAATGGCCTGCAAACCAGGCATGTGCCCTGACTGGGAATCGAACCGTGGTCATTTGGTTTGCAGGCCCGCATTCAATCCACTGAGCTATGCCAGCCAGGGCTCTTTTTTTTTTTTTTTTAAGATAAAGGGGGGTTGGTTTCAACTGTTAAAAAAGTAAGAATTTCAGGCAGCAAAAGAGCACTAAAGCCCGCGCAAGGCCCTCCGAACAGGGTGAGGTCACACGCCCATGGGGCCAGCCCTGTTACACCCCAGGGCCTGAAGCGGTGTCCAGCACACAGTGTGCACCTCAGCAAGTATTTGCTGAATGAAGGAAAGGGCCAGTGAGGGAGTGAGCAAGCATTGGAGGGCGGGCGGGCACCTGGTTTTTGCGGTAGTCCTCCTGGGAATGTCGCAGCACCCGGTAGCACAGGCGGAACATGTGTTGGTAGGGGCCATTTTTCTGGTCCGACAGCTCCTCCAGCCGCACCAGGGGGCCCTCACCCCCCTTGTCGCAGAAGGGAGCCTTCAGAATGCCAAAGATCTGGGGGAACAGGGAGAGTGAGGAGGGATACCTCACACTGGCCTGCACCCCTAATTATCCCAGGAACCCTCACCCCTAAATTGACCCTGCCCCAAAGCCACTCCACATTTACCCAAAGCTGATTCTACGATGGACCATGACCTCAGCCCACCCACCATCAGCCCCAGTTCCAGCCCTCACTCTCTCCTCCTGGCCTCAGCCCACTCTGGGCCTGGCTCAGTGCTTGCAAGGGGGTCTGAGGCAAAGGGAGAAGGCAGGCCAAGCCAGAGCCTAAAAGACGAGACACAGGCCTATCTCGTTTCTTAAAAAATGTAATTATAAACATTTTAAAAGGTTGGGGTGAAAAACTGTTCTTAGCATAGAGACCAAAGAGACAGAAATGAATGGAGTGAGGAAACCTTAGTTGGATATCCTAGTTTAAAAAACAAAACAAAACATCAAAAACCAAAAAAACTCACAAGCTTTAAAGACATTTTGAGAAAATAGAGAAATTTGTTACAGATTTGGTATTACTGGTAATTTTCTTAGATGTCATAACAGCACCGTGTCTTCACCCTCAGAAGGTGCTCACTGAGAACTTTAAGGTGAGGTGCACTGATTTTGGAATTTGTGCATGGAGGATGGACGCTGAGGGGATGGACACTGAGGGGATGGACGCGGGAGGAATGGATGCTGTGAGGATGGACACTGGGGGGACGGATGTTGGGGGGGATGGATGCCGGGGGGATGGACGCTGGGGGAATGGATGCAGAGGGAATGGACGCTGGGGGGATGGACACTGAGGGGGATGGACACTGGGGGGATGGACACTGCGGGGGATAGATGCTGGGAGAATGGATGCAGAGGGGATGGACGCTGGGGGGATGGATGTTGGGGGGATGGATGCTGTGAGGATGGACGCTGGGGGGACGGATGTTGGGGGAATGGATGCAGAGGGGATGGACGCTGGGGAGGATGGACGCTGGGGCACAGAGCTGCACACAGCCAGACTGGCCGATGGTAAAGGCGCATTCAGGCAGTGGATGTACAGTGTTCACTTTACTAGTTTTTCAGTACTGTCTCAATATTGACAACTTTCATAATAAAAATTTAGAAAAATAATTTCAAAGCACAAGTTCTGGACCAATATCCTGAGTCCAAATGCTGGCCCTGCTGCTTCCTAGCTGTGTATTCCACCCTCTGCTTGCCTCAGTTTCTCCACGGGTAAAATGGGATGATGCTAGGCCTCCCTCGGGTTGCTACGACCACATGGGCCAATGCATGTGGGGCACTTTGGGCAGCGCATGGCACATGGCAAGTGCTCGATAAATATTCTTTTTAGTAAAAGGTGCTGGTGACTAACCCCAAAGGGGTAGCTCTGTTGGTTACAGTGTCATCCTGATACGCCAAGGTTATAGGTTTGATCTCCAGTCAGGACACATACAAGAAACAACCAATGAGTGCAAAAATAAGTGGAACAACAAATTGATGTTTCTCCCTCTCTTTCTCCCCCTGTCTCTCTCTCAAACTAATAAATAAAATGAAAAAATAAAAGGGGGTAATGAGAAACTGCAGGGAGACTGCAGCTCAACCGGAGGCGGGAAGCCGCAGATTGGTGGTAAAAGGCCCTGTTTCCTGTCACCCAGCCCCGCCCCCAACGCCTGCTGCTGCAGGTCCCACACTTGGTCACAGCCACCTGCTTAAGGATATTCTGCTCCCTCATCAGCTTCTGCCTTTCCCGGTTGGGCTTGGTGACCATGATGTCCAGGACACTCTGCCCATTGTTGGGGACATCGCTGACAAAGAACACCAGGTCCTCCAGCAGCTGGATGACAAACCTTCACAAAAGGACAGGAGAGGTGACAAGTGTGAGGTGCCGACCCTGTGAAAGCACCCCAGACCCACCCATCTCATGCTCTCTGCGCTACCTCCATGGGCAACCAGCCCTTCCCCAAACACTGCTCTCCAAAGCACAGAGCCCGTCAGTGGCCTTTGACCTCTTTCCCCAGCTTTACCCTGACCTGCTCTCAAAACACACCCCTCACCCACCCACCCAGGAGTCCGAGGAGCCCCATAAGACTAAGACCTCAGTACACACCAATCCAAAAGGAAACAGCAGGGCACAAGGCAAGGCGTTTGGTGCGAGGGACTCTGCATCTCCATTCTGCCACTTACTAGCTGTGTGCCCTTGGACAAGTCTCTGAACTTCTCTGGACCTCAGATCCATCGTCGTAAAACAGAGGTAACAACAGCTCTATCACAGGGTTAGTTTGGGGAGCACATAAACAGTAAGGCAGGGGCACGGGGCCAGTCAGGACCCCACAATGGCCAGCCCTCACCTCTGTCTCTGCCATCCCAACCCAGCCTGCCTAGCTTCTGCTTTGTGACTCCTTCGTTCATGAAATGCGGACCCTGTCCTGAACAAAGATTTTCTGTCCTCTCAGAAAATCTCGGTAACCCTCCCCTGTGGCCCACCTGCGGTCATTCTGGCTGATGAAGCCCTCGTTCATTTTCTCCACCGCACTGGCCAGCATGGAGCTGGCGTCGTTGGCAAAGTCCAGGTCTCGGATCTCAGACACAGGAACTGACACGATGGCAAAGGCCTCCTTGTCCTCCTTGGTGGGGCAGGTACCCAGCTGCCAGGACAGGGGTCAGCTCAGGTGCTCAGGGACGTCCTTGGGACCCAGCCCCAGCCCCCCAGCCCTAGGCGGCCCTCACCATGAGCCGAATGGGCCGCTCTTCCTCAATGNGAGCTGGCGTCGTTGGCAAAGTCCAGGTCTCGGATCTCAGACACAGGAACTGACACGATGGCAAAGGCCTCCTTGTCCTCCTTGGTGGGGCAGGTACCCAGCTGCCAGGACAGGGGTCAGCTCGGGTGCTCAGGGACGTCCTTGGGACCCAGCCCCAGCCCCCCAGCCCTAGGCGGCCCTCACCATGAGCCGAATGGGCCGCTCTTCCTCAATGTCAATGGGCACATTGGTGCTCTGGATCCACGTGTTGGTGCAGAGGTGCCGCAGCCGGACATACGAGTTCCTGCAGGCAGAGCACGTCCTGGCCACCGGCCCTTCATCCCCCAGTGGCTTCACGTCACCCAACTGACTCCACACCCCGCAACCTCAGGACAGGGGTGCGTCCCCTCCAGGTGAGGAGCCAGAGAGGAGAGACCAGCCAACACCCCAGGCCTTGTGCTGACTGCTGTTTCCCATCCACACTCCCCAAACCCAAAGCCAAGGCTTGTTTGTAAACTTGGGACCAAAATTCTTTTGGACAAACGAGGCTGTCCAGACTACCTATCCCCCTCAGTGTCCACGTGCACGCGGTTCACAGCAGAAACGCTCATGCCTCTGATTGTGAAATACAGTTACCTTTCTGAAATGAAAAGCAGTCTGCATCTCCCAATACATCTGGCCCCAAGAGGTTCATATAAGGGATTATGGGCCTATAGTGACTCAATTTATTCTCCCATCAGCAAGGTGACGGGTGGACTTGATATTCCCACTTGACAGGGCATAATAATTGACCAAGGTCAACTCAGCTGCCCAACATCATAGGCTGGTGCCTGATTGATACCTGGGAAGTTTCCTCATGTTACTTGCCTCCTAGCATCTTAGGGTTAGGGACCCTAGCATCTACAGGTCAGGGACCCCAGCCCTCCACCCAGTGTACCTGGAACAAACTCATGAGGCCTGTGCCTGAGCACCCAGACCCACTGGGGCAAGCAGGTGATACAGAACCCTGGAGACTTCCGGGCAAGATGGAGGCATAGGTAGACACACTGTGCCTCCTCACACAACCAAAATAAGGACAACAAAAATTTAGAAACAAAAAACAACCAGTACTGACAGAAAATTGAACTGTATAGCAGCCTGATAACCACACCAAGGAGTTAAGGTAGACACATTCATCCAGATTGGTAGGAAGGGAGGAGTTGGGCAGCCGGGTGGAGAGGGGTTGCGGCAAAAAAAGCAGCAGCTGGTGGACCCAGCGAGGTGGTGGACTGTGGAACGGGGCACAGCGCACAAGGCGGCTGGCGGACTAGGCTGTCCCACACTCACACCCAGATAAACCAGGTGAAACTGGGGAGCAAGACAGACCGTGCAACCCAGGTTCCCAGCACCATGAAATAAAGCCTCAAAACACCAACTGAAAACACCAGTGGGGGTTGAGGTGCTGAGAGAGACTCCCAGCCTCACAGGAGAGTTCATTGGTGAGACCCACGGGGTCTTAGAACATACACAAACCCATCCACACGGGAAGGGCAGCACCAGAAGGGCCCAATTTGCTTGTTTGTGGGAGCAGGGGAAGGGACTGAAATCGCCAGAGAGCGGAGCAAGCCCCACTGTTTCCTCTCAGACCCCTGCCCCCCACACAGCGTCACAATGCAGCCACGGGGTTGCCCCGCCCTGGTGAACACCCAAGGCTCCGCCCCTCACACGTAACAGGTGCATCAAGACAAAAATTTTTAAAAAGGCCCAAATGAAAGAACAGATCAAAGCTCCAGAAAAAATACAACTAAGCAACGATGAGACAGCCAACCTATCAGATGCACAGTTCAAAGCACTGGTGATCAGGATGCTCACAGAATTGGTTGAATTTGGTCTCAAATTAGATGAAAAAATGAAGGCTACGCTAAGTGAAATAAAGGAAAATGCACAGGGAACTAACAGTGATGAGAAGGAAACTGGGACTCAAATCAATGGAGTGGACCAGAAGAGAGAAAGAAACATCCAGCCAGAAAAGAATGAAGAAATAAGAATTCAAAAAAATGAGGAGAGGCTTAGTGACCTTCAGGACATCTTTAAATGTTCCAACATCTGAATTATATGGGTATCAGAAGGGGAAGAGGAACAGCCACGAGTGGAAAACTTATTTGAACAAATAATAAAGGAAAACTTCCCCAGTCTGGGAAAGGCAATAGACTTCCAGGAAGTCCAGGAAGCTCAGAGAGTCCCAAAGAAGGTGGACCCAAGGAGGAACATACCAAGGCACATCATAATTACATTAGCCAAGATTAAAATGAAGGAAAGAATCCTAGAAGCAGCAAGAGATAAGGGGACAGTTACCTACAAAGGAGCTCCCATCAGACTGTCAGCGGATTTCTCAAAAGAGACCTTACAGGCAAGAAGGGGCTGGAAAGAAGTATTCCAAGTCACGAAAGGCAAGGGCCTACATCCAAGACTGCTCTATCCAGCAAAGCTTTCATTTAGAATGGAAGGGCAGATAAAGTGCTTCTCAGATAAGGTCAAATTCAAGGAATTCATCATCACCAAGCCCTTATTATATGAAATGTTAAAGGGGCTTATCTAAGAAAAAGAAGATGAAAAACATGTACAGTAAAATGACAGCAAACTCACAATTATTAACTAAAACAAAAAACAAAAACAAACTAAGCAAACAACTAGAATAGGAACAGAACCATAAAAATGGAGATCACATGGAGGGTTTGCAACAGGGGAGTGGGAGGAGGAGAAGGGGGGAGAAGGTACAGAAAATAAGTAGCATAGATGGTAGGTAGAAAATAGGGGGAGGGCAAGTGTGGGAAACGTAGAAGCTAAAGAACTTATGAACATGGACATGAACTAAAAGGGGAGGAATGTGGATGGGAAAGGGTGTGCAGGGTGGAGGGGAGTGAAGGGGGGAAATGGGACAACTATAATAGCATAATCAATAAAATGTACTTAAAAAAAAAGAACCCTGGAGAGGGGGGCGGCACCCAGGGCTGGGCACACAGCAGGGGTTCAGTGGTGCATAGCTGCCCACGTGCCTCAGAGCTCCATCCCCAGATGGAGGTCCTAAGGTCACGCAGGTCCTAAGGCCAAAGGCACATGGCGCCTACCCACCGGGGCACGAAGGAGTCAGTTTTCTGTAGCGTGGTGGGGTCCAGCTCAAAGAGCGAGGCGATGTCATTGCCATGGGGCACGGCCACAAGGCGGTACTTGATCTTCTCCCCAGCATTGCGGCGACCAGTGCGGCCCTGCGCACCCTGGGGTAAAGACCCCGACTCAGGCAGGAGCCCTTCCCTCCTCTCAGGCCCCCTGAAGCCAGCGGCAACCCACTTGAGAGGCCTTCTCCCTCCTCCTCACCTCCCAGGGTTCCATGGCCCCCTGCTGCCCCCACCCCCAAGGCGATGCACGCCCATGCTTCCCTGGCCCTGGAGCCTTGCTCTGATCCTCACCACTCCTGCTGCCTTGGGGTCAGAGGCATCGCCCTTGTAGCTGGGGTTCTCCTAGGAAGAGAAACAAGATGGGGGAGCTATTAGACACCAGGCCATACCTGCATGACCCCCACCGCAAGGTGAAGTCCAAGTATGGAGCTGGGACGGAGCAGGCAGCCCACCCTGCCCTCCATGGCCCCTCTCCGCACACCCACAGATGAGTGGGCACACACACGCAAAGCCCCAACACACACATGCCTGTGCACTATGGACAGACACGGACTTCAAAGTGCTGCAGGACTGGGAGTCGTGCTCCCCACTGTAGCCCAGTGCCTGGATGGTTCCTGACACATAGTGGGAACAGTAATATTTATTAGGCTTATTTACAGTCATGCATTTATTTGATAATATTCATTAAATCAATGCACAACTGCAGATAAGCCCGGGCCCACAGACACATGCATGCACAAGGCGCACACGCTCGTGCATATCCATGAGCACACACAGCCTGAGCTCCCAGGATGCCACCTGCCTCTCTGCTCACCTCAGCAGCCAGGTAGTTGCCTGTGGCCAGGTGCTTGAAGCGGTACAGGCCATTCCAGTGGCCAGCTCCTCCGCGGCAAGGGTCATGGTGGACCACCTGAGGGGGTGCAGGGGTGAGGCTCTCCAGGAAGGGGGTGCTCACAGGGGGAAGCGTGGACAGGGGGCCTGGAGAGCTCCTGGACCTTTCCTGGCCCCTTGGCTCCAGAGGGTCTCAGAGGACAGACGGGGGCAACCACCCACCACACGCCCCCAGGGATGGAGGAAGAGGGAGGGGTGAGGCCCAGAACTGGAGAAGAGGAGGACCGGGGCTGGGCACCAGAAGCAAGGCGCTGACCTCCACCTCCCAGAGGGCGTTGGAGCTGGTGGCCGAGGTGGCAGACTGGCGCAGCGTGGTGCGAAGAAACACCTGCAGCTTGCCCTTGTACTCGTCACACGTCAGGAACTTCTCCTGCTCTGCGTGGAACAGCCGCACCACATCTCCCTGCAGGCAGCAGAGTGCAGGCTCAGGAGGTACAGGGACCCTCCCAGGGCCAGCAGCACAGGAGCAGGCACAGGTGGCTGAGCCCCACTTGTTCCTTGCAGAGCCAGCAAGAAGGCAGCTGGGATCCTCAGCCAGACCCCAAATGCAGGGCCCCAGCTGGGGTGGACACGCTCTCCCCCAGAGCCCTGCCAGCCTTCCACATTCAAACCTGCCCTCCCCAGCCAGCACCTCTAGAAACCCCACCTGCCCTCTGAAGGCCAGTCTCAAGTCTCCCCTCAGTGAAGGCAGGAGGGATCTGCCAGGTCTGGAGGCACCCAGCCCGCCCGGAACCCTTTCTGCCTGGCTATTGGGACGTTGTGCCCACTTCTTTTGTTCCCTGCTGGACTGAAGCAACCGGAGTGCAGGGACCGTGGCCTGCTCCCCTCCACCTCCAAGACCTCGGACACTGTGACCAAGTTTGGGTCCTGGCTCTGCTGTGTGACCTTGGGAAAGTTCCTTCCTATCGCTGGGCCTCAGTTTCCTCTTTTGTAAAATGGGAATTCTATGACCCCCTTGAAGAAATTGTTAAGGATTCTAGTTTGTGTAACAAAGTAACACACACTCTGATCACGTGCCAGCTATTGTGTGAACGCCTTACATGAACTTCCCCCTAACGGACGCACCAACCCTGAGCACGTACATCACCATCCCCAGTTTACAGGTGGAGAAACTCAGTGACACAGAAGGTAAGTGTCCCATCGACAGTCACGTGCTAGTGACAAATGAGACATGAATCCGTGCCCTCATCTCTCCACCGCACGTCCTCCCGCAGTGAGCCTGCCACCCAGCAGGCTCTCAGGGTGCGGCCGCCCCTCCGACTGTTATCACTAAGTGGTGTTCTCTGTCTTCCCCACACTGTGCTGGACGCAAGTTCTCAGCCAGCATCTGTGGTGTAAGTGCATGAGTGGGTCAGTGAAGGAGTGGATGGATATACAAAGACTGGGCCGTCACTACGGCAGACCTGGTGACTTCTGCGCCCAGGCAGTGCACGGTGGCAGCAAACAAGGGGCAGGCTTTGTTAGCTCGGGTCTCACTTCCAAGTTGCATGGAGTGTGCCATCGGAGCCGTGACAGATTCACCGAAACCACTCTGGCCAGCACCTCAGGGTTCAGCCCAGTTCTGTTTCCTTTTCTACACAGATTTAGAGCTGGAATGTGTAATCAGGAAAGGCTTCTGGGAGAAGGTGGCACACAGGCTGAGCCTTGACTGATGTGTGTGGAGGATGCACAGGTTTTAAGGGAGGGAAAGGCACAGAGCATGTGTAGATGGGAAACAGCCCGGGAGATGTGAGGGAGGAGGAGGGTGAGACAGCCTGAGGGGGACAGGAAAGTTGACAGAGCAGCCTGGCACGGGGAGGAGGGCAAAGGGAGCAGCGCAGGCTTCAGGGTGGCCTCCTGAGGTAGCTGCTGCAGACCTGTCACCTGTCTCTTTAACAGGTGCCACCGCCATGTGGCCCTGCTCCTACCTGAGGAGCTCAACCCTTTTTGCTGCCTCGAAGTCTGCCGCTCCCACCTTCCCCTCCACACACTACTCGTACCAATAGCCTGCGTCTGTCCCCTACAACTCCTCAAGAGCCTCTGAGCCCTCCTCTTTCAGGCCCCATGTCTGGTTTTCAGGGTTACTCTAATGGTCTCTCCAGCCCTCCTTCCAACCTTGGCCCTGGTCCCTCCCAGAGCTTTTACTGCAGTATTTCCCAGTACAGTCCCCCCCGAAATCTCATCCCCTCCCAGCCTGCCGATCCCTTTGTTCCAGCCACCACACCAGCAGGTCTGGAACCAGGGCACAGGGCACAGGGCAGGGGGCCTGGCGAGGATCCGTGCAGCAGGTGTGGGGAGGAGACGGAGTGCTCTAAAGACCGGGCCCACCCCAATGTGGGTGATGGAGAGCCCAGTCTGGTCACACCCCCTTAGCAAGAGAGCAAACTGAGGCCAGGCAGGACTCAGAGAATGCAGAGGCGGTTGTGAGGCCAGGGATAAAAAAAGGGGTGGTCTAGGTGGGGCTGGTGGGCAGGCCCCTGGTTGTCGGGGGAGAGGCTGGAGGGGCTGCAGAGCCCAAGCAGGGGTGCGCAGAGGAGGGTCAGACAGGGAGCAGCTGGCTACAGGGCAGGAGGTGAGACCTGTGGGGCAGGGGCTGGGCAGCCAGCAGGCAGGGCAGCAGTGGTGGGGGCTCCCTGATCTTACCCCTTTCAACACCTCATCCAGGTGGTCTCGAAACTGCATAAACAAGTTGATTTTCCAGCTGGTGTTGCAATTTACAGAATTGACCTGGGGAAGGGCAGAGAGACCCCTGACGTCAAGCAGACTCCCAGCCTTTGGGGAGTGGGCAGCACTGAAGGCCTGGAGAGGGGTGAGGGGAGGACCAGCCCAGCCTGCCCCCACTAGAGCACAGGAGTGGGTGTCCTCTCCCAGCCCAGCTGCCCTGGGGCTACCAACCTGTGGGGTGAAGAATGGGGGCAATTCCAGGAGACAGGTGGGGAAGGGGGGCTGTATCCTGAAGAGGTGTGGGGTCACCTCCCCCCCACAGGGCTGGCCCCACCACCCCACTCACCTCTTTGCAGCCAGCATTGTCGCTGAGCTCATAGTTGCTGGCATGCAGAGGCTGCCCAGCGTTGACGGGATTCAGGATCACCTTGTCCCCCACGACCACCTATGGGGACAGGTGGGCCATGGTGAGGGTGGGAAGGGCCAGGCCTCCTGGCCTCTCTCTGGTCTCAGTCTGCCCTTCTAAGAAGTGCACGTGACCTTATTCACTCCCCACATCAAAGAACCTACAGAAGCCCCTCTGGAGCTGTGGCCTGCTCCTCCCACCAGGCCCCCCAGCCCAGCACCATCCTCACATTGTCCCCATTGCTCCGCAGCTTCCAGAAGGGCTGGATGAAGAGCCAGGAGCCCTCGTTGCCCGTGGCATCCAGTGTCACCCGCATGGCGTTCTTCTCCAGCAGGGCCGGCAGCCGCTTGTTCACTGTCAAGTACTTGTTGCTCTTCATGTGCAGGAGCTGGAGGCAGGTGAGGCCAGCCCATCAGAGAGGGGGCCCTGCAGGACCCGCTGGACCCCAAGGCACAGCTGGAGGCACACAGTGCCAGACACACACAGACCGAGACACATGCAGTCCCACACACAAACGCACACCAGTTGGGCACCGGGCGATCACAAAGACAGAAGCTGGCACTGTGCTAAACACCTAATAAGCGTTATTGCATATGATCTTACAGCAGCCGGGGGGGCGGGGGGGAGTGCTGTCACTGGCCTAACTGTACAGATGGAGAAACAGAGGCACCGGGAAGTTCAAGAACCTGTCCAAGTCACAGGGCCACAATCTGAACCCAGACCACGTGGCTCCAAGATCTGTGCTGGTGGCCGCCACACTGAAAATGCACCCTTGAACACTGCTACTCTTGCCTTGCACAGAAGCAGATATGCAGCCACAGAGACAGTCCCAGAGCCACCCATTGGGGACGAAACCCCCAGAGGGCATGTCAGCTGGCACCCCTCACCCAAGAGCAGGCAGGCATCCTCAGGGGGAGATGCAGGGGTCTCACCTGGATCACGCTGCCGTACTTGACAATGTCCCCGTGCACCTTCTTGTTCTCAGTGTCGTTCTGCTTCTGCTCCATCTGGGCTGCGTGCTGCGCAGACATATACACAGTGAACACACGCAGACCCGGACACCGCACCCAGAGTGGTGCACAGAGGCCGCCTGGCCCGTTCCCTCCCACTACTGAGAGCAAGTGAGGCTCCCGGTGTGGAGGGGCAGCCTAGGGTCTGCCATCACCTCCCTCTGGAGAGGGCATGCCGGCCAGCCCAGCCACCCCGGCACACACCGAAGCCGAGCCTCACTACCCCCACCTCACCAGGCTCCTGATGCCCCAACACGAGGCCCTTGCCCCAGCCCCAGTGCTGGCAGGCATGTTTGGTGCCACTGCTTCCTCCTCCTCCACTGTGACCCTCCCACTCAACACTGTGTGTGCTCCCAGGCCACTGCCTCCAGGGAGCCTTCTCAGACTGACCACACCCAACTCGGATGGATCCAACTCTTGACGGCCTTGAGGAGTTGGTTTGCATCCCACTAAGGACGCCTTTTTAGGCACTTCTGTCACATTCGACTGAAGCTGCCCGAGGACAGGCTCTGTCACCTCGATCTGATGAGGTTCCTGGAGGCAGGGGCTCTGCCCCCTTCACCAGACTGGCACTCGCCAAGAGCTCTGGCCCCTCTGCCCCTTTCTTCTCCTCAGTCCCATTACCCGGTTCTTGCAACCGGGCGAGGGTGGCTGCTGGGGAGCCTTGCTGTGTATGTGTGACTTTTCGCAGACCCACAGTGTGTGGCTGTGACGTGTGGCTCTGTGTGTTAGGGCACATGTGCGGACCCCGTGCTCAGGCCAGATCCCCAGTTCAGACTCGGGCTGTGTCAGCAGCAGGGAGAAGCCTGTGACAGCCCCCAGCTCAGGGAGGGAGATGGGGGACTCATAACAGAGCTCAGGCAGCCCACGCCAGCATCCCCTCCAGCCCAGTTCACAGCTGTGGGGCAGGGCCACCCTTCCCCATCTCACACCTACTCCTCAGGACAAGGGACACAGATAAGCAGGGTCTGCATGGGGTGGAGGCACCAGGGCAAAGGGGGGTCCCAAAAGCAAGCTGCTAAGGTGCTGACCCAGACAAAGCCTCTTGCTCTCTGTTCCACGGGGCCTAGGCTCTGGGCTCCGAGTCCTGCCCAGAGAGGACCGCGCAGATTGTGCACTGGGTCACTGCCCCGAGAGGCCCACGAGCAGCCACAGGGCCTCACACCAGGCACCATCCATGTGTCCAAGCAACCCAAGGTGGCTCAGAGATCCAGGTGCTGTCTAGTCCCTATTGCAAACTCACAAAATGACCATGGACAGCCCAGGCCCCTCTAAGGACTCCAGGCCCCCACTCTATAAAACAAGGAGAGGAGTTAAGACTAGTTCTCAAATAAGGTTCCCTGGAGCCAGTGGAACTCCGTGCCCAGCAGCACAGGTTGTTCGCTGCACCGTGGTGTCTGGCTGAAGGGCTGGTGCGAGCTGAGCTCCAGTCTGCCTTCCACTTGCTGAACCACGTGCCCTGGCACAGGGCCGGGCCAGCCTGAAGGTGGGGACACCTTCTTCCAAGGGGCACAAAGGGGTCACGTAGATGAGCGGGTCACTGAGAGGACACTACTGCCCCCCACCTCACCTGGTTGCGAACACCTATCTTTTGTATGTTGGGGCTTTAAAACCACTGAACTCCGCATGGGGCCCATCAACTCTGGCGAGCAGAGGCCCTACGTGCCGTGCCCTGGGTCTTGATGCACACGCGGGCGCACACCTGCACACACACCTGCAACTTCTGCAGCAGCACCACATCGGCAATCTTCTCCTTGTCCTGCTTGGTCTGCTTGGCCTTCCAGTACTGCTTCTGGGCCGAATAGCGGTTCATGGGACACACCTTGAAGAGGCAGTCTGTGGCAGGGCAAGAGCAGGGTAGGTGGGTTCACGCAGGGCTCAGGGCTCCCCCTCTGGAAACCCCAGCCTGCAGCCCCGCCCTCAAATCCCACCTCCGCTCCCTAGTGCGGAGGCGGAAGAGGCAGGACCCCCAAGAACCTGGAGCCTCCTGNCTTCTGCAGCAGCACCACATCGGCAATCTTCTCCTTGTCCTGCTTGGTCTGCTTGGCCTTCCAGTACTGCTTCTGGGCCGAATAGCGGTTCATGGGACACACCTTGAAGAGGCAGTCTGTGGCAGGGCAAGAGCAGGGCAGGCGGGTTCACGCAGGGCTCAGGGCTCCCCCTCTGGAAACCCCAGCCTGCAGCCCCGCCCTCAAATCCCACCTCCGCTCCCTAGTGGGGAGGCGGAAGAGGCAGGACCCCCAAGAACCTGGAGCCTTCTGTACTGAGGAGAATGGAAAGTCCCAGGTGCAGATTTGAAAGCAGGGTCTCAGCTAGGATGTGGACACCTGCCCTCTGCCCCACAGGAGATTATCAGAAGCTCTTGGACCCCCACCTCCCCGCCCTGTCTGTGCCCAGCTTTCGTGGACACTGGCAGCTGACAGCTCACACCTGCATCTTTCTCTGGCCAGCTGCCATCCTGCCCACAGATGACTGAGAAGTTACATTCTCCAGCCCCTCCCAAAGGGCAGCTCACCCAGTGGCTGATGTGAGGAGGTAACAGCCCAGCCTCGGGGAGACTGTCTGTGTGCCAGTTGCCCCCAGCTCCCAGTGGCATCAGGCTGAGGTCTCTCTTCCCCCGAAACCACCCCCTTCCCCTGTGGTCCCCTGCCCTGCGTGAGCAAGGCACCTTCACCCTCCAGAGACCTCTCCTCAATGACTCTCCCATCCCAGAGAACTTGACCTAAGACAGGGCCAATCGAGCTTCCAGGACCAAACCGGGAAGCTGCTCACTTAGCAGCCTCGGTCTTCAAAGGACAGACAAGGATAGGGTGGGAATTCTGGGTGCTGTTTTGGGCTTTGGCATTTGGGGGAAGAGCTAGTTTTTGTTTGTGTTTTGCAGAAGAGATGAGCCTCTCAAATAGTGCAACACTTTAATAAAGACTTCTTTCCTTTCCCACCAAAAAAAAATTCCAGGAACAAATTCACCATTATAATTTTTATTGTGGAAAGCACACTAAACACTAATGGTTTTCATAAGCCCAAATTCCAGAAAGGGTGTCAGAGTTTTCTGCTTATCAGAAGGAGGCCTGAGCTGGACAACCCTACATTAAAGTGTGGTGGGAGGGGATGGAGGACGCGGGGCCCTGGTGAAACGCGGGCACAGGAGACCGCGCCTCTCTGACGAGAGCATGGGCTGTGCTCTAAGGCAGTGAGCTCCCTGTCACGGGAAGAAATCACACCCTGGGCAAGGGGGTGGGCTCACAGCCTGGAGGCTGTGCCTCCTCAATAGCACAGTGGCCCAGCAGCGTGGACACAGGAGAGAGATGGTGTGCCGGGACCTGGAAGGCGGCCGCTCTGAGACCAGATCAGTGCAGGGAGCCGTCTCCTTCAGCCCCACTCACCTACCCTCTAAAAGGAGGGCTGTGTCCCTGCTCTGGCAAAACTGGTCATCCAGCCCCTGGGAACTAAAAGTGAAACTGGATTTTCTGTCTAGCCCACAAGCAGGCAGAGGCCCCCTAGTGCCATCAGGAGGAGAAACCAAGTGCAGTGAAGTTCAGAGAAGACAGAACTTCCACAAGGGAGGGAGAAACGGCCATTCCGAAGCAGATGGGGCCGCCCAGGGCTGCGCTGCCCCTCCCACCTCAGCACCACCAGCACAAGGGAGCCTCACTCCCAGAAGCACACACTCAGCTTGTCAGACAGTATGTCTTTGTGTGGTTCTGCTGAGCCCTCCCCACTGCAGGAGGTCCTCCCACTTCTGGCTGAGTTGGAGCCCCCAGGTCCCCCGGTCACTACATACATCTCACTGCCTCGTCGGAGACCGCTGGCCCCCAGCAGGAGCTGGGGGAGTGGGGCCACACCAGGGGGAGTTTTGAAAATGGTGGGTTGGGGTGTGATTTTGATGGTCAGAGTGATAAGTTCACAGCTGGCATTCAGTGGTCAGAACAGAGTTGCTGGACGCCCGTGGCATAAAGACTGTTGGGTGTGACACCTGCTGGGAATGCCCTCTGCGTACTCACAGGTGGACAGCAGCGGGCAGTGCCCTGGGCCAGGAGTGGTGCACTCGCACACACACACAGTCATTTTTGCACAGAGTTTTCCCAGGATGCAACTCTAATATAAACTGAGGGAGGACCGCCATACGTTGTACTGTTCAAACTTTAGCAGGAGATTTTTGCGGTTTCAGAACGTGCGTCGCTCACGGCCATGCCCAGCACCAGTGCTGCCTCTGTGGCTGCAACTGTGGCTGCGAGGCCGGCCTCCCTGGGTCTTCTGGTTGGCCCAACATTTACTTCCAAAATACGCATCTACACTGTAGTTTTTGTTAACTTTACTATATATAAATGTATATAGACACACACACACACACATTTATAAATAAATAAAGAGAGAGAGAGAGACAGAGAGAGGGACTGTGTCATACACTACTTTCCTTTTGTCTTTTCCTTTCACGCTTAGAGCACAACACTGGCCCTATCACCTCCCCCCAGCTCCGGGCTCACTCAGTCCCTGGACCCCGCCCCATTTTATATTATATAAATAGGGATGTGGATAGACTGCATTACTTTTGGATTCCACTTCATAATATTCAAGGAGCTAGCTCTGGGCCCGACAGGCCGCTCTGCTTGTGTCTCCCACCCTCAGCAGGCTCGGAGGGGCAGGGCTGAGTGGAGCCCATGACTGTGTCCCCAGCCCCTGGACCAGGGCTCAGGGACGTCTGCCACACAAACACACGAATCTAGAATGACTCCCTCACAACAGCAACAAAAATATAAGAATGGAGAACAGAATGACTCCCTCGTGTGCGATGAGGGGCTCGAACTCAGCGTCGAAGGGAGGAAAAGGATAAGGGGAGCGGAGAAGGCGAGAGACGGGTGGAGAGGTGGTGAGACTCGCAGTCTCTCGACAGGCCTTCGAGCCGAGGCGCAGAGGAGGGCCCCCAGGCCGGGAGGGAGCCCACAGGCCTTGGCGATCTGAGCTCCCTGGTCTCCCACAGCCCACCTCCCTGCACTACGGGTCCAGACAGGACAAAAGGAGGAAAGAGAGATGACGCCCCAGGTCACTCAGCTCACCTAGTCAACATATATGCCGGTCACCACCTCATGAAACAATGTGGGGCTTCTGTTCTACGCCACTATGGAACAGAAAACAACTTGACAACTGATTTTTTCAAACAGATGTTGTTTGAAGACTTCTTAAAGAACTGGCGAGACAGTAAGGAACTATCTGGCCAGGGACAGAAGATCAAAGGGGAAACCGGGAGATACACCCCCAAGCTACTCTCACCCTGAGACTATTTGCTGATTCCAGAAGACATTAATTTTTATTAGGACAGCGTCATCAGTGACAGGGACAGGAATCTGAGCCCAGGCCCAAGGAAGCTGGGAAATCCTCCCCTCAGAACAGTTCCTTCCGCCCTGCTGGAACCCCCTGCTGGAGCAAAACCCCAGACTTGAGCATGGCTTTGATGGTCTTGCACCAGGGGTGACCTTAGGAATCTGGCAGCACGCCCTCTCTGGAGGAGGGTACTTCCTCCCACTCCACAGTCACTCAGTACTAATGTTTCAAACGCAACAAGGCGCAGTCAACGATAACCAGGAACTCCAGAGAGCTTAGATGCCACAAGAGAGAACGAACTCACAACACAGACGCCAGAGCCAGACGTGAAGAGACACCAGACAGACATCACCAGTAAACCAGAAATGCCTACTCCGCTTAAATCAATTTAAAAAAGAAAACCATTTGAGGATCCCTGGAGAGAATAGAAAACTACACAGAGTGACACAGCAGACTGAAAAAAGAACCAAAATGGAACTTCTATAAATTAAAAGCTTCAATAACCAAATCTAAAACTCATTGAACATACTTAACAGCATAGACAGAGCTTAAGAAAAAAGTAATGAAATGCTAGCCACCCTTACTATGGGTGATGCATTCTAATTCTATCCTACCCAATTCCTTAAAAGTTGGTTCAGCCCCGTTTGAGGGACTTTTCTGCCCAACGGTGCATCACGCTGGAAGCCATGTCTGAAAGAAACACACTGCGCCGGGATCCCAAGAGAGGGCTGAAGCCAGTCCTCTCTAGCTTTCTTGGAAACTTACTAGGTTGTCCAATTAATCCTTTTCTCTTACATACCCCTCCCTTAGAGCCCTACACAAACATGTCAGAAAATGCTTGTTGGGTGGATAAATAATTAGAACCCTCTGAAATGTTTGCGGACCAGCCCACACACATCTCCACACTTTTACTATGCTGTGCTTTTCACCCAAAAGCAGCCCTGTCAGAACTGCACAGGGGCCACATCTTCCTTCTCACCAAACCACAGAGCAGCAGCACAGAGGAGGAAGGCTGAGCCCACACAAGAGCCCAGCATCAAAGGCCAGGAGAAAAGTCTAGGTCCAGCCCTGGCTGGTGTAGCTCAGTGGGTTGAGTGCGGGCCTGCGAACCACATGATCACGGTTCGATTCCCAGTCAGTGTACATGCCTGGGTTGCAGGCCAGTTCTCAGCAGGGGACTCACGAAAGGCAACCATACACTGATATTTCGCTCCTTCTCTCCTTCCCTTCCCCTCTAAAGATAAATAAATAAAATCTTTTTTAAAAAGTCTGCGTCCAGGGGTTCCTATGGCAAAGACTTTTAGGAACCCCCACCTATGGGGGGCACGTGCCCATGGGTGAGGAGGGCACCTGGCTTGCAAGGCTGCAGACAAGAGGATCTTTATTTACTGAAGAAAATCAAATGCCATTCCCTGAAACAGGTAGCTAACTCTCCAAAAGCCACTGCTACTATCATTGGGTGGGAAGTCCTAGGTCCCTGGGTGGGGGCGGGGCTTGGCAGGTCTGGGTGAAGCCTGGAAACATGCCTTTTAAAGGCATTCCCCCCACCCCGCCACTCACACCCAAAATGGTTCTGATATTCAGGAAAGTTTGAAAAGCACCGGTAGGAGCTTTCAAGACCAGAAGAGCACAGAGAATACAGTTCCACAGTCACAATAACGTATAAGCCCCATACAAATCATGCAAATAGCAGTTTTTAATTTTTCACCATTTAGACTCCACTTATAGAACAAGACAACCAAGACTCCAGGATGGTTATGGAAGAGAACGCGAAGCTTATTCTGTCTCGATGCTATAAAACTGAGCGTGTGTGTGGCAGTGACGGGAAGGAGACAAGGGCAGCGTGCTTGCGGAGTGGACAGAATCAGAAACAGGTGAACTATGATACTCGGGTCTACAGAGGTGACGGTGGAAATGCTACAACAGCCACGGGGGCTATTGGGAGGTCAGGGGAGAGAATAGTGGAGGATCAGGCCAAGGGAGCGAAATTCTGGAATAAGCCGAACATGTGGAGACCTGGACGCAGCTGGCAGAAGAAACAGTGGAAAGAGCTCAGTGGAACTGCTCTCCCTGCCGCACTGCCCGAGGGGCCGCAAAACCATGCAGCTCCAACAGGGGCAAATGGCGGGCTTGCTCCGTATCACTGGGGCTCCCACCCTTGGACTCGGCAGCCTCCATTCTAAGAGCACACCTGCACTCATACAAAATGACAAGGGACAAGGATCCTCCATGCAGCACTGGCAGGAACGACAAAGATTAGCAACAGCCCAGGTGTCCCTCAGAGGGACGGGTTACATCACACGGTACAGCCATGTAGTGGAACGCACCGGGGATGTGAGAGAGCGATCAGGAAGGGACGGGGGCCCAGTGTGTGCAGCCTGAGGCCCTCCTGCTATGGGGAAGAAGCCAGTCACAGAAAGGCGAATACGGCATGATTCTGCCCACATGGCGTCCTTTTTTTTCAAATATATTCTATTGATTATACCATTACAGTTGTTCTATTTCCCCCCTTCATCCCCTCCACCCTGCACACCCCCTCCCGACCACCACCCCCTTTAGTTTATGACCACGTGTCTCAAGTTCTTTAGATTCTATATTTCCCCTACTATTCTTGCCCTCCCCACTATCTATTTTCGATCTACCGCCTATGCCACTTATTCTCTGTACCTTCTCCCCTCTCCTTCTCCTCCTCCTCCCCTGTTGCTAACCCTCCATGTGATCTCCATTTCTATGGTTCCTCTCCTGATCTAGCTGTCCTCTTAGTTTGCTTTTGTTTTAGGTGTGGTTGTTAATAACTGTGTGTTTGCTGTCCTTTCACTGTTCATATTTTTCATCTTCTTTTTCTTATATAAGTCCCTTTAGCATTTCATATAATAAGGGCTTGGTGATGATGAACTCCTTGAACTTGACCTTATCTGAGAAGCACTTTATCTGTCCTTCCATTCTAAATGAAAGTTTTGCTGGATAAAGCAATCTTGGCTGTAGGTCTTTGGATTTCATGACTTGGAATACTTCTTTCCAGCCCCTTCTTGCCTGTAAGGTCTCTTTTGAGAAATCCGCTGACAGTCTGATGGGTACTCCTTTGTAGGTGACTGTCCCCTTATCCCTTGCTGCTTCTAGGATTCTCTCCTTCATTTTAGTCTTGGCTAATGTAATTATGATGTGCCTTGGTGTGTTCCTTCTTGGGTCCAACTTCTTTGGAACTCTCTGAGCTTCCTGGATTTCCTGGAAGTCTATTTCCTTTGCCAGACTGGGGAAGTTCTCCTTTATTATTTGTTCAAATAAGTTTTCCACTCATGGCTGTTTCTTTTCCCCTTCTGGTACCCCTATAATTCGGATGTTGGAACGTTTAAAGATGTCCTGGAGGTTCCTAAGCCTCTCCTCATTTTGAATTCTTGTAACTTCACTTTTTCTGTTTGGTCATTTCTTCCTTCCTCTGGTCCACCTCCTTGATTTGAGTCCCAGTTTCCTTTCCATCACTATTGGTTTCCTGTGCATTTCCCTTCATTTCAATTAGTTTAGCCTTTGTTTGTTCCTCTAATTTGTGACTAAAATTGACCAGTTCTGTGAGCATCCTGATGACCAGTGTTTTGAACTGTGCATCTGAGAGGTTGGCTATTTCTTGGTCATTTAGAGTTATTGGCTCTGGGGCTTTGAGTTCTTCTTGAGCCATAACGTTTTGGCCTGTTTGTGCCTGTTACTTATGAGGGGCAGAGCCCTAGGTGTTCACCAGGGCCAGGCCACTCAGTCACTGGGTTGTGATGCTGTATGTGGGGGCGGGGCCAAAGGAAAGCAATGGTGGCCCCCTCTGCTGCCTCCCACCACCACCGCAGACCACGTGGTCTGTCCCACTGCTCGCGAACGTGCAACCGTGGTCAGCCCGCCACTGTGTTCGCCCATTTCGGCCTGCGCGGTCCGTCTCACTGCTCACTCCTTTGCTGGTTTATCTGCGTGTGAATGCGTGACCACAGCCACCCCCCACCCCAAGCCCTCACTGGGTCAGCCCGATGTGGAGCTGCCTGGGCACCTGGGATTGGGGGATCTTTCTTGCCAGTCCCTGCTCCACTTCTGGCTCCACCTTTTACCGGTCTGGTTGAATGGTTCATTGTTGTTGGACTTCCGTATAGTTCAATTTTCTGTTATTTGGCTGTGTCTTTGTTCTCCAAACCTTTGTTGTATTCAAACTTGGTTGTGGGAGAAGGCATAGTGTTTCCACCTACGCCTCCATCTTGGCGGAAGTCCCCACATGGCGTTCTTAGAAAAGTAAAATTCAGAGACAAAAAGTAGGATGTTGGGTGGCGGGGCAGGGGTGGAGGAAACAGACAGGGAGTTACCATTTCATGGATACGGAGTTTCAGTTTTGCGGGGATGGGCGGTAGCGACGGCTGCACAGCAGTGAGAACGTGCTTAATGCCACTCAGCTGTACACTCAGAAATGGCCAAGACGGTAAACTTTATATTAAAAATATTTACCACAATTTTTAAAAAATATTTTGAATTTCTCTTTTTTTAAAGATTTTTTTATTAATTTATCTTTAGAGGGGAAGGGAAGGAGAGAGGGAGAGAAATATCAATGTACGGTTGCCTCTCGTGGGTCCCCTGCTGGGAACTGGCCTGCAACCCAGGCATGTGCCCTGACTGGGAATCGAACCACGATCGTCTGGTTCGCAGGCCCACACTCAATCCACTGAGCTATACCAGCCAGGGCAATTTGCCACAATTTAAAAAAAAACACTTTTTAAATGCTTAAAACTATAATCGATAGACATACTAGTTTCAGGACTTCCGGCCAAGATGGAGGTGTATGTGGAAACACTGTGCCTCTTCGCACAACCAAGTTTAAAGATAACAAAGTTTTAGTAACAAAAATGCAACCAAAACACAGAAAATTGAACTATACGGAAGTCCGACAACAATGAACCATTCATCCAGACCGGTAAGAGGGGCAGAGCCAGCGGCTGGCAGAGCGGGGTTGTGCAAGAAAACTCGGCCAGACTGACCCAGGTGCGCAGACAGCAGTTGGCAGATCCCAGGCGCCAGGTGGCAAAGGGCAGACCCAGTGGGGACCCAGGGCAGCTGGCTGACCTCGGTCGCACATTCGCGCTCAGGTAGACCAGGCAACAGAGCAAGCAGTGAGACAGACCACGCGGGACGCAGCGGCAGGAAGTACCAGAGGGAACTGCCATTGCCCCTCTTTGACCCCGCCCCCACATGCCGCATCACAACCCAGTGACTAAGTTGCGCGCTCTGGTGAACACCTAGGGCTCTGCCCCTCATAAGTAACAGGCACAAACAGGCCAAAACGTTATGGCTCAAGAAGAACTTAAAGCCCCAGAGCCCATAACTCTAAGTGACCAAGAAATAGCCAACCTCTCAGATGCACAGTTCAAAACACTGGTCATCAGGATGCTCACAGAACTGGTCAATTTTAGTCACAAATTAGAGGAACAAACAAAGGTTAAACTAATTGAAATGAAAGGAAATGCACAGGAAACCAATAGTGATGGGAAGGAAACTGGGACTCAAATCAATGGAGTGGACCAGAAGGAAGAAAAAAGTGACCAAACAGAAAAGTATGAAAAAACAAGAATTCAAAATGAGGAGAGGCTTAGGAACCTCCAGAACATCTTTAAACGTTCCAACATCCGAATTATAGGGGTACCAGAAGGGGAAAAGAAACAGCCACGAGTGGAAAACTTATTTGAACAAATAATAAAGGAGAACTTCCCCAATCTGGCAAAGGAAATAGACTTCCAGGAAATCCAGGAAGCTCAGAGAGTTCCAAAGAAGTTGGACCCAAGAAGGAACACACCAAGGCACATCATCATTACATTAGCCAAGAATAAAAGGAAGGAGAGAATCCTAGAAGCAGCAAGAGATAAGGGGACAGTCACCTACAAAGGAGTTCCCATCAGACTGTCAGCTGATGTCTCAAAAGAGACCTTACAGGCAAGAAGGGGCTGCAAAGAAGTATTCCAAGTCATGAAATCCAAAGACCTACAGCCAAGATCGCTCTGTCCAGTGAAGCTTTCATTTAGAATGGAAGGGCAGATAAAGTGCTTCTCAGATAAGGTCAAGTTCAAGGAGTTCATCATCACCAAGCCCTTATTATATGAAATGTTAAAGGGACTTATCTAAGGAAAAGAAGATGAAAAATATGAACAGTGAAAGGACAGCAAACTCACAGTTATTAACAACCACACCTAAAACAAAAGCAAACTAAGAGGACAGCTAGATCAGGAGAGGAACCATAGAAATGGAGATCACATGGAGGGTTAGCAACAGGGGAGGAGGAGGAGAGGGGAGAAGGTACAGAGAATAAGTGGCATAGACAGTAGGTAAAAAATAGGGGGAGGGCAAGAATAGTAGGGGAAATATAGAATCTAAAGAACTTGAGACACGTGGTCATAAACTAAAGGGGGGGAGGGGTGTGCAGGGTGGAGGGGAATGAAGGGGGGGAATAGAACAACTGTAATTGTATAATCAACAAAATATATTTAAAAAAAGAGAGAAATACTAGTTTCAATTGGTCCAAGATGTGGAACAAAAATGAGTTCTTAAATGAAAAAAAAAGAGGAAGAGGTCTGGCTGGGTGGCTTAGGTGGCTTTGGGTTCAATCCCTGGTAAGGGCACATACCTGAGTTGTGGGTTTGATCCCCGGTCAGGGCATGTACAGAAGGCAACCGATCAATATTTCTTTCTCTCTCTCCCCCTCCTTTCTCTCTAAAATCAGTAAAAATATCCTCGGGTGAGGGTTAAAAAAAATACAGAAATGCAGTCCTGCAAGGACCATGAATTAAACCCAGTGAGACCTGTGTCGAACTTCTGACCTACCATGAGACAATAAATTTGTAAAAAAAAAAAAGGAAGAGTTCAAGATTTCTATATGCAAATATAGAAAGATCTCCAATGAATACACGCATAGTTTATAAAGTAAAAACAGCAAAGAATAGCAAAGAATAGAACAGTGCACACAGAATGCTACCTCTGTGTAAGGAGAGACGGACCATCTGACTATACGTTTGTATTTGCATAAAGGACCACGGAGGGGCACAGGGGAAACCAACGGAAGTGACTACCTGAAGGGACAACAGGGAGGGGGGCAGACTCTTTAGCTACATTTGCATGATGTTTTGAGGTTTTAACTGTATGAATAAATTACCTAGCCAGATTTTCTAACACGGTTGTCCCAGGAGACAGGACAGGAGGGAGGCGAGTGAGGGTGGGGTGGGCCACCATTGCTTCCATCTCCATCCTAGAACTGGTCTTTGTATTACTTTCATAAAAGGGGGTGGCCCCGACTAGCGTGGCTCAGTTGGTTGGGCATCATGCCAAAAAGCAAAAGGTTGCTGGTTCAGTCCTCGGTCAGGGCACAAGCCCAGGTTGCCAGATGAGTCTCTGGTCAGGATACGTGTGAGAGGCAACTGATGGATGTTTATCTCTCTCCCATCAATGTTTCTCCTCCTCTCTTTCTCCCTCCCTTCCCCTCTCTCTAAAAATAATAATTAAAAATTTTTAAAGGAAAAAAGATTAAGAACAAATTTTTAAGTGGCCAATAAACATATGAAAAGATGCCCCATCTCACTAGTAGTCAGAGGAATAGAAATTAAAACCACAGTAAGATGGCACTCCACACCCAGGGGGCTGGAAGAAGCATAAGCGGGACAAAGCCAAGTGAGCGAGAGTGGAGGTGGAGCAAGTGGCCGAACCCACAGGCTGTCGGGGTGAGGGAGGTAGCGAGCAGGGTGAGGGGTGAGTGGACACAGCCCGCATGGAAGGCAGCAGGGCCTTTCATCCCACCCAGGACGCCCCACCCTCAGGACGCGTGAGCCCAAGGAGATGCACACACGTGCACAGACGCTTGATCGCCGCAGCAGAGTGGACAATGACCAAAACTGGAAATTTGCTGAGTGGCCATCAATAGGAGAACTGATAAACGGATTGTCGTTTGCTCACCAGTGGAATATTATTACATAACAATTAAACAGATGAACTAGAGCCACAATCACCAACACAGATAAACCTCAAATACAGTACAAAATGAAAAAGTGCAGAAAGCCCGAACGGACGGCACCTTTAACATACAGCTGTGTCAAAGCAGAAAGCAGTTCCCATAACAGTCTAGGATACAGCCTTCTGTATTATCAGCAAAAGCAGAAAAACAGGCCCCTGAGTGGTGCACCCCAGTTTCTGAGAGGGTTTGCCTGTGGAGAGGGAGGGAAGGGGGGTGGTCAGGGGGGCAACACAGAAGGCTTAGGTCACTGGCACAACGGTTATGATTTTAAAGATGCAAGGATCTGAAATAAACATGGTTAAAGGGATTTGATAGAGCACAGTGGTGAGTACATAGGTGTGCGTTATTTTTCTCTTTTGTGTAGAGTTGATGTCTTAATAATAATAAAAATACCAATAAACGGGGCTTGGAAGGCAGACAGGTAGAGCAGAGGCATAAGGATGGGGGGACCCCTGCACAGGGAGGCCACCTCATCAACCGCTCCCAGCACTTGCCCCCACCAGTCTGGGAGGGCAAGTGACCCCTGAACATTTTTCTGGTCTTTCTCACAGCTGGGGCTGTGAGCTCTGACTTCGCCTAGGTAGAGGGGGAGGCACGGGTCACCTGAGGCCCCAGCCTGGAGGTGGACAAGAAGAAGGAGCTCATGGGAGGAACATACCCAGACCCTGGGCCAGCCAGCAGCACCCGATTCAGAGCAGCCACACTCGAAGACCCCTACAGAGAACCAGAGTTCCGGGAGCCTGGGCTGGCATCAGGTGCTCTGCACATGGGGATGTCAGCAGCTTGGGCCTCTCAGGGCTCTGCAAACTCTGGAAAGAATTCCCAGAACATGCTGGGGCTCGGGTGGCCTTGAAAGATGGCTAACACTGAAAACACCAACAAGGTGCCAGTCAGGGCCAGAAGGAGGCCGGGTGGGGGCTTCATGCAGCAGGTGAAGGAGAGTCAGCCTGGAATGGCTGGAGGTCACTGGGGGAAGAGGGACAGCCAACAGGCCCAGCAATGGCCAGCCCACCCCAGGGTGGCCTTGTGACATAACCATTCCTGACCACCTCTAGCCACCTTCTTAAATGCCTGCCACCACCCCACATCCTTGCTGGGACCTCCCCAGAGGCCGGGTGTTTGCAGGAATCAGGGGACAAAGAGTAGAACTCTCCCTCCACCTTTCTCTTCTCTGGGCTTCAGTGTCAAATCTGAAGAGGCTGGAGTCCATCTCTCGTCCCAAGTTCTAATGCTCCAACTTGGACCCACCAGCCAAGAGAGACCTCTGCCTGCCTCCCTCCAACACCACAGGCCAGGGTCTGGGGCTGAGAAGCAGGAGGAGGTGGGAGGCTGAGTCAAAGAGCTGGCTGGGCCCAATGAGTTGGCGCTGCTTCTGGACCGTAGGGAGGGCCCTGCTCACAGGCTTTGGGAGAAGGAGGAGGAAGAGAAAGGCAGGAGCGGGAAGGAGTGATAGGAGAAGGGCAGGGAGTCAAAGAAGCATTTCTCCTCCTAAGTGGCATTTTTGTCATCAGAAACTGGCCTCAACCTCCATCCACTGAAACTGTAAGGGAAATCCTCTGCCACATCAACTCCTGTCACCACCTGTCACACCACAAAGCTGACCGCACACACGTTCTCCTCTCAGCTCCAGTCCCTCCCTGACCTGGGGGAACTTCACCCTTGCGGCCCTCACCACTCACTCTCTTACTAAGTTCTTCCCCGGATTTACCTAGATTCCTAGCTGGAGAGGACACCCGCCCCCCTCCAGCAGCAGCTTCAAAGCCCTCCGGATTCTGGCTGCAGGAGAGCCCAGAGCCCCGGCTCTATCCACTCATAACCTTCAGGACCCAGGGGCAGGTGTGGTCAGAGCATCGCTAAAGCTGCAGGCTTGCACCAGCACCCCTTAGCCCCCAGAACCTGGGCCCAGTGCCTTTGTGTTTGGGCTCAACCAGGGACTCTGGTGGGTCATGTCTCCAGGACCCAGAACAGCCAGGCCTGAGAGAGGCAGCACAGGCAAAGGCAGCCAGGAGAGGGGCTAGTACGTGATTTTATTCTTCACATGTGTACTGGGCACTCACTATGTGGCAGACACCGCAAATAAAACAGTGAATAAAACAGACAGAAATCCCTGCCTTGGTGGAGCTGATACTCTAGTGGAGGAGACAGATGATAAACAAATCACTAAAATACATGGAGTATGCAGATTCATGCTATGGAGAAAAAAAGCAGAGAAGGGAGACTGGGGAGGAGGGACAACTTTACATCGAGTGGTCAGAGAACGCCCCACTGAGGATAGGAGACCTGAAGCTGCGGAGGGCATGAGCCACGTGGGTATTTGGGTAAGAGCCTTGCAGGCAGAGGGAACAGCAGGTGCAAAGGTGCAGAGGTGGAGGCATGGCTGGTACACGTGAGGAACAGCAGAGGCTGGTGTGACTGGAAGAAGAAAGATCAATGCGGGGAAGAGGATGAGAGGAGAGGATGCAGGGCAGAGGGGTCTATGGTGGTGAGGAAAGTCCAGTGCCACAGGCAGTTCCCACATATCCAGACATGTCCCCTAAGAAAGACCCCCCCAAGCAAAGCCCCCACTCACAGGCCCACGTTGGAAGCAGGAGCTGAAGAGTAGACATGGGGACCCTCTGTAGGCTGGAAGGAACCCCCTCCCCATCTTCTCTGCACTACAATGGATGGGCAAGGCCCAAGGCAGACAGCCAAGGATGACACAGTATCACCTTGAATCCTGCTCCCCCCACAGCATCCCTCTCCAGGATAATTGCAGCTAATCTCTCCCCAGAGGAGCAGCCACGTGGGCAGACAAGGCAGCAGTGGCCTGGCATGTTCCTACCCGCTCCCAACCTGCCCTTCATGCACAGGATGCATCTGTCTTGCTGTCTCTGCCTCACAGGTACTCACAATAACACCTTACCCTGGCTGGGCACAGTGACAGCAGGGTATTTTTTAATCCTCACAAGGGCCCTAGGGCCTTCGGGGTGGAGCTGAGGAGCAGCCCACTGACCACCAAGAACACAGAGGCCCGGAGGGAAGGCAGTGCCCAGGGTTACTCAGCAGGGTCAGGTCTGGGCTCCTCAAGCTCCCTAGGGCAGGAGTCATCCACACCACATGGGGCTGAGGACACAGCCAGGGTCAGGCGAAGGAACCTGGAGACTATCAGGTCCAATGAGATGAGGAGACTCAGCACAGAGAAGGGCTCTCACCCTGGGCCTCCTAATGCCTGGGGAAATTCGCTCTCCCTCCCCTTTCCCTCAGAAAACGCCCAGCCAAGCAGACAAAGAAAGCCCTGTGGCTGGTGGAGAGCTGGAGGTGGAGGGGCAGACCTCGCCAGGAGTGGGTGTGCTCTGAGAAGNGGGTCGGGGTGGGCAGCAGTGCAGGCCCTGGGGCTCCTCAGACAGCAGCCGGAGGCCTGGGCAGCCTCCTCTGACCGGCACTTGGGGCTGAATGGGGCTGAATGACTCAGTCCCAGGTCTGTGACTCAGCAGCCTGAGAGGCGAGTTTGCATCGGGAGTGGAAGTCTTACCTCGAAACTTCTTGGGGGGGTTGTCCAGGTCCCCAGCCGCAGGCTCCACCACACAGCGGTCATCCACCAGCCTGGGGGACAAGGCAGCTGGGTCAACGGGAGAAAAGAAGCCCATCTCCCCACAGCATCGCTCCCTCAGGGAGGGGATTCCAGGGCACCGGGGAGGCCTCCAAAGAAACCTCTCCACCACAGACAACCCCTCACCATCAAGTCATTCTCTTTCCTGGTGAAAAGGCAAAATCTCTGGGAGTGGGGGTGGGAGAGCCCCCCGGAATAAGCACAGAGCCACATGCCACCCCTCCACCCCCACTGCAGCTAGAGCTGTCCTGTGAGGTCGGTCCTGCTGCCCATCTGGGCTGTCACACTCTGGGGGTACAACTCTTGCCATAACCTGGACACCCTGCTTTCCAGATCTGAAAGGGCAGTGGGCGATGCAGGAAGGAGAGAGAAAGGAACCAAGAGAGAGGAAGACAAAATCAGAAAGAGGAACAGAGAGCAAGAGAGAGAGAGTCAGAGGGAGGGAGGGAGGGGCAGAGAGAGAAGGAAGAGACAAAAAGATAAACAGGCTAAGAAACGGAGGCAGAGAGAGACCAGAGGCAGATGGACAGATGAGAAGCTCATGAGACACCACACTAGGTGACAAGCCTTTGGGTCTCAAAGACAGGACAATACATCTTGCACCCTCCCGACCTCAGTCAGGCCCCATTTCTCACCCTCTTCTTTACCCCTTTACCACCATGGCCAGGGTTAATCCCAAATCTCTGCAGGACATCCACCCACACACTCATTCGCTTCCATGTGTAAAAGTCTTCAATGCCATCCCAGCCTTGACAATAAAGTAATGATGAGAACCCACCATCTCAGCACCTCACCAGTGTTACCTCTGAATTCTCAACCTCCCCACAAGGGGCAAGTCGTTCACACCATTTTACAAAGAAAACTGAAAACCGGGTTTGAATGTTGAATATGCAGAATGGGCATTATGTAATCTCTGTGTACATTAGGGCCAGAAATAGGTGCTCCGAAGCATGTTTATTTTTCTGGATATTGTGTAGGACCTGGATACTGTGTGGGGAAGTCACGGTGAGAGGGCAGCTTGCACTAGGTGGACACTAGGTGGACACTCTAGGTGTCCCTCCCTGTCCCCAGCCTCCAGCATGGCTCAGCCCTTGGCTCCCGCCCCTTCTCCATTCGAACTTACGCCCTTGGTCATTTCAGCCACACTTATGGGTTCCAAGCACGACTTACACTCACTGATGACTCCCCACAACCCCCCACTTCCACCCATTCCTCTTCCCCCAAAGTCCAGACTTGGAAATCTCACAGCCCACATTGTGTCTCCACTTGGACATCCACGGGCACTGCAAACTAGGTAGTTCCAAACTGAGCCTCTGGTCTTCCACCTAAAGGTGCTCCTCTTAAAGTCCTCCCCATCCCAGCCCATCCTTCCTTCCTCACTTGGGCCAAAAACCACCGGCCAGTCCGTGGGTCCTATCTTCCACTTGCACCGACTGTCAGGAAACCCTGTGGGCTCTACAAGATACATGCACAACCTGACCTCTTATCACCGCTGCCGCCGCCGCCGCCACCACATCCAGGCCCCACCATCCCTCACCTGGATTTCTGTAACTGCCTTTTCCTTGGTCTCCTGCTGCATCCTCTCCCCTCCCCCCTCCCCAGACTGTTCCCCACCCAGCTCCAGAAGGATCACTTCAAAAAGCAGGTCAAATCAGGGCTCTAGACCCACTCATCTCAGAGTAAAGCCAAGAATTCACGATGGCCTGAGAGACCCCTCTCACCTCTCTGACTTCACCCCCTCCCGCTTCCCACTTGCCCTCCCTGCTCCAGCCACAGCCCTCCCCCGGGCCCCTCACACTTTCCCAGACATCTGGCACTGCCTCTTCCCTCTGCCTGAAACCCACTGCCCCCAGATGGGTTTGAGGGTGTGCTCAAATGGCCCTGCACAGCCTCCCTCCTCCTCCTCCTTTTTAAAATTGTAAATGGCTCTTTTCTATGCTCCTCATCCACCTGCCTGCCTCACTGTTCTCCACAGCACTCATCCCCCCTGGACCTGCTATACGCTCTACTTACTTCTTTTGGTTACTGTCACCCCAGCCTCGTGGGGTGGAACGTACATGAGGACAAGGATGTGTCCATTTTGCTCCTTTCCGTACTCCCAGCATCTAGACCACTGCCTGGCCCAGAGCAGGTGCACACGAAGTACACACTGAGTGAATTAATTTATTTTACCAGCTGCTGAGGAAAGTACATAAAAAGCAAAAAATAAGGTCCTTGACTTGGGGAGTTTAAATCTTATTAGGAAGACAAGTCACATACCCAGAAATGTTAATGATATAAGCAATAATGCATAGGTGCCAACTGGTGGGACCAGCTGTGAATTTTGTGGGAATTCAGGGGAGGAAGAGGTCAGGGCCTAGCCAATCAGCGAAGGCATGAAAGAACAGACAGGAACTGTGCAGAGCCTTGAATAATTCATAGAATTTCTTGTTAAGACATTAGTGAATCAGATTAGCTGGTTGTCTCTTAGCAAAGCCCTGAGGGGAGGGGACCTAGGTGGATAAATTTTGGTGGGGGAGGGGAAAGAGCATTGGCTAGGGCCTGGGACAGTGCCAGGGTTGCTGACCAGCCCCAGGGAAGAATGGAGAGGCTGGGACAGCCCCCGTCTTGACCAGTGCACAAGCCTTGTGGGGGTCCCTCCCAGAGACTCCCTCGGACCCCTCTCCTCCCTTGGGAGCTCCCTGTCTGGCTCACATGTGCCCTGAAAAAAGACGTACAAATTCACATGCTTGGCTTGCTTTTTGTAATCTTCCTGGCACAAATCCACCTGGCCATTATGTGGGTGTACATCTGTCCCCACCCACTCTGGCACAGCTTCTGAAGCCCTGATGTCTCCAACTCAGCCCCTCCCCAGAGCCCAGGGGTCTAGAACGCATTGGGAGTGCACGTTGAAGCCATTTAGAGAAGGGGAGGGAGAGGGACTGGGCAGGAGGAGAATTTTTTAATTATTTATTTACTTATCTTTAGATGGGAAGGAGAGAGGGAGAGAAACATCAATGTATGGTTGCCTTTCGTGAGTCCCCTGCTGGGAGTTGGCCTGCAGGGAACCGGCCTGCAACCCCCGCATGTGCCCTGACTGGGAATCGAACCGCCATCCTCTGGTTCGCAGGCCTGTGCTCAACCCACTGAGCTACACCAGCCAGGGCCGGCAGGAGGAGAATTTCAAACAAGGTTGGGAACATCCCAAACCTGCCCAGAAATGATCTGTAACAGGGACCACAACGGAGGAGCAAGCCATGCGGGGGCTTCCTAAGATATCAGGAAAACAAGGTCAGCGGATGGGACTTTCAGAGGTTCCTCCCAGCTGACATTCCACACTCCGTCCTTCACGCCTTCACCTGCCCGTCCCAGACTCGCAGAATCAACCCGGCCCCGGGGAACTCTGGGCTACTGCTCTGCACCCCTCCCGGGAACCTCTAGGGGTGGCACCTTGCACTCTTCATCTTTTCATTTTTCATTTGGTACTTAGGGCAGCCCCCAACCTAGCCTGCAGGCAAAAAAAAAAGGCCTCCATCTGCAACAGGTTGAGAAAGTTCCAAATGTCCCCAAGCGCCCCAGCAGGGCCTCCTCCCCTCCATTCCTCACTAGGGCTGAGGCTTCCTATGAAGGTGCTATTAGGCGGTGCGCAGTGGAGGGGGTGGCGTGGGCCAAAAGGGTGTTGCGTGAAGCCATTTAACTGGTAAGCAGGAAAGTCCTTATCAGATGGGCTGCGGAGAGCCCTGAGTCCGACTGGAGGCCCGTGCTGGGGACACCAGATGGGTACGTTTTTGATGAAGAGCTGATTCAGAGTGCAAGGCAGACCCAGATGCAGGGAGCAGCTTCGTGGGAGTCGCTGTGCACGAGGTCCCCACCAGGCCCCGCCCTCTGACACACTCTAGCGCCGGCAGAGGCCTCCGGCCCCGCCCTCGCCCCAGCCCCCAACAACGGAGCGAAACTCGCCGCCAGACAGCCTGCCTCTGACTGCAAGTTGCAGCCAGGACGCTGGGCCTCCGCCCCGGCGCGCGCCCAAGCTGGCGACGCGCCGTCTGCGCTCGCGCTTTCCTTCCCTCCCGCGCTCGGCTGGCCACGGAGGGCCGCCTTGAGGGGCCCCTCTCTATTCTGGTGGCACCTGCTTCCCGGTCCGTAACTCCCCCCTTCACAGGGGCATTTGTGTTTATTAAACTAGTTCCTCACAGGTGTCGGGCTTCCCTTACACACTTGGAGCTGTAAACAGAGCCGAGCTCTCCAGGGGGAGGTGGCCCTGTTCCTTCATCATCCCACTCCGGAGCGCTGTACTGAAAGTCCTGGGAAGGGCCTACTCCCAACCTCCGCCAGCCCACTGATCAAACTGTCCCACCTGCCTACAGAAGCCCGGTCCAGTCTGGCCAATTTCAAGGCTGCACTTAGAGCTCCTGCAGAGATCCCGGCCCATTCCTACCACAGGTATTGCCCCTCCTCTAAAGGTAGGCAGGTGGCACCCCATCCTCAATCACGTTAGAAACACTATTCCTGCAAGTGTGGAACACGTTCTAATTTAGAAGTCGTTTTTACACCTAATACCTCAGGGCATTCTTACCACCATCCGGCGTGAGGGTCAGAGAGAAGAGGGCCCCAGGCCACATATACAACTCCAGACCCGATCCATTCAGCAAAACCTCACTCAGAGCAGATTATGCACTGGGTGTGGTCCCTACACTCTAGAAGCTCATACCCACCACGCCAGTGCCCTGAAGACAGAAGCCAAGTCCCATTCCCTTGCACTGTCCCCACCCCTTGCAGGACCCTCAGAGGAGCTGGTTGACAACTCTGCTTTAGAAAGGCTTGGAGGAGGGCACTGTCCCCAGAACGTTCATGGGGTGAGAGGAAAGTAGATGTATGCAGGGACCTGGGTGGCCCCATTCTGCCCGGGGTGGACTTTGAGATCCGTGGTAGGCACCACCGAAAAGGCAGTGGGGCGAGTCAATGCTAACTGGAAAGATTAGATAAGGAGGAGGAAGGAATAGCTAGGAGTGGGATGAGTGATTATCCCAGAGTGGGTCTGAATCAGACCCACTGATTCAAAGGCCTGAATCAAAGCCCTACCTGCCAAGGTCCCGAACAAACAACCACTGGAGGAGGAACTGCGGACTGGGCAAAGGCCCACGGGACCCTAGACAGCCCCTCCCCAATCCAGCTCAGAGCCTACGGCGTGGAGGGGCACTGAGTAGTACTTGTCACACAATAAGGAAAGGGAACAGACAGCTCCAGACCCTAGGTCTCCTGACTGTCAGTCCAGGGCACGGGCCACCACCCCACAGGTCTAGGCCAGAGCCAAGGAAGGCCACTCCCTCTGCAGGCACTAGCAGAATACTGGGATTGGCTGGTGGTGGATGGGGAGCCTTGGGGTCCCCTTCTCGGGATACCCGAAGTCACGCCCATAGGCGGGGATGGGAAGGAATATTGGGTCAGGAGTCCAGGTTCACTGGCTGCGGTCCCTGGCTCATCAAAGAAGAGAAACTGACTTCTACAGCCCTGCACAAACATCCATTTACTTAACCTCTACTATTTTTCTTTACGGAGGATCTGCCCTGTGCCACATGAGGGGCCAGATTGCACAAGCATGCAATTGCTGTGTTGAAATCGTGCAATTTCAACACAAGCATGCCTCAGCCCTTCAAAGAGTTTAAGCCTAGAAAGGATAGAAAGCCACCAACTCAGAGAACCCCAAGAGTCTTGCCAGCCCTGGCTGGTGTAGCTCAGTGCATTGAGCACGGGCCTGTGAAGCAAAGGGTCGCCGGTTCGATTTCCAGTCAGGGCACACACCTGGGTTGCAGGCCAGGTCCCCATTAAGGGACACATGAGAGGCAACCACACATTGATGTTTCTCTCCCACTCTTTCTCCTTCCCATCCCCTCTCTCTAAAAATAAATAAAATATTTTATAAAAAAGAGTCTTGCCGGTGAGGAATAGAGGTAGCAAAAATGACTAAAGTTGGCCCAATAGAAATAAAGTTCCCTGGCTAGTACGCAGGTCTTCAGGGCGCTGCCTCTGCTTGAGGCTGCATTTCTGACTCTCAGGACTCAGTGAACTCTGGCAAGTCCTGGGGTCTCAAAAGGGCTGCTGGGAGCATGGAAACATGTATCTGTTAGGCCAAGGGGAAGAGAGTCAGGGAGCAGCAGAGACAAGAGGGAAAGCTGAGACAGAGAAGGGGCGCCACCAGGAGTCACCCAGCCAGTACCGCCCCCCACCACACACACACACACACACACACACACACACACACAAGCCTCCGGGCCAGGGCCTTTCTTTCTCCTGCTCTCCATAAGCAGGAACCGGACCCAGCCAGTTGGGGTCCGGTCAAGCCCCGGCTGACAGGCGTGCCCCGCCCAGCCCAGACCTCCACAGAGCTCTCTGAGACAGGCAGCAAAGCAGCCCTGACAAACCCAGAATGTGAGACAGGCTACAGCACAACCAACCTGCCTCAGGAACTCGGTACCTTGGTGGGGGGAAAAAGAGGTGGAGCCCTAGCCAGGTGGCTCAATTGGTTGGAATGTTGTCCCCATACACCAAAAGGTTGCGGGTTCGATCCTGGTCAGGGCATGTACCTAGGTTACAGGGTTCCATCAGTCAGCATGTTCAGATAGCAACCAATCAATTTCTTTTCTCTCACATCAGTGTTTCTCTCTCTCTCCCTTCCTCTTTCTCCAAAGTCAATAAACGTGCCCTCAGGTGACGATTTAAAAAAAAAGAGGCGGAGGTCAGCACTCTGTTTTAGATTAAAGGAGATTTAAGAGGCGTAAGAGTTAAATGTAACAAGTATACCTCAACCAGACCCAGAATTAAAGAAACTAGTGGTCAAAGCCAGAGGACAAGGGGGCACATCTGACTGTGGACTGCACACAGGGAGCTGTTAGGGAGTTATAGGTTGCTGGGATGGCTGTATGACGGAAATAGGAACGAACAATAAAAGAAAGAAGAAGTGGGCCCTGGGTGGTGTGGCTCAGTGGACTGAGTACCAGCCTGAGAACGAAAGGGTCACTCGTTCGATTCCCAGTCAGGGGACATGTCTGGGTTGCAGGCCAGGTGCCCAGTGGAGGGTGTGTGAGAGGCAACCCCATGTTGATGTTTCTCTCCCTCTCTTTCTCCTTCCCTTCCACTCTCTATAAATAAATAAATAAAATATTTTTAAAAAGAAGTGGGATTATATCCTCATTTCTTAGAGATGTACAGTGAAGTATTTAGGGGTGAAAACATGTAATGTATATAATTTACCATAAAACACTTCAGCAAAAAAGAGACGCGGCAAACATGCCAAATTATAGACAATTTTTAAGTCTAAGATGTGGGTAGACGGGTGTTCTGAATTGTCCTTTCTGACCTCAGGCTCAGAGAATAGTTCAGTGGACTGAGCACTGATCTGAGAACCAGTTCAACTGCCCAGCAGGGCACATGCCTGGGTTGCGGGCTGGGTCTCACAGCCGAGAGGTAACGGAGGCAACTAACCGATGTTTCTCTCCCTCTCTTTCTCCTTCCCTTCTCCTCTCTCTAAAAATAAATGTAAATCTTTTTAAGAAATAGGTTGTTCTCTCTTCTTTTCCTGAATTATGAAGAGACAAAGTGACAGTGAAGGCTCAAGCCACCAACTATAAAAGCTCTGTGAATTCTGCCCATTGCCATCAGCAGCATCCCTCATAAGCGACCCAGACTTAACTCTCCTCCCGGTGAGCAGTATCACCCATTTGTAGACCGGCCTCCCAGAGGAGAAGGCTGGAGCGAGGGGGCGACAGCTGGCTGGCTGGCTGGCTGGCTGGCAGTGATTTGCAAACCAAAGGTGCACAGGTGTCACCCAGAGCACCTGCAGCTGCCCCAGGCTGAGATTTGTGATCCCTGCCTCTCCCGGCTCTGCCCACCTACCAGCCAAAAAAATACCTTACACACCTTCACAGCCCACTGTAATTATTCTACTCCCCTACTTAATCCCCTGCAAGGAGTTGCTCTAGCCTATCTGCCCAAGTGGATACCGCTCTGCTGTCCTCACCCAGCCCAGCCCACACCCTGGGCTCACTGTAGTGTCAAGGCCCAGCCTCATTTCTGCACCACGGTCCTGGGTGTAAAAGGCCCTTAGCCTTCACTCCAAAGATGCCTGCTGTGTGACCCTGCTCATCTAGGGTCCCCCTCATCCCATTTAGGACCCCCCTCACTAAGCCAGGGGTCCTCACTGTGGGTAAAATGCTGGGTACTGTTGCCACTCCTGGCATGACCAGCGTGACGCCCTCAGGGTGTTAGGGCTCAGGGCTCCCAAGTGAGGAGATTACTGGAGATTTGGGTTCCGCTCTCCTCCCCTTCCACCAGACCTTCTTCCCGCCTCTCTCACAGCCTGGCTTCCTGGGAGGAGCACCCAGCTCCACATGGAATGAAGTAGGGAGAGCAGGCCTAGGGATGGATCGCAGGGACTCCAGACGTGGGCTCAGGGGTAATGGAAACCCAGAAACCTCCCCCGAAGCTGAGAGCAGAACACTGGTGTGGCCCCGCCCTAAAATTCAGCACCTCATCCCACCACCAGTCCTAGGCACTGGCCCACCCACCCCACAGCCCAGCTGGGCTGAGCCAGGAGAGTATATGGGCTCAGGAATTTAGAGTATGGCAGCGTGAGCAAGAGGTGTACAGCAGCGTTGCTTTGGCCGACTAGGAGTCGTACAAGGCCTAGGTCCCTAAAGCTCTGTGGTGGAAATGGGACCGATTCTGACCCGCAAGGCCCTTTCCCATTACGGGCACCACACCCAACCTCCAGGGCAGAGGCTGGTCTTACTCTCCACACCCCCAGTACAAGATTCTCAAACTTGTGGCACGAAGAGAGCCACACCTGTGGGCACAGCACCCCCATGTCCACGCCTCTGCCACCAGAGAGAGCCTCTGAAAAAAGACATATGCCTTCCCTCTGGTCTCAGAATTCCACTTCTAGGAATTTATCCTGAGAGAACAATTGGGCAAGTGTCCCAGCATGTTCGGACTGAGATGTTCGGTGCTGATTGTCTGTAATGGCAAAAACTGAGAAGCAACCTCATGGGGCACTCAAGAGTCGGGAAATTTTAGTTTAAGTTAATAGTTAATAAACCTAGTAGTTAATGCATGTGAAAAGCTATTGTTTCAGGAACTGCAGATACGGCCCACCCTGACTCCAGGAGACCACAGGCGACTGACCTTCGTGCTCCAGAAGAGACCACAGGGATCAAGGTGGTATCCAGCCAGTCCACCGCCCAGGACACAGAAAGAAAACCACCGGTCAGCAGCTGAAGGAATGTTAGGGGAATTGCCGGGCTGCAACTTTTAACCTCTTTCCCGAATCCCAGGTCCCTTACCTGTACTTTTTCCCCTTGAATTCCAAACCCCTTTCCTACACTTTTCTTCTCCTTATAAAAAGGGCTGTTTAACATGGAATTTAAGACAGTCCGTTAGGGTGCAAACCCGCCATCTTCTCAGATCACCGGCCATCTGAATACGGTGCCCGCAAAGACGGAACCCCTGTCTCTGCTTACTGGGTCTGGTGGCGACAGGCCGACTTTCTGGTTTCCAACCTGAGTGCCCGACACTAGAGTTACTTAAATCAGTGCAGGTTCATCATACCGTGGGATGCCAGGCAGCCCTGACGGGGGTGTGCTGGCATGGGAAATACACCTCAGCCTGTCCCCGAAAATACAGGGTATGAAGACCTGTGTGCAGTTTCATATCCTTTCGTAATTGTTTATCTGTGTAGGTGAAAAGGCTGGGTTCACATACAGAATGTGAATATCAGACGCAATGGTATTATTACAGGTCATTTTTGAGTTTTTCAGGGTTACTCCATGCAGCATATATTGCATTTTAATCAGAAAAAAATAGGTTATTTTCAAAAAACTAGTTGCATGGATTGGCCCAGCTGAGGCCAAGCCTCTGCCTTAGGACAGGATACATCATCTCGTTCCAGTGAAATCGCCATTACATGAAAACCAAGGACAGGTCTGGCATCTGCCCCATAGGAATGCGGTCTGCCCAGGGCGGGGCCCCCTCCTGGAATTATGTGGTCTCGGAGACAGAAGGCTCAAAAGGCTCTTAAGGACCATCTCCCCACTGTGCAGACCAGAACAGGCTGAAACTCTGGTGCAGATACTACTGATTCCCTGGTGACTAGAACAGTGCCCCAACACACAGTAGGTGCTCAGTAAATGTTTGTTGAATGACTTAATGAAGTCTGATGAAGGCTAAGAGATGGACTCTTTGGACCAAGAGGCAGGCAGACCCAACACGCAGACCTCCTCACAGCCTGTAGTCTAGGGGGGCCTCAGATTAGGGATCCCAGCCCCTGGTAGGCATTAAAACCACCAGAGGAGACTTTAAAGAATCCAACCCTCAGACACCAGCCCTAGAAGTGGCAATACAGTTGGTATGACATGGGACTTGGGAGCTGGAATTTTTTTTTAATATTTTATTTATTTATCTTTCGAGGGGAAGGGAAGAAGAGAGGGAGAGAAACATCAATGTATGGTTGCCTTTCGTGCGTCCCCTGCTGGGAGTTGGCCTGCAGGGAACTGGACTACAACCCAGGCATGTGCCCTGACTGAGAATCGAACCGCGATCGTCTGGTTCGCAGGTCCGCACTCAATCCACTGAGCTACACCAGCCAGGGCTGGAATTTTTTGAAATAACTCCAGGGGATTCTCAGGTGCAAAAAAACCAACACAGACGACATCCAGACTGAAGGAAACACACTCTGAGAAATTACCAGAATCACCCAGAGTTAGTGAAAAAGCAGGAGAGCCATGCCCCTGGGCTCCAGACTCAAGGGTCCCAACCCTGCTGACCTGGGGCTTCCTCCACGTTTGCTGAGGTTTCCTCACACTGAGTCAGTTCCTCCCCGAAATGACTATGAAGGAGGGTGTTCATGCTGTCCTGTCCTCTGCAGCCCTGCTCAGCTCATGTAGACTCATGTCCATGGCTTTTATGCAATCAGCCCCCCTCACAGTTAGTCTTCTTCTTTTCCAGCTGCCTTCCATTTTCCCCAGCATCATTGTCTTTCCCAAAGAACCCTGCCTCCTCCACGTTTTCTGGGTCCTGACCTCCAGTGCCAACCCTCCCGGGGAAGTGGATCAGGCTACAAGGCAGACACAGAGCCCCAAGTGGGGACACTTATGACCCTACTCCCTGTGATCATCTGGCCCTGATGACGCAGGTCCAGGAGCCCTGAGAGCCTCCAAACTGTGCTCCAGCACCCAGGTGTGGGTACGCAGAGGCACTGTGACAAGTGTTGAGAGCTCAGCCTCAAGAACAAGGTCACCTGCACTCCCCTGTGGTCTGGGGGCCATGCCTCGGAGGAATCAAATGAGGTCTTCGAGGTCTTCAAATGTTAAGACTCCAAGGAGCCCATACTGCACACTCAGGGCCAGGTCCCCGCAGCCACTGGCTGGAAGCCACATTAAATCCTTCACCTTTCACTAGCCCCACTCAGCCTCTCCAGCCCTGGTATCTGCGCCACAGCAGGGGTCAGGAGTCAGACAGTGGCCCTGGCCATGCTCTCCTGCCCAGAACAGGCATGGGCCTGCTTTCCCTTCCCAGCCAAGACCTTGACAGAGTATCCACTCCCTAGACCCCTCCCACGCTCCCTTCTGAGAGTTAATGTACAGTTTTCACTGGAAGCTCTCTTTATCCAAGCCGATCTAGTTGGCTTCCTCCACTTGACCCTGCAGAGCCCGGCTGAAATCTGAAGGCTGCCTCCTCTAACATTTCCCCCCTTCTTATCTGCCAGCTGAGCCAGCCTCTCTGCTCTCCAAGGCCATCCCCATCTCCAAAAAATTCATTTCATCTAGCCCTTAGTGGGGACCTCTTGGACATCAAGCAGTGGGCTGGCCTGGGGACTCAGTCAAATCGGCCTCCAGGGTTCAGAGACACGGACACCCACAGCCAGAGTGGAGGCTAAAGGGGGTCAGAGCTGAGGACAGAGGCAGAAGGATCCTGGTGAGGGTGCAGCAGACTCACTTCAGTGTGCTTCTCTCGCTTTAAGGCACCAAATCTCCTGGTGACCAGCGTGCAGATTCTGATTTAGCAGCATTGGCAGAGGTCTGAGACTCTGTTTTTCTAACAAGCTTCTAGGTGATGCTGATGCAGCTTGACCAAGGAGTAGACTTTGAGTAGCAATGACTTACAGTGCTTAGAAATGTTCTTTCATTGACTCTGAGTTCCAAGAACATGAGACACACAGCTCCCTCATCAGACAGAGTCCCCTGTGCCCAGCACAGTGCCTGTGGGCATGCTGAATGGACAAACGGTGTAATTTATCAGTTAATGCTGGCAAAGTGCCCAGCATTAGGTGACCAGACAAAGAAACTTCCAACTAATTGCAAAATAAAACAATTAACACCAGAGAGGAGTTTGTACAAAGCACAGAGGAAAAGGGGATAATTCTGCTGGTTTGGGGAAGAGGGGATGAACCTCTCAAAAGAGGCCACTTTGCACTAGATCTTGGAGAGTGGATCAGATTTACCCAGGCGGAGACTTGCTGAAGGTGGGGCCACACAGAAGCAAACATAAAGAGACCATGGGTAGGTTCCAGGTCCTGGAAGCAGTGTGGTACACCTCTGGGAAGGTCTGAGGGGTAGGTGAACAATGCCAGAAAACTAAGTTGGTGCTAGCATATGCAGGCATCGGAATGCCAGGCTGGGAGGGTGGGCGTCCATCCGTAGAAAGTTGGGAGTTATAGGAGGCGTTTGCAGAGGGCACCTGCGCCCTGGAGTACAGGGGCACTTGCAAGTTACCAGGCCCTGCCCAGGCTCAAAGTGGACTGGAGAAAGCAGCTTCCTAGGCAGGAAGGACCAAGGCAAGAGGGAACTATCAGGAAGCAACAGAGAATCTCTTGTGAGGGGAAGAAACCTGCAGGGAGGGCGGAAGATGATTCTGCTAGATCTCACAGGTACTTAAAAACACCCACGGTATGCCTTGGCCGGGTGGCTCAGTTGGTTGGAATGTCATCCCATACACCAAAAGGTTGTGGGTTTGATTCCCAGTCAGAACATATACCTAGGTTTCTGGTTTGATGCCTGTTGGGACATGTATGGGAGGCAACCAATTGATGTTTCTCTCTCATATCTCCCTTTCTCTCTCTCTTTCTCTCCCCACCCCCTTCCTCTTTCCCTCTCTCTCTAAAACTGATGGACATATCCTTAAGTGAGGATTAAAAAAAAACAAACAAAAACCAAAATCACCCACTGGATGCTCAGCCCTGAGCCAAGTTCAAAGCAAAAGAGAAGATGGAAGATGGGCATTTCCCCAAAGCCTCCAGTGCTGTTTAGATACTAGAACGAGGGCCTCCACCATCTGCCCCACGCCCCCCACAGCCCTCACCTTCTCCCCTTCTCTTAGCATTAGCAGGGGTGTTTACTGTGTGCCTACCAAGGGGTAGGTCTTGGCCTCAATCAGCAGCCCTGACCTGAGGGGCAGCCTGGTCATTGCAGGGGGCTGGGCGATACAGGCCCAGGTGTGCCTCCATCCTCATCCTCAGGGGAACTGGGCAGAAGTCAGATCTAGTGAGGGAGGGGACCAAGAGAGTCCTGGAGTGTGCTGAGATAAGGAGAGCAGGATCTGCTGGAACTCCTAGTCAGTGCCTTGCCAACAGAGCCAGCCCTCCAACCCCACAGTCCTGTTTGACTCCCTTTACTACCGGACTAAAGCTAAACTCCCAACAACCCCGGGAAACACCAAGGGAGTCAGGTGCCTCCCACCCCCCAGTTCAGGGTGAGCAAGGCCAGGCCCAGAGCCAGCGGGGCTGCGGTGCTATGGCTGTCCTCCAAAGCCCCCAGAGAGGAGGCACCTGGTGGCTGGCTGGTGTCCAGAGAAGCAGGGTTAGCAAAGGAGAGTGGCTTTATCCGAAAGGGGAGCTGGGGGTGGTGGGGAGCATAAGACAACACAGGTCCCCTGACTGAAAATGGGACAAAGGTAGCAGACCCTGACCTAAGGCCTGGGAGGAGAGCAGAAGAATACACTCCTCCATGCCCCCCCCCCGCCCCCATCCCACTCCCGACTCACCCAACTGCTCTCTGAAGTGACCCACCCATTCCCTCCGCCTAAATCCTCTCCCTCCCTTGGCCTGCTTTAGGCCTGACCCTCCCCGGGGGAGCTTGAATTGATTTCTTGCTTGTCCATCCCAGACCCCGGGGGGTGGCGGCCAGGATTAATTAATATTTGTAAAGTGTTCCAGAGATCCTGGGACCAGGGACCCAGGGGCGCCAGATGAGCTGAGCAGGAAATTGACAGGGAGAGGCAGAGAGAAGGTGGGCAGCCGCCTCGGACGCCTGGAAGGGGAGGAGGCAGGACAGGAGAGAGCTGTGAGGAAAAGGTGCGATTTCTCAAAGGGGCAACAGGTCTCGAAGTAGAGGATTACGGGCTCAAGGCAGAGCCCACCCCACCCCCCACAGCCCCGCCCTACGCCCGGGGCCTGTCACGTCCAGCCCCGAGGCCTTTCCCCAGCTCCCGCCCCAGGCCCCCGCCAGCCCCCGCCCCGGGACCACCTGCAAAGGAAGTTTCTGGGCCCGTCAGAGGAGCTGCGTGCACTCGAGGGTGGAGGCTTCTCGGAGGAAGGCACCTCCTGCCAACTCCGGCAGGGCACCGACTCCTACCTGGGCAAACATTTAACTTCCTTTCTCTAAAAGCAGGAGGCGAGTCGTTCCCCTGCTCCTTGAAGCTGGGGACGTCCCGGTGGTTTGTCGGAGGCAGGACGCAGGCAACTGGCACCAGGGCCAGCCGCGCCAGCCCCCGTCCGTGCCCCCTCTAACTCACCCCAAAGTGCTGATGAAGCCATTGACAGAGCCCTCGGCGTACAGAGAGACGATGTCTCCTATGTGGAGAAAGCTGGACATCTCGCTCATGGTCGCGGCCCTCGGGGTAGCCGAAGCCCTGGGGGCGCCTGGGGGCGCGAGGCGAGGCTCTGCGTGGAGGACAGAGACGACCAACGGGGTGGGGAGCGGCGCGTCCCCACCTAGGAGCAGGCAGCTTCGCGGGGCCGGGGCGAGCCAGCGGCTACCGGAGCGGAAGGCGGCGCGGCGTGGCCGGGAGCCGGCGGTGGCGTCCGGGTGAGGAGGTGCCGGGTCTGGCGCGCCCGCCGCCCGCCCGCCGGCCGACCCGGCCCGCGCGTACCTGCGGCGCAGAAGGAGCAGGAAGTCTGGGGCCGCCACACACACACATGCAAACCCCGCCCGGGAGGCGGGGAGGCCACACCCCGGACCCCCCCACCGCGGCCCGCCCCCCGACACCCACGTGCGCCGGCCGGCCTCCCGCGCCCTACACCCCGCGCATCGGCGAAACTCCGAGGCGTGTTGGCTTCCAGCAGCGTCTCTGGGATGGATCTTCCGTTCCAGAAAGTCCCCAGACAGACTCGCGGAACCGCCACCTCTCGAAACCCAGCCTTTGCCGGGGCGGTCCGCCCTCTGGGTTCCCTGAACCATCCGCTTTTCCGTCCTCAGGTCACTGGAGCCAGTATGGGCGCCCGGGGAAAGGGCAGCCAGCCGGCCCGTGAGTCGCCCACGGAGGACCCGGGAGAGCGCCCTGGCTGCGGCTGGCTGCCCCTCGGCCCCTCGCCGTCTTTGCACCCAGCAGAGTGCCGTCTCGCGCCCAGAGGCGCTCGCATTCCTTCACAGCGCAAACTGGGATTCATTTTTCTCAACGTGAACAGCCTTTTCATTGCACAATAGAAAGTGCTCGGGCTTGGAGGGGAAATGAAGCAATGGGGTGGGTTTTGTTTTTTCTCTCCACATTCCTGTGTACAAAGAGATCCAACTTCCGAATCAGTTCAGCCGCTCCCTCCCGAGAAGTTGGCTCCAAAACTCTTGGCTCTTTCCGTCTTCTTTAAAGAGGAGGAGGCGGGGGAGAAAGCTACCTTCGCTAGTTAATAGCGCACCACGCCAACAATGACAAGGCCAGTTGCCGGCCTCTGGAAGTGACCCGCTGCGCTGTCGCCGCCTTCAGACTCACGACCCCAGCTCCCCTACTTTCTGATCAGTTCCCGGGTGCTCGGGTGTTTGCTTCCTAGTACATTTATTTGAAGTCGTGGCAGGGAGTGCCCCCTGCCACCCGCATCCCATCACACTTCCTTCTGAACCACCTCCTCTTCACCCGACTTCCTGGGGAGGGGAGGCTTGTCCCTGGGAGAAAGGGAGGAGGGGACTGGAATACTGAAGGAAGAAGAGAGACCGGGGGCGCTGAGGCAGCTAAGAGCAGCGAGAAGGCTGCTGACTCAGGGGGAGGGAGAGGAGTCCCTGGGTGTGTGGGGAGGAAGGACACCTCTAGGATTGTGAGTTCGGTGTCTCACAGCTTTTCTCCAGGACCCGCAGTTACAAAGAATTTAACATCAGACCAGTCCATACCAGACCAGTCCAGACCAGTTCATCTGTGTATAAGCAAAACAATAGTTTCTCAAAACAATAGTCGCCCTATGACCTGTGATACACTCTGATATTTTGTTCTAGTTCAGTGTTTTTTGTTTCTTAACAGAGATTGTGACCCACTAAATTGCTTCTTCAAATGTACCAAATGGGTTGCAAACTGCAGTTTGAAAAACCCCACCCTGCCAAGAAGGAATGGCCGAAGCCTGCAGAAGGAGCACCGACCTCAAGGTCATACGGCAGCAAGTTCAACTGGAACCTGAAGACCAGTCCCTGAGTCCTAGCCTTCTGCGTATTCTCCTCTCCACAGCCTGGCACTGCACTAAACTGCAGCTGTCTACTCTTGGAGCCCTCTGGGAAGGGCCAGCCCCTGGAACAAGCACACTAGCTTCCAGAAGTCAGGCCTCCACTGACTTCCTGCAATAAAAACATATACATTCATTCCATAAGCATATATTGGTGCCAGGCCTCTGCTGGGCACCAGGCTCTGATCAAGCTGCCAGCCCCAGACCAATCTTCCTTTCCTCTTCCTCAGGCAGTGAAAATGAAGAGGGGCATTCTAGCAACATTCTCCAATGGCTGCACTCAGGACACATGACTTTCTTGCTCCAGCCACATCTAGAAATCATGCCCTTCCTCTCCCAGTTCTTAAAAAATGGTTCTAGAACCCAGCAAGGTCTCTTGGCCAGAAAGAGGTCAGGCCTATCTCACCCAAAGACATTCATGCCCTGACTGGTGTGGCTCAGTGGGTTGGGCGTCATCCCACAAAGCAAAACTTCACTGGTTCTTTTCCGGGTCAGGGCACATACCTGGGTTGCAGGCCAGGCCCCCAGTTGGGGGTGTGCAAGAGGCAACACGTTGATGTTTCTCTTCCTCTCCTCCCTTCCTTCCCCTCCCTCTAAAAATAAGTAAATAAAATCTTTTTTTTTTTTAAGCACATGCAACCCTCCCCTGGGAGCACTCTGAGCCTCTGTCCCTCCACCAACCAAGACTCAGAGCAGGGAGCGCAATTCCCATCTGACTGAGGAGTCCCCATCAAGACATCAGCGCCTGTCTTCCACCACCACGCTGCTTCTAGGTATCTTTCAGGAAAGTGAGGTTCATGTTGCATGCCCAAAGGAGCCACCCCTGGTTCACCTGCTTCTGCAAATCACCTTCACTGTAAGCTCATTTATAGACAGGGTCCCGCAGAAGTAAGGCTTGCTTGAGTGTGGTTGGTAGGGTAATAATATGAGTGTAATAATTTAGTTTTAATTTGAACATTTTGCCTAAAATGTCATATGTTGTACTTGAATGTGATACTGTTATGTTACAGAATTACATGCTTATGATTTTGTTATAAAAGATTTTGTAAGAAAAAGGGGGCTTTATTTGTGCCAGACCCTGTATCTGGGTTCTAAGTTAGATTTTGTTTAATGAAAGGTTCGGTGGATTAGAAAAAATATTTGAGACAGATGATACAGCTCCAATGAGTTCACTTCCTGCTCCCTTGCTTGAAATCCTCCTGTATCTCTTCATCACCCACAGAATAAAGTCTACATGCCTTAGCTCAGCACTCCAGGCCCCATCGGTCCCCACCCTCCCCACTCCTGCACCCTCGGCAGATATGAAGGTTGCTGCTCCAGGAGGACCCATGCTGTCGTTAACCTAAAAATAAAAGGCCTTTCAAAGTGAGAAGCAACGAGCCTTGATTTGAGATCAGTAAGAGTAGCTAGTCGGGTTCATGCAGAAGACCAAGTAACGTTCTGATTAGGAGACAAGGATAATGGCATTTATGAGAAGTGAAGGGGAGCAACTACGTCCATAGAAGGAAGGCATTTCTATCGGTTTAGATAAGATAATATGGTGCTATTAATTCTAAACAGTGTCTTTATGTTTCAGTCCAGAAGTCCTATCTGCTTTATTTTTATCTTTGCAAAACTGTTCTTTGAGGAAACAAGGGTGTTTAGGCCCAGGCTATAGGTTATTTTGCCTTGGTTTTGTTCTAAGATTTTATTTTTTTGTTTTTAGAGAGTGAGGAAGGGAGGGGTGAAAGAAAGGGAAAGAAACATCAACGTGTGGTTGCCTCTCACACGCCCCCCACTGGGGATGCAGCCTGCAAGCCAGACATGTGCCCTGACTGGGAATTGACCTGGCAACCCTTTTGTTCACAGGCTGGTACTCAATCCACTAAGCCACACCAGCCAGGGCTATTTTACCTTGTTTTAACATACAAAGTTTTGACACATAATACATGTAAGGCAGTTCCTCTGGCCTGGCAGCTGAAGCTCCATGTCAAGGTGGCTCCATTGATAATACTGTTTTCCCTGTCAATAGCTCGAGAGCGCAGGCTCCGACTCCCACAGGCCTGGGTTTGAGTCCCAGACCTGCCACTTTCCAGCAACAGTTCTCAGCTTGTTTTCTCGTATGTTAAACAGGGAGAGCATGGTACTGACATGTAAGGGACATGGACAAAGTCATCAGCACAGCATCCCCGGCTAAGAAGGTCTGGGTGCGTTCACTCTCATTTCCCCAGCATCTCCTGCCCCGTCCCTGTCCCCGGGCTGACGTGGAGGAAGGAGGTAGAATAGAAACGAGGAAGTCCCGAGACACTGCAGCTGTTGTCAGTCAGCATCCTCACTTTCAAACTTGCACGCCAGAGCTCTGTTTCACCTTTGCCTCATTATAATAATTAGCATTGTGGTTTCCTTCCCTCCCAGGAGTAGAAGCTTAGGTAAAACCTATAAAGCCTGTGACCATTCAATAGAAGAGAGCCATTCCCCAGCCTGAGATGGCCCATTCCCATGTCTTGGGATGACAAAGCCAAGAGAACCAAGGCTGAAGCTACGATCCCTTTGTTTTCTGGAAGAAATGAGGATTTTGTGAGTCAGGATGGTTTTGACTTTGGAAGTTGTAAGATATGTGTTTACTTTGGAATTAAATATTTTAGTGTAACTTTATAACTGCATTTCTGCTCACAATTCTTAATTGGTAAAATGCAGTTCTTGACTGTAATGATGTGCTTTCTGCCAAGTGGTTACTCACCTTGGTTTGCTGTGTTGAACTGTGAGTACAACAGATCACGGCATTCCTCTTTAACCTCATTGGGTTCTTCCTGCCTCTTTGCCTGACCACTTCAGCTGCAGGGAGGTGTGGGGCCATTTCGGGATTTGGTCTCTAATTTACTGGCTCCTGATTGTCAGGTTTTCCACTTATTTCCTCAGATATTTTGATAGTATTGGCTCTGGTGGGCGTTCCTGGTTTTAGGCTGTCTCCTGTTTCTCAGAGGATTTATCAACTATGATGCCAGAAAATTTTTCTCACTTGCTTCACTTACCTTTGTGTGGTCCATTCAGTTCTTTGTGGCCACCAAGAGCCCGGACCCCATCTCCCTCTGCAGCAACGTGGTTCCCTCCACACGTCTCCCTTTTATTTCCCATGGTCAGGATAAAGTTTCCTTCCCTGAAGTACCAGAACACCAATAAATATGTTTTAAATTTTTTATTGATTTTTAGAGTGAGACACATCAATTTGTTGTCCCATTTATTGATGCATTCATTGATTGATTCTTTTTTTTTAATTTATTTAACTTTTGTTCAAGTACAGTTTTCTTTCTTGTATTCCCAGCCCTGCACCCCCCAGTGCTCCCCACCCCCCTCCCATCTCCGCCCCCCGTCTTAGTCATTGTCCATGTGTCTTTCATACTTATTCATGTGAGTCCACCCCCTTTTACTCTGTGCTTCTCTCCCCTCTACCCTCTGGACCCTGTCAGCACGTTCTGTATTTCACTGTCTTTGGTTACATTTTGCTTGCTTGTTTGCTTTGTTGTTTACATTGCTGTTAAAGGTGATATATGGTATTTGTCTTTTGATTGATTCTTTTTAAGTATTTTTATTGATTATGCTATTACAGTTTTTCTAATTTTTCCCCTTTATTCCCCCTCCACCCTGTCCCCCCAACCCTCCAGCATTCCCCCACCCTTACTTCATCTCCATTGGTTGTACGTATAAGTTCTTTGAGTCCTCTGTTTCCTATACCATTTTTTATCTCTTCCCATCCATTTTATGCCTATTAATTATGCTTCTTCTTCCCTGTCCCTTCCCCGCCCCCATTCCTCCCGTCCCCTCTCCACTGAAATCCCTCCATGTAATCTCCATTTCTCTGATTCTGTTCCTGTTCTGGTTGTTTGCTTAGTTTTTGTTTTCGTTGTTTTTCTTTTCTTTTAGGTTCATTTGTTGATAGTTGTGAGTTTGTTGTTATTTTTCTGTTCATATTTTTATCTTCTTTTTCTTAGATAAGTCCCTTTAACATTTCATATAATAAGGGCTTGGTGATGATGAACTCCTTTCACTTGACCTTCTCTGGGAAGCACTTTATCTGCCCTTCCATTCTAAATGAAAGCTTTGCTGGGTAGAGAAATCTTGGTTGTAGGTCTTTGCCTTTCATGACTTCAAATACTTCTTTCCAGTCCCTTCTTGCCTGTAAGGTTTCTTTTGAGAAATCAGCTGATAGTCTAATGGACACTTCTTTGTCGGTAACTGTCTCCTTTCCTCTTGCTGCTTCTAGGATTCTCTCCTTATCTTTAATCTTGAGTAATTTAATGATGATGTGCCTTGGTGTATTCCTCTTTGAGTCCAACTTCTTTGTGACTGTTTGGGCTCCCTGGACTTCCTGTAAGTCTATTTCCTTTGCCTGATTGGGGAAGTTTTCCTTCATTATTTGTCAAATAAGTTTTCAATTTCTTGCTGCTGTTCTTCTCCTTCTGGCACCCCTATGATTTGGATATTGGAACATTTCAAGTTGTCCTAGAGGTTCCTAAGTTTCTCTTCATTTTGGGGGAGGAGGGATTCTTGTTTCTTTCTTTTCTTCTGGATGGATGTTTATTTCTTTCCTTTGTACCAAATCGTTGCTCTGAGTCCTGGTTTCCTTCCTGTCACTATTGGTTCCCTGAATATTTTGCTTTATTTTACTTTGGGTATCCTTCATTTGTTTTTTCATTTTTCAACCCAGCTCAATCAGATCTGTGAGCATTTTGATTACCAGGACTTTAAGTTCTTCATCAGATAGGTTGGCCATCTCCTCATCACTTAGTTCTCTTTCTGAGGTTTTGCTCTGTTCTTTCATTTGGGCCATATTTCTTTGCCTTGGCTCAGCTGATAGGTTGTAAGGGGGTGGGGCCTTAGGTGTTCACCAGGGCAGGGCAACCCCCTTTGCTGCAGTTGGGTGCTGCCTGTGGGGGAGGGACCAAAGAGGGAACAGTGCAGCCTGCCTGCTTGTCTCTCGCCCACTTTTCAACTCCTGTGTGAGGCTAGGAGTATCTCCCACCAGGACAACCCAAGCCATTGCCCACAGTCAGCTCTGAGTCTCAGTTTTCCCCTGAAGTCAGCCCGTCCTGCGCAGCCCTTGGAGCTCAGCACCCAGCCCCACCCCCACAGTCTGGGTGCTGCACCCCCAAGGTTCTTCTGAGTCGGCCCACGTGGTCCACTGCCTTACCAGTCTGGTTGTTCTGGTCAATTTTTTCTTTAATTTCTTGATTGTTGGAGTTCCATGCAGTTTGATTTCCTGGCAGTTTGGTTGTTTATTGATTTTAGATTGGTTGTTATCTACCTTTTGGTTGTGTGAGGAAGTGAAGGGTTTCTACCTATACCTCCATCTTGGCCAGGACTTCATTGGTTGATTCTTGTATGTGCCCTGAGTGGGGATCAAATGGGCAACTTTGGTGTATCAGGATGATGCTTTAGCCAACTGAGCTACTGGGTCAGAGCCTTGTAAATATTTTTATTAAATATTTTAACAAATAATAATGTTAAATAAATATATCAGAAATATAGTGAGTGCCCTGTACCTTTCCTCCAGCTTTGTCAAATCTTAATATTTTGCAAAATTTGTTTCAATATATTTTTAAAGAATGAAACCTTAAGGATTCAGTTGAAGTTCCTTAGGAACTGCTCCCCAATGGTATTCTCCAAACCCCCCCCCACCCAGAGTTGACCCTTGCCCTGATTTGGGTGGGTCAACACAGTGGACGGGTGCCATATGGGTATGTCCCTAGACAGTGCATGCTCTCACTCCAGGGTTTTACATTTTACATAAATGGCATCTCCCCACGTGTATCCTTTGATACACGGAGCTGCCATGTGATAGTTCACTTCCTGACCACATCACAATTTGTTTATCCATTTTGTGGGTAACCATTAAAGCCCTATCTAAGTTTTTGCTATCACAACTATGTTGCAATAAACATTCTTGTCTCTGTGCATACATGTGACTATATCTAGGGCAGCATTGTTCAGACTATGTATTGAGATGTATTAATGAGTCATGAAATTAATTTAGTGGGTGAAGATTAGCATTTTTAATACTCAGAATTGATTAGAAAATATCAACATGCATCACACATCCTCAGTAACATTAGAGTAAAAGTGTGTGTGAGGCAAGTGTGTGGTATGTGCCTTCTGGAACACAGTGTGTGCTTCTTGAGGGTACTTGTCAACAAGTTTGAAAAACTTTCTTCTAGGGTGAGAACTCAGAAAGTGGGTTTGCTGGGTAATAGAGAAGGTGTATTGCCAACTTCCTATAATTGACAAACTCTCTCCCAAGTGGCTTTTCTAATTCACCTTCTTGCCAGCCCCTAGGAGTGTGCCCCTGACCCACACCCTTACCAACACTGGTGTTGTCAGGCTTTTTAACATGGAATGTCTTATTCTGAACTAGCAGAGAATGTACCATGGGCCATCTTGAAATGTAACGATCTCTCTCCTATTTGGCCTCCACAGTAAACTCTGAGCTCCTGGACCAGGAAGCTGTGTCCACTTCACTTCTTATCTCCAGGCCAGGCTGGGCGTGGTACAAATGCTAAATAATCCTGAGTGGAACTGAACTATCAGGGGAAGGAGGGTGGGGAAAATATATATATAAATTATACCAAGAGGCCAAGGGACACTGTGGGAGTCACGGCATCAGTATCAGGCACCTGGTCCCCCAAGTGGGAAGAGGAGCTTCCAGAAATGCTCCAAATAGTGGGAAAGGAGAAACTGATGGGCCCCACCCCTCCTGAGTGGCTTGAGTGGGGTACTGCTATGCTGGGGCCAAGTTTAAGCCCAGGAATGAGGCTTCCACAATCTCCATAACAGGCAGTCTGCCTGGTCCAGGCCCCAGCTCATGTCTGGGTGCCTCCCAGCACCCAGCAGTCCCACCTCCACAAAGGCAGCCTCTCCTAGACGGGACGGGGAGCTTCGGTCGGGAACCCCAGACTCAGAATTTACAGGAGCCAGTGCTTTCAAGGGGCTTCTGGAAGGGGGAACTGAGGGGCAGGAGCTGGATTAGGGGAAATTTTTTTTTATCATATCTCTTGTTTAAACATTTGAATTTTGGACTATGTGGAAATATAACCTCTAACCAAAAAGAAAGAAGAATAAAGATGTCCACAGCATCACACCCAAATTCCAAGAGCCAGCAGGAAGACCTCCTCCAGGAAAGGCACGTGCTCTGGTCTTCATCCAAGCTGGGCCTGAGCAGACCCTGGACTCAGAAGATAACAGTGTGTGTGGAGGGGGCGGGGCATATCGATGATTGAATTGGAGTATGAGGAGGGGCCCCCAGCCCAGAACCCTAGGCCCCCTCCACCAGCATGCTCCCATACCACCACCACAGCTGCCTTCTGGAGACTTAACTCCCAGCTCTTCTGTGTGACTTTGCATAAGGTACAGACCTCTCTGGTCTCAGGCTCCTCCTTATAGAGAATTCACATCAGCTTCCCAGATTTCAGCCTTGGTTCTGACTATTCTTTAAGCTCCTTCTGGCCAGCCCTGGCTATGACTGGGAGGATAGGACCTGCCCCCGCCATGCCATCCTGTGGTTTGGGGCAGATAACAAACAGGGAGTTCTCAAGGCCTTTTTCTGCTCCTTACATCCAATAAGAGGGCAGAGCCAGAATCAGTGGGGCGGAGCCAGGCCAGAAGGACTGACTCAGTGCAGTAGCCACCCAGCCAGGCCACCTGATGTGGGTGCGGTGCCAGCCCAGGCCCACTGGGGTTCCCAGAGAATTCCTTCCCCATGCCATAAACAGCCCTGGGCCTGGGCGGGCACCCCAGCCTGCAGTAACTACTTATCCACAGCCAGGGCCGCCGCCCCAGGAGCCATCGGTAACGCTCACAAACATTCTCCCTCACACACTCTCACCCTTCCTGATACACTCTCACTCACACATTCTCACTCTCCCTCACATACTCACACTCACTCATACACTTTTTTGCAGACTCACACACTCATCCTCTGGGGAGCCTGGAAGGGGACAGACTTGTTCTGGCGACCTCCACCTCACCTCCACCAGTCATCAATATCTTCTCTATTTCAGATAGTGCTGACCTCCCACCACATGCAAGGGACAGGAGAGGACGCCCACTAGGAATGGGACCAGCTGAGCCTAACATGTGGTCCTGGCTGGTGGAGGAAAAGGTAAAAGAATAAGTTGCTGGGGTTCCCTCTGGTCACAGAAGAAGGTGTTGTCCTCCCCACCTTCTAACGTTAGCCTCTTGAGAGAGAAGTTCCTCGGTTCTGGAGTCCTGAAACCAAGGCCCCTGCTCCTGGTTGTGCCCCTCCTTTGCCCAGAGGTCCTGGCTGGCAGGGAACGTGTGACCCTTCCCGGGGCACCTTCACGATCAGTAAAAAGCCAAGTCCTAGAGCAAGACCCCTGAGTCCTGCTCAGCCACTGGCCAGCTGTACAGTGAAGCTGCCCAGCTTCTTGCACGTCAGTGTTCTGGGTGAAAAATCAGAATACAGGCCTGGTGCTGACCATGTGAGGTGCAGCTGATCAATGTATCTCTCACACATTGGTGTTTCTCTTCCTTTTTTTTTTCAGTTAAGATTTTTTATTTATTTGGTTTTAGAGAGAAGGGAAGGAAAGGAGAAAGAGAGGGAGAAAAACATAAATGTGGAAGAGATACATTGATCTGCTTTTTTTCGTGCACCCCAACTGGGGACCTGGACTGAAACCCAGGCATGTGCCCTGACTAGGAATCGAACCGGCGACCTTTTGGCTCTCAGGCCTGCACTCAATCCACTGAGCCTCACCAGCCGGGCAAATAAAATCTTAAAACAATTAACAACAACAACAACAAAAGACAGAACTGAGCCCTGGCTGGTGTAGCTCAGTGGATTGAGCGCGGACCTGTAAACCAGGCGATCGTGGTTCGATTCCCAGTCAGGGCACATGCCTGGGTTGTAGTCCAGTTCCCTGCAGGCCAACTCCCAGCAGGGGACGCACGAAAGGCAACCATACATTGATGTTTCTCTCCCTCTCTCCTTCCCTTCCCCTCTAAAGATAAATAAATAAAAATATTTAAAATAAAAAAAAAAAAAGACAGAACTGTATTAGTGAGATCCTGGCAGGTGACTAAAGGAAGGGTAATGCATGGATGGACTTGCCCAGGTGCGGGCAGGGGCAAGGGCCCTGGAGCTAGCAGCTGCTGGATTCATACCACCCCAGCCTGAAAGGGGATCAGCAGAACAAATGAACCCCACACCTCTCTCTCCTCCTGCCCTCCTGTCTCTTATCAGCACCTCCCATTGGCTCAGAGGATAAGGAACCCGGGGATTCAGGTGTCTCAGGACACAGAGCCAGGAGAGAAGGGAGGACAGTGGATTTGGAGGGCTGAATGGAGACTATCCAGCATAAGTAACTACTTTGTCAAACATTCAGCTCAGACAGCAAACATTCTCTGTAATTGTCTTTGCTTTCATAGTCTTCAGGGTTCTTAGTAAAGAGAAGTGCTTGAGATCTAAAGAAATGAACCTCTAATGGTGGAATTTTGTTTTATAGGATGACCAAGGAGGGGACATTCATGAGACAGAAGATTTTATTGAGTTCTCCACAAACCAGGCCTCTGAGTTCCATCCCCAAATGAATAATCAGTTGTTGAGTGTCCGTTACACCCACTGGCCAGGAGGGTACAGGGGTTGGGCTGGGCTGCAGACCCCCCTGAGTTCTGAGCCTCAGCTGGGGGGCAGTGGAGGCTGTTTGATTAGTTTCCAGTTGCCTTGTGAGCTGCCATCACCCACTCCTGATGCCCAGGTCAGGACCTTGGCTGGAGGCCCCAAGAAAAGAGGAGGCCTCAGGCAATTCCTTCTCTTTCCAGACTGGGGAAAGGTGCCCCACACCATGAGGGGAAGCTGCCCTAGCCTCAGTGAGTGTGTCCAGACCTCTAAACCTCACCTGGCAACAAGGAAGGCAGGTGAGGGGCAGGACCAACATCAGCCCTGTGATCCTTTAGCAAAGAGACCAGCATGAAAGGCCTCCCTGAGGCCAGGGCCAGGGCCAGGGCCAGGTGGGAGCAGCCTTTGTCTGGCAGGAGACAACAGGATGACATCAAGTGCACCTGGGCTGGGCCCTGGGCTCCAGCTGCATCCCACACCCACCTTGGCAGGATTGAGGCCCTGTGAGCTGGCCCCTGCCCAGGCTGCCTAGCCAAAGTTTGAACTGGCCAAAATAAAGGGGTTCAGCCACCAAACAGGACCTGCTCCTACACCAGGTTTGCCAGCCTCTGTTTCTAAAACATTCAGAAGGAAGAGATCATGCAGCAAGGGGTGTGCTATGCCCTTCTAAGAGGGCAGGGAGGGGTCAGGGCCGAAGCACTCTGGAGGGAAGAGGGAGAGAAAGGCCTGCTGTTTGCCCAAGAGCTGAGCAGACACTGGGGCCCTTGTCCTGGGGCAGTGGGGGAGGCTGCTGGCCAGATGGAAAGCAGCAGGGGAGAGAAGGGAGTCATGGGCTGAGAAATCAGCCTCTTCCTTCCCACCCCCCAACTTCCCCACCAGCTCCCAGGCTAGATTGAAAGGAAGACAGAGGCCACACTGAGGCCTGGTGAGGTGAAACCCCCACTCCCACCCAGACAGCAGAACTGCAGCAGGCAGCCTGGGGTTCCTCAGAAGCACCTTAAGGTGCGAAGCAAGGTGCTGCTTTCCTGGGGTGGAGATGCTGCAGAAACCCTCAGGGTCTGCACCTGCAAAGCTGGGCTAGCTTTTCTCTGGAAGGGGTGCTCCTGGTCTGAAGAGAACAAACCCAGCCTTGCACCTTGTGGGGAAAGCAGTCTGGTGAGGAGGTCTGCGTCCAGCCACTTGACAAATATCAATTGAGTCTGTGCTGGGTACAGGGCACTACACAGGACAGTAGGGTGAGGGCTCCCGGAGGGCCTAAGTGCCCCAGCCGCCATGGCGACTGCCCAGCCCAGCCCAGCCCCCGCCCCTCAGCAGGCCTTCTACAAACCTCAGCAGCTGCTTCCTTTGGTTGGCATTGATGTCATTCTACACCCTCTTTCCAAATGTAGCCTCTCCCAGAGCAGCCCCCAGTACATCAACCAACCTTGGCAGCAAAGAAGAGTCCCCAAGACAAGGCACTTGGGACTGGAGCCAGAGGGTAAACAATATTAATTAAACCATTGCCCACACCTGCTGCTGACCCCTAGGTGGCGCTATGGCTGCATTAGTGCACTTTGCCTCAACCCCACCATCATTTTACAGATGAGGAAATCGAGGCTCCCAGGGTTGAGGGGACATGACTGCAATGGAGCAGCAAGTTGATTGCTCCCACTATACAGACGGGAACAAACTTAGCCATCTAACAGGCTGGCGGAGCTTGTATAACTGGCAACATGTCCCTGTTTTGCAAATAAGTAAAACTCAGGGCTGGGGGGTGGTGGGATGGGGGGGCAGTGGTGCAGGGCAGTAGGGATTTGCTTAATGTCACACAGCTAGTGCATTACAGAGATGGAACTCAAACTCAGACCTGAGCCCAGAGCCTGCAGGCTTGATCTTCACTCTGCAGAGTCACACACAGGAAACCTGGGGGTGGGGTCTTTGTTCACTCAGAGGTTAGGCACCGGGCAGAGGGCTGTTCTTTGCCCTCAGAGACCCTGCCCTGTGTCTGGGAGGAGCCTCCCCAGTGGGACAGTAACCCCACCAAGGCCTATGCTTCCATCCTCCACTGACAGTTGCCACCTAGAGCTCTCCTCTGAGTGCATCCTCCCGGCCCCCTCTGACTTGAGCCAGGCGGACATCCACACCCAGGGTAGATTGTCCTGGGTGCCATGGTCTGTGGGCCACACAAAGCTACACCTGCCCCGACGCAACGCCACTGTGACCCATTAGCAGTCTCTTTGTCCCAACAGATAAAATGTACTGCAGGAGGAAAAGAGGTTAGACGGCAGGGAGAACTACCTGGTTGGCCAGCACAGGAGATTCAGGGATTGGTCGGCGAGGGTTGGGGACTTCATCAGGAGAGGAATATTCCAGGCTGTCAGAGTAAAAATACAAATTCTGGAGTTCCAGACGAATGAGGTTCTTAAGCTTGTCCAGCCCCCTCCCCTCAGGGCCTGAATACCGGGAGCAGGAAGGTGGCCTCCAGACTAGTTCACCCCCCCCCCCCCCCCCCCCCGACCACATCCACCAGCTCACACTGTTCCCATTCACACCAGGAGGAATTAGCACTGACGTGGGTTTCCTACTGTTCCTTCGTTTTTGTTGATCACTCACTCTTCACTCCAGCCCTCTGAGAGGGCTGCTGTTATTATGTCCACTTGACAGACAAGGAAACCATGGCCCAAGGGCTTCTCCAGGTCTCTCCACCTTCCCAACATCTGTGCACCCTTGAAGGCTCAGCTCAAACGTCCTCTACCCCAAGTGCTCCTGCCAAGGAACTCTGCTCCTCCCCAAGCAATCAACACACAAAGGCCACTCCTTTTTGGAGCCCGGGCTCTCCAAACTGACTTGCCACTTTCTAGCTCTTGACCTTGAACAAAGGCCTTCCTCACACCTCAGTTTCCTTACCAGTTAAATGGAGATGATGCAATACCAACCATAGGTCGTGGTGAGTATTTGGCACGATGGCAGACAGACATCACGCCCCGCCACCGTTGCCTGACGCAGAGTAGGCACTTAACAGGGGCCGTTGTCATTGCTAAACCTGTTACATACACTCTCTGATGGCACCTCAGCACCCAGACTCTGCGGATGTCATCCCAGGCCTGAACTTACAAGTTCACTGAGGACTCCTCCTGATATCTCTGCCTTGGTCTGGGTCCCCCAGGATGCAGTCCCTGAGACAGAGACTCAAGGACATGTAAATTAGTGGAGGGGACCACTGTAAATGTCAGCAGAGGAGTAGGAGGCAGGGAATGGGTGGATGTCAACAATGGATGTAATACCCACCCAGTTGCCACTCCCAGTCACTACCCGGAGCTGGACAGCTGGGTCAGTCTCTGATGTGCCCTCCCCGCACCAGCCAGTAGTCCTAGTATTAACCAAGGCCTCAGCTGCCCACAGCTCTGTGCTCTGGTGACAGACTATCCTGTCCTCGCCCAGCTCCAGCCCCGCTCAGCCAACAGACTTGGGGATGGAAGGCCAGGCCTTGGAGGCATGGGCACCAGGGGCCGAGGGTAGGGCCTGGCTCAGGGCCAGCAAGAGGACCAGGTGGGAACCAGGGATACCTTAGTCCTGGCCAAACAGAAGGGACCAGAATGGAGGTGCCAGCTAGCAGCTCGTCGATCAGGTGACTGGCTGGTCCCTGCCAGCAGGGTAAGCCAAGCACTTCCTAGGGGCAGGTGGGCAAGCTCCCCTTTTGGATTTTCAGAGCCCATGGGGCCACTCTAGGCTTGGTCCAGCCCAGGAGGGTTTAGCCGGGGACACAAGAGGGAAGGGGACCACAAGAAAAATCAGGAAAGGTGTGGGGGCGGTGTTCCAATTGCTATTGCTGCAGAACAAATCCCGAACTCAGCAGTGTGAAAAAAAATAGCCATTTAGTTTTGATCAAAGTTTCACGGGGAAGGGCCTGGCTAGGCCGGCCTCACTCAGGGTCTCATGTGATTGCTGTCAGATGTTGTCTGAGCCGGAGTCATCTGGAAGGCTCCGGGCGGGATGTGCAGGAAGCTCCCTCCCGGGGCTGGCAGGTGGCACTGACTCAGGGAGGCTCAGTGGGTGCTGCGGATCAGAGCGATGCTACGTGGTCCCTCCAGCTGGGCAATCTCAGGGCAGCCTGACTTCTGACACAGGTGTAAGAACAAGTGTTAGAAGCACGTGGTACCTGGGTGGCCTCCACAGCCACATGGTCTCACTGCCACTGTGCTTCACTGACAGAGGCAGGCATGGCCCCCTCGGATTCCAGGGCAGGAGGACAAGAAACCCACCCCTGCCCGGGAAGTGTGCCAAAGGATGCTGAGCTTTTAAACTATGGTAACATCTCAGAATGGGGCTCTCTGCCTGTGCTAAGAGGAACCTCACAGGTCATAGGCCCTGGAATGACACCCAGAGACCTAGCTGGCACCCACTCTACACACTTGAAGACTGGCACCTGAAGAATTCAAAGCTCTGCCCCATCATGCCTGTCTGTCCCAATGAAGACTGAAGAGTCCTCAGGCCCTGAGGAGTCAGGGCCGTCAGCAAGCTGGTGAGGTATGTGGTGGGGCTGGGGGTGTGTCCCAGGGGCATTTGAATGTGTACATGTGTGCACATAAGCACTTGAGAGTGTGGACGGATGTGAGAAGGTTACTGTACACTCCAGAAGATGTGGTCCCCTGTGACCAAACTCTCCTCCCCTGGAACACAGGTTTTGCAGGTACCATGGGAAAGCTGAGGCAGGACCATGGGGAGGAATGGGCTTCGGGAGGGTGGAGGTGAGTCAAGAGTGTGTCCTGTGGCAGGGTGGGGGGTGGCGCTGGTTCTCTGATCCTGGGGTCTTGCGGCTTAGGGCTTGTGAGAAGCTGAGCTATGGCCGATCAATAAAAACGATTGACAGCTTCCTGGCAGCACTCTGTCAACCAGCGAAATACCTGTGGAGAGGCGGTGGGGCTGGGTGGGGTGTCAGGGAAGCCAGGATAAGTCCATGGTCCCCCCAAATCCTCCCTAAGGCCAGGGGGTGTGACGCCCCTTTGGTACCCTGCCTGTCCCTGTGATCCCAGAAGCTGGGATCCGGCCCACCCCGTACCACAGCGTCCCAGGGCAAAGTGCCCAAGGCGTGGCAACCTGTTACCCAGTCCCCCTCATCCCCAGGGACTGTCGCAGCTGTACTCCTGACAGGCTGTCAATTGAGATTGGTTCAGTGAGTGAGGGATGGGTGTATGTTGAGTTGGTGGTGGGCAAGGGTCTGCCTTGGCCCCCAGTCTCGGCCCCTTGCTCCTCTGCTGGGTCTCGGGGTAGGGTGGCTGACCAGCCTTGTGCCCTCTCCAGAGCCCACCCAGGCCCTCAGGCACTTCCTGAGCAGCAGGACACTTACTGTCCTGCCTGGCCCTGGAAGGGGACAGCTTATCAAGGGGAAAGGACACTTTGCTCAGGCCTGGCCATTTGCCTGGGCCAGGGGTGCCATGCACAAGGCTGGGCAGGCAGAGCAGGAAAACCCTGTGAGCAGATGGGGGTGGAAGGTCCGGGGAGGGCAGGTGAGCAAGGCTCTGTGCCTGGCCTGGCCCCTCTCAGAGGCCCCCTCAGGCCCTCTCTTCCTCCACAAGTATACCTGCTCTCCACTCCCCTCCTGCTTCTCTGACTCCTGGCAGAGCTTCTCATTCACTCTCTTCATTTATTCCCTCATTCAGTCATTGAAGCAATGCTTACGTGACACTTGGCATGCGCTGGTGAGGCCCTAGGCCCTGAGGACACAGCAGCAAACAGGACAAGCAACAACCTGACCTCATGAAGCTTATATTCCAGTTGGGAGACAACAGGCACTTACGTAAGTTAAATTCATGATAATTTATTTATGATATGATGAAAACGCTCTGAAGAAAAATAAAGCAGGGCCAGAGTACAGGGAGAGAGACAGTGGTAGGGAAGAGGGAAGATGGATGGTTTTTAAAAGTGGTTAATAAATAACCCTCAGAGAAAGTGGCAGCTAAACAAAGACCTAGAGGAGGTAAGGAAATAAATCACATAAATTACTGGGCGCAAAGACTCAAGGTAGAGGAAACAGCAAGTGCAAGAGCCCTGAGGCAGGAGTGGGCTGTGTGTCCAAGTAGCGACAGAGAGGCCAGGTGACCAGGCACACAGAGCAAGAAGGGCAGCAGGAGAGGGGACGGAGACAGAGGGAGCAGGACGCTGGGGCCTTGTCAGCCCTGGAGACAGAGGGAGCAGGATGCTGGGGCCTTGTCAGCCCTGGAAAGGACTTAGCTCTCACCTGGACAGTGGGGAGGCGAAGCAGGACTTTGAACAGAGGATTTGTGTTTTAGAATAACAGTAGCTCCTGTCACCTAGTGCTTAATATTTCTAAATATTTTTTAAACACTGATCATGTATTAACCCATTTAACCCTCCCAATAACCTTTACTAAAGATAAGGAAACCCACACTAGACAGGTCTCTGCCTAAGTTATGACAGACCAAAAAATGTCTCCAGATTTTTCCAGTGTCTCTTGGTGACAGACCTGCTCCTGGCTGAGAACCACTGCCCAAGTGTTCTCCTCTTTACCCGATCTGCCATTGTCCCAGCTCAGGCCCACGCCTCTCTCACTATGACACTTGTGACAGCCTCCTGAATGGCCCCATCCCCGCTACTCCATCCTCCACTGCACACCCTAACGTGCCACTGTCCCCAGCATACAGCCCTCTGCGGCTCCCACTACCCTGAGGATAAATGCCAGGCCTCTCGGGTTGGCATCCATGGCCCCCTGCGGTCTGGCCCCTAACCGTCTCTCCAGCTCATCCTTGATCCCCTCCTACAGCCTTCCCTCCCTCGCTCACTCCGTGTTGAGTGGCTCTGTGTCAGCCACCATGCTGGACATTTCAGACTTGCTGGCCTTCACGGTGTGTTCCTCTGTCCGCGGCAGGGACAGTGAGTCCCATTAGTCCCGTAACCATAGAACTGTGAGAGCTCCTGGAAGAGGCTGAACTCTGCTGAATGCGTGGGGCAGTGGAGGGCAGCAGGGAGACTGGCAGCGGCGGGCAGAGGTCTGAGAGGACCGGGGAGCTGTGGCTATGATTTGGGCCCAAGTAAAGGTACTGAGAATGCAGTGTGAAGAGGGGTGGGTGGCAGGGAGCACAGGGTTTTAAACGTGAGGAGGTGGAGTGAACAAGGAGGCCCAGGAAAGAGGAGTCCGGGACGGTCCTTGCGTGGGCAGAGAGGTGGAAAGTGGGCTCATCAGAGACTGTGTTGTTAGCAGGTGTGGCCTCTCTCTTCCCTTCCCCTGTCAGAGTCTTCCTCCTCCTGCCAGCCCGAATCCCAAATGGTGCCTCCTCTCTGAAGCCCAAGGGACTTTTCCTCTGCGGTCTCCAAACCCAAGTTGCAGCAGCAGCAGCAGCAGCAGCAGCAGCAGCAGCCGCCGATTTTGGTTGTTGCAGTCTGTTGTCACCCCGCAGCCCTGACTGCGAATTTCATGAGACAGGAGTCTTTGGTCTTTGATCCAGGGGCAGATGAGATCTGCAAATAAAGGCCCAGCTCCAGCCGGGGCCATCGGGGGCGCAGGGAGTGGACACACCCTCCGGCTCGGTGGCTGGGCGCGGAGTCAGCGGGGCCATCCTCAACACAGCGGCGGCGCTGGCCTCGTCAGGATGCATTTGCTGAGCCTCGGAGAGCACACACCCTCCCAGCACCACCGTCCTGCCAGCCTCCCACCACAGTTGCCCCTGCGTGACCAGGATGCCTGCTTGCCTTCAGTGCGACGACCTTCCTGGGCCCCAAGCCCCAAGGTTGTCCCCCTTTCTCTCCAGCCTCTAGGGCGGGGATGGGAGATTCCACGGTACAGAGGTACAAGGGGTGCACCCCAGTGCTAAAGACATGCCTCCAGTAACCTCACAGGCTTTTGATAGTAATGACAGCAGCCAGTGAGGCCTCCGGCACCACAAAGCCAGCAGCCTCCCAAGCGGCCTCCCAGCTTTGGCCCAGCCCTTTTGGTCTCTTCCCTGCTCAGCAGCCAAGGAAGACTTTTTTTTTTGAGAGACAGAGTGAGACATCAATTTGTTGTTCGCTTGTCTACGCACTCACTGGTTGGTTCTTATGTGTGCCCTGAGTGAGATTGAACCTGCAACCCTGGCGTATCAGGATGCTCTAACCAACTGAGCTGCCCAGCCAGGACCCAAGGCAGACTTTTGGAGCATAAACTACATGGTGTCACACCTCACTGACAAGATAACCCCTCAAAAAATCCAGATCCGCTGCTACAGGATCTCCTCCTTCCTTTCTGACCTCACTTCCTATTACTCCCCCTCCCACTCACTCCCTTCCAGCCACACCCACCCACCAGGCACTCCTGCAGGGCATTTGCCCAGGCTAAGCTTGCAGCTGTCAGGCCCTTCCCCAACACCCCCAGGCTCCCTGCCTCACTTTCTGGTGGTCCTGCCTGCACCAGCCTCCTCAGAAAGGCCTTCCCCATCCCATCCCTCTGTGTAAAACAGCGCTCCATCACCCTCTCTCATCTTTCTGCACAGTGCATGTCACTCCCCGCTATGTTATGTGTTCATTGTTTATTCTATAGGCAATAATAAATGCCCCCAAAATGACAGTTTTGTATGTTCTGTTCCCTGCTCTATTCCTTAGTGTGTAGAACAGGAATGGCATGTGGTAGATGCTTAATAAACATTTGTTCCATGCCAAACAGCACTTCCTTCAGCCCACATGAGACGCCCACGATTCCCCCATTTCTCAGGTGTAGAAACAGACCCAGAAAGGTGTGGGACCGTCTGCAGTCACATGAGTTTGTCAGAGTTGGAGCTGGGGCTCAGACCCAGCCCCGCCCCGCCCCGCCCCTCTGCCTGTCCATCATCTCATTTCCCACCTGAAAAAGAATACAGCTGGCTTTGCCCTTTCCTCCCCCTGGGACAGGCAAGACTGACAACTGCCGACTCTCAGCAGAGCCAGAGGCGGCACCTTCCTCAAAGGTCCCACCCAGGAGTCCACAGGAGGCAGCCCCTCGCCACCCCCTGCCCCCCTCCCCGCCCCTGGCAGGCCCCACTTTGACACTGCCCACATTTCCCTGGGACCCACCCCCTGCTCCCCGACCCCCTTCCCATGATCTGCAGGGAGGAAGGTCTGTGCAGCTGGGGGCGCAGCTGCTGGTGCGGGGGCAGGAGCAGGCACCAGCGCAATGGCCTTTCGCAGCGCCTCAGGGCCCTGGGCTGGCCTCTGGGGATGGTGGCAAAGGCAGTGGGGACAGGGCCCAAGGACCTGCTGTGGGAGGAGGCCTGGCAGGTAAGTGCAGAGGGCGGGGCTCGGGCTCAAGCCGCACCCACACGGAGAGGGCCCCTGAGTTTCCCCGAAAGGTTTCAAGGGAGCCACAGATGCATCTGTGGGTCAGTCCGGAGGACTGGGTGGCATTTAAAATTGCCGTCCCCCCCTGGGTGCACAGGTAGGTACAAGGAGGACTGCCATGCCCTGCTAGGTAGGTGGGCCCTGCATCGGGGCGCTTGGCTCAGGGTGACAGGACTCTGAAATCCAGCAAAGGTGCCTCCTTTTCATTGTCTCTGAAGGGCCACGGGGATGGCAGGGGCCGTGCTCAGGCTGTGGGTTTACGTCCAGCTGTGGGTTGGAACCTGCCAAGTCTCACTGCCCCGCCAGTTCCCATCTCCCTCATTTCCTGCCTCTGTTCCTACCTGTCTGTGTGTGTCTCTCTCTCATTCTCTATAAGCCACCCCCTCTCCCGCCTGCCTTTCCTTGCCTCTCTCTCCATTACATAAAATGTTTCAGGATGGAGAGAGGTGGAAGGGAGGTCCTGCTCGAGGCTTGTCTCTGTGGCAGCAAGGTGACAGGGGTGTCCTCTGCGCCACATGGCAGGTGCTAAGGGGCTGTACAAAACAGGGCAGGATGAATGGGAGGCTCGGGTGTGACCCGCCCCAGACAGTGGAGGGGCACAAGCCAGCCGTCTGTGGGGCAGAGGGCAGGGTGGGTCGGATGCACAGTCTGTGCAGGCGTTTGGGGGATGACCGCTGCTGTGCGGGGTCGAGCTGCACTGAGCTCCAGGGCCTGGCAGCGGCCACGTCATTGCACAGTGTCCCTTCACTCTGTCTCTTGTCTTTTTCCCACTGGGCCTCTGGTGGGGTAGAGGCCAGAAAAGCACTCCCCAAACCCATTCTGAGTGGTTTTGGGGGACAGTGGTAGCTGAAAACCACTGTCAGTGGGGTGGGCACAGAGGCGGCATGACCCTCACTTGACTAAGAGGGAGGGAAAGGAGCGGAGCCCCTCTTACTGAAGCAAGGACGCTGCCCCTCACTCCTCACAGCCTTAGTCTGAGCAGGCCTGGCCCACCCTAACCCACTGCCCCACTGGCCAGCCACACCCCAGGCAACAGGGGCAGGGGCTGAGCTCCGTCCTGTTGTGCCCTGGGCCCAGGATTCCCTACTCAAGCAGGCATTGCTGCCACCAAGTTTGGGTCCTCTCAGGAAGGAGGAGAAATACCCTCAGGGGGTAAATGCAGGGGAGAGCAGCGGTCTAGGTGCAGCCAGGGAGCCCACAGGCTGCCCTCCAAGGCCCTCGCCCCACCCCACAGCCGACACTCAGGGAAGATGTGATTAGGGCACAGGTGAGTCATGTGGTCACAAGGCCGTTTCCTGTCTGACTCAGGACGGCAGTCTGCATGGGCCCTTCCACCAGCCTCCAGCTGAGAGCCTGAGTCAGGGATTCCAGGTGCTGTGGCCAGGAAGCACAGCAGAAAGCCCCCATCCCACTTGTGGGCCACCTGCTCTCTCCAAGGGTGGGGGATGGGAGGCAGGGACATCACCTTTCCCTGGGCTGAGTGGGGACAGGCCAGTCACTGTAGTCTCCCTCCCCCTCCTCTAAGCACATGCCTTAATCATGTGATTAAGAGAGGCCGCCACGTCTGTTCTGACACTGAACTTCAGCTCAGCAACAGGCCCCAGGCTAGACACAGAGTGGGCCACAGAGAAGGCCACACAGCGTCTGTAAACAGCAGTTGTGGGTTTTGAGAAGAGCTGGGGGAGGGGGGCAACGTGAGATCCCTCTCTCCCGTATGCTACAGCCTCAGAGGCTGGACCTGTCCAGGGAAGGGAGGAACCCTGGTTCTACCCGAGCCCACAGCACCATACAGAGTGCAAAGTGGGCTGGCCCTGCCTCCCACTGGATCACTGGTATGAGGGTGTGCCCTTTCATGGACAGTAAGGTCACAGCTTCGTGAGCCCCCAGCTCAAGCCCAACCTTGCTACCTGGCCTTCTAGATGTCTGGACCTCCTTTGCCCACCATGTGCAGGGCACCTGGCGCTGAGCATGGGAAGGCGGGCTGCAACCAGGGGCAGTAAGACAGGGCCTGCTTGCTGCCCCTGCATTGGCCCCAGGGACCCGTCGCCTGCCCCCAGCCCAGCGCCTGAGGCAGTCCCCATGGTCCCAGGGCTGCTTTCCTGGCTTTGTCCCTGTGCTGGCTGGGCAGGAACTTCCTGCTGGAGAATTACCGGATCCTCCCTGTGAGGCCACAAGCCGGGCCTGGGAACTTAGGCCGAGGGAAGTCAGGGTTGCTCCTGCTGACGGGGACAGGTCTGGGCCGGGGGCCTTCCCATCCCTGGTCAGATGTGCGCATCTCCAGTCCTCCTGCTCAGATGCCCCACTGCCCCCACTGGAGCCCAGGGCTCTGCAGCCCCAGAGGTGCAGACTGGGGACTAGACTGAGAGCCCAGACGAACTGAGCTTGTTCACGGTTGAAGATGAGGGGCAGGACCCACAGGCAGACAGCCAAGGAGGCCAGAGTCAAACAGGGCTTTATTAATAACATCACAGGCCTGAGTCTGATTGGTGGGGACAATCTGCTGGGCAGGCCCACCCTGCAGACGCATGGACACCACTTATCCCAAGACCCCCTGGTCCTGGAACTCCTTGGATATTCCCTAAAAAGAGGGGCTATGTCCCTGTGCAGGTTCCAGGGACGGGGGCAGGGGAGACTCGGGCCAGCACCAGCTTCACTCTGGAGGCCAGTTTCCCATCTCATCCATCTCCTCAAGGAGCAGGTGCTGGGGGCAGAAGTGGGTGGAGGAAAATGCCTCAGCGTCTTCGGGCTTTCCGGTCCTGGCTCTGCAGCCCAGAACCTCCCCACCCACCCCGCAGAGACAAGCACCCTGGGCCCACTTTTTCCAGACCTTCTACCATGTCCCCGCAGCTGACCCAGACCCCTGACTCTGGTCCACCTCCCTCTAACAAAATGGAGGGAACTTTCTCTCTCCAACTTGGGGTGTTCCTTCAAAGCCTCAAAAGTCCAGCACCCCAGCCAGCCCCCCCCTGTCCTCACCTCTGGGCTATACACCACACCAGGGGGGCTCTGCACCCTTCTCTCCAGCCTAGGGTGGTGCTTCAGCTGCCTCAGTGCCTCTCTCCCAGGTCCCCAGCATTCCCCACAGGCTGGGTGGTGGCTTCCTTCCCCATCAGCTTGATGTCCCTGAGGGTGGACAAGGAGAGAGTGGAGCATGGTAGTGAGGACAAGACCTCTGAAACCCCCGCAGGAGGAAGATATTCCTGAGCCAGCTGTGGCCCCCAAGTAAGGACCGAGCTGGACCCCCACTGGTCACCCCCCAGAAATTCTGTCCAATGCTGTTCAGGCTACTCCAGGACTCTAACCCCCGGGTAGGGGCAGACTAGCTCAGGGGGTGGTTCTGGAGGGGAGAAAGGGAGGAAAGGTAACAGTGGGGCCCTGCCAAAGCTGACTGCCTGTGTGGGTGAGGGGCCCACAGCGCAGCCCTGCTCTGCAGGGCACAGAGGGGTGCCCTGTGACAGGGGCTGTGGGCCCAGGACAACGAGAAGCAAGTCAGAGCCACGCAGAGGGCGTTGTGTCCCTAATACCGGAGTGCCCTCCCTGTGCAGGTGAGGGGTGTGCATTCTCCAGCTCATCTGACCCTCCTGGCAGTCCCCCTTCACAGGCAGAGGAGCCAAGGCCTACATGCAAAGTCACAGAGCAAGCCAGTGCCAGAGCAGGCACTTGGACTAAAGACTGGCCCTGAATCCTGTGCTCCTTCCTTTTGTAAACCAATAGACCGACTGGGCACGTGTCCACCGAGTGAAGGAGTGAGCTGATGAATGACTAGGAATTAACTCGGAAAGGACACCAACAGATGCATCAATGGGCAGTCAGAGAAGCTAGGACAGGCATAACACTTAACACTGATGTCCAGGAGGGAGAGCAGCGCATGACCCAGCGGGGTAACTGCCCCGCACCTGTGTGTGTTTGTGAGCGTAGGTACAGGTGTGAATGGGAGAGGAAATAAACAATGAGCAACATTTTGGGAGTTACAGATGTACTGGAAAGCCTTAAAGCCACCTAGACAAGTCCCCTCATTGTACAGATGAGGAAACTGAGGCCCAGAGATGGAAAAGGACCTGCCCAGGCCACACAGCGAGTAAATGGCAAAGTTGAGCCTCAAAAGTAGACATTTGGACTCCGGGACAAACGCAAGACCAACAGACTGTGGGAGAAGTGTGTGTGAGTGCGGGATCATGGTCCTGCCCTCAGGAGAACCACCCCCAAGAAGGGGTTTTGCTTCCCCTACCCAGGCAGAGGGGGAGGGGACTGGGACTGGAGCCAGGCCAGCGCTGGTGGAGATGGCCGTCTCCAGACGCACTTTTGCCGGTGTCCTCGGGCAGAACAGCGCACCTGGTGGTCCACAATGCCTGCCTCCTCCGGGGAGATCTCGGGATGGATCAGTGGCTCCTGGCCCTCGTGGCCTCCCATCCTCCAGAGGCAGGACTCCTGCTGTACTACCAGAAGCTTCTCTAACTCTGACTCCATGAAGCCTGAGAGCCAGAGAGATGGGCAAGGGACAGGCAGGAATAGGGGAAGCGAACTGCTTGCTGGAGGTTGCAGGAAGAGGTGGCGGCACTGGCTCTCCAAACCTCATCGTGGCTGGCCCTGCGCACTCTCCTGTCACCCCAAACCTCATCCTGGCTGGCCCTGAGCACTCTCCTGTCACCCCAGCCGTAGGGCTTTCTTCATCTATTCCCTGCAGCCAGACAGACACCACCTCCCCAAGACACTCACTTTCCATGGGCTCCCATCTGAAAGCATGAGTGTGAGTCTCATCACCTCCTGGGGACGGCATGCAAGGGGCAGGTTATCTGCGCCCCCTCCAGCCACCAACTCAGAAGCATAGGTCTAGAACCATCCAAACAGCCTGGGATCAAATCTCAGCTCTGCCACTTTACTTACTAGCAGTGTGATCTTGGGCAAGTTACTTAACTCGCTGTGTCTAGTTTCCTCACTGTGAATTGGAGAGTAAATAGGACCTACCTCAGAATCATAATAAGTTATTTTGTGAAAGGTGCTTAGAGGACGATATGGCCCATAGAAATGACTATGTGAATGTCAACAATGATTTTACATTATCGCCATCCCCCATTCTCTCATCTGCCCTCAGGGACACCCTCTGGTCACAGCAGTGCATATGTGATGGGAAAACCACAGAGGGAGGTGGACACTGAAAAAGAATTCCAGGCCGGGGAAGAGTGGTGCTTGAGGAGCCACAGCCCCAGTCACAACCTTCACGTTGCTGTCTCCCAAACCCTGAAGGAGGGGGACCCTAGCCAGACGGAGTGTGGCCTCCTGCCCAGCCAAACCCTGGCCCCCTTCTCCAGAGGCCATCTTATGTCCTATAGTACCACCTAGTGGTAAGAACTGGTATTACATCCAAGCACAGATACCAAACTGGGACTCCCTGGGCCTGGGGCATGTTGGGAGAGGATGTGAGGACGCTGCACTTACCCACTGTATCAGTTGACCTAAATGTCTTCTGCAATGGCGACTGGAGGGTGACAATGCCTGGAACACAGAGCTGGAATGAGCTGTCCTCTTCCTCCATTTCCTCTTCCTCACCTTCCTCCTGTGGGGTGAGCCTTCCTTTATAGGAAACTGAGAGTGTGTCTTTCTGAGCAGGTAAGAAAGGCCCCAAGCCTGCAGCCCCATCCCTTTGCAAAACAAAAAGCAGGAGGGAACAGCTCCCAAAAGGTTAAGGAAGGCGACTGCTCCCACCACATATCCCAGCCAGGTGTGGGGAGGGGCTCACCCAGACCTCCCCCACTACTACCCCAGCTTGGCGCCACAGACCTTGGCCATGGCCAGTTTCTGAAGTTGCTTGTACAAGGTGAGGAGGTGGTTCCAGGGAGTTGCCCCCACGTTCAAAGAGGCCAGCCTGAGGTCTCCTGTGAACAGCAGTGTCACCAACCATCCGATAGCAATAACAGGGGCGGGGGTGGGGGGGGTGCCAGGCCAGGCCCAGGCCCAACAGGGCAGGGACCCCTGGAGAGTTGAGCTGAGGGTAAGTTTTCCTGGTTTTCTTTAGCAAATACCTATCAGATGGTATTTGTGAAGTGCCCAGGTACAGTTCTGGGTACTTCGCAAAGGACATTTCGTTTAATCCTTGCTACTGTCTTCTGAGATAGGTACTACTGCATTCTAATTTAAATGGATGAGAAAACCAAGACACGAAAGGGTTGAGCAATTTGCCACCATCACACCATTCTGCACAGTGGCATTGGGGCTGGACCCCAGGCAGCCTTCCTCCAGCATTCCCCACGCCCCTGCAGAGTCCTGGAGGGAGAGGCTGGCGCCTGCCCCCCCCCCNGGCGTGGTGGGTCCCTGCCCCCCCCCCCCCCCCCCCCGCCATCTGTGGCACCACACTCACCGTCCAGCAGCCACTCCTTCTTCTCCTCCCTGGTGGAGACCTCAGGGCTGACCTCCAGTGGTCCTGTGGCCCTCTGCTTCACCTCCAGGGCTTGGGGAAAGTGGGCCCTGATCCCAAAGCATAGCCAGATGGGAGTGGCAGGTGGGGCCTGACACCCCCCACAACCCCCAAGGCTCTCCCACAGGCCCTGCTCAGCCCCTCTATTCTCCTGCTCCCCAGAGCTCCCTCTGGGGGCTTCATCCTGGAGGTAGAGTGTTGGCGGTGGGAACCAGGAGGCAGAGAGTGGGGAAGGAAGGCAGGGTGGAGAGGGGCCAGGAAAGGACCCGGGAAGCAGTGGCAGCCAGCTCACCCTGGCACGCTCCTTTCTGACCCCCAGCTGGTCTCCTTTTCCTTTTGGAGCCTCCCACACCCCCTTATTTGTGAGAGGACCCTCATCTCTGCTTCCTCTGTTCCTCGTCCCCCTCCACACACACACACCCCATCTTCAGATGCCTCCTCACCCTTGATTGGTCCATTCTTCCCATCCAGGTGCTCTGGTCTAGTCCTCGACCCATTCCTGGTATCACCCCAGTAGGTGCTCTGCCATACCCTTCCCCGAGCTTACATCCAGGCTTTGTTCTAATACCTCTACCCCAGGCCCCTTCCCACCACCCACAGCCCAGTCCCTCACCTGTCTGAGGTCCCTGTATCCCCGGAGGGCTCCTCTGCAGCCTCTTCCTCCTCCTCTTCCTCCCTCTCCTTCTCAGACAGATTGCCTAGAACCTCCAGGCTTTCTCTGGGCTGAACCGACTTTACCTCTACACCTGGGGCTGTGATGCCCAAGACCCCAACCCCCATCCCCAGCCCCGAGGGACTGTGCTGTGGCAGGGCCATAGTGAGGGTGTGGGGCACTGAGGCTTGCAGCTTGGGATCCTTCTTCCCCACTCCCCTCTGGCCGGCTGTCACTAAGGACGCAGCAGCCAGCTCTCTCAAGGGGCACTGCTGATCTCCCAACAGGGCCTTGTCAGAGCTCTTCGGGCTGCCCTTGCTCCCCACCAGGCTACGAAAAAAGTGGAGCATGGAGGAGCGGCGCAAAATTTGCGATCCAGGGGTTGGAGGAGCAACTCCACCCAAGACCAACTGCTTAAGAACAGGATGAGTTTTCAAATGAAAAGCAACAGTTGGAAACTTCTAGGAGTTCTAGAAGGCAAAGGTCAGGCAGGTGGGAGGTGGGGAGTGATGGGGGAACATAGTGGGGGGATTAATTAGGGGCAGAAAGGACAGGAGGCTTATAAGGCAGGGGAGGAGGCATAGGGAGCCAGTTTGGGAGTAGGTGGTGAGGAAGTGTGTGGATGGGGAGGGGAAGAGGGAGCTGGGGGCAGCCCGCCCCACACCCTGCCCGGAGAATGGAGAAAGGGCTCTTGAAGACTCCGCCCATCCTCTCTACCTGGCTGGTCCCGCCCCAGGCTGTGGCTGCTTCTGTCCTTGAGAACCACTGCTGGCAGCTCGACACCATCCGTCCTCCTCGCCCTCTCCCCTCCCAGCACTCAGCCTGCATGTGCCCAGGTGGGAGCACAGACCTCAGTGTGTTTTTGTCTGTTTGCCTGCCTATCACCGTCAGGATTTCTATCTCCAGTGACCACTGAGGTGCCTGGTACACAACATGCCTAGTTGCATGTTGAATCTCAATTTTGTATTATTATTCCCCATGGAACCTCCAGAGTTGATTATAAACCCCGCTCAGATTTTGGGAGAGTGCCTTAAACCAGCTGAGCCTCAGCTGGTTTATCTGTACAGGGCGTGAAGTTGAGGGCACCACTTCCAAGGGTCCTCGGGAAGATTCAATGAGACAATGCTTGCTGAAGTGCACGGCACTGGTGGGGCTTAAGAAACGTCACCACTGGGGCTTTTTTACTGGTATTGACTGATGGGAGGGAGAAAAGACGATCAAGGGTGGGAAAGCAGTAGGGGAGGAGTCACTTGGAGGCCGGGCTTTGGGTTGAGGCGGGGGCAAGCCGAGCCCACCCCCTGGCTGGGAGACCGTACATCCGCATCCGGCGGCCGAAGAGCAACTTCCTCTAGAGGGAGCTGATCGGAGCCGGGAGTTGCCAGCACCTCTATGATCGTCGAAGCCTCTTGGGTCTCCAGGCCCTGCTGGGATGAGCAGAGGCTGAGTCCAGACACCAGGAATTCACTGACACCTGTTCTGAGAAGCTGGGCCTGGGAACCTACCCCTGGAGCAGCCCCTTGGTATCTCCAGCCTCGGTCCCGCTGAGCCATCCCTGGCCTAGGCCAGGGTCCGGGCAGGTAAGCAGGGAGGGTCCCGCCCATCCTCTCCATTCTCGGCAACTCTAGGACAACCCCAGGTTCGGGGCGGGGCAGGAAGCCCCCTGGGAGCCTGGTGGGGAAGGGGAGGCTTCCCGGACACCTTCGCCAACTCCTGCTGGGCGCCTGATCCAGCCAGGGCTCCCTCTGGCTGCTCCTCATGCCCCGGCCCTGGGTACCTGAGAATGTAGTGCCAAAGAACCAAGTCATTCAGCGGTCTGGGGGAGGCGGATGGAGGACAGAGCCAAGGTCGAGCAAGGGCTTGAGGAGAACTCTTAACTGCACTTCCTGCCGCCCCAGGAGCCCTAGACTGGGTCTGCAGCCCAACCAGGCACTTCCACTGGGGAACATTCTGAGCTCAGCAAGCCCAGTAGGTGAGGTGCAGGAGGCTCCCCTTACCAGGAAGTCTTGCCAATTGGATGGGGCAGGACCAGGTTGGGGGAGGCTGCTGGCCCTGGGGCTGTGGTGAGGCTCCACCCGCTCTCCGGCGGTGATCCCCAGGGTAATGGGAAAGGGAGTTGCCTGTGTGGTCAGCATCCTCTGGCCCTGTTGTCCTGGGGTGCCGGGTTTTGGGGACCAGGGGAGAGACAAGGGCATCTTCCAGAAAGAGCTACGGGGATGGGTGAGGGTGTGCCAGGCAAAAAGGCCTGTTCTGAGGAGCCCAGGGATGGAGGAGAAAGGGTCTGCCTTCTCCCAGGCCCCACCCTGGGAAAGGAGGAGTATAGAGCCGAGTGCAGGGTGGTCTAGCCCTCCCCGACCTGCTCTGAAAGAGTCCGTGGGGCACTTTCAAAAATGGCCCTGGCCTGAGAGAAAGGGGGTGAGGGAGGGTATCCCTGTCTCGCAGGGAGAAGGGGTGGCTCTCCCTGGCCTGGTTGGGGTGTACCCTCCCCAGGAATGAAGGGAGGGGCACCCCTGCAGCAGCTCGGTGGTGGGGGGAAATGAGGGGGTGCGAAACTGAAAGTGAAACAGCTCACATCCAGGAACTGCTCTGGTGCTGCCGGTGCACAGAGCGGGTCTGGGCCATGGCCCGCAGGGCAGGGGGGCAAGTGTGGGGTAAGAGGGCACCAGTGTGAGGCCGGCTGAGGGCCTGGAAAAGACCCCGAGGCTTCCTCGGCTAACTGCAAGGTGAGAATGAGAAGGCACAGGCCAGCTGTAACTAGGAAGAATTGCCCTGCAAAGAACATCCTCTGAGATCCACAAACTGGAAAATAAGTCTTAAATGAAAGTTGAGTATACAGACTCGTGGAGATTCAGATAACCAGCCTCACTCCCTGGTTCTCAGCCGTGTGGCCTTGGGCAGTAACCCCTCTGTGCCTCGCTTCTCCCAGCTGTGAAGTGGGCATGACAATGCTTACCTTGCTACGTTAATGTGTGATTTTGTTGTCTGACAGCCCCTGGGGGTGCTAATACGTGGTAGAAGTATACCATAGGCACTCAGAAATGTTGTGACTAACAGGCCTGAGTTGGAAAACAGGTGCACTCTCACCAGCCTAGGGGGAGCAGGACCTTTGAGGCCGGCCTCCATGGGTCACTGGCTGGAAGGTGGCAAGTCAGTGGTAAACATGTGCTGGGCAGGGTACCGGAGGCTCCAAGGGGTGAGGTGAAATGGGACTTGAGAAGCACTAGGGCACTGCTGTGGCCCTGGATGCCAGGGTGCAGGTCCCCTGGTGTGAATCTTGGCTGCCTTGCTTTTCTTACCCCTGGGCTCCCCTGAAGAGGTGCCAGTAAAATACAAGTAGTTGAAACTTGGACTGTGCCCCCTCACTCCCATGTGGCTGTGGAAACCTCTCGTCAGTGGTCCCTGCTTGTCCCCATCTCGGCCTCTTCTCACTCATCCCCACAGACTAACACTGCTGTCCCCTGAGACCTGAAAAATGGCGTCTGGGCAAGGACCAGGCCCTCCCGGGCAGGGTTGTGAAGAGCCTGCCCCATCTTCCACTTCAGGTAAGGGTCTTTCCGCCCCCTCACCCCACCCATGACCACCAGGGCTATCTGTGAGGCAGAGAGAACAGAAGTGGACAGGGCCAGGAAGAGCTTATGGTCAGGCTCTCCTGCCTCAGTTTGCTCACCTTGGATATAGGAGAAAATATCTCCCCACACAATGCAAGTGGCCTTTGGGCTCAGGCTAGAGTGAGGTCAAGTTTAAGCCCTGGGAGCAGGGAGGAGCCCAGGCCAGGGTTGCTGCAGAGACTGGGCACAGCGCCATCCCAGCGTGGGCAGGGGGCGGGAGGGGGTGAGCAGAAGGAAGAGTGGGGAGTGGCCAGCAGGAGGAATAAGGAAGTAGTTGGCTTAGCATGGAGTCAGGTCTGTTCAACAGGGAAAATATTGCTATGACTTTGGGGAGGAAGTAAGCTGGCTGCTGTTCCTTCTTCCAAGGGGACCATCAGAGAAGCCTGCATCTTGCAGTCACAGGCTGTTCCCTGGACTTTGGGTTCAGTCCCAGGTCTGTCACTGTTTTCCTATGTAGTGTTTATGGCCCCACATTCCCTAAGTCGTATGGGCTGGGTCCCCTGTGCACGTTAAACTCAGGGCCCAAATACCTGGGGTTATATCCTGGCTCCACCGCTCATTCTAGCTGTGTGACCTTGTGCAAGTTACATTCCTGCCGCTCTGCCCCGAGGCTCAGTTTCCCCATATGTAACATGGGTATCGCCTACTTCACAAGGCTGTTATGAGGATTAAACGGGACTAACTCACGCAGAGTAAGCACTAGGTGTTAACTAAGGTGCAAGGAGAGCTACGGCCTTGAGAGAGAGTAACCATATCCACACCATGGGGCCACCAGGTCCAACGCTCCCTCCCTGACTCCCGGCTTTGATCCTCAGAGGAGCAGGTAGCCCGGGACACAGAGGAGGTTTTCCACAACTACGTTTTTTACCGCCATCAGCAGGAGCAGGAGGCTGAGGGGGCGGCTGCCCCTGCTGACCCCGAGATGGTCACCTTGCCCCTAGAACCTGCCAGGTGAGCAGCAGTCCCACGGGGATGTCTTCAGGGAGGTGGAGGTTCACAGTGGTCACCATGCAGATCCTGGGAGCTAGGAGACCTGGGAGCAGGGAGGGTCTTGCCTTTCTTTTGTTGTTCCTTTTTCATCTTGGGCTCCCACCCCTACAGGGACCTCTGTTCCTGGGCCTGGCCCTTGTGTCTGAGAACACTGTCAGAACCTCCAAGGAGGGGTGCACAAGGCCAGGGGCATTTCGGGCAGAAGCCCTAGCTGTAAGTCTGGGCCCCGGGCCTGAGTACTGTCCGTCACTTACCTGCTGCCTCCTGCTCCTCCAGCATAATGGGGCAGGTGGGTCGGCAGCTCGCCCTCATCGGGGACGCCATCAACCAGCGCTATGATGAGGAGTTCCAGACCATGCTGCATCGCCTGCAGCCGACTGCAGAGAACGCCTATGAGTATTTCACCAAGATCGCCTCCAGGTAGCCCCGGCTACTACCTCTCTGCTGTGCATCACCACTGTGCTGTGCCCTGCCCAACTGATGGGAGACACACGCTTCTCTGTCAGTGTTAGGAGACATGTTTGCTGTCCCATGTCTGCGTTAACTCACAGGTCTTTGCTCACTGGGTCCCAGACTCATCTCTGGTACAGGAACTCAAAGTCTGTGAGCTCTGGCTCCGGGCACTTGACTGGTTAGATCAGGACTGCAGAAGGGCCCTGGATGGGGATGTTCCCGAGCCCCACCCCGGCTAGGACACAGCTGTCCTTCTGATGTAGAACCACATTTCACACCAGAGATGGTAAGGCAGCCACCTGCTACCAGATCCCGGAAATGGCTTCCATATGCTGTAGCCACATGGACAGGCAGGCGATGTGGTAGTTAAAGAGACCAAATACCAGGGTCATAGCTCAGCTTTGCCACTTACTGGCTTTGTGAAACTTTCTAGCTCTCTCTCTCCTCCTCTCTAAGATGGGGGAAATATGCTTAGTACAATCTCCACACCTACAAGGTGCTAGCTAGTGTTACCATCAGGGTCAGAGAGGTCAGCCTCAGGGCAGATTTGCAGCTGGAGCTGAGAGCAGGACTAGGCAGTAGACTTAGAAGAGATGAAACATCCTGCCCATGTCCTTAGAGGCCACCCTCCACCCCACTGTGATTCCAGGATTTGTCCTAACCTCCTCTTCTGTCCTTTTGTCTCTGCTGTCCCTCAGGCTGCCAGGCCAGCAGCAACGCCCACAGGTAACCTCCCTGCTGCCTCCGTCTGCTCTCTCTGTACCATGCCCTGTCTGGGCCCTTTGCGCCCCTAGCAGTGGGGCCCTAGGGCAGCAGCAGCCCCTTCCTGTGCCCTCTAAGCTCTCTCCTTTCACAGAGACACAGGCTCTTCTCAAACAGCAGCCGGGCTGGGGCAGCCTCTGCCACTCTGATTCACACCTAAGCCATTTTGCTTTCCAGCTGGGAGAGGGGTGGGGGGACAGGAGGTGGGAAGGGGAAAGCAGGCTGAAGGGCCTCCTGGGGGGCTTCCACTGATGGCCTCCATGCTCTGCCTGCAGCCTGTTTGAGAGTGGCATCAACTGGGGCCGAGTGGTGGCTCTCTTAGGCTTTGGCTACCGCCTGGCCTTGTATGTCTACCAGCGTGGACTGACTGGCTTCCTGGGACAGGTGACCCACTTCGTGGTCGACTTCATGCGGCATCACTGCATTGCCCGGTGGATCGCGCAAAGGGGAGGCTGGGTGAGTGCCCAGCACTGGCAGCCTTGTGTGTGCTGCTGGGGCTGCCCCTGTCCCAGCCCCTCCCACCCCCTCCAGTCCCTCGGTGCCTGCATACACTGCCAGCTCCTCTGACCACTCTGTCTCGCCTGGCAGGTGGCAGCCCTGGACTTGGCCAACGGCCCTATCAGGAACGTGCTGGTTGTTCTGGCTGTGGTTCTGTTGGGCCAGTTTGTGGTACGAAGATTCTTCAAGTCATGACCCCAGGAGGGGCTCTTTGGGGTCCCAGCTGAGACCCCTACCTGGACTTCAGCTAAGCCTTCTTCCCTTGCCACTTCCCCTCAAGAATACAGAAGCTTTAGCAAGTGGGCACTCCAGTTTTGAAGTGCCCCTGCTCAGGGGTCAGTCAGGCCTCAGGGGCACCCCAACATTTCATGGTGCTAATGGGCCCCATCTCTGAGCTCAGCTCTGTCTGCTGGGCTTTGGGGAGGATGATAACTTTAAGGAAGGAAGAAGCTGGGAGGCACTTTCCCCCAAGAAGTCCTTAATGGTTTTAGCTTTTTATAATACCCTTAGAAGGACACCTCCCCCACCCCATTTCTACCACTCTGCCCCAAGCCAGGACGTCTGAGGTGCAGGGGTTAGTGGGCCTGCCCTGTGTTGCCCAGGAACACATTCGGCTGTTCTGGGAGATCAGAGCTTTAGAGCTGGGCCTGGAGCCCAGTCCTGGCCCTTCCAAAGCATCATGTCCCCCAGGAACAGGACTGGCTGGGGTTGGGGAACAAGGACCTGCTCGACTGTCCCCCCATCCCATACTGCCTTGGCAGTTGGACTCTCAGGGATTCAGGGTCTGAGGTGTGGAGTGAGGGTGCAGACTGGAGCTGTCTAAATTTATCCATCCGGTGCCTCCAAACCTGCCTCCTAAGGTCCTTGGTCCTCTCCCTTCCCCTCACCACTGGCTCCCGATGCTGTCATTACTAGTGAAGGCTGCCTGTCCCATCACTCCATGTAAGGATGGCAGAGGCCTTGGCAGAGTGGAGTGCTGAGGACCCCGCCTTGTGCAGACTCCAGGGTTTAGGGCTATGGTTTGTTATTGTCAGGGAAGGGCTAGTGAGCTCACCTTGAGGTTCCTGAGTGAGAGAAGGGCTATTAACATCACTAGGAACCCCAAGGTTGGAATCCTCCCTCATGGGCTGGGCACAGTGTAATCTGGGGGTGTGGAGGGGAACTGTGAATATTTGACCTCTATCCCCAGACCCCCATCCCCTATACTCATGGCCTAAGCCCCTCCTGTGGGTAGGGAGTAACTCATCTACCTTGTACAGTCCAGGGAATTGGGAAGAGAAGTTGCTGATTAAGCCAAATGCAGGGAGCCCACTGGCCACCCCCACCCTTTGAGAGTGAAAATAAACTGCCATCCCCCCATTCCTACCGGTAATTTTTGTATCCTTGACGACCCCTCTTTCCATCAAGATGAACTGAAGGGAACCTGGGCATACCTGGCATTCACCTGGTTTATTACTGAATAAGGTCTCATCTTAGGCTTCCAGAATCCCATAAAGGGCTGGTTGTGGTTCTCTACACCCCTAGAATGCCTTGGGCCCTCCCCACTCTCTAGCCCCTTTTCTAGCCACTTCTGCCATCTGAGTTCCAGGTAAGTTTTCTACCCTCTACGAGAGGTTGGGGAACCCCGAACCAGTGGCCTCTGGCTGTGGAGCTGGTGAAGCAGCTGCACCTGTCTGGGGACCCCCACAGGACACCTCAGGCCTGGATTGAATTCCTCACCCTTCCTGGGGCCACCACCCATACTTGGCTCCTGTTTCCCCATGTCCCCAAGCTAGCACACACACAGCTCTTCGTTCTAGCACCTTTGTGCTGCATGGGAGTCCCAATGGGGAGGTAGCCAGAGTTGGTAAAAATAACAAGCATGGGGGTGTTTAAATGTTCCACAATCTACAGTCTTTCCAGTCCGGGGCATCCTAGTCTGTTTCTGATACCCATTCAAAATGGTAACATGCAAGTCCTAAAGGACCCAGGTGCTTCACTTTCATTCCTGAGGGAGTCTTGCCAATCCCAAGCCCATCCAACTTGGCCTTCAAAGAGTCATCAGACAGATGCAGTCATGGAGAGGGCCCTCCCTTCCCCTCTCCCACAGCAATGGTGGCTGGAAGGGTGGTGGCTACAAGGCACCACGCAATTTCCTGCAAGAAAACCCCAGACATTTACGAAACACTATGTATGGGAGCTTCATACTGAGAACTTATCATCTCCCAATCAGTTATAGCTAGCGACCTGGGGGGAGGGGATCTCAGGCACCAGTAGCTAGTGCTTGCCACCCATAATACTGATCTGAGGTTTTTACACGGAAGCCGGAGTGGTGAGCGCTGGAGCACAGGTCAGCCAAGAAGTTAGGTGGGGAGGGGGTTGTCCGTCTGGTCTCGCTACCCTTGCACGAAGCTGCGGCGCCACCAACTACAGCCTCCGAAGACAGCGTAGGTTGGGCAGGCTGCCCGAGTCCAAGATGGCCCCCGCTTCCTCGAGCACGCAGGCGTGTCCTCTTGTGGGCGGGGCCTCTGGGCGCACCTTCCCTTTGCGGTGTTTTGAGGCCAATGTGAGGGTCTTGAAAGAAACAGTGGTTCTGCAGCTGTGAGGAAGGCAGTGGGGCCCTGGCAGGGGCTGTGGACTCTACCCCCATAACAAAGGAGTTGAGACGCTGTCCTATAAGGCACGGAGAGCCCCAAAAGATCCGGGCCTGTGTCTAGCCTGGCCTCTCCCATTCTATTCTGCCAGGAGGAAGTTTCCAAAATCTAAACCCAGACGTCCAGGAGAGGCTGAAATCTGAGACCCAGAAGTTAGGAGTGACAGAACAGGGCAGCAACCTGCGGGGGGCGGGGGGGGGGGCGGGGTACAGGGAAGCAGATGGGTTCTGCATGTGTTAAGGAAGTTAAATTCTCCTCAAAATGCCCTTATGTTTTGTGTTTCTGAAATTGTACAATAGTTTTTTTCCACCAAAGGTCTTCAGTCTGGTGCCACTGCACTGGAGCAGGGCAGCCATGGGACAAGAGCACGTTCAGGTGGCAGCCGCTCAGTGGTGCAGTGTCAGTATAAGCACCTGCCCTGCCCTGCGCCCACTGCCCCTTGCCCCCACCCCACACGACGTGCATGTGTTGCTGTTTCACCTCCTCTGAAGAGTGTGTTTTACGTCACTGAGTGTCCAACTAAATCCTTTAATTCAAGAAAATCCTACTTTGGCAAAACCACTCAGTAAATTGTTTTGAACAAGTTTTTATTACCTAACCATCCGAATAGCATTAAAATAAATTAAAATTAATTTATTAGGTAATTAAAATGATGACACCACCATATCATGCTCTAGTTGTACATGCCTCAGACACAAATGTCCCCAACCAAACACACTTGCAAAGATTATACTTTCAGGGACCATTTCTGTAGTTGTTACTACAGAAGCTTCTCTGAACGTGGAGAGCACCCGAAACCACAGGGATGAGGCACAGCATTCTCTCCTGAGCATGATGCAGGCTTTGGTGTTGCTTTTGCAACTGCTAATGGCCATTGATGATCATTCTTCTCTTCCTTTGGGAGGGTGAGAGAGAGACAGGATGCAGTCTAAATGGCTTCTTTAAAAAAAAAAAAAACATAAAATAGGGGTTTAGTTCAATCTAGCCAGAACAGATGTTCATAATCCCATGTGTGTGTTGAGGGTGGGGGAGACAGAGGCAGAGAATGGAGTTACCAGAGTTTCCTGGAGGTTAGGGGCCAGAAAATTGGCAAAATCCAACTTCTGACTCATGTTCACCATGCTGGATATGTTTAAAAAGGTGACCATCACACTACTGGGTTGTAAAGGATGTGGGGGCATTGAGCCTGCCAGATGGTAGTGTAATGGGGTATAGCCAGGGCCCTCCCCCAGAAAGATTTGTAACAGGGTACAGAACTCTGGGTGTCCAGGAAATATTAAAAGTAGGATACCCTCACCCCCACAAGTCTGAACTGGGGGATGGGACACATGGAGCAGGGCCATTGAGAATTATTTTGCATATCAACAGTTTTGCAAATAACTGCAAAAATGGTCATTTGACATATCTTTAATTTTTGGTTAGTTTCATAGTATGTTAAGTAGCTGTGCCCAAACTTTGAGCCAGGGAGAAGGGAGTGACTTTGACGCATGGGGTAACTGGGAGGCAGCTCCCCCTGGTTATGGGTCCTGTGTGAGAGCTTGGAGATAGTTTGCTCAGTGCCATGGGGCCATGCCTGCCAGGACTTACTATGGCAGCCCAGAAAAGCTGGAAAAATGGAATGCTGGCAGGAATGTAGCAGATTTTAGCAGGAGTTGGAAATGGGGATGCAGAGGGAGATTTATACCAGGATTTAAACCCAGGCATGGCAACCATGCAGATTGGAACCACACGGTTTGGGGGCTCCCTTAGCCAGGCAGCTCAGGGAGCAGGAAAGACAATGCAGGACTAGGGACAACACAAGACCTTGCAAGGAAGGAAACGGGATGGGGTGAAAGGACTCTCTTGGTGGGCCAGGAGAAGGCACCACGTGCTTTTGGATTAACTGGAGATCCACAGCGACACAACTAATGTTGCTGGAACTGCGGGAGGCCTGCCCAGCCAAGCTCAGATTACTGAGAGGAACTGGGATCCAGCTGAGCCACAGACTTCTATTTTTTTCTGAGATATGGAACCCCTGACTGGGCAAGGGAGTGGAAGGAAGTATAGCTCTCAGCTCCACTCACCTCAATTTTTCCTTTACAGTCTTGAGTCATTCCCAGTGCCCAATGTTTCAACTTATTTTCTTGTTGTTAATGAAAATAAAATTTGACTTCTGGCCAAGATGGAGGCATAGGTGGAAACACTGTGCATCCTCGCACAACCAAGTTTAAAGACAACAAAGTTTTAGTAACAAAAATGCAAAAAAATGAACTGTACAGAAGTTGGACAATGAACCATTCAGCCAGACTGGTGAGAGGGGCGGAGTCAGCGGCAGAGCGGGGTCAGGTAGGAAAGATCCGCAGCACCGACCCAGGTGCGCAAACGGTGGTTGGCGGATCCCAGATGTGGGGTGGCAACGGGCGGACCCAGTGAGGGCATAGGGCAGCTAGCTGACCATGGTCACACATTCGAGCACAGGTAAACCAAGCGAAGGAGTGAACAGTGAGACAGACCACTCAGGCTAGGGCCCCAGCAATGGGAATTAGATCCTGAAAGTACCAGTTGGAAAGACGCTCAGGGTCGAAGTGCTGGGAAAGTTCATTGGAGAGACCCACAGGGTCCTGGAGGGTACACAAGCCCACACACCAGGGAACCAGCACCAGAAGGGTCCAATTTGCCTGTGCAAAGCAGCAGAGGGGACAGAAATCTGAGAGAGCGGAACAAACGCCATTGCCCCTCTCTGACCCTGCCGCCACATATAGCGTCACAACCCAGCCACTGGGTGGCCCCACCCCTCATACGTAACAGGTGTGAACAGACCAAAACATTATGGCTCAAGAAGAACTCAAAGCCCCAGAGCCAATAATTCTAAGTGACCAAGAGATAGCCAACCTGCCCTGGCTAGTATAGCTCAGTGGATTGGGTGTGGGCCTACAAACCACACGATTGCAGTTCAACTCCCAGTCAGGGCACATTCCTGGGTTGCAGGCCAGTTCCCAGTTCCCAGCAGGGGGCACATGAGAGGCAACCATACATCTCTCCCTCTCTCCTTCCTTTCCCCTCTAAATATAAATAAATAAAATAAAAATTTTAAAAAGAGATAGCCAACCTATCAAATGCACAATTCAAAATACTGGTGAGCAGGATGCTCACAGAACTGGTTGATTTTAGAGGAACAAATGAAGGCTAAACTAATTGAAATGAAGGGAAATGCACAGGAAACCAATAGTGATGGAAAGAAAACTGGGACTCAAATCAAGGGAGTGAACCAGAAGGAAGAAAAAAATGACAAACAGAAAAGTATGAAGAAACAAGAATTCAAAAAAATGAGCAGAGGCTTAGGAACCTCCAGGACATCTTTAAACATTCCAACATCTGAATTATAGGGTACCAGAAGGGGAAGAGGAGGAACAACAAGTGGAAAACTTATTTGAACAAATAATAAAGGAGAACTTTCCCAGTCTGGGAAAGGAAATAGACTTCCAGGAAATTCAGGAAGCTCAGAGAGTCCCAAAGAAGTTGGACCCAAGAAGGAACACACTAAGGCACATCATAATTACATTAGCCAAGATTAAAATGAATGAGAGAATCCTAGAAGCAGCAATGAATAAGGGGACAGTCACCTACAAAGGCGTGCCCATCAGACTGTCAGCTGATTTCTCAAAAGAGACCTTCCAGGCAAGAAGGGGCTGGAAAGAAGTATTCCAAGTCATGAAATCCAAAGACCTACAACCAAGATTTGCTCTATCCAGCAAAGCTTTCATTTAGAATGGAAGGGCAGAAAAAGTACTTCCCAGATAAGGTCAAATTCAAGGAGTTCATCATCAACAAGCCCTTATTATATGAAATGTTAAAGGGACTTATCTAAGAAAAAGAAGATGAAAAATATGAACAGTGAAAGGACAGCAAACTCACAGTTATTAACAACGCGCCTAAAACAAAAGCAAACTAAGAGGACAGCTAGATCAGGAGTGGAACCATAGAAATGGAGATCACATGGAGGGTTAGCAACAGGGCAGTGGGAGGAGGAGAAGGAGGGAGAAGGTACAGAGAACATGTAGCATAGACAGTAGGTAGAAAATAGATAGGGGGGAGGGCAAGAATAGTATGGGAAATATAGAATCTAAAGAACTTGTGACACATGGACATAAACTAAATGGGAGGGAATGGTGGGGGAGGGGTGTGCAGGGTGGAGGGGAATGAAGGGGGGAATAGGACAACTGTAATGGCATAATCAATAAAATATATTTAAACAAAAAATAAGATTTATTGCATCAAGTAATAAATACATTCAAAGATGCAAACTGTTAGTTATTTTCTTCCAGATATTTGGATCAACTTATGGGAAAGTTGCTCTTTCTTCTGTATTTATAACTTATGCATTTTTAAATTTGACTCTGAAACACAAATAGTCATGCAAATGCTTAAGCAAAAAAGAAGTTACTGTGTGGCAAACGGGGACCTGATACTAGTACAGCATGCTGCGGTCAGTATGCACTAAAAACAAAACCCTTAGGGCTACATTAGCCTATGAAGAAAGACAAAGAAAAATTTGAGTAACATAAATGAATTCAGAAGAGGAACACTGGTATCTTGGAAGCAAACTACAGTTTGCTGTGAGATAGGCAACTCTGATTTTAAATCAATGCCTTAAAAAACCCAAGCATCCTGGGTAGTGTCTAACTAATATGAAAACCCTAATCAACTGTAAAGTCTCTTCTCCATTTTGGGGGCTATATGTTCAGGGCTATAGTCCATGGGAGGGGCAAGGGAGGGGCAAGAAAAAACCAAACTTACCATTTTGAAAACAAGTTTTGTGTGAACAGGGGAGATGAACTGTAACCTTGGAAGACAGAAAGCCTTCCAGCCGACAAGGCAGCTAGGACCTGGTGAACCTTCCTGTTTCAACCAGGCACTCCCAAACCAGTTCTCTACATAGATTTCTCATTTTTTAAAAAAGATTTTTATTTATTTATTTATTTATTTATCTTTAGAGGGGAAGGGAAGGAAAGGAGGAGAGAAATATCAATGTATGGTTGCCTCTTATGCATCCCCTGCTGGGAACCAGCCTGCAGGAAACCGGCCTGCAACCCAAGCATGTGCCCTGACTGGGAATCGAACCGCGATAGTGTGGTTCGCAGGCCCGAGCTCAATCCACTGAGCTACACCAGCCAGGGCTAGATTTCTCATTTTTGTCTATTGAGTGCCTGTGTAAGTGGGTCAGATGTCTCCCCAACTCTCCCATGACAGCCAGCAGCTCAGTGTGCTTGCTCTGAGGCACCTGGCTGTTCCCAGTTCCCTGGGTGTAACCTAGAGGTGGTGGCTTGTAATCACTCAGCAGCTCCAATGCCTCAACTTTTTGCAGTGCGGGCTAAGAACACAGCACAAAAACGGTTCTTCAGAACTGCCCCACTGCATCCGGCAGTGCACCTATTTTGCAGGGTTCATGGCACAGGCTTTTGTGATGATTGGCTGGATGGAAGATGGCCTCACTAACCTTCTCACGTTGTGACCTGACTTCTCTTTCACCTGATCTCTGAAGCAAAGGAGAGGAAATCCTACTCATTTCCTGCAGTTGGTTGGGCTGACAAGAGTGGTAACATTTTCTTGCTGGAGGAGGACCACGCCATGGAAAGGCAGGTGTGTTTGGTTTGTCCAGCATCTCTGAATTGTGCATGTGAATCAGACTGCAAAGAAGGCACTAGGCTGGGCTTGGGGATATGGTTCCCATGTCTGCTGACAAAGAGTGAGGTTTCCAGGCTACCAGGAATAACACTGCTACCAGGCTATGTGGAAGAGGGGATGTGTGAGGCTAAAACTGAGTGCTGTTCTGGAGGGAGGGTGGGGAGATGACCCTGGGTGTGATGTGTAACTATAACAGGGAATATAAAGATCCCCAAAATGGAGAAGTCCCCTACTAACCTGGCTTGAGGGAGGGAGAATCAGAGGACAGCCATGGAGAGGTACTTTGAATGTCAGTAAAAGCTGCCTAGATTCATAGGTATTTTAAGTTGCTTTGGCAGACCTAGAGCCAGGGAAATGGGCATGAACTTGACTTCAGTTGTAGCTGGAGAAGTTTGCTGTGCCTGCTGAAGAGGCTTGGAAGTGGTTCCTATGTCCAGGGCCACACTTGCCCAGACTACCAATGGCAGCCAAGAAAGGCAGAAGAGACTAAAGTACTGGCAGACATAGCCAAATGTGGGAGGAGCCAGAAATAGGGTCATAGAGGAAGAGCAGGGTTAGGATTTAAATTCACATGCAGGGCAGCCATCCTCTCTTAGCCTTGTAGGGCCTCTGGACCATGCAGTTTGGGAAGGAGAAGTGGCCTGGACCACGTGGCTTGGAAGGAGTAGGAGAGCCATGAGAGATGCTCGTGCGCTCGAGCTCTCTCTCTCTCCCTCTTTCTCTCTCTCTCTCTATCTATCTCTCTGCCACTTGGCTTAGAAAGAAGAAAAGAAGGATGCATTTTATAGTGAGAAAGGAGGCCAGGCAGCCTGGGAGCTGCAAAGGACTTCTTTGCAACATCCTGTCCTGCTACACCTGATTTTGACCTGAATTATTAAGACTTTTGCCTTTCTATCACTGGCTGGTAGAGCGCAGTAGATTGAGTGCTGGCCTGTGAACCAAAGAGTTGCTGGTTCAATTCCCAGTCAGGGCACAAGCTTGGGCTGCAGGCCAGGTTCCCAGTAGGGGGCACATGAAGGGCAACCATGCATTGTTTCTCTCTCTCTCTCTTCCCCTCTCTAAAAATAAATAAATAAAATCTTAAAGACTCGTGCCTTTCCTGAGTTTCACCATGATCCAGAGTAACACAAAACACGCTTTCCTGGACTAAAACGGAGGCTGATGAACACGTACCCCAGATCCTGAAGGAAAGAGCTGCTGCGTGAGGATGGTGACTCTGATCCAGAGAGACTGGAGAACTGTTTGCGCAGCCAATGTAAGATAAGGACATGGGAACGTTTGGGGGTTTCTGGTTTCTGGCTAGTAGCCTTGTGGGGAGTATGGGAAATGCTGGGTCTTGTGGGAAAGGAGGGCTCCGTGCTGAGGCTCTGAACCACCCCCAAGGTTGGAGTGTTATAAATAGAGGTGTGCTCCTTCCAGCATTAATTGTTGGGTCTTACACCAAGGCGACTCATGGACAGGCCCCAGTCTGCTCACTTACAGTTTTGGCGAATTCAGTAACAACATCTTGGATAAGATTGTCTTCACATGACCTTGATTTATTCTGGGTAGCCTGAACATGGGCTAGCTAGGAGTCTCCCCTCTTCCTTCTCTAGATGAGAGGAGCCACACCCAACCTCAGCTTAGTATGAGACCAGGGGCTATTCCAAGTATTCTGTGACCCCCTCCTTGCCCAGCTGTGGACACAATAATATTCAGAAGCCTGAGGTGTCTGGTGCTGACATCCTCAGATAACTCCTGTAGTGGGCTGGCACCCTAAATCCAGACTGTGGTGCCAACGAGCCTGGTGTTCCTCCGTTGTCAAGGCTGCTTTCTCATGCCAGCTTCATACAGAGGTGGAGTGATGGCAGGAAGGCGCTGCCGGAATGCATGCTACAGAGCCGGCCCAGCCTCCACCGCCCTGGCTCAAGTCCCCCGGGGTGAGAGGATGGCCAGGGAGCCCTCTTATTGACCTCTTGCTTTCTCTTCCCCCAGTACAGCTGTAAAGGAAAAACCACTTCTGTCTTCTATGTACTCACAGCACTACTGTCACTACTGACACTTCTTCCCACACCAAGCAATTCTGTGACACGGAGTGTCACACAATTTAGCTCAGTTCTTAGTTAAACACCAAGTACCTGCTGTTAGAGTCAGGTCCCACAGGTTAAAGGCTCAGTCCCACAACACTACAATCCCCGCTCCCTCTCCCCTGACTTCCTAACCACCAGTTTCAAATCCTGTGCTTCTAACCTGCTGGCTATAAATCAAAGGTCCCCACAGTCCCCACCCCTGGTTCGATTAATTTGCTACAGCCATGCACAGAACTCAGGAAAACTGTTTACTCACTAGATTAACTGGTTCATTATAAAAGAGATGAGTGAACCACCTGATGCAGAGATGCCTAGAGTGAGGTCTGGAAAGGTTCTGAGCAGAGGAGCTTCTGTCCACACGGAGTTTGGGGTGTGCCACCCCCTGACATGTGGATGTATTCCTGTTCACTTAGCCCAAAGCTCCCCCAGACCCCACACTGAGAGACTGCAAAGGGAGCTCCATTGCATAGGCATGGTCGAGTGGGGCGGTGGGGCTGAAGTTCCAACCCTGTAATCAAGGTTGGGTCTTTTTTTAAAAATATATTTTCTTGATTATGCTATTACAGTTGTCCCATTTCCCCCTTCATTCCCCTCCACCCTGCACACCCTCTCCCACCCACATTCCCCCCTTTTAGTTCATGTCCGTGTGTCTTAAGTTCTTTAGCTTCTACATTTCCCACACTACTCTTGCCCTCCCCCTGTCTATTTTCTCCCCACCATTTATACTACTAATTCTCTGTACCTTCTCCCCCCTTCTCCCCCTCCCACTCCCCTGTTGCTAACCCTCCACGTGATCTCCATTTCTGTGACTCCGCTCCTGTTTTAGGTGTCTGCTTAGTTTGCTTTTGTTTTAGGTGTGGTTGTTAATAACTGTGAGTTTGCTGTCCTTTCACTGTTCATCTTTTTTTATCTTCTTTTTCTTAGATAAGTCCCTTTAACATCTTAAGGTTGGGTCTTTTGGTAGCCAGTCCCCACCCATCCCTAGGGGCTTTCCAAAAGTTGCCTCATTGTCATAAACTGTGGAGTGGTTGAAGGGAGCTTGTTATGAATAACAAAAGGCACCATGTTATAGATCACTCTTATAACTTAGAAAATTCCAAGAAGCTCTGTGCCAGGACCAAGGATAAAGATCAGATACATATTTCTCATTCTAAAGTACAATATCAGAAAAGCCTGTTCCTGAATCACGTAAGTAAGAAACTAGTAAAATTCTTTGGCAAATGGAATAGGGAAACAGACAGATAGCTGGGGGGGAAAATGGCCAAGCAAATTTACAGCCAGGTACAGAAGTTCACCAGCACCAGGTACCTAGCAGGGGTCAAAGCTGGGAAAGGGGACTCACCCCCTGTGCAACCTTTCCTTCCTGACCTTTTTTTTTTTAAGATTTTATTTTATTTTTAGAGGAAGAGGAGGTTAGGGAGAAAGAGGGGGAGAAACATCAATGTGTGGTTGCCTCTACAGCGCCCCCTACTGGTTGTGGGCCTGGCCCACAACCCCGGCAGGTGCCCTGGCTGGGAACTGAACCAGCTACCCTTTGGTTCCCAGGCTGGCATTCAATCCACTGAGCCAACCAGGACCTTCCCCTGACCTTTTCTTATGGCTGATCATGCATTTTAGACTCTCTGGCATTTCCTCTCTAGAGATAACATCTATGCCTCAGTTGTGTTTCAACCCTGGGCCCAGAAAAGCAGCAAAACCAGGCAAGCTATGTCAAGGATAATCTCAGGACTAGCTGCATTGACTAACCACCTCCTGGCACTGACAAATCAGTGGAGACCATGACCCTGAAAGGACATACCTGGAAAGCTGATGAATATTCTATTGAGATGCTCCCCCTGGGACCTCCCCTAAGATGTCTATGCTAAAAGACCTTAGGGTAGAGGACCCAAAGTGTTCTCCCTTCCAGTAGTACCTTTCCCCTCCCCCTCCTCCTCTTCCCCTACAACCAACCCTGTATCTCCTGAACTCTAGGGACCCCATGAGACTTGCCACCAGGGAGCAATGGGTAGCAGTAGCTCATTCCAGGCTGATCCTCTGACCCTATGCCTAAGTCTCTCTTTTCTCTGATTTCTTAGGGAGCCAAAGCATCCCAGCTCAGACTCCTTTCCCCACCTAGTACCTCTCCTGTTGCTTCTTCTATCCCAGGCCCTTCCTTGTTTCACTCTCCCCAGTTTTAATAAACAACTGCTCAAAATCACCTGATCTTATGTTGTGAAATCTTTCCTACATGAAGTCAAGAACCCACACACTAATGGCCAGACCTAGGCAGACCCGCTCAGGGCCAGGTTCCCTGTCCGAAAACATTCCCATGCTATATGATGCTGCAGAATTTTTCTCGAACCTAAGTGTCAGACGGGGAGATTCAGAAGGGTTTTGTCTAATGGGAGAGGTAACTGGGAGAGGGTGAAGGAAGGAGAGCTGATGGTAGGAGTGTTCAGGTAGAGTCTCAAATGAACTTCTCTTCCTTGCTGCTCTGGGCCATCCCAGGCACCACACTTTGTGCCTCGGTACTGCCCTCTGCTCACAGCTGCCCTGGGTCAGACACTACTACTGCACGCTCTTCAGTTCTCACTTCCTCATTTCTGATTCCCCGTTCCCACTGACAAGAACGTGGGGTGTGTTCTCAACGTTCTAGATTTTGGAGATGGTCCTTCCTCAGGTCCTGTCAGCTTAAATCGTATCTCCATTTTAAATCTGTGACTACCCCTCCAACTGTGGGTCAGTCTCTCCCTCTTCTCATCTCCAGTGCCCCTTGGGATCTGATCCACTCCTTTGGTCATTGATAACCTTGTCCAGTTAGGAAGAATATTTTACTTTAAGTTTTGGGACCTCATATAAATATGAGGTCTGCTTATTACATAGTTTTTAGGCCAGTCCCTCTATATATGAAATGAAATGAGAGTTTATGCTTTCTTTGATTCATTCAACCAACATTTGTTGTATACCATGAAGCCTCTATAAAGCTAAATCAAATGGAAGCTCTTAGAAATTAGTTCTAGTATTTGTGCTTGTCATATGTGTATAGATGGAGAAGGGGTTCTACAAAAAGTAATCTCACAGAGTGATCTGATCATAATTCCTAACTGGGTGGTCATACCCCAGACATCAACTTCTTTAGTAAAAAGTTTATCTTTGCCTTAAGCAAACCCATCCATGCTTCTGTGTATCTAGGTTAACACATCTTTGAAATGCCTCTTCAGACCCCTCCTTCTAAAGCACATAATCTTAATTATCCTGTAATCCAATCTGGCCTTGCTTTTTCATGAGTTCATGTAATTTTCCGTATTTTCTCTCCTTGATTCCTAATGCATAACAGAAGCTGCAACGTACAATTCTGTGGAGCATTTGAGATCTTGCTTCCAGGGAACAGTAATCAGTTTTGGCTCAAATAAACTTTCATATAAATTCCCTACAAGTACATACATTTCTTACATCAACATATGTAATTTGAGGGTAGAAATTCTGAGTTACACCTATTGTATTTTATTGATCAGCACTGCCAATCAAATAATAGGCCCCCATTAAAATATTTCATTATTAGTCTTGGCTGGTGTGGCTCAGTGGATTGAGTCCCAGCCTGTGAACTGAAGGGTTGCCAATTCAGTTTCTGGTCCAGGTGCATGCCTGGATTGTGGGTTCAGTCTCTATTTGGGGTGCATGCTACTGATGATGCTTCTCTCCCCCTCTTTCTCCCCTCCTTCCTATCTGTCTAAAATAAATAAAATCTTTGAAAAATATGTTATTAATATAGTTAGAAGTTGTTGAGTTTTTACTATGTGCCCAGTACTGTACTATACCCTTTATATATTTTACTTAATTGTCATAAGTTTATGAATTTCTGAAGTGTCCCAACTTAGCAGATAAATGAATTGAGATTTAGTCCTGGTTGGGTGGTTCAGTTGGTTGGAGCACATTCTGTACACCAAAGGTTTGTGGGTTTGATTCCCAGTCAGGACACACACCTACACTGCAAGTTTGATGACATCAGGGTGCATATGGGAGGCAACTGATCGATGTTTCTCTCTCACATCAAGGTTTCTCTTACTCCCTCTTTAAAATCAATAAACAGAGTAAAGAGGATTTCCACCAAGATGGAGGCGTAGGTGGAAACACTGTGCCTTCTTCCACAACCAAGTTTGAATACAACAAAGGTTTAGTGAACAAAGACGCAGCCAAAGAATAGAAAATTGAACTATACGGAAGTCCAACAACAACCAACTGTTCAACTGGGACAGTAAGAGGGGCGGAGCCAGCAGTGGAGCAGGGTTGGGCAGGAAAGATCCCCCAACCCAGGCGCAGGCAGCCGGGGTAGCAGCATGGACCCAGTGAGGGTGCGGGACAGGCTGACTTCGGTCACACATTAGTGTGCAGATAAACCAGCAGAGGAGTGAGCAGTGAGACAGACCCTGCAGGCCCCAGCGGGTGAACCCAGTGAGTGTGCAAGGCGGCGGACTGCGTGGCCCCGGGGGCGGGAGGCGGCAGAGGGGGCCGCCATTGCTTTCCTTTGATCCTGCTCCTACACACAGTGTCACAACCCAGCCACTGAGTTGCCCCACCCTGGTGAACACCTAGGGCTTGTTCCTCATACATAACAGGCATGAACAGTCCAAAATATGGCTCAAGAAGAACTCAAAGCCCCAGAGCCGATAACCCTAAGTGACTGAGAAATAGTGAACCTCTCAGATGCATAATTCAAAATACTGGTGATCAGGATGCTCACAGAACTGGTTGATTTTAGTCACAAATTAGAGGAACATATGAAGGCTAAATTAATTGAAATGAAGAGAAATGCACAGGAAACCAATAGTGATGGAAAGGAAACTGGGACTCAAATCAAGGGAGTGGACCAGAAGGAAGAATGAAACATCCAACCAGAAAAGAATGAAGAAACAAGAATTCAAAAAAATGAGGAGAGGCTTAGGAACCTCCAGGACATCTTTAAACATTCCAACATCCAATTTATAGGGGTACCAGAAGGGAAAAAGAAACAGCCACGAGTGGAAAATTTATGTGAACAAATAATAAAGGAGAACTTCCCCAATCTGGGAAAGGAAATAGACTTCCAGGAAATCCAGGAAGCTCAGAGAGTCCCAAAGAAGTTGGACCCAAGAAGGAACACACCAAAGCACATCATAATTACATTAGCTAAGATGAAAATGAAGGAGAGAATCCTAGAAGCAGCAAGAGATAAGGGGACAGTCATCTACAAAGGAGTTCCCATCAGACTGTCAGCTGATTTCTCAAAAGAGATCTTCCAGGCAAGAAGGGGCTGCAAAGAAGTATTCCAAGTCATGAAATCCAAAGACCTACATCCAAGATTGCTTTATCCAGCAAAACTTTCATTTAGAATGGAAGGACAGATAAAGTGCTTCTCAGATAAGGTCAAATTCAAGGAGTTCATCATCACCAAGCCCTTATTATATGAAATATTAAAGGGACTTATCTAAGAACAAGAAGATAAAAAAGATGAACAGTGAAAGGACAGCAAACTCAGTTATTAACAACCACACCTAAAACAAAAGCAAACTAAGAGGACAGCTAGATCAGGAGCAGAACCATAGAAATGGAGATCACATGGAGGGTTAGCAACAGGGGAATGGGAGAAGGAGGAAAAGGTACAGAGAATAAGTAGCATAGACAGTGGGTAGAAAATAGGGAGGAGGGCAAGAATAGTAGGGGAAATATAGAATCTAAAGAACTTGAGACACGTGGTCATAAACTAAAGGGGGGAATGGTGGGAGAGGGGATGTGCAGGGTGGAGGGGAGTGAAGGGGGAATAGGACAACTGTAATGGTATAATCAATAAAATATATTAAAAAATAAAATAAAATAAAATCAATAAACATATCTCCAGGTGAGGACTAAAATTTCTTTTTTTTTAAATTGAGGTTTAGAGGGGCTAAGTTACTCTCTTGGAGTGTAAGTGATGAGCTGGGATGTTAACCCAAATCTATTTTATTCTCTACCCTGTGCTTTTCTGTAGTCTATGACTCTATTTTCTTTTTATTCTAATGGTGTTGATGTAAGAAATGTCCAAACCTATAGGGAATTTTTATGACAATTATTAGGAAGCAAAATCTCAACAAATTGAGAATAGTAGCATTTCAGCTTATTTTATACATTAGAGTTAAGGAAGAGCTGCAAGAAGGGTTACATGAAACCCACTGGTGGTAGAATAAGGGGGTGTGAGAAATCAAAGTGGGGAGAAATCTCTGGATTGGATAAGACGTAAAATGGAGAGAGACAAACTTGTTTTGCATCGGTGGGTACAGAATAGTTAAGGTTAGGGTGGTCCATGACACGGGCTGTGAAAGAATTCGCGAAGAGAAGAAAATGCAGAGAGCAAAGTTTTTATTCACTTTCCGAGAGTGGAAAGGGGCCTGGTGTGGAGAGATACACCAGCACTGAGTGGTAGGGGCGTTGAGCTTTTATTGGATTGTAATTGGATTATAAAAGGGTTGTTGGGGAGTGCTGTTGTGCGGCAGCTGGGCTGATAGGGGTATTGGAACAAAAAAGGTTTTGGTTTGTTTTGCATAAGCTGTAGTTTGCTACAATGCTATCTTTTGCCTATGGCTGTGGCAGGGGGTTGCAAATAGTCATATTCTGTTCTTGCTTTCCAGTAATTTCTAGTCCTGGGGACATAAGCTCAAAAGAGTAAGATGGCAGTCATGTTCAACAAGGTCACAGGCCTGCTCAGCAAATGGCACCAGCTTTATCATTTCAGTTGACATTTATGGAGCATAGAGATGGTGTGCAGGGACCAAGACAACAATGAGAGATTCTTTGGTTTCTGCTCTGGTGTCTGCAGTTGTGCCTTGATGGGTCTGGAAAAGAAGATTCTCTGGCTTCTCTGACATTTCAAAGGTATGTTAGCTTAAATGCAACAAACAAATGAACAAACAAACAAAAAGCAATACACAGGCTCACTTGGGGTGAAAATTGACCTTTGTCTAGGAAGCTACAAGCCTAGGTTGTGACTACCTGCTATGACCCACTTTTAGTTAGGAATTTTTATGTTCATACCACCTTATGGGGTTAATTTCATTCTCTGAGATTGCAGGGCCCACCACACTGGCCTCCCCTTGAGCTTGCTATGTTTAGTAGGTGGCCCTTTTAATGCCCACAGTGGAAAACAGATTTATCGAGATAAGTAAAGGGAAACCCTAAAACTCATGATGATTCACTTTCTCAACATTTTGTGAAGTCCTTTTCCAATCTTTTAAGAATGGACATACATATCTAATAAGCACATATTATTTACTTATTGTGTTGTAACAAAACTATCCTAAAACCTAAGGGAGTAAAAACAACGACCATTTATTATTCATTACAGTCAGTGGTTCAAATTCTGCTGATTTGGGCTAGGCATGGGGGCCCTTGGCTGCTCTATGTTGTGATCTGCTAAAATCAGATCACATCAGCTAAAATCAGTTGGAAGGTCAACTAAAAGCTGGCTTGTCTAGGATAATCTCAGGTGGGACAACTCGGCTTCCCTCTATGTGTCATTCACAAGCCTCCAGCAGGTTAACCAGGGTATGTTTGGAGTATGTTCTTGTTAAAAAACCACAGGCCAAATGACATTACTCATATTAATAGCCCATGATACCAAACCTAGATTTAATAACTGATCTAATTGCAATTTCAATCTCTCCCAGAAACATAATCTTGATTAACCAGTCAGGAATTTTCTGGTCAAGAACAAGTGAGGTAATCTGTCACCTAGGCCTTCTCCATCCCCCATAGAAAGAAGAGGTAATCTACACAATAAAAACTCTTCTCTTTCTCTTTCCCTGAAGAAAAGATGTCCAGGCCCCCAAATTACCCATTCTTTTATTTTGTCAATAGCTCCCCTGCCCCACACTTATGTCTATAAAAACCTTCCATTTTGTACACCCCTTGGCACATGCTTCTAGTTGTTAGGTGAGGTGCTGCCTGATTCATGAATTAATTAATTAAACCCAATTAGACCTTCAGATTTACTCTGTTAAATTTTGTTTTTTAACATTCTCGGACTTCTGGCCAAGATGGAGGCGTAGGTGGAAACACTGTGCCTCCTTGCACAACTAAGTTTAAAAACAATGAAGTTTTAGTAACAAAAACATAGCCAAAACACAGAAAATTGAACTGTACGGAAGTCTGGCAACAACAACGAACAGTTCAACCAGGACTGGTAAGAGGGGTGGAGTCAGTGGCGGAGCGGGGTCGGGCAGGAAAGATTGTTTAGTCCCACCAACCCAGGAGCGTAGGCAGTGGCGGTTGGCAGATCCCAGGCGTGGGGTGGCAACAGGCGGATCCAGTGAGAACGTAGGGCGGCTGGCTGACCGCAGTCACACATTTGCGTGCGAATAGATAAACCAAGTGAAGGAGCAAACAGTGAGACAGACTGCTCAGGCAAGGGCACCAGCGACGGGAATGAGAGTCCGAAAGCACCAATTGGAAAGACTTTCAGGGTCAAGGTGCCCGAAGAGGCTCCCAGGCTCACAGTTCTTTGGAGAGACCCACAGGGTCCTTGAGGGTACACAAGCCCACACACTCAGGGACCAGCACCAGAAGGGCCCAGTTTACTTGTGGGAAGCTGCAAAGGGGACAGAAATTGAGAGAGAGCAGAGCAAAGCACCATTTTTTCCATCTCTGACCCTGCCCCCATGTATAGTGTCACAACCCAGCTACTGGGTCACCCCGCCCTGGTGAACACCTAAGGCTCTGTCCCTCATATATTACAGGTGCGAACAGACCAAAACATGGCTCAAGAACAGCTCAAAGCCCCACAGCCTATAATTCTAAGCAACCAAGAAATAGCCAACCTTTCAGATGCACAGTTCAAAACACTGGTGATCAGGATGCTCACAGAATTGGTTGATTTTAGTCACAAATTAGAGGAACAAATGAAGGCTAAATTAATTGAAATGAAGGGAAATACACAGGAAACCAATGCTGATGGAAAGGAAACTGGGACTCAAATCAAGGGAGTGGACCAGAAAGAAGAAAAAAAATGACCAAACAGAAAACAATGGAGAAACAAGAATTCAAAAAAATGAGCAGAGGCTTAGGAACCTCTGGGACATCTTTAAACATTCCAACATCCGATTTATAGGGGTACCAGAAGGGAAAGAGAAAGAGCAACAAGTGGAAAATTTATTTGAACAAATAATAAAGGAGAACTTCCCCAATCTGGGAAAGGAAATAGACTTCCAGGAAATCCAGGAAGCTCAGAGAGTCCCAAGAAGTTGGACCCAAGAAGGAACACACCAAGGCACATCATAATTACATTAGCCAACATTAAAATGAAGGAGAGAATTCTAGAAGCAGCAAGAGATAAGGGGACAGTCATCTACAAAGGAGTTCCCATCAGACTGTCAGCTGATTTCTCAAAAGAGACCTTACAGGCAAGAAGTATTCCAAGTCATGAAGTCCAAAGACCTACATCCAAGATGACACTATCCAGCAAAGCTTTCATTCAGAACAGAAGGGCAGATAAAGTGCTTCTCAGATAAGGTCAAATTCAAGGAGTTCATCGCCACCAAGCCCTTATTATATGAATTGTTAAAGGGACTTATCTAAGAACAAGAAGATAAAAAAGATGAACAGTGAAAGAACAGCAAACTCAGTTATTAACAACCACACCTAAAACAAAAGCAAACTAAGAGGACAGCTAGATCAGGAGCAGAACCATAGAAATGGAGATCACATGGAGGGTTAGCAACAGGGGAATGGGAGGAGGAGAAGGGGGAAAAGGTACAGAGAATAAATAGCATAGACAGTGGGTAGAAAATAGACAGGGAGGAGGGCAAGAATAGTAGGGGAAATATAGAATCTAAAGAACTTGAGACACATGGACATAAAATAAAGGGGGGATGATGGGGGAGGGGTGTGCAGGGGGGAGGGTAATGAAGCAGGGAATAGGACAACTGTAATAGCATAATCAATAAAATATATTTAAAAAAGCATTCTCATGATGATCACGGAGAAGAGAAGAAGCAGAAACACACAGACAATTTTCAAACCTCTACTTGTTTCAAGTCTGCTAATATCGTGATAACAGCCAAAAGAATTCACAGGGCCAAACTCAGATTCTTCAAGAGTGTGGGGATATGGACTCTGCTTCTGTTANTAGACAGTGGGTAGAAAATAGACAGGGAGGAGGGCAAGAATAGTATGGGAAATATAGAATCTAAAGAACTTATGACACATGGACTTAAACTAAAGGGGAGGGAATGGTGGGGGAGGGGTGTGCAGGGTGGAGGGGAATGAAGAGGGGAATAGGACAACTGTAATAGCATAATCAATAAAATATATTTAAAAAAGCATTCTCATGATGATCACAGAGAAGAGAAGAAGCAGAAACACACAGACAATTTTCAAACCTCTACTCGTTTCAAGTCTGCTAATATCATGATAACAGCCAAAAGAATTCACAGGGCCAAACTCAGATTCTTCAAGAGTGTGGGGATATGGACTCTGCTTCTGTTATGAAAACAATTGTAAGCTCACAAGACAGAGGGTGTGGATGTAGAGAAGGGTGAGGAATTGGAGCCATGAATGTTATCAATCTACCACGGTCTGCCAATAATTATTTATGTTTTCCTTCTATGTATCACATGCTCATCCATACTTCAGGAATTTACAGAATTCTCACCCAATCATGACATTAAGTTCAAAGTCCAGGAACTTGTAACCTACATCAGGTCTGGATGTGGCTCTTAAACAGAATACCTATGATCTTAGAAAATAAGGTATTTATCTCCTCCGGCCCCACACCCACCCATGCACACAAAATACAGTGTGAGTCAGAGACAGGGGAGGGATGACTCTCTGGAGGAGGGCTTTTTCTTCTTTTCTGCAAAACTGCCTCTCCTCCCCTTACATTTGGGAGAAGAGACCCTGTGGTTTTCAACATTAATACGAGTTTTGGTAAAAGGTTGTGGCACAAGGAGAGGAGAAATGAGGGCATGAACATGTGTTATATGTGACTGATATACGGCTGTACTGCTTTAGCTATAGGAATTATTATGCCTGTTTTATAGATAAAACAAAAGGAAAGTAAAGGTAAAAGCAAAAAGAAAAGTATGCTAAAGAAAGGAGGACATGATAGTGTTGGCGTAGGTAGCTAGATATTAAATAAAGGAAGGGTACAAGAGGAATCAGGCATATTTTTTAAGCCTAATAAAGTGAGAAACTGAATCAAACATTAGGCTTTCTTCACTAGGAAGTTACAGCTTCACGCACTCCCTAGAGCATCCTCCACCCTCAGTACCTAATCTCCCAAAGCCAGCAGGAAGGATGTTACCAAGGGAGAAATAAACAATAAAAAGGAAATTCTTCTGTTGGGCACATGCCCAATAGAAGCCAAGATAGCACAGGGGGAGGTGCTTCTACTATGAGCTGTAGAAGCCGAAAAGGTGATTATAGATGCCCGTCAATCTACCCTGGGAAAAGGATTGCATTGAGTAAGGGACACAGAATCCTGGAAGATCTAGGAAATAAATTGGTTAGGGTGAGGATCCAATACCAGCCTATGAAAGATTGGTTAGTTTGAAGGGCACTTGGTCCTTCCCAAGCCCAAGATAATATTCAATATAACCAAGCTTAACAAAGAGGCTCTCTCAGTAAAACATGCCGGCCCTGTTTGCCTGTACATTCTCTCAGTACCAGCCATGTAGCCCTAGCAGCTCTGTGGGGCCTGCAGCAGACTGTGTAGGTTGGGGCACAGTGCCAGCAGAGTGCAGCCAGGAAGACAAGAACTGAACCAATGGCACAAAATGTCTGGACACTGACTTTATTTCTGGGCCTAAGACAAAGCTAAACTTTTTTTCACAGCAGGGCGGACGGAGATGAGACACTGGGAACTCAGGGGCAGTCCTCCGATTTTGCTTCTACAATAAAACGTAACCATGCCACTACCTCCCATAGTGGGTCCTTGGAATGCTTTCCTTGTGACTCTGTGACAGGGCCCCATTTCCACCAGTAACAATAGTATAAGGTAATGGTTAGTTGCATCATTCACTCTAATAAGTGGTTACTTTTGTTTCTTTGCATAAACAATATAAATGTGGTTAAAAAACAAAATTCAACTAAGTGCATTTGTTTATTAAACATGGGGTAGCATCTCATCTAGTAAGCAGACAGCTACTCTAGGGGGTTATTTTAAAAATGAAACACTTTTGTAGAAAGAAGTATGGGCAAAAAAGTCAAAGGGAAAATGAAAGTTCATTGGAAAATAATAAAAGTTCAGGGTGATGACAACTTCTCTCTGGCTAAGTGGAGGAACTTTTCATTGGCTGGGCATGTCGCTGGGTAAGAAGGAAATCTTCCTACTGCAGAGGGTAGGTAAGAAAGAGAAACATCTTCCTGTTGGAGATGCAAGATGCAAAGCCTTCCCAAGTCCAATTTTAGTTGATGTTTTCTTTATTAATTTTCACATTGTATTAGTTTTATTTAAATCTAAGTTTGTACTTAGAAGGGTAATTATCAGATTTAGTTGTAGAGGCAAATCAATAAAATGATTGTAGAATCTTGTCAAAGAAAAATATGAACATAAAGTAATTTAACTGACCATCTTGGGAAGGAAAATAGAACCAACTGAAAATAAATCTATAATGTTATTTCATTAGTGTAAATGTTAGGGAAATATTTTGGAAGGTTGAGATATTCTGTGTTGTTGGGGTTTTTTAAACTTATTTTTAGAGACAGAGAGGAAGGGATGGGAAGAGAGAGAGGGAGAAAGAAAGAAAAAAGAAAGATCAATTTGCTGTTCCACTTATTTATGTATTCATTAGTTGATTCTTGTATGTGCTCTGACTAGGAATCAAACCTGAAACCTTGGTGTATTAGGATGATGCTCTTACAAGCTGAACTTCCTAGCCACAGCTGTATGTTTATTTTTTAATGCATCTATACTATTAAAGAGAATTTGGCATATTAGAAAATCTGACAGGCCAGTTTGTGATTTCAAATTGAATTGTGTAATTCATTTTAGACTTGTGATTTGAAGTTAAAAGTTATAAGATAATTTGATTACATTTGTAAACAGTATTGAAATCTTTAATATAACTTGATATGCCACATTTAAAAGCTTGAATTGTTAGGTTTATGAGGGTTATCTACATGCTTAAGAAAATTTTTTTTCTTGTTTGACTTGCAAATCTGCCCGATGAGGAATTTGGGGTGCTTGAAAAAAACAAGATAATTAAATTTGTAAATGTAGTTTAAAAATTAAGAGAATTTAGCCCTGGCTGGTGTGGCTCAGTGGACTGAGTGCTGGTCTATGAACCAAAGGGTTGCTGGTTTGATTCCCAGTCAGGGCACATACCTGGGTTGCAGGCCAGGTCCCCAGTTGGGGGTGTGTGAGAGGCAACCACACACTGATATTCCTCTCCCTCTCTTTCTCCCTCCTTTCCCCCCTTGTCTAAAAAATAAATATTTTTTAAAAATTAAGAGAATTTAATTAACTAACTTTGCAAGTGGCATGAGTACCATTCAAGCAAATTTAATGTTAAGCCCATGGACTGATTGAACATTAATAAAGGACCAATTTATTGCTCTTATTTTTATACAAAATTACAAGATTTCTAAATAGAACATCAAAGTTTTGTAAGTTAAACCTTAAAGTTTAATAAAATCTGTTTACAGCTTTAGTTAGTTGAAAATCAATTTAAACATGAGCAACTGCAAACAGTCCTTTCTGCTCTCAGATGTGTCCAACTTGGCAGCTGATTAGCTCCATTTCACAGTGTTCTTCCCCTGAGCCCCTGCAGCCCTCATTCCCGGGAACTCTTTCACTGGGCCCTGTCTTTTGTGGTTAGTTAGCTTTTATAAGAATGCACTTTTCAGACTTCTGGCCAAGATGGAGGCGTAGGTAGACACACTGTGCCTCCTCGAACAACCAAAATAAGGACAACAACAATTTAGAATAAAAAAAAACAACCAGTACTGACAGAAAATTGAACTACATGGCAGTCTGACAACCATGGAGTTAAAGTAAACACATTCATCCAGACTAGCAGGAGGGGCAGAGTCCAGTGGCTGGGGTGGAAAGGAGTTGCAGCAAGGCAGCTGGAGGACCCAGTGAGGCAGCAGATTGCGGGGGAGGGGGGTGCACAAGCTAGCTGGTGGACCGGGAGGTCCCACATTTACATGCAGATAAACCAGGCGAAACTGGGAAGTGAGAAGTCTCCCTTTAAACCAGATAAACTGGGAAACTGGGAAGTTTCTCTCTCTCTCCTTTTCTCTCTGCAAAACTCAGGGTCCCAGCTCGAAGAAATAAAGCCCCAAAACACCAATTGAAAACACCTGTGGGGGTTGAGGTGCCGGGAGAAACTCCTAGCCTCACAGGAGACTTCGTTGGGGAGACCCACAGGGTCCTATAATGTACACAAACTCACCCACACAGGAATCAGCACCAGAAGGGCCCAATTTGCTTTGGGGAAGCGGCAGAAGTGACTGAAATCTGGCAGAGAGTGGAGCAAGTGTTATTGTTCCCTCTTGGACCCCTGCCCCACATACAGCATCACAACAAAGTGACTGGGTTGCCCCACCCTGATTAACACCTAAGGCTCCACCTGTCTATGTAACAGGTGCATCAGGACAAAAGAAAAATTGCCCAAACGAAAGAACAGATCAAAGCTCCAGAACAAATACAACTAAGCAACGACGAGACAGACAACCTATCACATGCACAGTTCAAAACACTAGTAATCAAAATGCTCACAGACCTGGTTGATTTGGTCGTAAATTAGATAAAAAATGAAGGCTACACTAAGTGAAATAAAAGAAAATGCACAGGGAACCAATAGTGATGGGAAAGAAAGTGGGACTCAAATCAACGGAGTGGACCAAAAGGAAGAAAGAAACATCCAGCCAGAAAGGAATGAAGAAACAAGAATTCAAAAAAATGAGGAGAGGCTTAGGAACCTCCGGGACATGTGTAAATGTTCCAACATCCGAATTATAGGTGAACCAGAAGGGGAAGAGGAAGAGCAACAAGTGAAAAAAATATTTGAACAAATAATAAAGGAGAACTTCCCCAATCTGGCAAAGGAAATAGCCTTCCAGGAAGTCCAGGAAGCTCAGAGAGTCCCAAAGAAGTTGGACCCAAGAAGGAACACACCAAGGCACATCATAATTACATTAGCCAACATTAAAAATAAGGAGAGAATCCTAGAAGCAGCAAGAGATAAGGAGAGAGTTACCTACAAAGGAGTTCCCATCAGACTGTCAGTTGATTTCTCAAAGAGACCTTACAGGTAAGAAGAGGCTGGAAAGAAGTATTCCAAATCATGAAAGGCAAAGACCTACATCCAAGATTGCTCTATCCAGCAAAGCTTTCATTTAGAATGGAAGGGCAGATAAAGTATACTTCTCAGATAAGCTCAAGTTCAAGGAGTTCATCGTCACCAAGCCCTTATTATATGAAATGTTAAAGGGACTTACCTAAGAAAAAGAAGATGAAAAATATGAACAGTGAAAGGACAGCAAACTCACAGTTATTAACTAAAACAAAAAAACAAAAACAAACTAAGCAAACAAGTTGAGCAGGAACAGAATCACAGAAATGGAGATCACATGGAGGGTTAGCAACTGGGGAGTAGGAGGAGGAGAGAGGGGGAAAAGGTACAAGGAATAAGTAGCATAGACGGTAGGTAGAAAATAGACAGGGGGCCCTGGCTGGTGTAGTTCAGTGGACTGAGCACGGGCCTGTGAACCACAGGATCGCAGTTCAATTCCCAGTCAGGGCACACGTCTGGGTTGCAGGCTAGTTCACAGCAGGGGACTCACAAGAGGCAACCACACATTGATATTTCTCGCCTTCTCTTCCCCTCTCTCCAAAAATGAATAAATAAAATCTTTAAAAAAAATAGACGGGGAGGGTAAGAATAGTATGGGAAATGTAGAAGCTAAAGAACTTATAAGTATGACACATTGACATGAACTAAAGGGAGGGAATGTGGGTGGGAGACAGTATGCAGGGTAGAGGGGAGTGAAGAGGGGGGAATAGGACAACTGTAATAGCATAATCAATAAAATATATTAAAAACAAATTTTAAAAGAATGCACTTTTGAGCATATTGAGGGCAAGACCCATGTGGGGAGCTTAGGAAGTACCTGGTGTTGTATTCGAATGGCGAGAAACCAAATGTCCAGGCACTTGGAGCTCGTGATGTTATTTATTGGCCAAAAGCTTTACCTGCGCAGGGGCGAACTTCCCCAACTGTGACCGGAGTCACGTAGCTCCTCAGAGCTGCAATATGGAAGTCGCGCCTGGCTTACAGACTACAGGGGTTTTATAGAGCGCAGCAAGCAAGCAGTATCCAGAAGCAGATGTGGCTGTTAGCAATTGGTGCAATTGAACACAGCTTTTTCTTTTGATTGGCGGGGTTACTCGTTGGCGGGCAGATTCTGGCGGTCTGCCTTGCTCCACATATTTACCTTATTTGGCTATTTACTTGGCTAACCACTCATCCCATCTTTCTGGAACATTCTGGGGGCGGGGAGTACAGCCTTAAGCAATAACATCCTGCTTTACACCTTGTTGCATTTTCCATTTTGTCGTAACCTTACACTGGCATGGAGTAAACCTGCAATGAGTGTTAGCTATTCCCGTCTCCCCTGCTACCTATCTATATCCCACGGCACCCACAAACCTTGGTAAGTACTCATTAATATCCTTTCTCTTGATCCGGTATTTTCTAAAAGTTTGGCTAACAGAAAAACCTAAATAAAAAAAGTATTTTATGCTAAAAAATGTTCACCTGTGACAAAATTGCAAAGAACTAAAAATTAGGACTATTCCAACATTAGGGAAATGGTTGAGCAGTTTTTATTCCATTATATTACACCTTGATTCAAAAGGGATGCAGGGTGTTTTAGAGGCCTGAACCAAGAAGCTAGATAAAATCCATTTAAAACAAACAAGAAAGGTAGACAAAGGGAAAAACAAAGATGGCAAAGTGGGAGGGCCAGGAGTGGGTTTAGTAGTAGTAGTAGTAGTAGTAGTAGTAAATTCACATTCTAACATCGTGTATTTTGTCCTGTAAGATTTGCTCTGTTTTCTAGCAGCCAATTCAACTCAAATTAAAAACTTTCAAGGTCCGTAGGCCCAAAACTAAGCAATTGGTCTAGAACGGTTAAACTCTCCTTGAGAGCAAGACGGTAAGAACACCCTCTTTTGAGTAAATAGAGAGAGGGCTGCATCCTCAGCGAGCACCATCCTCCATGGCTGTTGGGAGAGAAAACATAGCATTTGGTCGAGGATATGCTGAGACACAATGCTGTCCCCATAATATGGAAGGGTCATTTTCCCAAGTTCAATCCATTTCAAATCCAAATTTGATATGAAATGAATAATTGGTGATAATCCAGTTAATGGACTATTACAACGCATGTCAGAGTATGGTGGGGACAGGAATCGGGCGCCTACGAGACAGCATTAAGTGGAAAAACTGGAGAAGACAACAACACAAACATAGCAAACTATGTGTAGGAAATTATCGGAGTAAAATTCACTACAATGTTAACAGATGTGATTGCTTTTTTTCTTTAGATTTTCTTTAGATGTCCAAGGGAAATACAATGGGGAAAAGTGTTATAAAAGATGATTCACACAAAATCTGAACTGGGTTTAAGCCAAGCCTCAGGTGAACGCCGCCTCGCATTTTCACCGGGGGAAAGCCTGGACCAGTGGGTACCCGCCGTCAAAGGGTGGCCCAGAGACTGAGTTCCCACTGGGCAGCCAGTAGAGTATGGAGTTCGCCAGGGGCGGGGCGGGGCTGACGCGTCCTCACGGTGTAGTCCGCGGGCGGGGCCGGATTCCGCTGCTTCTCGCGACTTGTTCCACTGTACGCGGTGGAGGGCGGGCGACCAGTACTGACAGAAAATTGAACTACATGGCAGTCTGACAATTGGTCTTCCCTCTCCGTTGCCGAGCCGTGTTGCAGCGCGTGAGGTGCCCGGCCGCGGCCCCGGGTTCCCGGCAGGGCGGACACCGACTGCGCATTTCCGCGTGGCCGGGTTGTCGGTTCCCCTCGACCGCCTCTTCCAGGTCCCTACGTCCCCCACTCTCAAGCTTTCACCCCTGTGTATACTTCAAGGAGAGGTGGTCGGTGGAGAAACCTCCTGTTCCCGGAGCAGATGACCCTCGAAGATTTGGACGTGGGCTTCAGATACGAAAAGTGGAAGGCCCTGGACCGCCTCGGAGGGCGTTACACGGACGTGATGCTAAAGGATTGTGGAAAAGTCGTCTCACCAACTAAGGACTTGTGTGTGACCCCAGTCCACCGGACTGGAAGGCTTAACCACAGTGTCTGCCTCACCAGCCTTCCTCCAGAGTCCCCTTCCGCTTTCCGGAGCGCCAGACTGGAGAGCAGAACGTGTGGGATAGACAAACCTCAAGTTTCTTGTCCGTGTTTCGTTTACTCGGTATCTCCTTAGTTCTTTATATTACGTTTTTAACTGTCAGGTACTCTTCTCTTTTTTATTTAATTTAATCTTAATTTTATTTTATTTTAGAGAGAGGGGAAGGGAGGGAGGGAGAAAGAGAGGGAAAGAAACATTGATGAAGAAAGGGAAAGAAACATTGATGTATGAGAAACCCACGGATGGGGTTGCCTTTCACACACTTCCAGCTGGGGATCTGCCCCACAACCCAGGCATATGCCCTGACTGGTTGAACTGGTGACCCTCAATCCACTAAGCCACACTATCCAGGGCCTATTTAATTTATAAATGTATCCAAAGTCTGAAAACTTGGGGAATCTCAGAAATTCCAGTAGTCAGTGAATGCACTTCTAAATATCCACTACATTTCCAGGCTTCCTACACGTCCACTCTGACTGCTTCTCCAAGGCGGGGAGGGTATGGGAGACGTTAGTAATTCTTTTTTTTTTTTAAGATTTTTATTTATTTACCTTTAGAGGGGAAGGGGAGAGGGAGAGAAACATGAAACATCAATGTATGGTTGCCTTTTGTGCGTCCCCTGCTGGGAGTTGGCCTGCAGGGAACCAGTCTGCAACCCAGGTATGTGCCCTGACTGGGAATCGAACCGCGTTCCTCTGGTTCGCAGGCCTGTGCTCAATCCACTGAGCTACACCAGCCAGGGCAGTAATTCTGTTTATGTTGGCTTCCTCTTTCTTAGCCTTCCCTCTCATATCTTCAGTCACCTCTGTCACAATGACACATATAACCAGTTGGGAAGTTTAAACTCTGACAATGAAGCAAAATTAGAGTTAAAGGCAAATGTTTGACCGAATGTGTTTAAATACAACCAAGTGAATGAAGAACTTTAGGTTCATATAGCCAAATATTCTGTATTTCTGAGAAATCTCAGTTTCTCATTCTGATGAGTATTTGCACATTGTATTTTGCTGTCACAAACCAAGTGGGTAAAAATATTTGAGTGTTGATCTATCACCAAAAGATTGGAATTGGATAGAAAAGGAGTCCCCCACCCCACCTGTTGAAGAAAGTATGTAAGAGTGAGATGGAATTGAACTCCATCCTTGATAAGACAGTGTGGTAGAAAAAAGATTCCAAGATATCTACAAAGGAAAACTGGAAATACAGACCAGGCTCTAATTCCCCATTGTATTTCTGTAGAGGTCAGCAGAAAAACCTACATTGGAGTGGGTGGCAAGAAAGTGGAAAGCTGTGAAATGTGCAGCTAGTCATGGGGATAATGGAAAGAATGAAGTGAATGGGGTATCTAGAGCCAGTTAGAAGGAGCCAAAGAGGATCACAGCTTACCTGGGGCTATGAAATTATGGGGAGTACCAGCAGAGAGTTGTCCTGATTCCTTAACGTGCTGACCCTGTGCCCACAAATAGGATGTTCAGTTTATAAAACTGAGGGGATAAGCCATTTGGAAAGAGGGAAGCTTTGTGTATCTGACCTGGATAAAAACTATAGCCAAATGCATGAGTGCAAGAGTGCCTTTGGGGCCCCTGTTCTGGTCTGCCTTCAACTTGTACTGATTATATTAAGTAATTTTAAAGGCTTATGAGTTATATTGTTGAGAATATAGGCTCTTTCTAATTCATTTTCTCCTGGTTGGACTTATTACCAATGTTTATCCAGCCCTTTTTTCTCAGGTCTTGCTCTGGTTCAGCATTCCTGTGAAGGAAGGCTTAAAATGGGGTTCTTTCCACTTTCATCAGTTACCATGGACTTAGGATTTCTAAGTGAGCAGATGTAGCACTTACAGTTCAAATGTGCTCTATTTAGCAACTGCATCTTCATTTTCATTTGGAAATGGAAGCAGAGTAGAGAATGGGACTTTGGATTCGGAACTCCCAAGTTCTCAGAACCCTCATGTTCAAATAAGCTTCACTGTGAATCCAGTGGCCCCTATTTTGACAATAGACTGAGACAAGGTGTCTGGGTGATGGCAATGGGGCCTACACCCTCCTTTCTCACCTCTGCCCTCTTAGTGAAATCATGGAGACTTCTCATCCACAGAAATGGGGGGAGGATCAGAAAGTTATCTTAACAGGAATGGCTGTTTTGCCCCTTAAAGGTAAAGACTTCCCCCAGCTGCTTGGAGGCCCAAGAGCCTGTGCCTATTCTATGCTTTCCTGGTTGCACCAACTGGGCCCTAGCCCTGCTGCAGCATGGTCGCACTCCCCCGTGGTCCACACAGCTCGAGCATCAGTCCTCTTCACGGGCTTGCTAAAGACAAAAGAGTATTGCCCTGGCTGGTGTAGCTCAGTGGATTGACTGTGGGCCTGCGAAGCACATGATCGAGGTTCGATTCCCAGTCAGGGCACATGCCTGGGTTGCAGGCCAGTTCCCGGCAGGGGACACACCAGAGGCAACCATACATTGATGTTTCTCTCCCTCTCTCCTTCCCTTCCCCTCTAAAGATAAATAAATAAAATCTTTTTAAAAAAAGACAAAAGAGTATCTTTAACCTCCAGATATTTAAACAGTTGGAACTTTATTGCTGATAAGATTAACTTAAACATTAAACTGTCAAATTCAATAAAGTTACAGATTTTTATTCACTTTTACCTCCATGCTCTTATGATTTTGGAGGTTGCTAATGACCCTCTCCTGGCTTAAGAATGAAGGATCACAGCTTCCAGAAAACCTAGCATATCTATTTAAATAGTGCTACCAGGACTACAGATTATTAAATAACCAGTTGGAATTATAGACTTTAAAGATCATTTTCCCAGGACATAGTAACAGTCTCTGAAGTCCAGAAGTCTTTTTTAAAAATATAGTTGATTGATTATGCCATTACAGTTGTCCTATTCCCCCCCTTCATTCCCCTCCACCATGCACCGCCCCCCCCACCATTCCCCCACTTTAGTTTATGTCCACGTGTCTCAACTTCTTTAGATTCTATATTTCCCATACTATTCTTGCCCTCCCCCTATCTATTTTCTACCTACCATCTATGCTACTTATTCTCTGTACCTTCTCCCCCCTTCTCTTCCCACTCCCCTGTTGCTAACCCTCCATGTGATCTCCATTTCTATGGCTCCTCTCCTGATCTAGCTGTCCTCTTAGTTTGCTTTTGTTTTAGATGTGGTTGTTAATAACTGTGAGTTTGCTGTCCTTTCACTGTTCATATTTTTTTATCTTCTTTTTCTAAGATAAGTCCCTTTAGCATTTCATATAATAAGGGCTCGGTGATGATGAACTCCTTGGATTTGATCTTATCTGAGAAGCACTTTATATGTGCTGAGAAGCACTTCCATTCTAAATGGAAGCTTTGCTGAGCAATCTTGGCTGTAGGTCTTTGGATTTCATGACTTTGAATACTTCTTTCCAGCCCCTTCTTGTCTGTAAGGTCTCTTTTGAAACATCAGCTGACAGTCTGATGGGAACTCCTTTGTAGGTGACTGTCCCCTTATCTCTTGCTGCTTCTAGGATTCATTCATTTGCATCTTGGCTAATGTAATTATGATGTGCCTTGGTGTGTTCCTTCTTGGGTCCAACTTCTTTGGGACTCTCTGAGCTTCCTGAATTTCCTGGAAGTCTATTTCCTTTGCCAGACTGGGGAAGTTCTCCTTTATTATTTGTTCAAATAAGTTTTCCACTTGTTGCTCCTCCTCTTCCCCTTCTGGTACGCCTATAATTAGATGAAAAAATGAACATTGAAATGATGGAAAAATGAAAAAATGATGTTGGAATGTTTAAAGATGTCCTGAAGGTTCCTAAGCCTCTGCTCATTTTTTTGAATTCTTGATTCTTCATACTTTTCTGTTTGTCATTTTTTTCTTCCTTCTGGTTCACTCCCTTGATCTGAGTCCCAGTTTCCTTTCCATCACTATTGCTTTCCTGTGCATTTCCCTTCATTTCAATTAATTTAGCCTTCATTTGTTCCTCTAATTTGTGACTAAAATCAACCAGTTCTGTGAGCATCCTGATCACCAGTGTTTTGTACTGTGCATCTGAAATGTTGGCTATTTCTTGGTCACTTATAATTATTGGCTGTGGGACTTTGAGTTCTTCTTGAGCCATAATGTTTTGGTCTGTTTGTGCCTGTTACATATGAGGGGCAGAGCCCTAGGTGTTCACCAGGGTGGGGCAACACAGGTGCTGGGTTGTAACGCTGTATATGGGGGTGGGGTCCAAGAGGGGCAATGACAGTCCGTCCCCTCTGCTGCTTTCCACCGCTGGGGCCCCTGTGGGCCATCTCACTGCTCACTCCTTCGACTGGTCTGCCTGCGCAAGAATGTGAGACTGCAGTCAGCCCTTCGCCTTGCGTCCCTACTGGGTCTGCCTGTTGCCACCCTGGGCCTGGGATCTGCCAACCGCTGTCTGTGTGCCTGGGTCGGTCTGGCCTAGTTTTCCTGCGCAACCCCACTCTGCCAGCCGCTGGCTCCACCCCTCTTACCAGTCTGGCTGAATGGTTCGTTGTTGTCGGACTTCCGTATAGTTCGATTTTCTGGGTTTTGGTTGCATTTTTGTTACTAAAACTTTGTTGTCTTTAAACTTGGTTGTGCAAGGAGGCACAGTGTTTCCACCTACGCCTCTATCTTGGCTGGAAGTCCCAGAAGTCTTGAAAGACTCATTAAAAATAACATTGGCAAGAGCATTTGTATGACATTGAATAGTATTTGCTTTTCAGCAGCTGAGACTTTTTTCACCAGCCGTTGGGAAGACCTTTTCAAAGCCAGACTTGAAATTTTGTTAGTATGGGAGGATGAAAAAGAGAAGCAAGTCTGAGAAGCTCAAAATTCACAACACAGAAGGGAAAAGAACTGAATAGGATAATTACCAAATAGAACATGAGGATAAAACAGTCCTGTTTCCCATCTGTACAATCTGAAGGACACTTGTTAGCTAGAACGCACATCAAATATAAGTCCCAGCTGGTCCCAGCAGCTCATGTGGCTTTTGAGCCATTGACCATCCTATAACCCCTGGGACCCAGTGAGGAAAGGGGAGAAGGCTGGCTGGTAGGACAGCCCCTGACCCCTGCTCAGACCACTTGTGAGTTTCTGAACTCTCACTTTCCCTTACTTTGTTACCTGTTGCTCATATTAGAATGGGATGGAGAAGCCTGCTAGCCCTTGGGGCTGCCTGTACAGTGGCTTGTACAAGTGGGGTCACCATAAGTGACACAAGGCCTGGCACTCAGGCTCACACGACGAAGTTCACAAAAAGTCCCGTGTAATAGCTAATCTGCACTGACCAGTACCGAACCAGCAACCCAGGCATGTGCCCTGACTGGAGATCAAACTGGCAACTGTTGGGAATCACCCTGCCTAGTTTCAGGAGCTATAAACCCCCCATGGCTAAGGCTGAGTGAGCAACCTTAAGACCATACGCCACTAAGGAGACAAAACTTATCTCCCTGACAGGAGCGCTGCTTCTGCTCCTTTTTCCATAACTGGCCCCCAATGCTTGATCAGTTAGCCAATGACAGGTAAGATTCCCCAAGGAGGGAAGGACCTAAGACAGGCATAATCACAGGGAGGCCCCAGGAAAGGACTTGGGGGGCTATGGAGAAACGGGGTGATGGACGCTCACCCCTCAGCTTTGAGAAGCCTGACTCCCTTGAGTCTGCGAGAGGTCTCCAAAAATTCCTTGGCTATCTGCCTCCTCTGCTTGACTTAAGCCTGAAACATGACAGAGGGGGGTGCAGCCCTGTGCTGGAAAGGGCAGGCTCCCTGGGTGATCAGGCCTGAGAAAGGATATGTAAAATCCTGTGAAGCCTACTTTTCTAAGAATGCTCTTAGTTAAATGATAAAGATCCGAGCAGGAAATGAGTTTGTTTCCCAAAGTTTTGTAGCCTTTTAGCTGATAGACCCTGACTCAGAAGAAGCCCTAATAGTTCTTTGTATGCGATCTACTGTTTGATCCTTACTGCCTGATGGTGATTAATGAGCTGTACCAGTATTCCTGCGCAAATTAAACCCAATAAAAGCCTATCTAGGCAAGGGTCACAGCGCATTCTCCCCTTCAGAGGGTGGCCAAGCTGCTCTGAGGCCGTCCCCCCCTTGAGGGAGTAGCCGTGCCATCCCTTTTCCTCCACAGGACTTGGTAGTCCGTGTGAATTTGTCTCATATCTCATCCATGATGCCATGGACACTGTGAGCTGGTGCACATGTCAGGCAAGCTTTCATTTGGTGGGATGTGCAGCCAACTAGCCATTCTGGTCAGGGCCTGAACGATAATTTAAAAAAAAATTACTTGCCCTGGCCAGGTGGCTCAGCTGCTTGGGGGATTGTCCTGTGCACCAAAAGTTTGCCCGTTTGATCTAGTCGGGATGCATACCTGGGTTGTGGGTTTGATCCCTGGTCGAGGTGTGTATGGGAGGTGACCAATCCATGTTTCTCACATCAATGTTTCTCTCAAATCAATAAATGTATCCTTGGGTGAGGATTAAAAAATTTAAACATTACTGCTTATTTTCTGATTATAGAAGTAATTATTGTTCATTATAGGAAATTTGGAAAATATAGAAAAATAAAACATTTACAAAAGTACAAATTAAAACAGTTCACTTCTAACTGCATCCTGAGACAACTTTATGCTTAGGGGTTCTGCCAGGCTTTTATTTTTCTTTTTCTGGAAAAAATATAAATAATCACAGCTGGGATCATATAATACATCTGTTTTGTAACCAAATTTTTTAAATGTCCTCTATTGTGTCCTGACCACAGTCGGTTGGGCCTTGTCCAGCAAAACAAAGGATCACCAGTTCGATTCCCAGTTGGGACATAGGCCTGGGTTTTGGGTTCAGTCACAGTCGGGGTGTATGTGGGAAGCAGCTGATTCACATTTATCTCCCATTGGTATTCCTCTCTCTCCCTCCTTTCCTCTCTATAAATAAATATGTAAAGTTTAAAATGTCCAATATTTTAAAAAGTTTAAAATATTGTGAACATTTTCCCATGGCAGTGTCTACTGTGTTACATCATGTTTCGTGATGGCCTCATAGTCTTCCACACTATAATGAATTTTGTTCTTAGCTGATTTTCCTATTATTGGACATTTATGTAACTTCCAAGCTATTATAATTACCCAGCATACCAGTTTACAATGAGAAATATGTCTGGCGAGCAAACGAGACTATTGCTGCAAGTGGGTCACACATCTCTTCCCTATAAGAAAGTATGTGGGAAATGAAACTATATCAATTCAAAAAAGGGGTGTCAGTCTTAATAACGGGTCAGCAAGCTATGTGATAGCTGTTAATGTGTATTTGGACATGTTTGAATACTGCAGCTTGCCGAGTTACATCAAAGATAGCGCTTGAATCATGTCTGTCAGGGTCTCCTTAGCTACTCCTGCAGAGATACCCTGAGGTGACTGGGTTCTGCAGGTGATTCATCTTGTTGCTCCTGCCACTCTCCTGAGTGCTGGTCGCCATCATCCCTCCATGGACTGACACCCCCAAAATCTTACGTGGTTGTCCATCATGTGTACATGCTACCTTGTAATCTCTCCCCCAAAACTGACATCTCATTTCCTTGTGTAGAGAGAATCCATATCTTTGTAAAATCTAAGTATTTAATTGACAAATGTGTATTAGCTTTACATACTGTTAATACATAAACTAGCAGAACACAGTATCTTTTTCTCATGGAGACATTTGCAAATTGATTTAATGTGTGTGCATAATTTTTTAAATTCAAGCAAAGACTTTGTTTATTGCTATATACAGCCATTCAGCTTTTGTGTATATACCTAGTGTGTATCAGGGACTGTTTTAGATGCTTCGGATCATCAATGAACAACAACAAAGACAAAAAACCCTTCTCTCATGAATTTATACACTAGTGGGGTGGGGCTTAGGTGTGACTGAATGTCACCGTACGGCATCACTGTACTAGCGCCTGTTCAGCTACTCTTGTTACAGTTCTAGTTTAGTGTGAGTCTGCCAGTTTGGATTGTTGTATAGACATTATCACTTCACTATGTTCAGAAGGCAAGTTAATGGTTTAAAAAATTTTTTTAATTTACTTTTTTTTTTAGATAGAGGTTAAGGGAGAGAGAGAGGGAGAGAAACATCAGTGTGTGGTTGCCTCTCACCAGCCCCCTACTGGGGGGACCTGCCCCAAAACCCAGGCATCTGCCATGACTGAAAATCAAACTGGTGACCCTCTGGTTTGCAGGCTGGCACTCAACCCACTGAGCCACTCCAACCAGAGCTTTAAAAGAATTTTTTTTGAAATGTTCTCATATATAGTGTGGAGAGTAGAGCAAGAAAGAAAATGAGAGAAGAAATTGTATGCAACAGGATGCTGAAGTGTTTCTTTCTTTTTTTTTTAGGATTTTATTCATTTATTTTTAGAGGAGAAGGGAAGGAGAGAGGGAGAGAAATATCAATGTATGGTTGCCTTTCGTGTGTCCCCTGCTGGGAACTGGCCTGCAACGCAGGCATGTGCCCTGACTGGGGATCGAACTGCGATTCTTTGGTTCGCAGGCCCCCACTCAATCCACTGAGCTATGCCAGCCAGGGCTTGAAGTGTTTCTTAAATGTGTGTGTGCAGGATTCTGGATATCTATATGCAGTTTCATTTTACTGTGCCTGCTTAAAGTGTTTCTAGAGTTGCCTTTGGAGCTGATACCTATATGTAGGCCTCAGGTGAGATAAGTCTTTACCTCCTGAGGATCTTTGAAATGTAGCCAAAAGTTGTTTAGTGGAGTCTGAAAACCAAAAGACTCATTGCTCAAGCTGGTGAATAGATATTTAATAAAAAATGTGGCACTAGCTGGTGTGGCTCAGTGGATTGAATGCTGGCCTGAGAACCAAAGGGTTGCCAGTTTGATTCCCAGTCAGGGCACATGCCTGGGTTGTGGGTCAGGTCCCCAGTAGGATGTGTGTGAGAGGTAACCACACATTGATATTTCTCTCCCTCTCTTTCTCCTTACCTTTCCCTCTGTCCAAAATAAATAAATAAATAAATAAATAAATAAAGTCTTTTAAAAAATGTATGTGGCCCTAGCTGAGTAGCTCAGTTGGTTAGAGTTTTGTCCCAACGTGCCAAGGTTGTGGGTTTGATACAGGAAGATCTGGCTAGACCACGGGGCTGAAGAGGGGCCAAGTGAGGGAGAGGTTGCAGGAAACGCTAAAGTCTGCAGGAGTGATGCTGGACTAGCATAGCTTGTGACAGATTTCTCCCGCTCTGACAGGGGGTGTCTGCACGCAGGCTGGTGAAAGTGATTGACAGAGGGAAAACCCCTCCTACTCCCTTCTGGAACTTGGCAGTGAGGGAGGTGCTGACCTGCCAGTCTAGCCTGGAAAAAGGATGAAATTGGCTGGGGAAGCTGGACGCTTCTGGAACACATGGAATTTGGGGCCCAGGTTTTAAACGGAAAGGAAGGGAGAAACGTGCTCTTTCCCCTCACTTGCCTGGTTGAAGGCCGGCTCATGTGGAAGCTGAGCCCTGCACGCCCTGGAGATGCATACCTAGGCAGCGGCCCAAAGGACACCACAGCATGTTCCGCGCTGTGTGGATGGCCTCGGACTGTGGCCTTCTCTCCTGGGATCTGTGCACAGATGCGTGGGCTGGAGAACTCACTGGCCCTGGGGCCTGGGGCATCCTCGGGTGCTGGGACCCACAGGAGAGAGCCCCTGCACGACTAGCTGCAGCAGTTGGCAGCCGCCGTGGGCCTGGGCACGGGAAGCTGTGGTGTTGATGTCCCACACACGTGCGGACTCCAGGGAGGGAGCTTGGAGCTGCAGTGCAGTCCCTCTAGCAGCCTTGGGTTCCAAAGAGGACAGATAATGCAACGGGGTTTCTGGACATTTTTTTGGTTCTGGGAGAGGCTGGGTTCTGTGTGAGAATGGCTTAGAGCTAGTGAGTCCCCCATTTCCCCAAGTGGTGCAGTGTTTTAATAAAGACCCTCTTCTTTCCCCACCAATCTTGGCCTTATTCCTGTGTTTGGCAGCGGGCAGTCAAACCCCACTTTTGTTTGGTAACAAGTTTGATCCCCTGTCAAGGCACCTACAACAAGCAACCAATGAATAGACGAATGGATGAAACAAGTTGACATTTCCTCTCCCCCTCCCTTATTAATGAAAAGGACAAAAGAAACCTTTTTTTATAATATATTTTATTAATTATGCCATTACTGTTGTCCCATTTTCCCCCTTCATTCCCCTCCACCCTGCACACCCCCTCCCACCCACATTCCCCACCTTTAGTTTATATCCATGTGTCACAAGTTCTTTAGATTCTATATTTCCCACACTACTCTTGCCCTCCCCCTGTCTATTTTCTCCCCACTGTCTATGCTACTTATTCTCTGTACCTTCTCCCCCACTCTCCTCCTCCCACTACCCTGTTGCTAACCCTCCATGTGATCTCCATTTCTGTGATTCTGTTCTTGATGTAGCTGTCCACTTGCTTAGTTTGCTTTTGTTTTAAGTGTAGCTGTTAATAACTGTGAGTTTGCTGTCCTTTCACTATTCATCTTTTTTATCTTCTTTTTCTTAGATAAGTCCCTTTAACATTTCATATAATAAGGGCTTGGTGATGAAGAACTCCTTGAACTTGACCTTATCTGAGAAGCACTTTATTTGCCCTTCCATTCTAAATGAAAGCTTTGCTGGATGGAGCAATCTTGGATGTAGGTCCTTGCCTTTCATAACTGTGAATACTTCTTTCCAGCCATTCTTGCCTGCAAGGTTTCTTTTGAGGGATCAGCTGATAGTCTTATGGGAAGTCCTTTCTAGGTAACTGTCTCTTATTCTCTTGCTGCTTTTAAGATTCTCTTCTTGTCTTTAATCTTGGGTAATGTAATTATGATGTGTCTTGGTGTGTGCTTCCTTGGGTCCAACTTCTTTGGGAATCTCAAAGGTTCCTGGAGTTCCTAGAAGTCTATTTCCTTTCCCAGATTTGGGGAGTTCTCCTTTATTATTCATTCAAATAAGTTTTTTATTTGTTGCTCTTCCTCCTCTCCTTCTGGCACCCCTATGATTTGGATGTTGGAGTGTTTAAAGTTGTCCCAGAAGGTCCCAAGCCTCTCTTCATTTTTTTGAATTCTTGTTTCTTCATTCTGTTCTGGTTGACTTTTCATTTCTTCCTTCTGGTCCAAACCATTGATTTGAGTCCTGGTTTTCTTCCTATCACAGTTGGTTCCCTGTACATTTTTATTTATTTCACTTTCTATGGCCTTCACTTCTTTTTTCATTTTGAGGCCATACTCAACCATTTCTGTGAGTATCTGATTACCAGTATTTTGAACTCTGTATCTGATAGGTTGCCTATCTCTTCATGGCTTGGTTCTGTTTGTGGAATTTTGATCTGTTCTTTCATTTGGGACATATTTCTTTCTTTCTTTCTTTTTTTTTTTGATGTACCTTTTGTAAGGGGTGGAGTCTTAGGTATTTGCTAGGGCAGGGCAGTCCACATGGCTGCATTGTGGTGCCATTGGGGGAGGGGTCAGAGTGGGAAGAATGCCACTTGCTTGGCTCTCGCACTGCTTCTAGTCACTTCCCCTACTACCCACAAGTGGAGGGCTCTTCTGGTGCTGATTCCTGAGTGAGTGGGTTTGTGTACATTCTAGGACCCTGTGGGTTTCTCCAGCGAACTCTCTTGTGAGGCTGGGAGTTTCTCCTGCTGCCACAATCCCCACAGGTTTTTATAGTGAGAGGTTATAAGATTTTATTTCCCAGTGCTGGAATCTTGGGTTCCGTGGTCTGTCTAGCTCCCTACTTGTTCCTCCCAGTTTATCTGCACACAAATGTGGGAATGCCCAGTCCCCCTGCCACTATGTTGCCCACCCAGTCCACCAGCCACTGCCTTGCTGCACATGATCTGTGCCCCAGCTGCCTGCCTCCGCCCCTCCTACCACTCTAGATGAATGTTTCTTCTTTAACTCCTTGGTTTTCAGATTCCCATACAGTTCAATTTTCTGGCAGTTCTGGTTGTTTTTTGTTTTTTAATTGGTTGTTGTCCTTCTTTCGGTTGTAGAGGAATCAAAGCATATCTACCTATGTCTCCACCTTGCCTGGAAGTCACCTTGTTTTATTTATTAATTTAAAACATTTTTTCCTTGATTGATTTTATAGAGAGGGGAAGGTAGGGAGAAAGAGAGAGAGAGAAACATCGATGTAAGAGAAACACTGATCAGTTGCCTCTTGCACATGCCCCGACTAAGGACAAATCCCGCAACCCAGGCATTTGAATTCAATTCCTGGTGTCCTGACCAGGAATTCAATTCCATTCCATTCAATTCCATTCCATTCCATTCAATTCCATTCCATTCCATTCAATTCCATTCAATTCCTGGTGTCCTGACCAGGAATTGAACCAATGACCTTTTGCTTTTCAGGACAGTGCTCAACCAACTGAGCCAATCAGTCAGGGCTCATTTATTAATTTTTAGAGTGAGAAGAAGGGAGAGAGAGAGGGAGACATCTATTTATTGTTCCACTTAGTTATGCATTCATTGATTGATTCTGATTGGGGATTGAACCTGCAACCTTGGCTATCAAGATGGCACTCTAACCAAGCTATGTGGCCAGAACAGGGATTTCTGATTTCCAGTTGTACATCTGATGTGGCTCCTTCTCAGTAGTAAATGCACATGGTAGACGTTGTTCTGTCATGTTAAAGAAGTCAGGAGGAAGTCAGTTCCAGGCAGTGTGTGGCTCCATGATGCCATCAGTGCCCCCAGGCTCCTTTTTCCCCACTGCCATTCTTAGCATGTGGCTTTCAGAGATCACTTTGTGGAGAAAAAGTGTCCACTGTAGCTCCAGCCATCATGTTCACATTCTAGACAGAAAGAAGTAGGAAGTTATCTAAGTCAACTCCCCTTAAAGCAGCATTTCTCAGAATCAACAGGGGATCTTGTTGAAAAGCAAATCCCAATTGTGTAGGTCTGGACTGTTGCCCAAGATTCTGCATTTCTAACAAAGTGCCATACTTTTAATAACAGGGTTTAAAGCACTTTCTGGAAGCCCTGTCCAGTGACTCCTGATTTCATTTCATTGGCTAGAATCATGTTGTATCAATGTATCATGAATCAATATACATGAATCAATGTATCATGTTGCTGGCCCTGACTGCAGGAGAGGCAGGAGATGTGGTCTTTATTCTGAGCACTTTGTCACTCTGAATACAAATGTGTTTCAGTAGGAAAAAAGAGAGTGGTGTTGGCAGGTTACTAGTAGCTTCTGACAGAGTGCTCAGGTCATACTGGAGAAGAATTTAATTTAATTTAATTTAATTTAATCTTTTTTTTTAAAAGCTTTCTAAAAAATCTGTCCCATTAATAGTTACAGTTCATTTTGGGTAGTAAGTATGATTTCCATTGCCTACCCTTTATGGAAATTTTTTTCTGGAGATGTTCTCAGTGAAACCAAAATAACGTTGTACTATACATAAAGTGATGGACCTTTCCAGATATAAATTCTCTCTACTATAGTTTTTCCACTCTGATTTGTGAAGTAGGTGGCCTTTGGGAGGAGCTGAGATGGACTAAAACAGACCAGCTCTCCTGCATGCCTTTCCCTCCCTGGTCATTGGGAGTCTGTCAGGGTGTTACCAAACTCAAGTCCGTGTGCCCAATGCCTTCAGAGCTCGGGGTAAGGGAAGGTACATTGATCAAGAAGGGGCCCATATAGAAGATAGGAGACCTAATGTGCCTCAAATCTATCCCACCTGTTGGACTTGGTTAAGGGTTTTTAAAGGGTTTGGGGGAACATATGTGTGGAAGTTCTGGCGGGGCAAGTTTTAATTGGAGGATCTTGGAACTTGACCATTTATGGTAAATTGTGTTAGCACTGGATCTTCCTGGAGAATGGACCCTTGGCTTCTGAATGGTTCCAGTGTTCAAGTTCAGTCATGTACAAGTGATGTGGTTCTGTGTGTGTGCAGGGGGAGGGGCAGGTGGTGGTGAGGCATCTAGACTTTGGTTCCAGGTGCAGCTGAAGGTTAAAGTTCTCTCCTGTGTATATGCTTCCAGGCTGCATAACATGCAGTTTTGGTCAGCTGTCTCTAAAAAACAACTCAGTATCTTTTTTTTTATTTTTTAATATATTTTATTGCTTATACCATTATAGTTGTTCTATTCCCCCCCTTCATTCCCCTCCACCTGCACACTCCCTCCCCCACCATTCTCCCCCCCTTAGTTTATAACCACGTGTCTCAAGTTCTTTAGATTCTATATTTCCCCCACTATTCTTGCCCTGCCCCCTGTCTATTTTCTACCTACCGGCTATGCTATTTATTCTCTGTAACTTCTCCCCCCTTCTCCTCCTCCCACTCCCCTGATGCTAACCCTCCATGCGTTCTTCATTTCTATGGTTCCACTCCTGATCTAGCTGTCCTCTAGGTTTGCTTTTGTTTTAGGTGTGGTTGTTAATAACTGTGAGTTTGCTGTCCTTTCACTGTTCATATTTTTATCTTCTTTTTCTTATATAAGTCCCTTTAGCATTTCATATAATAACGGCTTGGTAATGATGAACTCCTTGAACTTGACCTTATCTGAGAAGCACTTTATCTGTCCTTCCATTCTAAATGAAAGTTTTGCTGGATAAAGCAATCTTGGATGTAGGTCTTTGGATTTCATGACTTGGAATACTTCTTTCCAGCCCCTTCTTGCCTGTAAGGTCTCTTTTGAGAAATCAGCTGACAGTCTGATGGGTACTCCTTTGTAGGTGACTGTCCCCTTATCTCTTGCTGTTTCTAGGATTCTCTCCTTCATTTTGGTCTTGGCTAATGTAATTATGATGTGCCTTGGTGTGTTCCTTTTTGGGTCCAACTTCTTTGGGACTCTCTGAGCTTCCTGGATTTCCTGGTCTATTTCCTTTGCCAGACTGGGGAAGTTCTCCTTTATTATTTGTTCAAATAAGTTTTCCACTTGTGGCTGTTTATTTCCCCCTTCTGGTACCCCTATAATCCGGATGTTGGAACGTTTAAAGATGTCCTAGAGGTTCCTAAGCCTCTCCTCATTTTTTTGAATTCTCATTTCTTCATTCCTTTCTGGTTGGATGTTGTGTTCTTCCTTCTGGCCCATTCCATTGATTTGAGGCCCAGTTTCCTTTCCATCGCTATTGGTTTCCTGGACATCTCCCTTCATTTCAATTAGTTTAGCCTTCATATATTCCTCTAATTTGTGACTATAATCAACCAGTTCTGTGAGCATCCTGATAAACAGTGTCTTGAATTGTGCTTCTGAGAGGCTGGCAATTTCTCGGTCGCTTAGAGTTATTGGCTGTGGGACTTTGAGTTCTTCTTGCCCCATCTTTTGGGCTGTTTGTGCCTGTTATGTAGCAAGATCGGAGCCCTAGGTGTTCACCAGGGCAGGGCAACTCAGTTGCTGGGTTGTGACGCTGTATGTGGGGGCAGGGTCAAAGAGGAGCAATGGCGTCCCGTCTGCCTTCTCCTGCCACGGCCCCCACAGGTGCGTCAGCTGCCACCATCACCAGGCCCACGCGTTTCGCCCCACTGCACGCGAGTGTGCCACCACCGTCAGCCCTCACCCCCTGGGGCCTGCATGGTCCATCTCACTGTGTGGGAATGTGCGACCGCGGTCAGTCTGCCCCACACCCTGACTGGGTCTGGGCCACTAGTGAGCCTAGGTCTGAGGATCTTTCCTGCCCGACCCTGCTCCGCTGCTGGCTCTGCCCTTCTTACCGTCCCCGTTGAACGGTTAGTTGTTGTCGGACTTCCGTATAATTCAATTTTCTGTTTTTTGGCTGTGTCTTTGTTCTCCAAACCTTTGTTGTATTCAAACTTGGTTGTGGGAGAAGGCACAGTGTTTCCACCTATGCCTCCATCTTGGCGGAAGTCCCCACAACTCAGTATCTTGTTACACAGGATAGGACCATCTTCAGCAGGTCTATGGCTGCTGACAAGTGTACAGAGTAGGGGGACTACATTATTTTTTCTGTCTTAACTCAAACTTCCCCAGTCTAGACAGTCATGGCCCCACAATATCCACCCTCTGAAGAGGAAAGCCACAAGGCAGGCCAGGTCGTGGCAGCTGCAGCCCTAGTACTGGGGTCTGGTAAAACTAGCTTCCTTTGGCTGTCATTCACATGACCTTGCCTTGCCACCCAAATAAGGTTTGCATTTTTTTTCTGTGGTATAATAAATATATTGGGACTTTGTCCTGGACTCATGGCACAGAGCTCTTGGAATTTTCTGAGTGATAGGATTTTCTTGACTTCCACCAAGATGGAGGCATGGGTGGAAACACTGTGCCTCCTCGCATAACCAAGTTTAAAATCAACAAAGTTTCAGTAACAAAAACGCAGCCAAAACACAAAAAATTGAACTATATGGAAGTCCGACAACAATGAACTGTTCAGCCAGACCGATAAACCAGCGAAAGAGCGAGCAGTAAGACAGACTGCGCAGGCCCCAGCAGCGGGAAGCAGCAGAGGGGACTGCCATTGCCCCTCTTGGACCCCACCCCCACAAACAGTGTCACAACCCAGCAACTAAGTTGCCCCACCCTGATGAACACCTAGGGCTCTGCTCCTCATGCGTAACAGGTGCAAACAGACCAAAATATGGCTCAACTCAAAGCCCCAGAGCCGATACCTCTAAGTGATGAAGAAATAGCCAACCTATCAGATGCACAGTTCAAAACACTGGTAATCAGGATGCTCACAGAACTGGTCGATTTTAGTCACAAATTAGAGGAACATATGAAGGCTAAACTAATTGAAATGAAGGGAAATGCACAGGAAACCAATAGTGATGGAAAGGAAACAGGGACTCAAATCAAGGGAATGGACCAGAAGGAAGAAAAAAATGACCAAACAGAAAAATATGAAGAAACAAGAATTCAAAAAAATGAGGAGAGGCTTAGGAACCTCCAGGACATCTTTAAACGTTCCGACATCCGATTTATAGGGGTACCAGAAGGGTAAAAGAAAGAGCAGGTGGAAAACTTATTTGAACAAATAATAAAGGAGAACTTCCCCAATCTGGGAAAGAAAATAGACTTCCAGGAAATCCAGGAAGCTCAGAGAGTCCCAAAGAAGTTGGACCCAAAAAGGAACACACCAAGGCACATCATAACTACATTAGCCAAGATTAAAATGAATGAGAGAATCCTAGAAGCAGCAAGAGATAAGGGGACAATCACCTACAAAGGAGTTCCCATCAGACTGTCAGCTGATTTCTCAAAAGAGACCTTACAGGCAAGAAGGGGCTGGAAAGAAGTATTCTAAGTCGTGAAATCCAAAGATCTACATCCAAGATTGCTCTATCCAGCAAAACTTTCATTTAGAATGGAAGAACAGATAAAGTACTTCTCAGATAAGATCAGATTCAAGGGATTAACCGTCACCAAGCCGTTATTATATGAAATGCTAAAGGGACTTATCTAAGAAAAAGAAAATAAAAAATATGAACAGTGAAAGGACAGCAAACTCACAGTTATTAACAACCACACCTAAAACAAAAGCAAACCTAGAGGACAGCTAGATCAAGAGAGGAACCATAGAAATGGAGATCACATGGAAGGTTAGCAACAGGGGAGTGGGAGGAGGAGAAGGGGGGAGAAGTTACAGAGAATAAGTAGCATAGCTGGTAGGTAGAAAGTAGACAGGGGGCAGGGCAAGAATAGTAGGGGAAATATAGAATCTAAAGAACTTGAGACATGTGGACATAAACAGAAGGGGGGAGGGGGTGTGCATGGTGGAGGGGAATGAAGGGGACTTGGAACAACTGTAATGGCATAATCAATAAAATATTTAAAAAAAATTTTTTTAAATAAAAAAAAGGATTTTCTTGTTACTTATAATAATCCCCTTTTGAGTGTATGTGAGTTTATGCTAATGAGATGAGTTTGAGTGGGAACCCGGGGTAGACTCAGGATGGGGCTGGTCACCAGAAAGACCTAGTGATTGGAGGGTTGGAACTTCCCAGCTACCTGCTGACTTCTGGGAAGGGGAGGGGGCTGCATATTGAGCTCTATGAAAACAATGAGATTAGATGAGCTCTGGGTTGGTGAACAAGAATGCACCCATTTGCGAGGAGGGTGGCACCCCCTAAATCCACTGGGGACAGAAAGTTCCTGCCACTCTGCCTATGTATCTCTTCATCAGGCTGTTTATTTGTATTCTTTAATATCATTTGTGATAAGCTGGCAATAATAAGTAAACTGTTTTCCTAAGTTCTGTGCATGGCTGTAGCAAATTAATGGAACCTGAGGATGGGGTGATGGGAATCTCTGGTTTATAGCCAGTCAGTCAGAAGCACAGGTGACAACCGGGACTTGTGATTGGTGTCTGAAGTGAGAGAGTCTACAGGCCTGGGCCCTTAATCCCTGGAACCTGACGCTGTCTCCAGGTAGACAGTGTCAGAGTCGAGTTAAATTGTGGGGCACCCAGCTGGTGTCTGAGAATTGCTTGGTTTAAATGCCCCCACCCACACCCACTTGGTGACCAGAGGTATTGATGGTAGAAGAGGAAAATGGAGTTACTCCCTTGCACTTCCTCTGCTGTGGCATTTACTGAGCAAGGCAGCCCTGACTGTCTCCTTCCCTGCTAGAAGAGTCTTCCTAGACGTGGCCTTTGGCCTATTGCTCCATACTTTTCTTGCTCATCAGACACAAACACGTACTCAAAGTCTCCTCTTTACCCTGCTGAATCTGGTTGCCCCTCAGGGGTTATTCCTCTAGTGGCAGCAGGAATCATGTGTTTAAGGACTGGGTGACCTTAGAAGATGCATGAGGTCGTGGCCATACATGGGGTACTGGCACTGTCTGACCTCTCCAGGAGGCATTTCTGTTAGGATGTGATGATGGAGAATCTTGGGCACATGATCTGACTCAGTTCACCCATTGCTAACCAAGTTATTACTTCCGCCCATTTGTTTGTAGCCAGGGTCTAGCAGGGATGTCCAACCTTTTGGCATCTCTGGGCCACACTGGAAAAAGAGTTGTCTTGGGCCACGTATTAAATACATTGAGACTCGTAATCTCAAAAAAAACTCATAATATTTTAAGTAAACTTACGATTTTGTGTTGCGCTGCATTCATAGCCTTCCTGAGCCATATGCAGCCCATGGATTGCAGGCTGGACACCCCTGGAAAGAATTCAGTTCAGTTTTAGTCTCTGTGTCCTTGCAAGCTACATGCGCCCTCCTGATGATATGTGGACTATTTCTGCTTCCCATTAATGTTGGGTTCTGATATTTCCCTCTCTGGAGACAGGCAGCTTTCCTGTGCTCTGAGTCTGCCCTTGCCTCCCCAACCCAGAGGATCCACCTTTGTATTGAAGACCCTGCCCGTGGGATGGTTACTTTTGTCCTGAGATAGCCGAACCTTTACAGTGTAGCCCGGCCCATCTGCTTCCCCAGCAAGCTCTTCAGTTGTTTCCCCAGCTGTACCTGTTTCATGTTGACGCAAGGGCTTAGGCTCATTGCAGTCTCTGAAATGCTCTTTCCTGTTTTCGGTGCTATGAACAGAATTTCATTTTTTCCAACCTAATCTGATCATTATCAGATTAGGACAAGCCACTCATCCGTGCTTCGTAATGGAAAAGCCTCCATGAATGTAACAAGTGTAGGAGAACCTTCCAAGACGAGGCCCTTCCTTCCCATCAGCAGGCATACACGTGATGGAGGGAGTATATCTGGATATCCGCAAGGAGGGCGGAGAGGCCTCTGCTCAGCAGAGCACTTTTGTTATTGATCAAATGGTTGTTGACGTAAGAAATGTTCAAACCTGTAGAGAATTTTTATGAGTTTATTTGAGCCAAACTGATGATAATTGCCGGGAAGCAAAATCTCTTTGGATTAAGACAATGCTCTGGAGAATGGCAGTTTTTCAGCTTATTTTATACATTAGAATAAAGGAAGAGATGTAAAGGAGGTTACATGGAATCCACTGTGGGCAGATTTAATAAATTAAGGTGCAGAGCAAGAAAGCAAAGTGGGGAGAAAAATTCCCTGAGACTGGGTAAAGAGTAAAACAGAGACACATATTCTTTTCCATTGGTGGGTACAGAATACTTAATGGTTAACATTTACAGCACATGGAGAGGGTATGCAGGGAACAAGATAACAGTGAGGGGCTCTGTGGTCTCTACTCTGGTGCTGTGGTTGTGCCTTGAGGGGTCTGGAGAAGGAGGTCACTCTGACATTTCAAAGGTATGTTGGCTCAGATGTGAAAAGACAGGCTCAGTTGAGGTAAAGGCTGACCTTTTCCTGGAAGCTACAGTCCTAGGGCAGGACTCTCCACCACAATTTGCTTTTAGTTAGGAATTTTTATGTTCAGACCATCCTATGTGGTTACTTTCAGTCTCTGAGTTTGTAGGGCCCACCACGCTGGCCTCTGAGCTTGTCAGGTTTATGATGAGGCCCCCTTTTTTGTCCACTCAGTTGACACTAGAGAAAAGCTGAGTAGAACCTAAAGAATGTAGGAAAGAGTTCAGAGACAGGTCACACCTATTACATGCCAGCCAGTTCACAGCCTAAATAGGCCATGCGCATCGGGCGTAAGTGTGGAAGAGCTTTGACGTGTTACACTGTGAGGAAAGAGGGAGGGTTTCTCTACCCTCAAGGTTCTTTTCACTGGTCTGATAATCACATAGACATGAGACACGTTAGCAAGAGACAATAACCAAGTTTAATTACATACACATATATGGGAATCCAACATACTCGAGAAGTTCAAAGACAGAAAGGAACATGGGTTCTGCCATTCTGAGCTAAGGTGAGGTCCCTCGGGGGCTTCAAAGAGCCATCACAGGGAAAACATATGTTAGTAATTAGTAGTTTGCCCTGCCCTGTAGACAGGTCAAAAGAGGTTATTTCTGGCAATCCGTTCTTATGGGCTAGGCTCTTAACTCGAGTTCTAGGTAGTTAAGGAAGGGGCAGAAGTTTCTCTTGAGCCGGTAGGTGTTGCTTGTAGCATGAAACAATCTGCATACCACTGAGGCACATCTTGGTGGCCTGTTCTGAACCCCGCAGCATTAACTAGACTGTGAAGTTCACAGTGGTGAAGCCCGTGAGTGTAAAAGCTCCCAACCCTTGGCTCCTCTGCGGATTCACTCTGGAGAAAAGCCCCGCTTTCCTAGGCAAGAGTGCAGCAAAGCCTTCAGGGACCACCAGTCCCATGTCATCATCACCCATCACAGTATTCTTACCCTGAAGAAGCGTTAAGGATCCAGAGTGGGGATGCTGTCCGCCAAAACTGGACACTCAGGGCCCATCAGAGTCCACACAAGAGAGAAACCTGGGAGTGTCACGAATGTTGGGAGGCCCTCATGAAACATAGGAACTTTATTAATCAAAACCTCCTCTTGAGATCAGGAGGGAGGAGGAAGGTTGTTAATGATCTTGGAAACCTTCATGAATGTAATAGAATTTGCACACTTTCAAAGCCCTTGAGTGTGATAAGTGGGAAAGCAAAAAAAAAAAAATCACACTTTGCCCTGACTGGTGTGGCTCAGGTGGTTGGGCATTGTCCTGAAAAGCAAAAGGTTGCTGGTTCAATTCCCAGTTAGGGCACATGCCTAGTTGTGGGCTCAGTCCTGGTTGGGGCATGTATGAGGCAACCGATTGATATTTCTTTCACACACCCATTTCTCTCCCTCTCTTTCTCCCTCCCTTCCCCGCTAAATAAATTCTTAAAAAAAAAAAAGGTGACACCCTACTCTATTCCAGAATAGATTTAGAATAGACTGTGCAAAAAAACTAAGGAGGGACAAGCCTTCACTGTATCTTATTAAAATGTTCCAAAGCTGAGTTAGCAAGCTGTTTCTGTACAGGGCTAGAGAGCAAATAAGTTTTTCTCTATGGGCCCTCTGGTTTCTGTCATAGCTACTCAGCTCTGCTGTTGGTGCATGGACAGCCAGATAGTGGGGACACAAATGAGCATGGCTGTGTGCCCATGAAACTTTCTTTACAAAAACAGGTGGCTAGCCAGATTTGACCCAGGGGTCATACTTTGCCAACCCATTCTAGAGAGAAAGCCTTGCTAGAAGCCTTTCTAATCAAGGACAGAGTCACACTGACTGGATGTTTTCTGCAGAGAACTCCTAGGGGGAGCATGATCAGTGGAATGAGCCATCAGGGCCTTCCCACCTTGTCAGGGGGATTAGGAGGAGACACATGGAAGATCCAGAGACCAGGTTCTGCCATAAAAGAGCTGAGGGACTAGCACCCAGTCACTCAAAAGCCACAGGGCTTTATGAGAAGAGCAAGGAAGGAAATCTAAAAGTGATTTCGAAGTGAATATGGTAAACACATTTAAAATGGGGTTTCTCCCTTGGCTGGGTTGCTCAGTTAGTTGGAGCATTTTCCCCTACACCAAAAGGTTGTGGGTCTGATTCTCAGTCAGAGCACATACCTAAGTCACATGTTCGATCCCCAGTTGGGGCATTTATGGGAGAAAACTGATTGATAGTTCTCTCTCACATAGATGTTTCTTTCTCTCTTCTCTCTCTAAAAATCTATTTAAAAAATATCCTTTGGCCCTGGCTGGTGTAGCTCAGTGGATTGAGTGTGGGCCTGCGAACCATACGATTGCAGTTCGATTCCCAGTCAGGGCACATGCCTGGGTTGCAGGCCAGTTCCCAGCAGGGGACTCATGAGAGGCAACCATACATTGATATTTCTCTCCTTCTCTCCTTCTCTTCCTCTCTAAAGATAAATAAATAAAATCTTTAAAAATATATTTTTAAAAATCTTTAAAAAAATTTTTGGTGAGGATTAAAAAAAAGTAAAATAACCCTGGCTGGTGCAGCTCAGTGGATTGATAGCTGGCCTGGACCCAAAGGGTCTCTGGTTTGATTCCTAGTTAGGGCACATGCCTGGGTTGTAGGCCAGGTCTCTGGTAGGGGGCACTCAAGGCAATCACACATTGATGTTTCTCTCCTTCTCTTTCTCTATCCCTTCCCCTCTCTCTAAAAATAAGTAAAATAAAATCTTGTAAATAAATCGATAAAATAGGGATTCATGTAAAAAGATTTACTCTTTCTTCAAAGTTTTTGAGACCCCCTTGTGTGCCAGATCCCTGCAGAGGTCAGTCTCAGAGTGTCTACCATGTGGGTAGTGTTTACAGCCACGGGACTGGATGGTTTCACCAAGGGGATCCATGAAGGTTGAGCTGGGGCCTCTGTCATTTAGAAGTCGGGGAGAAGTGGCCGATCCAGCAGGAAAGACTGGGAACGCGTCCTGTGAGGCAGGAACACAGCGTGTGAAGTCAGGAAAGCAGAGAGGGAGGCATCTGAAGGATGGATGGCCACCTCCAAGTGCTGCTGTTGGGTGGGGTAGAGCAGGACTAGGCCTGGACCACTGGATTTGTCACAGTTGGTGTGTTAGTTCCGCTGGGGCCACTACAACAGATCACCACCAGCTAGGGGGCTTTATAGAACAAATCTGTTGTCTCACAGATCTGGAGGCCAAATGTCCAAAATCAGGATGCCTGCAGGGTTGTGCTCCCTCCAAGGGCTCCAGGGCCTAATCCTTTGCCTCTTCCAGCTCCTAGTGGCTCCAAGTGTTCTTTGGTTTGTGCCTCCATCTTCACAAGGCCCTCTATTCTGTTTTGGTGTCTCTTAGGACACTTGTCATTGGATTTAGGGCTCATCCACTAATCCAGAATGATCTCATCTCAAGATTCTTAATTACATCTGTAAGCACACTTTTTGAACTCAGTTCACAATCATAGATTCAGGGTTAGGAAGTGGGCACACCTTTTATAGGGGCACCATTCCACTTCAGATCTCGTTGGTTCTGGAGAGACTGGGGGCAGAGGGAGTGCAGACAGCAAGCATGTCTAGAGCTAGAGGGTAAGACTGAATCACATTTGCCTGCTGATAGCAAGGATCCTGCTATACTCAACTCTTCGAGTTGGATGCAGAATTCCACACACATTCTCAGAAGAGGGGAAGGAAGAGGTGGGGAGAAGATGTATCACAGTATTCCTGTTACACAGCCATGGCCTTTCTGGAATCAGCTGTTACAGTGGGTGCATTGCATCAGGGTCTCTAGAAGCCACACAAGCTTGCCTGGGGGTGGGAAGATAGCACTGTCAAGGCTGGTGGGCAGGAGGTAGAAGAGGTAAGTTCGAGCTGGCGTGGGCACCTCTGGCAGCCCTCAGCCTAAATCAGGGACTTGCAGAAATCAGATGCCCTCCAGTACTGAGGCAGCATCCACAAAACAAATGCATGTCCTCCCTGTAGCCACAAGAAACTTGGCCTCACATAGCAAATCCCACTTCCCAAGCTTCCATGGGAAAGAAGCAGTCTCCTTGTATGCAGGGCACTCACCTAGGCTTGGCATAAGGCCAGTGTCCAGATGGCCGGTGGTAAAGCCCACCCCAGCTCTTTTGCATATAATTTCTTAAACAGGGACACTGACAGTGGTGTGCTTTGAGGAATGGTGGGTTGAAGACATCTCAGCCTTGAACAAAAGAACTTAACAAGGTGTTAGGAAGGAGCCTAGGCCACAGGATGTGTAGCCAAAGATAGTGATGCCAGGATGAAATTACTCACTGGAAAGGTGTAGCACCTTTAGGCAGATGGCTTGGGGAGAGGATGCATTTCAAGTCTTGTTGAAACATACATTTATCAAACAGATTTTCTGAGACATCCTCCTAAGTAAGTTGGGTCCCCTGTTCTTTCAACCCACTTGTTCTAGGGGGAATGAACTGGAGGAAAAGGGGAGGGAGATATAGTCAGCTGTCTCCTGTATCTCCAGAAAGGGCTTTGCTCTGAGATGTCCAGGAGGACCACTGCCGTGTGCCACCCGCAGGAGCTGGTCCCTGAGCTCTGGCCCTGGCACCACACCAGTGGCGGTGGGAGTGGCAGTGGTGTGGGGAGAGGTTGGCTGGCCCTCTCCTGGAGTCACTGAGGGTGGGGTGTGTGCAGCCCTTCCCCACAGGTTTACCTCACTGGCCTCCTCTGTTGTTGCCACAACAATGACTTGCCACCTTCTAGCTCTTCCCCTTCTCTGCCCTCGTTCCCAACCTGAGGAAAGCCAACTTGAAGTGCTTTTTTTCCCTCTTTTTTTGCAGTTGCTTTCTGTCCCCTTTCGCCAACCCAAGCTAAAGAAACGTTGCAGGGGTGGCAGTGGGTCTCCCCCAGCACAACATAAGCCCCCTCATCCCACTCCATCCTCTGCAGGTCAGTGTGCTTCAAATCATGTGATGGCAGCAAACATGTCTACTTATTTTACACGTGCTGCTGGTAGTGTGTGTATACACCAGCATCCCACTACAGATAAGATGGACCAGGTACTCAACTGTTTCTGTGGTTTGTCGTCGGAAATGAAATTACTGGAGAGGCCCACTTTCTATATCATGTGCTTCTAATGTATTTTGTAATCAGAATGAGAAATTAAAGCTTTTTTCCTGCTCCCCAACCCAACCCAGTGCCACCCCTATATGAGCTCCAGGCTAAGCTGCTGTCATTTCCTTCCAAACTCCTTCATGATCATCTACCAGGACCTCACCAGGCACAAAGAGATGTCCTCCCACATCTACAACATCTGGGAGATCACAGTCAGATTGTGCCTAGAGGGGAAGATGGTCAGTAGGACAGAGGGTAACATGGATGACTCACTCAGTGGTGGAGATGCCTCCGCTAAGGACCCCAAGGGCACAGTAATCACTGGTGTTGGTATTGTCATGAACCATCATTTGCAGGAAACTAGCTTCACAAAAGAAGCCTACAGGAAGTACATCAAAGCCCTGGCCAGGTGGCTCAGCTGGTTGGAGTGTTGTCCCATATACCGAATGGTTGCAGGTTTGATCCCTGGCTGGGCATACTGGAGGCAGCCAATTGATGTTTCTCTCTCACACTGATGTCTCTTTCTCTATCTCTAAAATCCATAAACATATTAAACAATTATAAAGATAAAGAAGTACATCAAAGATTACATGAAATCAATCAAAGGGAAACATAAAGAGTCAAGACCAGAAAGAGTAAAGCCTTTTATGACAGGGGCTGTAGAACAAAGTAAGCATGCCATGCTAATTTCAAACATTACCAGCTCTTTAAAGGTGAAAACATGAATCCAGATGCCATGATTGTTCCACAGGACTATGGTTGAGCGTGGTGGGACTGCGTATATGATTAAGGATGGTTTAGAAATGGACAAATGTTAACGAATCTGGCAATTTGGATCTATCACCTGTCAGAACCTACTTTAAAAAAAGAACCCTTCCCTCACCCCCACTTCAATAACCAGAGGGATCAGGGAGCCCCATATCCCAATGCCGGTGGGTGTGAGGGGCTGGGCACACAGAACTGCCCTCAAACTGAAGGTGACGCTGGCATCCAGCAGTGGGAAAAACAGGTTTATGAGCCTTGAAACCCCTTGAAGGGGAGAAAGAATATCCATGAAATCCAGGGTTACTAGAAAGCCACAGACTTGCTTCTCCAAAGTATTGAACAGAGAATGGAGAATAGAGAATCAGAAGTACAATTCATAGCACTGGGAATGACAAAGGAACAGGCCATGTGTGCATATCTTGAAAGCTAGAAAATAACTATAAGTGTGTTATGTTCCAGGTGCTGAACTAGGCATTTTGCACTTATTATTTCATTTAATCCTCATAAAGACCCAAGGAGATAGGTATTACCACCTTGCTTTGTGGAAGAAATTCTTGGATGTTTAGCATGTGCCCCAAGTCACACAGCTGAACTGGGTTGTAGCTGACTCAGGAGGATGAACGTGACCACTATGTTGGCAGCTGACACGTACACTGGCTCACAGTACCCGTGGCGTCATGGCTGAGACATGAGACAAATTCACACAGACTACCAAGTCCTGTGGAGGAAAACGTACTGCACAGCTACTCCCTCAAGGGGGTAGAGCCTCAGAACAACCTGGCCACTCTCTCAAGGGGAGAGCGGCTTGGAGCACACTGACCCTTGCCTAGACAGGCTTTTATTGTTTTTTTTGCACAGGAGTTCAGGTACAACTCACTAATCATTGTCAGGCAGTAAACAGTAGATAGTATACAAAGAACCATTAGGGCTTCTTCTAAATCAGGGTCTATCAGCTAAAAGGCTACAGAACTTTGGGAACATAAACTCTTTTTCTGCTCAGGCCTTTGTCATTTAGCTAAAAACATTCTTAGCAAAGCAAGCCTCACAGGATTGTTAGGAATTCTTTCTCATGCCAGATCACCTGGGGAATCCGCCATTCCCAGCACAAGGATGCACCACCTTCTGTCATTGTTTTCAGGCTTAAGTCATGCAGAGGAGGCAGATAGCTGAGGAATTTAGGAGACCTCTCACAGACAGACTGAGGACTCAGGCTTCGTCAAAGCTAGAGGGCAAGGGTCCATCACCCGCTTTCTCCATAGCCCCCAAGTCCTTCCCTGGGGCCTCCACATGATCATGACTGTCTTAGGTCATTCCCCACTGGGGAATCCTACCATCACTGGCCAACTGATCACGCATTGGAGGCCAGTTATGGAAAAAGGAGCAGAAGTGGCACTCCTCCCAGAGAGAGAGAGGACCCCAACAAGGCAGCACCTGGAGAACTTGGCAGTCCCACATTTGCATGTGGATAAACCAGGAAGAACAACTGGGGAGCAAGACAGACAACACAACCCAGGGTTCCAGGACTGGAAAAGAAAGCCTCAAAATCTGTAGCTGTAAAAACCTGTGAGTGGGACTTCCAGCCAAGATGGAGGTATAGGTGGAAACACTGTTCCTCCTTGCACAACAAAGTTTAAAGACAACAAAGTTTTAATAACAAAAACACAACCAAAACACAGAAATTGAACTGTACAGAAGTCCAACAACAACGAACCATTCAGCCAGACTGATAAACCAGGCAGAGGAGCAAGCAGTGAGACAGACCACACAAACCAGGGCCCCTACGACAGAAATTAAAGCCTAAAAGCACCAATTGGGAAAACTTTCAGGGTGGAGGTGCCAGGAGAAGCTCCCAGATTCACAGAGAGTTCATTGGAGAGATCCACAGGGTCCTGGAGGGTGCACAAGCCCACACACCCGGGAACCAGCACCAGGAGGGCCCAATTTGCTTGTGGGAAGCAGCAGAGGGGACCAAAATCTGAGAGAGAACAGAACAAACGCCATTGCCCCTTTCTGGCCGCACCCCCACATACAGCGTCACAACCCAGCACCTGGGTTGCCCCACCCTGGTGAACACCTAAGGCTCTGCCCCTCATACATAACAGGTGCGAACAGACATTATGGCTCAAGAACAACAGCTCAAAGCCCCAGAGCCAATACTTCTAAGCGACCAAGAGATAGCCAACCTATCAGATGCACAGTTCAAAATACTGGTGATCAGGATACTCACAGAACTGGTTGATTTTAGTCACAAATTAGAGGAACAAATGAAAGCTAAACTAGGTGAAATGAAGGGAAATGCACAGAGAACCAATAGTAATGGAAAGGGAACTGAGACTCAAATAAAGGGAGTGGACGAGAAGAAAGAAAAAAATGACCAAACAGAAAACAATGGAGAAACAAGAATTCAAAAAAATGAGCAGAGGCTTAGGAACCTTCAGGACAACTAAACGTTCTAACATCTGAATTATAGGGGTACCAGAAGGGGAAAAGGAGGAGCAACAAGTGGAAAACTTATTTGAACAAATAATGAAGGAGAACTTCCCCAATCTGGGAAAGGAAATAGACTTCCAGGAAATCAGGAAGCTCGGAGAGTCCCAAAGAAGTTGGACCCAAGAAGGAACACACCAAGGCACATCATAATTACATTAGCCAAGATGCAAATGAATGAGAGAATCCTAGAAGCAGCAAGAGATAAGGGGACAGTCACCTACAAAGGAGTTCCCATCAGACTGTCAGCTGATTTCTCAAAAGAGACCTTGCAGGCAAGAAGGAGCTGGAAAGAAGTATTCCAAGTCACGAAATCCAAAGACCTACATCCAAGATTGCTCTATCCAGCATAGCTTTCATTTAGAATGGAAGGACAGATAAAGTACTTCTCAGATAAGATCAAATTCAAGGAGTTCATCATCACCAAGCCCTTATTATATGAAATGTTAAAGGGACTTATCTAAGAAAAAGAAGATGAAAAATATGAACAGTGAAAGGACAGCAAACTCACAATTATTAACAACCACACCTAGAACAAAACAAACTAAGAGGACAGCTAGATCAGGAGTGGAACCATAGAAATGAAGAACACATGGAGGGTTAGCAACAGGGGAGTGGGAGGAGGAGAAGCGGGGAGAAGATACAGAGAATAAGTAGCATAGGTGGTGTGTAGAAAATAGACAGGGAGGAGGACAAGAATAGTAGGGGAAATATAGAATCTAAAGAACTTGTGACACATGGTTATAAACTAAAGGGGGGAATGGTGGGAGAGGGGGTGTGCAGGGTGGAGGGGAATGAAGGGGGGAAATGGGACAACTGTAAATGGCATAATCAGTGAAATATATATATTTAAAAACCTGTGAGTATTGCAGCAATGATAAAAACTCCCAGCCTCACAGGAGAGTTTGTTGGAGAGACTCACAGGGTCCTAGAATATACACAAACCCAGCCAGCTGGGAATCAGCACCAGAAGGGCCCAAATTGCTTGTAGGTAGTGGGGGAAGTGACTGAAAACGGGACAAGAGCCGAGCAAGTGGCACTGTTCCCTCTCTGATACCTCCCCCACATACAGTGCCACAACACAGCAACGTGAGTTGCCCTGCCCTGGCTAATACCTAAGGCTCCACCCCTTACAATGTGAAAGATACACTGAGACAAAGAAATATGACCCAAATGAAAGAACAGAGGAAAACTCCAAAAGTAGAACTAAGTGATGAAGAGATAGCCAACTTATTAGATGCCGAGTTCAAAACACTAGTAATTGGGATGCTCACAGAAATGATCGAGTATGGTTACAAAACAGAGGGAAAAATAAAGCTATGCAAAGTGAAATAAAAAAATATATATAGGAAACCAATAGTGAAGGGAAGAAAATCAGGACTCAAATCAGTTATTAGGAACAGAAGGAAGAAATAAACATTTAAACAGAACAGAATAAAAAAATTAAGAATTTTTAAAATGAGGAGAGGCTTATAAACCTTGAGGATAGTATTAAACATTCCAACATCCAGAGCATAAGGGTGCCAGAAGGAGAAGAAGAGCAAGAAATTGAAAACGTATTTGAAAAAATAATAAAGAAAAACTTCCCCATCTGGCAAAGGAAATAGACTTCCAGGAAGTCCAGGAATCTCAAAGAATCCCAGAGAAGTTGGACTCAAGGAAGCACACACCGAGGCACATCATGATTACATTTCCCAAGATTAAAGATAAGGAGAGAACCTTAAGAGCAGCAAGAGAAAAGGAGACAGTTACCTACAAAGAAGTTCCCATAAGACTATCAGTTGAAAAGAAAGGTCTCAAAAGAAACATTGCAGGCAAGAAGGGGCTGGAAAGAAGTATTCACAGTCATGAAAGGCTAGGATCTACATCCAAGATTATTCTATCCAGCATAGCTATCATTTAGAATGGAAGGGCAGATAAAGTACTTCCCAGGTAAGGTCAAGTTAAAGGAGTTCATCATCACCAAGCCATTATTACATGAAATGTTAAAGGGACTTATCTAAGGAAAAGATCAAAACTATGAACAGTAAAATAACAACAAACTCACAATTATTAAACTGAATCTTAGTAATCAAAAACCCAAACAAACTAAGTGAACAACTAGAACAGGAACAGAATCACAAAAACGGAAATCACATGGAGGGTTATCAGCAGGGAGGGGGTGAGGGGAGAATGGGGGACAAGGTATAGGTAGTAAGAAACATAAATGGTAGGTACAAAATAGATATGGGGAGGTTAAGAATAGTATAGGAAATACAGGAGCCAAAGAACTTATATGTATGACCCATGGACATGAACTAAGGGGATTAGGAATGCTAGAGGGAGGTGGGTGCAGGGTGGAGGGGAATAAAGGGGAGGAAATATGGGGCAACTGTAATAGCATAATCAATAAAATATGCTTAAAAAGAAGAATGTTTGGTGTAATGTTATCACTAATTTATCAGTGTCTACCTGAATAAGGACTCTAGCCCAGGACACAATCCAGGGCTCTGGCCTTAGTCCTTTCATGTCCCACATTTTACCAGTTACTTGGACAGGAGAATGGATGGATGACATATTAGCCATCCAAGTTCTAGGTGGCAAACATTGGGACAGCCAAAGTGTTGGATGACAGAATCAGTGTCCAAAAATAACTTAGGAGACTGGCATGGCAGGCTGAAGCAAGATGAAGAATAATAGATCTGCACTCTGCCTGAAGATCTAAAACAACTTCATAAGCACAGAAGGAGGAGGTGTATGTTTAGCAGCAAGACATGCAAAGGACTTGTGGTTTTTTTGAGAATCTGGTAAATGAAGCTACCTGTGAAAACACAACCTGGTGAACAACAGAGGCATGTCAGAGACCCACTGCTTTGGGGGGGTCAAATGGTGCTGGAAGAACTGGCTTTGTCTGGACTGTTATTAAGGACGATATTGATACATTTCCAACTTTCCAGAGGAGAAAAATGTGTTGAATTTGCCTGCATCAAAGTCAAGGATTTATGTTCAGTAAAGATCACCATAAAAGTACTGACTGGATGAATAAAAGACTAGGAAAAGACATTATATAAAATTAACACAGAGCCCTGGCTGGTGTAGCTCAGTGGATTGAGCACAGACCTGCGAACCAGAGGATCGCGGTTTGATTCCCAGTCAGGGCACATGCCTGGGTTGCAGGCCAGTTCCCTGCAGGCCAACTCCCAGCAGGGGATGCACGAGAGGCAACCATACATTGATGTTTCTCTCCCTCTCTCCTTCCCCTCTAAAGATAAATAAATAAACAAAATCTTTAAAAAATTAACACAGAATTTGTAGCTAGAGTATTTAAGGAACACCTGCAAATCAACAAGAGAAAAGCAGGAAACTGCCAAGAGTTCACAGGGAACACATAGGCATTTCACACAAGAGGAAATGTGAAATGCTACCCCTATAAGAAGAAGTCCTGGGACTCACCACTAATCAAAGAAGTGCAAATTAAAACAACAGGACACCTCTTCCTGGTAGTAGCAAGAACACTCTCCAGCAACCTCCCTGCTGAAAACAAGAAATATGCTAGGAAAAATGTTGACAACATCCTCTGCATAGAACTGACAGGATGGGACAGCATCATTCTGTAGGTCACAGGAACCAAGGAGGGAGCAGATAGGGCCTCTCCCTCACATCTTCTGCCCAACAGGAAAGAGTGAAGTCACCTTTTCATAGTCTCTTCAGATGACCAGTTCTCCATCACAGCCCAGGGCCTGCCCAAAAGGCGATGGGAAGTCTACCAGGAGACCCACTCCCCCTAGTAAACTAGGATGAAGGTAAACTAGACGTGAATCAACCTGCCAACATTACAGCCTTCCCCTGCCTGGGTGACCTAGGGATTCCCAAGCCTTGACCTGGGCAACTCAGCATGGTCAGTGTTCCCAGGCTCCTGGAAGAAGCAAACACAAATTCTCTGTGGAGGAAATTACCTTCATTCTGGCCCTGAAATTATTTCTATAAATAATTTTTCAAATATAATGACCAGCATATGAGACACAATTTCCTTGTGTCTCAAGTCAAAGATAACTCAAGACTCAAGGAAATTAGGCTCCAGCCCACTGCCTCAGAAGCCTAATTTTAGGGGCTCCCAGACTCCAAATCTGACCCCTGGGGGCAGGGGTGGCACAGAGTGTAGCCATCAGCAGCTGTGTGTCCCAGGGAACAGGGCATAGTGTGGCTACATGTGGGTGACGCCAGAGTGCTGGAAAGTTCTCCCTGGCAGAGTTAGTCAGGTTTGGGGATAATATTCCAACTTTTTTTAAAAAAAATGTGCTTGAGTAAGAGCTCAAAAACTTTTTCTAATAACCCAACCTAAAGACTTTAGATATGGAGCTGTCTGATACAGATTATAAAATAATCAAATTTATTATTTTAAGGAAATAGGTTGAATATATCTTCAGTAAATAGGAAACTAGAAAAAGTAGTATGATAGATTTTTTTAAGAACCAAATTGAACCTCTAGAAATGATAAATGCAATAAATTAAATGAAAAACTCATGTCAATGAGATAACTACTTCATACCAATTAGAGAGACAAAAGGTGGGAAATACTCAACACTGTCCAGGATTCAGGCAGGTGGAGAGGCACCTGTAGTACTCTGTGTAATCGGCACATGTGTCCACTTGTCACCAAGCAGTCCTGACCCTGGGTCCTGACACGTGCACAAGCCTGTGCAAAAAGCAGTGTGAGAACTTTCATCCCAGGTTTGTAGTAGGTGAGCACCCTAGTGTAGGTGGCAGCGGCTTTTTTAAGACACATATAGAAGGAATGTTTTCATTTGAAATAATTCATGCTGTAACTTGTGGAAACTGAAAAAAAAGGAAAAAAGCTTCTCTCTCCTTTTTTAAAATTATATTTTACTGTTTATGCTATTACAGCTGTCCCAATTTTCTCCCTTCCCCCGCTCCACCCAGCCCCCCACTCCCTCAGACAATCTCCACATCATGCTTATCAGTCATGCATATATGTTCTTTGGCTACTCTTAGGTTGGCCAAGATGTTCATTTAGTTTTTTCTGTACAATGGCTCTAGTAGTGCTTAGTTGTCTTTAACTTCATTCAAAACAACTTTGTTAAATTCTATTGTGATAGTTTTCGTATCAGTGTGCATTTAAAAAAAGTTATCAAAATTGGTGAATTTTTGTGCAGCCATTTTAATATTGAAGATGAAAGAAAATGTGCAACATTTTTGGTGTATCATGCTTTATTATTTCAAGAAAGGCAAAAATGCAAAAAAAAAGATTTGTGCAGTGTATGGGGAAGGAGCTGTGACTGATTGAATGTGTCAAAAGTAGTTTGCGAAGTTTCTTGGTATTATTGACATTCTGGCCAAATAATTTTTTGCTTTGGGGCTGTCTTATCCATTGGAAGTTGTTTAGCAGCACCCCTGGCCTCTACCCACTAGAAGCCAATGGCAGGGGATAGCTGACATATTCAAAATACCCAAATCAATGAAGTTATTGGTGAAAATGAAAAATGTGCCTTTTATTTGATGGAAAAAACTAAACAGACTTTTTGGCCAACCCATTATATTCCCTATGCTGCACTTTACATCCTCCTGTATCTACCAATTTGTACTCCCTAATCCTGTCACCTTGTATGCCCATCTCACCGCCTCCCTCCCATCTGCCAACCACAAAAACTTTCTCTGTATCTATGCTGTTTCTGTTCTACTTGATTGTTTATTTTGTTTTTTAGATTTAATTTTTAAAAATATTTTATTTATTTATCTTTAGAGGGGAAGGGAAGGAGAGGAAGAGAAACATCAATGTATGGTTGCTTCTCGTGCATCCCCTGCTGGGAACTGGCTCCTGCTGGGAACTGGCCTGCAACCCAGGAATGTGCCCTGACTGGGAATCAAACCTCGAGAGTCTGGTAGATTTAATTTTTGATAGATATGTATTTATTGCCATTTTATTGTTCATATTTTTTTATATTCTTCTTAAAGAAGACCCTTTAACATTTCATATAATACTGGCTTTGTGGTGGTGAACTCCTTTAGCTTTTTTTGTCTGGGAAGTTCTTTATCTGTCCTTTGATTCTTAAATGATCATTTTACTGGGCAGAGTATATCTTGGTTGTTGGTCCTTGATTTTCATCACTTTGAATATTTTGTGCCAATCTCTTCTTGCTTGCAAAGTTTCTTTTGAGAAATCAACTGACAATCTTATGTGAGCTCCCTTGTATGTAATTAACTACTTTTCTCTTATTGCTTTTAAGATTCTCTGTCTTTAACCTTTGGCATTTTAATTATGATGTGTCTTGGTGTGGGCCTCTTTGAATTCATCTTTTTGGAATTCGCTGCACTTTCTGGACTTGTATATATTTCTTTCGCCAAGTTAGGGAAGTTTTCTGCCATTATGATTTCAACTTCTTGCACTCTCTCTTCTCTAGCACTCCCATGATGCAAACATTGGTATGCTCGAGGTTGACTCAGAGGATCTTAAATTATCTTCATTATTTTGGATTCTTTTTATTTCTTGCTGTTCTGATTGGATGTTTTTGCTTCCTTGTATTCCAGATAGCTAAGTTGATTCTCAGCTTCATCCACTCTACTGTTGATTCCTTGTAAATTGTTCTTTATTTCAATTCAATTAGTGTATCCTTTCTTTTATGATTGGATATCTTTAATACTGTAGCAGTTCACACTAAGTTCCTTGAGCATCTTTATAACCAGTGTTTTGAACTCTGCATCTATTAGATTGCTTATCTCCATTTTGTTTAGTTCTTCTTTTTTTTTTTTTTTGGAGTTCTGTCTGTGCTTTCATTTAGGCTATGTTTCTTTGTCTCCTCATGTTGGCAGCCTCCTTGATGTAGTAGGTGTCCTGTAGGGTCCAGTGGCACAGCCTCCCTCATCACTCAAGCTGGGTATGAGTGAGGTGCGCCTGCTCTTTGGGCTGTGTATACCCTCCTCTTATAGTTGAACATTGATTCCTGCTGGCATGTCCAAGGTTAGTTATTACCTGTGTTCTGTCCAGGGCCACTTGGGATGAGCTACAAAGCGATCTGCAGATGGCTGCTCCTCCTGCTGGGCTTGGAGGTGCCCAGGTTAGGCCAACCTGTGAAACAAAGCTGGCTGCTCCTAGTGTTAGGCCTGGGGCCACTCAGCAAGAGGTATGGGATTTGCTGAGGCCAGATGCTGCTTGTTTGAGAAAATTTAGGAAAATCTGAAACATGAGCCAAGACAAGCCATTCATATGGAAAAGCCACTGGAAACAGATTGGGTGGGCCCAGAAGTTGTGTGAGATCACCAGGGTGGCACAAACAGTATGAGCCAGGTTGATGAAGTGTCACATATGGTGCCCGCCTGCTCTTTCTCTGGGGAAAGGGGTCAAAAAAGGAACAACGGTCTTTGCCAGCACTTCTGTCTGAGAGAAAGCTGGCCCCCAGCTCTCACCCTGATGCTGGACAATTCAGTTCTTCCTCATATGTTCAGTTCTTCCTCTAGTGCCTTCTAATCTGCTGCCCCCATACTAGAGCTCAGAGGGAGTGACTCCGAGTAAGTCTGTGTGCAGGCCTTTTAAGATGAACTGCCTGGGACTCTAGAAGTTTCTGTTTTCCAGGGCTTTAATACCTGCCATTTTTTATAGCCAGAAGTTATGGTGACTTATCTTCCTGTCACTGGAATCTGGGCTGGGGGATCTGATGTGGGGCTGGGACCCCTTGCTCCTGAGATATCCCTCCACATTTTTTTTAAAAGATTTTATTTATTTATTTTTAGACAGAGGGGAGGGAGGGAGAAAGAGAGGGAGAGAAACATCAATGTGTGGCTGCCTCTTGCATGCCCTGCACTAGGGACCTGGCCCACAACCCAGGCATGTGCCCTGACTGGGAATTGAACTGGCGACCCTTTGCTTTGCAGTCTGGTGCTCAATTCACTGAGCCATACCAGCCAGGGCTCCCTCCCCATTTTCATCTGCCACATGTGGGTAGGGACCAGCCTATTTTCATGTGTCCTCCTCTCCTACCAGTCTTGATGTGGTTTCTTCTTTAATTCCATAGTTGTAGAACTTCTATTCAGCTCAATTTCTGGTGGCTCTGAATGATGGTTTTTCTGTAGTTTAGTTGTAATTTTGATGTGGTTGTGTGAGGGGGTGAGTTGTATTCACCCATGCTGCCATCTTGACTGGAATTAAAAGCTCCTCTTTAAGGGGCTCTAACTGAATAGGAATCCAAGGTGATTTTCTTCATGTTGAAATGATTATGAAATTAAATTTTAACAATATTTTATTTGTACTGTTGTCATGGTATTAAAATCATTTAGTTGGTCTTGTTAATATGATTATGCATTTGTTATAGAATACATAATACAGATTATATGACATGGCTATTTTAGAAAAATAAAATATTTTTATCATGTCAGTACTTTTTTTAATAATAGTGGTTGGTCTCTTCAGAGTCTGACAAAATAAACTTATGGTCAAAATGTAAAACTGACCAATTAGTTGGATAAAGTTACTCTCCCACTGATTCCAATTATTTGTACCATTTAGTTTTGCTAAATATATTAACAAAACCATCTTTTCATATTTCTGGTTAATGGTTAAATTTATTTCTTTATTTAATTATTTAGTGCTATGAAAAAAATTTAAGTCCACATAATAAAATGTAACCTAGAGCTAAATCTGAGATGTGAGGAGCATGTATCAAATATATATCAGGATGTGAGGGTGTTACAGTAGCATGAGTGGCCAGAGGGGAAATGAAGGCAGGGGCCTCATCACTTCAATCTAACAAAGAACTTAATACAGCAGGCTAAAAGCAAAAGCTTACACATTGACCCAGTAACCCTGAGCCCGGTCCAATAAAGCAGGCAGGTATTTCAAATAGCAAGTGAAACTATGATAGCACAGGAGCGGGGGAGCCCTTGAAAGTCTGCGTGCATCATCTCCACTAGCTGAGAAAAGGAAAACCTTGAGACTGTATTGGTCCCAAGGCCTGGAAGGGAGAAGGGGAGGGGGACTACAGGGCTCAAGGGAAAAAGCCATAAACCAACTTTCGTTAACTGCCTGTCTCTCATCATGTACAAAAATGAATAGAGTCTAGAGCAAGATAGGGATTCAGACTAACAGGCCCCCACACAAACCTATGTTTGGGTAGTCATGTCTCCTGGGAAAGCTGGCACCGCCTTTACCCAGCACTTAATATGTAACTCCCTCACCTCCATCCCACCAACTATATAAGTCCTCAGAACAAAGGACTCACTCTCTTGGCTTCCTGGTTCTTTTTGCCACATGGGGGGCCCTGGCCAGCCGGCCTCTGGCCACTGTCCTTTGGCCACTCAGCTCCTAGCTACCTGGCCTCTGGCCACTCTTGCTCTAGCCACACTTGGTTTTGCTTTCCTATTGGAACTTAGTATTAATAAACTTTGCTTGCACACTAATGGCTCCCTGACCTGTAATACTTCGCTGCACCAGTGAGGAGAACCTAGTTTCTGGGAGTTTCTCCTGTAACGAGGGCAATCTGGCTGTGACATCTGTTATACCATTGGTTGCCAGGTTTGATTTGGCTGATCTGGCTGGCTACACAGGTGTCCCCTTCCTCCCTCACCATTCCATGTGCATTCCTTCCGAAGCTGCGCACTTGGTTTAAGAGGATGACCTCCCCAAATGGAGGAGAGGACTGGCCCTCAGTCAGGGGCACATGAGTAGTTGTGCTCCCCTGCTAGAACCTCCAAGCAAGCTCTCAAATATATGTCAAATGACAAGCTCTAACTTCCGCCAGAAAGTTGATTAAACCAAGAGACCCAGACCAATACTTTTTAAATGAAATTATACCATATGTTTTTTAAAGTAAATATGTAGATATAGTTTATTTGTCAAGAGTAAATGACAGCTATATTTAGAATGTTCAAGTACAAAAAATGAAAAATTATATACCTATGGGTGTTAAGAAACATTTAGTTCTTCTGAGATTACTAAAGCATTGTATTCAATTATCCTTTAAGATATAAATTATCTAAATTTTTATATCTTTAACATTCAGATGTTTATAGCTATTTTCTTCAGAAATATTGTTAGTAACATGGCTCACTCTTCTTATTATTTTTTCCCCTGGAAGACGGAGTTTTCAGCACCAACTATATAACACATCATAATGAGCCTGGCTGGCATGGCTGAGTGGATTGAGTGCTGGCCTGCAAACCAAAGAGTCACAGGTTCAATCCCAAGTCAGGGCACATGCCTGGGTTGCGGGCCAGGTCCCCAGTATGGGACATGCAAGAGGCAACCACACATTGATATTTCTCTCCCTCCCTTTCTCCTTCCCTTCCACTCTCTCTAAAAATAAGTAAAAGTGAATTCTTTTATTTATTTATTTATTTAAAATATTTTATTTATTTATCTTTAGAAGGGAAGGGAAGGAGAGAGGGAGAGAGAAATATCAATATATTGTTGCTTCTTGTGTGTCCCCTGCTGGGAACTGGCCTGCAACCCAGGCATGTTCTCTGACTGGGAATCGAACCGCGATCTTTTGGTTCACAGGCCCGTGCTCAATCCACTGAGCTACACTAGCCAGGGCAGTCAAATTAAATTCTTTAAAAAATAATACACCATAATGAAAATATTGTGATAATACCTAGGTTTGAAAGTACTTATCACTAGAAAAAATAGTTTATATACTGAGATGTTTTTACTTTTAAACGTATCTTGTTTCATCAACCACAGTAAGGTGTGCTGAAGCATGGAAAGCCATCATGTTATAAAATTTGATATAAAAGCTTAGGATCATGTTATCCACTGAGTATTTATACCAAAAATAAAGAAGTTCCATAAGACTATTGAGAGGTTAGAGTTTCAGGTACATAATACATTTTAAAACATATTCCCAAAATTTTATCTTTATTACATATAAGAAAAGTTCACCTTGGAATATAAAAGCTATTGGACAGCCATGACATGGGTGAGTTTGGTGTTTTCAGTGGCGCTAACACTGCTCTGTGGCACAGCACTCTGCAGAGCGACCATAAGTGGGAGGCAGGAGAAATGATCTAGATTCATGACAAACCAGCACCTTAAAAACTTCCAACCACAGTGGATATGTTATATCATCCAATCTGGCGTATGCACTGACCTTATACTTAAAAGTATTTTTCCATGAATGGCAGTACTGACCACTGCCAGATACAGAATAAGCAATATAGCAAGTAAAAACAGCAAGATACTTCTAACATTTTAATAACTTCTGCTTGAGATGACCTTCTGTTATCTGGAAACTTTTTTTCTTTTTTACATAAAATCGAAGTTCTTATGGTCCTTGTCCTTCAGGTTCCTGTCAATTGCTATAAAGGTCTGGTTTTGGTATACCTTGGAAGTAGCTTTCTTTTTAGAGAAAGAGATTATTTCTTCTTCCAAAAGTCTTCTCTTTTCTTCAGGCTTCATTGTGTCTTCCTGGTAACTCTTTTAAGGTGCTCAAATTCAGCTTCTTTCAGTGTGGCTTCTTTCTCCTTTACTCGCCGTACAAACGTCTGCTTCATTTCTCCTTCCTTTCCCGGATGGGTGTTTCCCGTGAAATCTGTGTCTTTGGCACCGTGGGTCTCTTGAACACTGAGCAACTTACTCTCTGGGCCTACGGCCCTGAAGCCCATTTCCTCCCGTTTGCAGCACCTGTAAAGCTCGCAGGGCGGGGTGTGGGTCTGTCCTCGCAGACCCTTCATGTTTGTATGAATGAGCACCCCTGGGGCTTTACAAAGTAGCACTTTCTAAAACCACATGTCATGCACAAGTGGTTTTCGTTGTCTACTTGTACATAACCCGTACTTTCTACAGCTGCAAGTGGTAAGTGTCCATTTAGTGAAACACTGATTTTACAAATAGTTTCTTCATCTCTTGGGAATTGGTATAGTTGGGCATCATTTCTGACCAGTTCACTCGTGCACTTGATCTTAAAGTTCTGTAGTTCAGTTTTAGAAATTGCATCTGCTTTGGCAATCACTGGTATAATGTTCACTTTGTCAAGGCTCTTCGTGGTTAAGAGATCAAGTGTCTTCAGAGAGTAGAGAGGCACATGGGGGATATGAGAATCGTGGCAGTTAAAGAGAAAATGCTTAGTCTTCAGTTCTTAGACTTGGCCTCAGACTGAGCATCTATGTAGTCGACTGTTGGTTAGTAGCTCTCCTCTTTGTTTATTTGGTTATCGAATCCCACTCTATTCACAATGGTCAGTTTCAATCAAACAGTTCTTTTTTGGAGTTCATCTGTCTGAGCTTTAAGTCTAACATGTGGGTGAAAATGTGAGGATTTGCCCACGTGGTTGCACACCTGGTTGGTATGTCTCGGTGGATTGAGCGCCAGCCTGCGAACCAAAGGGTTGCCAGTTTGATTCCCAGTGGAGGCACATGCCTGGGTTGTGGGCCAGGTCCCCAGTGCAGGGCATGCAAGAGGCAACCACACATCGATGTTTCTCTCCCTCTCTTTCTCCCTCCCTTCTTCTCTCTCTAAATGTAAATAAATAAAATCTTTTAAAAAATAAAAATGTGAGTATTCATGGTCTTCAAAATTAGTATTAAACAGTGTATCCATTAGCATTGATTTTTCAATTCCAACCTCCTTAACACAGAGAATATTAGAACAGAAGCCTTGCTGAGTTCATCTGTTGACCAGCTGATTAGGCAAACTCTCAAAACCAAAATGGCCAGACACAGTTAAAAATTGAAGATTTTCTCTTGTCTCTGTTCATCGCCAGATACTTCTTAGGACATACAAGATTCTGTGAGACTGAAAGAGCCCAAGTCATACAAGCCAGTAAGCTACAGACACATGTCCAACCTGACTGCAAAGCTAGTGTTCCTTCGACTGTCCCAAGTTGTAAGCCAAATACATATTCACCGTGCAGGTGCCGTCCCACTTCAGAGGGCATGGTCCCAGTGGGAGCTGAGCACAGTGGGCTGAGGGCAGCAGACAATGGTCTCAGCCCTACCCTAGAGAGGCTGAGGGAGCTAGGGACAGGGAGGGTTTAGCGTGCAGGCCAGGCTCACATCATATGTTTTAAGTAGTGAATTTAATCCACCTTGTTAAAATCAGATTTCTTTACTCCAAACTCTAAATGCAATTTGTGCTGATAATATTTAAATTGTTGGCAATTCTTGAACACCCCTGGATGGTCCCTGGAAACTCATCCCTAGACAAGCTCAGTAGACACACCCCAGCAGCCTTTCTGTGGCTGGGTAACAGGACTTACTACTGAAATGTATTGCCACCAATCAGCCTTATTGTTTCTGGCTTGTTGGGTAAAATTGTACTGAGGCTACATGCACAAGCTCCTCATTAAGATATGGAATTTACATTGGTTTGCTGTGTTGGACTTGGAATGCTCATCTCGGAGACATTTTTATTAAATTCTGGAAACTCTAGGGCAAGGGTGTCCATCTGTGGCCCATGGGCCACATGCAGCCCAGGATGTCTATGAATGTGCCCTAACACAAAATTATAAATTTACTTAAAACATTATGAGATTTTTTTTTGTGATTATGTGTCATAATGTATTTAACATGCGGCCCAAGACAATTCTTCTTCTTCCATTGTGGCCCAGAGACACCAAAAGGTTGGACACCCCTGCAGGGATTTCTCATAAATATGATTCTTGTGATTGCCTTTTCTGTACACAAACAAAATCCCAAATTGGAAAAATGAAGGAAAATTGAAAACAAAAATTTCTCTACTTAAAATGCAATTATTTTGTAGTTTTATGAATTCCTTTTCCCTTTTTAAAAAAAAGATTTTATTTATTTATTTTTAGAGGGGAAAAGAGAGAGAAAGAGAAGGAGAGAAACATCAATGTGTGGTTGCCTCTCGCACAACGCCCACTGAGGACCTGGACTGCAACCCAGGCACGTGCCCTGACTGGGAATTGAACCAGTGACCCCTTGCTTTGCAGGCCAGCACTGAATCCACTGAGCTACACCAGCCAGGGTTCTTTTTCCTTTTTCATTACTTATTTAACACATTTTTATGATCCATTGGGGTAACTGCCCCGAATTAAAACTGAAACTGGGAAAAAAAATACATATATAGTGCAGGTGATGGTGTTTTTTCCCCCAAATAGTTTTGACAAACAATGCGGGGAATTTGCAAGAGCATGAGCTTTACATCATTCAGACCTGGGTTAACTGAGGCTCCCAAATTAATTGTAGATTAATAATCCTGTTGCAGTTTTCTTGTGTGAAACACACTGTCACTTCCCTTGTAGTTGTACAAAGTTTGAAGATAATGTAAGTAAAGTGTCTGGTCCATGGAAGAGAGTCTTTTGTTTTTTTTTAAAGATTCTATTTGTTGATTTTTAGAGAGAGGGGAAGGGAGGAGAAAGAGAGGGAGAGAAACATCAACATGTGGTTGCTTCTTGTGCAGCCCCCACTGGGAACCTGGCCTGCAACCCAGGCGTGTGCCCTTGACCAGGAATCAAACCAGTGACCCTTTGGTTCACAGGCCGGCACTCATCCACTGAACCACACCAGCCAGGGCGTAAGAGAATTTTTAATAGTATTTCCTTGTATGATTCTTGCCAGAGTTTGATAGTTAAGCATGTCACTCTTGTAGGTTTTTTGTTTTATTTGTTTGTTTTTATAATGGCATGAGCCGGTAGACTGCTCTTGGCCTTCTATGTATTCTTTTCACTGTGATTTGAGACATACTTTCTTATGAGTTAATTCAGCTGATCTTCAGCATAGCCTATGAAGGTCTGTCTCAACCCTCTGACATAACTCACCAACCAAAATTAGAAAGCCCACAAGGAATTACTCCACCATGAATAAGTTTGTCTTCAAAATAAAGAGCAGGACTAGGCCCTCAACCACTTCAGATAATGGAATTATAAGGTTCAAGCTATAAGTCATAAAACAAAGACTCAAAAGCATAAAAAATGAATGGGATGCAATAAAAAGGATTAGACAGGTATCAATTATTACAAATGATTATTATAAACTCAATGGATGGGTTGAACAGAAGATTAAAGGTAGCTGAGGTTAGAATTGGGCACTGGAAGATAAATCTAACAAAATGTAGCTCAGACCTGACTGATATGGTTTAGTTGGTTAGGCATCAATTTGCAAAGTAAAGGGTCACTGGTTCGATTCTTAGTCAGGGCACATGCCTGAGTTACAGGTTTGGTCCCCGGTTCTGTTGCATACAAGAGGCAACCAATCATTGTTTCTCTCCCTCTCTTTTCTCTTCCCTTCCCCTGTCTCTAAAAATAATAAATAAATAAAATATTTTTAAGTATAGCACAAAAGATAAAGAGATAAAAATGTGTGAAAGAGAGGAAGAGGTATGGTGAATAGAATATATTTTAACAGCCCTGGCTGGTGTAGCTCAGTGGATTGAGCTCAGGCCTGCAAACCACATGATCGCGGTTCAATTCTCAGTCAGGGCACATGCCTGGGTTGCAGGCCAGTTCCCAGCAGGGGACTCACGAGAGGCAACCATACATTGATATTTCTCTCCTTCTCTCCTTCCCTTCCTCTCTAAAGATAAGTAAATAAAATCTTGAAAAAAAGAATATGTTTTAATAAATGTTTGAAAATATTTGGCAGGAGGATAGAGAGAACGAGGCGGGATGGGGAAAATTCTGATTATTTACAAATTTATTCAACATCTATTTATAAGCCCCTAATGTGTGTCAGGTACTATTTTAGGCTCTTACAACAGATAATGCATGATGAGAAGAGATCATGGTTGACCATCTTCTGCAACTGATTTTGGACAAGAAATCTCGGTCTCAGGAAATGAATCTAATGATACACTCAGATCACAGACACATCAGAGAGAAACTAAAGAATTCAAAGATGGAGGAATATTTGAACAGAAATCAGAAAAGAAACAAATGTTTCCCACAAAGCAACAATAGCTGGACCAGTACCATATTTCTCAACAACTACAGCAATTAGAAAACACAGGAACATGGCCTTCATTGTCCTTAGAGGCAATACCCGGCAACTTAGAGGATGACACCCAGCTCTCCCACCATTCAGGCATGAAGACAACTTGAACAAACCAGCAGTACACAGTCTACTTCTGTTTAGAATTACCTAAATTCTTTTCAATTTTTGTTTGATAATTGGAGAAACATAAATAAAGACTGAGTATTAGATGGTATAAGAAATTATTTCATTATTTCATTTGATAGTGGTATTATGGTTAAATAGGATATGTCCTTATTTCCATAAAATGAATACTCAGGAATTAGAGATGAAATATCATGATATGTGTAATAACTTTTTAAAAATCACAATGAGATATTATTTTACATAATTACCTTGGAACTTTTTTTTAATCTGAAAATACCAAGTATTGGGGAAAACATATGAGCTGGTAGAGGCGTAAATTGGCTAATTGGAGCACGATTTGGTACCAAGTGGTAAAGTTGTAGATGCAAGTTCCTCCTACCCACCCACGCTACTTTCAAGGTTTATATCCTAGAAAAATTCTCCTACATGCTTGTTGGAAGTTGTGTATATGTGCCCCACTGACCTCAATGTGCATTTTTCCAACATTTCCCAGTCTCTTGTTTATTGGGTCACAGTACTGTCTATTACACAGAAATCTATCTTCCTGAAAACCATTAACAAAGGGCAAAATCTTAGCATAGAATTGGTACAAGAATGTTTAGATAACATATTACTGTGTTCTGACATGCATATGCATCACCTGTGATGTGGGCTGGCTAATAATGCTTGAATTACATCTATTCAAGCACTGGCATCTAACTTACAGTGTAAAGGAAATACAGAGGAAAGAGGACCATGTTAAATACCACCACACGGAAGCAGTCGGACCCAGAAAGCAGAATACTCCACAGGAAAACCAGTGTCATGGAAAAAGGGATTGTTCGACGTTAAAGGAAGCTTAAGGGACACAGTATGTAAGCTGATGCGTATGTGTTTTGGATTGGGTGTTATCTGGAAAGCCAGACACTATTGGAATAATTGGGAAAATATGAATATGGAATGAATGTCAGATGGTATTAAGAAATTATTGTTTATTTACTTAGGTTTATTCATGTTAATTTGGCTATGTGAGCAAAAGGTCTTTTTAAAATGTAGACACAAATATTTAAGATCAGCATACCAAGACATGTAAAATCCTGGATTTTAGAAATATAAAGTAAGTTAAATTTATAAAATGAGGGTGAAATAAAGTCATTTTTATTCTAAGAATAACTCAGAGTTTATCACGCATCCTCAGTGAAAGTTCCCTCAGGGATGTATTTCAGGAAGAAGGAAACTGAACACTTTGATGCAAGAGAGGCGGGTACAAACGAGGAGTTGCACATGTAAACAGCTGTTGACTGCATAAGGCAATAACAATAACATTAATACGGGGCATATAAACTAAGAGCCAACCGCAGGCTGGGCATTTACCACCAGATGGAAGAGAGGTATTCGGTGTTGTAGCAATCAGAGGCCGCTACTCTTCTGAAAGACGGTACAGAAGTTAACCACCTTTAGACTGTCAAGTATGCATGTTAAAATATCAAAGACATTTACTAAAAGAATAGAAATAGAAAGAATAACTTCTAAACCACAGAAGAGGAAATAAAGGAGAAAAAGAAAACATGATCATTCTAATTGCCAGCAGGAAAGGGAAAAAAACAGCATAGGAAAACCACTGAATGACACACCTGACCACAGTCACAAAGTCAAATATACCACTGGTCACAATAAGTATAATTTACCATCTCTCCAAGGATTGCTGGATTGGATGATTTTTAAATATCAAACTGTATGCTATTTACTATAGTGAATTTCAAACAGAGGCGCCAAAAAAGTGAAAATAAAGGGATGAACAAGACACAGCAGACAAAAAAACGAACCAAAAGAAAGCATTATTGGAAATGAAGAGAATCTCTACATAATCATAGATGAATAATTTACTGGGAAAAGTAAATAATTTTGATTACTTGATTTACAAAGTAATACAGCCTATAAACATAAAATCAAATACTGACAGAATTAAAAGAAGTTTATCATCCCCAATGACAATGGGAGATTTTAACATACATCTGGGATATTTCTAGATCAAACAGGCAAATTTGGTAAGAAATATATTAGCCCCCCATAAATAAGCAATCTTTTTTTAAATCTTCACCTGAGAACATGTATTTTTCTGATTGATTTTAGAGAGCGAGAAAGGAGAGAGAAGGAGAGAGACTGAGAGAGAAACATTGATTGGTTGCCTCCCCCACACTCCACAACTGCCATCGAATCCACACCCTAGGCATGTGCCCCAATCTGTAATCAAACCCCTAACATTTGATCTACAGGACAATTCTCCAACCTGGCCAGGGCATAAATAAGTAATCTTGCATACAATAATTGGAGAATTCATATGCCTGTCAAGTACATATCATGCATTTACAAAAATGGCAAAAATTGACTGTATACTAGGTCATAAAATAAGTCCTAACAAACCACAAAGGTTATCACACAAGACTGTATGCTTAAACCACAATGCAATTAAAGTAGAAGTTGATTTTTTAAAAAATTGTAAGACCCTGGCTGGTGTAGCTCAGTGGATTGAGCACAGGCCTGTGAACCAGAGGATTGAGGTTCAATTCCCAGTCAGGGCACATGCCTGGGTTGTAGGCCAGTTCCCTGCAGGCCAACTCCCAGCAGGGGATGCACGAAAGGCAACCATACACTGATCTTTCTCTCCCTCTCTCTTTCCCCTCTAAAGATAATAAATAAATAAAATCTTTAAAAAATAAAAATAAAAAATTGCAAGAGAGTGTATTTATTTTTTTCTTTTTATATATTTTTAATATTTTATTTATTTATTTTTAGACAGAGGGGAGGGAGGGAGGAAAAGAGGGAGAGAAACGTCAATGTGTGGTTGTCTTTCACTCACCCTCCACTGGGTACCTGGCCCGAAACGCAGGCATGTGCCCCGCGACCCTGATCCTTCGGGTCACAGGCTGGAGCTCAATCCACTGATCCACACCAACCAGGGTGACAAAGTGTATTTAGAAATTTACAGAGACAGTAGAAGTGAGTCAGGTGGGCTGTGTAGGCTCAAAGAACAAGTTACAGAGGCAGATAAAGGGCCCTCGGAGTTTAGGAGAGGGAAAGGCAAAAGTAATGCACCTGCAAGGGGCTGGGCATGAGAAGGGGAAGGCACGGTGGGCTCCCTAGGGGGAGAGTGTGCCAGAAATGGATTTGTCATAAAGATACTTCTAAGGCTCCATATTTTTATAAATTAAACACACACACATACTTCCACATGAATCATAGGTCCAGTAAAAGACATTGTGATAGAGAGACTACAGCTTGGGTGTGGACAGCAGCTGTAGTCAGTTGCCACCAGATAAGTTTACAATAGCCCACACTCATTTGTATAAGATCTACCTGACTTTCGTACAGTTCAAACTTGTGAATTAAATGTGAGGGGCTAGGAATCACTAGCCCTGCTTCTTTCAAGTCTTTGATGGGGCTATTAATGTCTGCATTTCCCCCAAGGATGCAGTATTGCTTCTGGTTTAATTATCTTGGCAATGGGTGGAAGTTCTAGAGGCTTCCACTTGGCCCTGCCTACCGTAGTGACCCCATAATGACCCCATAGGTCAGAGCCAATGTAGAGATTCTGTCCATTGCCAAGTATATCTATTCTAATTAGTTTCCAGTAACCAGGAAAATAACCACAGGATGAGTTTGTCAGCCAACTGGGCCCACTGTGACTCAAAATGAGTTGAGATTCGATCTATCCCCTGCACACCATATACCCCTACTTTGAGTGGTGGGCTACAGTGGCATTTTGAATCCCAAAGAACTGGCATCAATTCAGAGCCAATGTCTTGTAATTCTGACAGCTCTGGGTATTTCCTTTTCCCCAATGCCACTTACTCTAGTAAATGGCTGCAGATCCCTTTAGGGAATGCTGAAGGAAGATCGAAGTGTTTATTTGTGAAGGTGATGCAAGGTGCTCCTTCGAGGGAAGCTGACCTCTTCCAGACTTAAGTCTGGAAACCGGGTGAAAAGGCAGCATTCTCTCCTACGATGACTAAGTAGGATGTTTGGCACCAGCCCTAGACTTTTTCCTGGTATACAGATCAAGCGTTATTCTAGTGGGCCAATTCTCTAGTTCGTTCCTGGGGCACCAGGATCAGTTAGCTACCACTGAAGATCTATGCAGGGCAGGTGTTCTGATTACTGAAACTTCCCCGATGCCCTTTACGGTTGATGCGCCCACCCTGTCTTTGATGGTTAAATGCTTCCACCAGCCCAGCCTACAGTGGAATACCACCACCCTCGCTGAAATCAGCCCATCTTAAAGGTGGCACATACAGTCGTAGCTGGCCGATAACGGGAGCAACCACAGAACTTTCCAGAACGCAGGAGATCCCCTCACTAATATATTTGTCACTGCCTTAGTAAAGGGACTGTCTTCTCAGGCCTTCACACAGAACGTAGTTGGGGGAGAGGTCACACATGATGCACGCAGTCTAACACTGCAGTCTCCCCATGCCTTTGGCTGTCCTCCTCCACTTCATGCCGGAGAAGCTCTGGCATCTTTACCACATTAAATTTAACCTCATTAAACCTGAATATTGAATTCAGGTTTAGTTGAATTCAATATTGAATTCAAGTTTCAGCCAAACAACAAAATAAGCTAGAGACACCTCTAGCTACACGAGCTAACACATTAAGTGTTAGCATATCTAGTAAGCATATTAATATAAAAAATTTGGCCTGCTATAGTATTATATTTTTCCCTGCTTTATCTGCCAATCTTAGAATCCATTCTCACACACATTCCTCAGGTTACTGTGAATATATATTAGCAAAGTCCTCCTATTCTTTCGGTGACTAAGCTACTTCCTCCTGGCTCACACAGTGTTCCTGTTTCTCTAGACCATGCCAAGGTTTGACACTATGTGTGGGCCTAGTGGCAACAGGCAAGGGCTGTGGTGGATCCAAAGGCAAATGAGCATCCTCTCTCAAGGCATCTGCCTCAGATAAGATTGTAACAAGTTTTTCAAGTCCAGGAAACTTGGACACCAGAAGGCAAATTACTCCACTGATAAGGGGCCTCAGAATGACCTGACAGTTCAAGGCTTTCAAGATTATCAGTTTTAGGCCCTAGCTGGTGTAGCTCAGTGGATTATGCACAGGCCTGCAAACCAGAGGATCACAGTTCGATTCCCAGTCAGGGCACATGACTGGGTTGCAGGCCAGTTCCCAGCAGGGGATGCACAAAAGGCAACCATGCATTGATGTTTCTCTCCCTCTCTCCTTCCCCTCTAAAGATAAATAAATAAACAAAATCTTAAAAAAAGATTATCAGTCTTATTTGGACGTCTCAATTCACTTGAGATGTTTTAGTTTCAGAGTTCGGTATCCTATTCCTTCATGATCAATGTCCTAACTTCCACATGAAAACCTTTGCAAGCTTGTTAATTCAACAGTCATTATAATTCATCAACCAACACAATTAAATTTTGTTTTGATTTTCAGCATTATTTTGAAGCTACAAGAAATAAGAAATTCTTTTAGGGTTATCATGGAAGCTCTCTGGTTCTCATTCCAAGACTTGAGCTGAGAGTTAACAGGCCTGAGCTTGCCATTTTCTCCTTATAATCACTTGTCTTGTGCCATATGGTCATTATTACTGCCATAACAGGGAAAGGCAGCAGCCCGTGAGCTCCCCAGACATATGTGCCAACAGGCACTTAATCACACTAAACACAGGTGACAGTTCGATATATTGTGATGCCACTGATTGGTATGGGTTACTGATCCCCATTTCTAATTGACAAAGAGGTCAGCCCTGTGCTCAAATCCAAGGGCACAGACTAGTGCCCAAATCCTACCTTCATGGGTCTATTTCTTGGGACATTCAAGGTATCAATTCTTTTTTTTTCCTTATATTTTATTTATTTATTTTTAGAGGGGAAAGGAGGGAGAAAAAGAGGGAGAGAAATATCAGTGTGTGGTTGCCTCTTGCATTCCCCCAACTGGAGACCTGGCCTGCAACCCAGGCATGTGCCCTGACTGGGAATCAAACTGGTGACACTTTGGTTAGTGGGCTGGCACTCAATCCACTGAGCCACACCAGCCAAGGCCTGGTATCAGTTCTTTATTCATGTGTGTCCAATCAAGACACAGAAACCACATAGTAATTTAAACTGCATAGTTTAATATAAAGAATTACTAAACAATGATAGGAAAGTAACTATACAGATGTGTAGAAGATTCTAGAAAGTATCTTAGAGATGAGGAAGCATCCCCAAGGCTGCGGTTCAAGCCTTATTGGAGAACGTATGCTTGTAGGACCTAGACGGGAGAGCAGTTTGCTGGCTTTCCCAGACAGCTAGTCACCAATCACCAGGCAAGCAGGAAACAACCCTCCAGGGTGCAGGTGAGCTAAGGCTGGTAGGCAGGCATGCAGAGGCAACTAAGGTGCCTGGAGTATGTGGTGTTCACATCAGGAGGGTTGTGGGAAATAACTCTCTGGGGTGAAATGAGCTGAGGCTGGTGGGAGGGCATGCTGAGGGAGTCAGGGCTCCACCATGGGCATGAGGCTGGCAGTGTGCTGTGCCTACAATGGGAAGGCAGCAGCTAAGTGATCACTGGGCCCATGCTGGGGCTTCCTGGTAGCCGAGGGACTGCTTCGCCTGGGTACCTGGCTGGAGCAGAGCACTCCTGGTGGTTCCCCCTGCCTCCAAAAAAACATGTACACATTGCTGGTAGACCATGTAGCAGTAGCGAAAAAACAAAATGCATTGGAACTAGGGAGGAAAACTCCCTTCCTCCTGCACTGTTCCTCCTGTGCCCTCTCCATTATGCTCACTGTAGAGAAGAAATGCTTGAATAGTCTAGTGCATTACTACAGAGTAAGTACTAAAGAATAGTTTAGAGCTGAGAGTTAATAGATTAATAACTGGTATATGCTATCAATTCATTTGTAAGGAAAACTACTATAACATTTAAAAATATTTATTGATGCCCTACTATGTACCAGGCACTGTCATAGGCCTTGGCATAATAACAACATGCAAGACAGATCAACTGCCTCTTCTCACAGAGCTCATGTTGTAGTAAGGGAAGACAGACAATGAGCAAACACACACAAAGATGTCAATTGTACATAAGTGGTATACAAAATAAAGCAAGAAAAGGTGTGCAAAGTGCAGATACTCCCTGTCTTAGTTGTAATGGACAGGCTTATAGCAGGCTAGCCCTCCCACCAAGAACAAGAAGGACTAGATAAAAATAAAAACAAACAGCCCTGGCTGGCGTAGCTCAGTGGATTGAGCGCGGGCCTGCGAACCAAAGGAGCCTGGTTCGATTCCTAGTCAGGGCACATGCCTGGGTTGCAGGCCAGTTCCTGGCAGGGGACTCACGAGAGGCAACCATTCAGTGATACTTCTCTCCTTCTCTCCTTCCCTTCCCCTCTAAAAATAAATAAATAAAAACAAACAATTGTTTTATTTGAAGTCATCAAAGAGCTCCTAAGACAGCCAGAATTTGAGGGGCCAAGTTTCAAGAGAGAATGAAAAACCATTTAGGAGAGCCCAAATTCTACTCCACTTTTCATCTAGAAGGATTTGCCAGATTGTAAGTGGTATAGGGTGTGAGGCTAAGAAGTTTATCAGAAAGTGGCCACCAAGACTTCTGGCCTAGATGGAGACACAGGTAGATACATTTTGCCTCCTTGCACAACCACAAGAAGGGCAACAACAACTATAAAAGAATTACCAAAATTATCAGAAAAATCAGACAGTGCGAAAGTCCAACAACCAAGGAGTTAAACAAGAAACATTCATCCAGACTGGTGGGAGGGGTGAAGACAGGCAACCAGGGTGGAAAGGACTTGAGGAAGGAGGCAGCTGAGGACTAGGTGAGGTGGCAGCTGGCAGACTGGGTGGTCCCACATTTGCATGTGGATAAACCAGGAGGAGCAACTGGAGAGCGAGACAGACCATGCAACCCAGGGTTCCAGTGCAAGGAAATAAAGTCTCAAAACTTTTGGCTATAAACACCTGGGAGAGTTGCAGGAGCGGTATATACTCCCAGCCTCACAGGAGAGACCGTTGGAGAGACCCACAGGGTCTTAGAATATACACAAACCCACCCACCTGGAAATCAGCACCAGAAGGTCCCAATTTGCTTCGGGATAGTGGAGAAGTGACTGAAATCCAGCCCAAAGCCAAGTAAACCACATGGCTCCCTCTTAAAACCCTCCTTGCACCACAGCACCAAAATGCAGCAAGATGGGTTGCCCCACCCTGGCAAATACCTAAGGCTCCACCCCTTACTACATAACAGGCACACCCAGACAAAACAATATGATAAAAAAAAAAAGACCAAAGCTCCAAAAATAGGACTAATCAATAAGAGAGAGCGAACATATCAGGTGCAGAATTCAAAACATTGGTAATCAGGTTGCTCACAGAACTGGTTGAGTATGGTCACAAAATGGAGGAAAAAGTGAAGGCTATGCAAAGTTAAATAAAGGAAGATGTACAGGGAACCAATAGTGAAGGGAAGGAAACTGAGAATCAAATCAATGGTTTGGAGCAGAAGGAAGAAATAAACATTCAACCAGAACAGAATGAAGAAGTAAGAATTCAGAAAAATGAAGAGAGGCTTAGGAATTTCTGGGACAACTTTAAATGTTCCAACATCTGAATCATAGGGGTGCCAGAAGAAGAGGAGGAGCAAGAAATGGAAAATTTATCTGAAAAAATAATGAAAGAGAACTTACTCAGTCTGGCAAAGGAAATAGACTTCCAGGAAGCCCAGGAAGCTAAGGGAATCCTAAAGAAGCTGGACCCAGAGAAGCATATAGCAAGGCACAACAAAATTACATTTTCCAAGATCAAAGGTAAGAAGAGAACCTTTTAAAAATATATATGTTACTAATTATGCTATTACAATTGTCCCATTTCCCTCCACTTTATTTGCCTCTGCCCTGTACCTCACCCCCCACATTTCTTCCCTTTTAATACATGTCCATGGATCATACATATAAGTTCTTTGGCTTCTCCATTTCCCTTACTATTCTTTACCTCCCCCTGTCAAATTGGTACCTACCATTTACGCTTCTTATTCCCTGTACCTTCCCCCCTCCCCCTCCCTACTGATGACCCTCCATGTGATCTCCATTTCTGTGATTCTGTTCCTGTTCTAGTTGTTTGCTTAGTTTGTTTTCATTTCAGGTTCAGTTGTTCATAGTTGTGAGTTTGTTGTCATGTTGTTTTTCATATTTTTTATCTTTTTCTTTTTCTCAGATGAGTCCCTTTGACATTTCATATAATAAGGGTTTGGTGATGATAAACTCCTTTAACTTGACCTTATCTGGGAGGCACTTTATCTGCCCTTCCATTATAAATGATAGCTTTGCTTAATAGAGTAATCTTGGATGTAGTTCCTTACCTTTCATGACTGTGAATACTTCTTTCCAGCCCTTTCTTACCTATAAGGTTTATCTTGAGAAATCAGCTGAAAGTCTTATGGGAACTCCTTTGTATGTAACTCTCTCCTTTCCTCTTGCTGCTTTTAAGATTCACTCCTTATCTTTAATCTTGGCTAACTTAATGATGATGTGCCATGGTGTGTGCTTCCCTGGGTCCAACTTCTTTGGGACTCTTTGAGGTTCCTGGACTTCCTGGAAGTCTATTTCCTTTGCCAAATTGGGAAAGTTTTTTTTTATTTTTTTAAGTTTTTATTTTTCATTAAGTTTTTTAATAAAAAAAGTTTCATTATTTTTTCAAATACATTTTCAATTTCTTGCTCTTCCTCTTCTCCTCCTGGCACCTCTATGTTGAAATGCTTAAAGTTGTCCTGGAGGTTTGTAAGCCTCTCCTCATTTTTTAATTCTTATTTCTTTATTCTGTTCCACTTAAATGTTTAATTCTTCCTTCTGGTCCAAACCATTGATTTGATTCTCAGTTTCCTTCCCTTCACTGTTGGTTCCCCGCACATTTTCTTTTATTTCACTTTTCATAGCCTTCACTTTTCCCTCTATTTTGTGACCATACTCAACCAGTTCTGTGAGCATCCTGATTACCAGTGTTTTGAACTCTGCATCTGATAGATTGGCTATCTCTGCATCACTTAGTTGTATTTTTTTCTAGAGCTTTTACCTGTTCTTTCCTTTGGGCCTTGTTTCTTCTTGGTGCATCTGTTACATAGTAAGAGGTGGAACCTTAGGTATTTGCCAGGATGGGGCAACCCACATTGCTGCGTTGTGGTGCTGTGTATGTGGGGGAGGGGTCCAAATGGGAGCAATGCCTCTTGCTGGAGTCTCAGCCAGCTTTTAGTCAATTTCCCCACTATCCACAAGCAAATTGGCCCCTTCTGGTGTTGATTCCCAGGCGGGTTTGCATACATTCTAGGACCTGTCAGCCTCTCCAATGAACTCTTCTCTGAGGATGGGAGTTTCTCCTGACGTCTCAACCCCAGAGATTTTTTAAGTGAGAGGCTTTATTTCCCCACACTGGAACCCTGGGTTGTGTGGTCTGTCTTGCTCCCCATTTGTTCTTCTCAGTTTATCTGCACACAAATGTGGGACCACCTGGCCATCCAGCTGCTGCTTAGCCATGTATCCTCTCCACCCTGGCTGCCCGTCTCTGCTCCATCTACCGGTCTGGATGAATGTTTCTTCTTTAACTCCTTGGTTGTCAGGCTTCCATACAGTTTGATTTTCTGGAAGTTCTGGTTGTTTTTTGTTTTTTAAGCTTATTGTTGTCCTTCCTTTGGTTGTGCAAGGAGACCCAATGTATCTACCTGCATCATGGCTGGAAGTCAAAAGATAAGGAGGGAATCTTAAAAGCAGCAAGAGAAAAAGAGACAGCTATCTACAAAGGAGTTCCCATAAGACTATCAGCTGATTTCTCAAAAGAAATCTTGCAGGCAAGAAGGGCATGGAAAGAAGTATTCCAAGTCATGAAAGGCAAGGAACTACATACAAGATTACTCTGCTCAGCAAAGCTATCATTTAGAATGGAAGGGCAGATAAAATGCTTCCCAGATAAGGTCAAGTTAAAGGAGTTCATCATCATCAAACCATTATTATATGAAATGTTAAAGGGACTTATCTGAGAAAAAGAAGAAGATCTGAACAGCAAAATGACAACAAACTCACAATGATTAACAACCACACCTAGACTTCCAGCCAAGATGGAGGCGTAGGTGGAAACACTGTGCTTTCTCACACAACCAAGTTCAAAGACAACAAAGTTTTAGTAACAAAAATGCAACCAAAACACAGAAAATTGAACTATACGGAAGTCTGACAACAACGAACTATTCAGCTAGACCAGTAAGAGGGGCAGAGCCAGCGGCTGGCAGAGTGGGGTTGCACAGGAAAACTAGGCCAGACCAACCCAGGCACATAGACAGAGGTTGGCAGATCCCAGGCTCGGGGTGGCAACAGGCAGACCCAGTGGGGGCGCAAGGTGGCAGGCTGACCGAGGTTGCACATTTGCACGCAGGTAGACCAGGTGAAGGAGCAAGCAGTGAGATGGCCCACACGGGCCCCAGCGGTGGAAAGCTGCAGAGGGGGCCACCATTGCCCTCTTTGACCCCACCCCCACATACAGTGTCACAAACCAGCACCTGGATTGTCCTACCCTGGTGAACACCTAGGGCTCTGCCCCTCATACCTAACAGGTGCGAACAGACCAAAACATTATGGCTCAAGAAGAACTCAAAGCCCCAGGGCCAATAACTCTAAGTGCCCAAGAAATAGCCAACCTCTCAGATGCACAGTTCAAAATGCTGGTGATCAGGATGCTCACAGAACTGGTTGATTTTAGTCACAAATTAAAGGGACAAATGCAGGCTAAACTAATTGAAATGAGGGTAATTAAACTAAGGGTAATGCACAGGAAACCAATAGTGATGGAAAGGAAACTGGGACTCAAATAAGGGAGTGGACCAGAAAGAAGAAAAAAATGACAAACAGAAAAGTATGAAGAAACAAGAATTCAAAAAAATGAGCAGAGGCTTAGGAACCTCCAGGACATCTTTAAATGTCCCAACATCCAAATTACAGGGGTACCAGAAGGGGAAGAGGAATAGCCATGAGTGGATTATTTATTTGAACAAATAATAAAGGAGAATTTTCCCAATCTGGCAAAGGCAATAGACTTCCAGGAAATCCAGGAATCACAGAGAGAGATTGGAATTCAGCTTCCAAAGAAGCTGGACCCAAGAAGGAACACACCAAGGCACATCATAATTACATTAGCCAAGATTAAAATGAAGGAGAGAATCCTAGAAGCAGCAAGAGATAAGGGGACAGTCACCTACAAAGGAGTTACCATCAGACTGTTAGTGGATTTCTCAAAAGAGACCTTCCAGGCAAGAAGGGGCTGGAAAGAAGTATTCCAAGTCATGAAATCCAAAGACCTACATCCAAGATTGCTCTATCCAGCGAAGCTTTCATTTAGAATGGAAGGGCAGATAAAGTGCTTCTCAGATAAGGTCAAATTCAAGGAGTTCATCATCACCAAGCCCTTATTATATGAAATGCTAAAGGGACTTATCTTAGAAAAAGAAGATAAAAAATATGAACAGTGAAAGGACAGCAAACTCACAGTTATTAACAACCACACCTAAAACAAAAGCGAACAAGAGGACAGCTAGAACAGGAACAGAACCACAGAAATGGAGATCACATGGCGGGTTATCAACAGGGGAGTGGGAGGAGGAGAGAGGAGGGGAAAGGTACAGAAAATAAGTAGCATAAATGGTAGGTAGAAGATAGAGGGGCGAGGTTAAGAATAGTATAGGAAATGTAGGATCCAGATAACTTATATGTATGACCCATGGGCATAAACTAAAGTGGGAGAATGTGGGTAGGAGGGGGTGTGCAGGGCAAAGGGGAATAAAGGGGGGAAATGGGACAACTGTAATAGCATAATCAATAAAATGTGTGTGTGTAAATATGTGTGTGTATGTATATATATATACCTCCCACTCAATTGGGAGGTACGGAATAGATACAGGGATGTTAAGAACAATATAGAAAATTGAGTGTTAAAAGAATTTATATGCATGACCCATGGGTTTGAATGATGCGGGGTATTGCTGGAGGGAGTGGGAAGGGTAGTAGTAGGTGGAGGGGATCACAGATGAAATAAATGGGACAACTGTATAGTATAATCAATAAAATATTAATTGAGCACGGGCCTGCGAACCAGAGGATCGCGGTTCGATTCCCAGTCAGGGCACATGCCTGGGTTGCAGGCCAGTTCCCGGCAGGGGACACACGATACATTGTGTGTCCTCCGCAGAGGCAACCACACATTGATATTTCTCTCCCTCTCCTCTTCCCTTCCCCTCTAAAGATAAATAAATAAAATATTAAAAAAATAAAATAAAATATTAAAAATAAAACTAAAATTTAAATTAAAAAAATAGAACTTTGTGTTGTAGACTGCTCTGCCTGGTTTTAGGAATTGTATCTCGATCCCTTGTGGCTAAGGGCGAGAGACAACCTCTGGAATGGGAGCCGCAGGAGACAAAGCTTGTCTCTGATAGCAAATGCTGCCTCAGTTTCCTCTCCCTGACCCCAAAGCTTGGTCGGAAGTCAATGACCGGTAAGACCCCTCACAGCGGGGGGGCCACCTAAGCCACACTCCATCACTTGGGAGGCCTTCGTGGAAGGACTCAGGGAACTACAACAGAGAGCAATGGACTTCCACCCCCCAGCTCTAACAAAGCCCCAGTCCCCATGTTCTCTGGAAGAAGCGCTTCCTGGCTNCCCCCCCCCCCCCCCCCCCCCGGCTCTGACAAAGCCTGAGTCCCCATGTTCTCTGGGAGAAGTGCTTCCCGGCTCTAATCCCCTTAAGCCTGAATACCTGATGGAGAGAGGTGCAGCTCCTTGCCTTGCTAGAGTGTGTCCTGGGGAAAAATCTGGCACCACAAAGACTTCCTGATAAACCTGTGCAATCTGCTCTGCTAAGAGCGCTTTCAGTCATATGTTAAGGGTTCGAGCAGGAAACCCTAAAACTCTGTTCCTGACAGACTCTGAAGCCCTCAGATTTCTTTGAAATGTTATCTACTGTTTGATCCTTGCCGCCCTGTATTCCTGTGTATTAGAACCCAATAAAAGGCTATGGAGCAGGGGGCTCGGGGCCTTTTTCTCCTCGGAGAAATTGGCTGCAGCTGGCCTTTTTCCCTGAGAAACTGGCCACTGCTCACTTCTCCTCTCCAAGCAGATCATGTCATGTCTTGGCCACATTCACTTTCATCCGTGGCACACGGGGGAACTTGCGCGAAGCCACCCCACACTTTTGTGCATCAAAAGATACTATCAAGAGAATGAGAAAACCACCCATAGAATGGGAGAAAATACTTTCAAATCATATATTACAGACAGGGTGAAATAGTTGCAATATATATATATATATATATATATATATATATATACACACACACATACGTATAAGGGCCTAGTATCTAGAATATGTAAAAAGCTACAATTTAACAATCAAAAGACAAGCAACCCAATTTTTAAAAAGATTTTATTTATTTATTTTAGACAGAGGGAAAGGGAAGGAGAAAGAGAGGGAGAGAAATATCAATATTGCCTGTCATGCACCCCACACCAGGAAACCTGGCCTGCAATCCAGGCACGTGCCCTGACTGGAAATCAAACCAGTGACCCTGTAGTTTGCAGGCTGGTGCTCAATCCACTGAGCCACACCAGCCAGGGCACAACCCAGGTTTTAAATGGGCAAAATGTTGATGGAAATGTAAAATGGGCCAGCTGTTGTGGAAAACAAAATGAGGGCTCCTCAAAAAAAATTTAAACATAGAATTACCATATAAGCCAGCATTCCACTTCTGGTTACATGGTCAAAAAAATGGGAAACAAGAACTCAAATGTTCACAACATTTGTTCCTAATAGCATTATTCACAACAGAAAGCAAAACGGGCCTTTGACTTCCCTGCCAATGGTGAGCCTATAACAAGGTGCAGCTATGGGCACCCCAAATAGGGATTTGTAATGGGGTCCAGAGCTCAGGGTGTCCAGGAAATATTTTTAAAATATGTGATGTTCTCATCCCGCCGCTGGTCTGAACTGGGGGATGGGACACATGGAGCAGGGCCTTGGAGAGTTGTTTTGTACAGCAAAAGTTTTACCAATAACCTCAGGCATGGTCATTTAACATATTTTTTTAAAGTTTTAACTGGTTTCATGGATATGTTAAATAGTTGTGGCCATGCATTTGAACCAGGGAGATGGGAGTGACTTCCATCCAGGATGTAACTGGGAGATAACTTTCCCAGGTTACAGTGCCTGCATGAGAGCTTGGAGATGATTGGCTCCACACTATGGGGCCATGCCTGCCCAAACTTACCATGGCAGCCAAGAAAAGCTGGAAAAAAAATAGAAGAATTCTGGGAGGTGTGGCTGACTGTCGGAGGAATTGGAAATGGGGCTGCAGAGGACAATTGGTGCTGGGATTTAAACACAGGCGCAGCAGCCGTGCTGGAGGGTTGGGACCATGTAGCTTCAGGTATTCCCTTTTGTCATGTGGCTTAGGAAGCAGGAGAGACCTTGCTGGGAAAGAAAGGCGTGAAAGGACTCTTGCTGGTGGGCCATGAGAAGGTGCCACATGGTTTTGGATTAACTGAAGATCGCAGTGATGACACAGCTGATGGTGCTGGGGGCTGAGGGGCTGCCTGAGCCACGGGCTTCTACTTCTTTTCCTGAGATACGGTGCCCCGGACTGGGCAGAGGGACGACTGTGTGACTTTGTGGGTATTGTAAAGGACTTTAGTATTTTAATGAAGACATTTAGTCATTACGCTAAGTCTGTATAACTCTTTGAAGAAATAATTCCTTTCATTTTCACCAATCTCTGGCATTTACAGACATCTTTCCCTGGTGGTGGGCAAGGCAAGTCTAGTACAGGGGGGACTCCTGGAGCAGAAGGGGGCGTCCATTTGGTAACTGTGTATCACACACACACACACACACACACACACACTGCCCAGGTCTGTTCTGTAACAAGCCCTTGGGCTGTGTCTCATTTGAGCTGTTTGCAGACAGACTTCCAAGGACAGCAGGAAAGTTTCATACTCTGAGCACTGGGGAGAAAGGATTTGATTATAAAGTTTCTTGATTTTGCAAAATTATTCCAGGATTTATGTGCCAGTGTGATGACTTCACACGCCACAGTGGCACAGGTGGCAGGCCCATGTACGGGGAGACACTTGATGATGAGAATTTCATCCTGAAGCATGTCCTTGCATTTTGTCCATGGTGAATGCTGGACCCAACGCAGAGTCCCCAGTGTTTCATCTGCACGGCCAAGACTGAGCGGCCGGAGGGCAAGCATGCGGTCTCGGGCCAGGTGAGAGATGGCGTGGGTGCTGTGACAGCTGTGGAGCGCCGTGCAACCAGGAATGGCAAGACCAGCAAGAAGCTCACCATTACTGACTGTAGAGAATTCTAATAAATTTGACTTGTGTGTGTGTGTTGTTTAAAGATTTTATTTATTTATTTTCAGGAAAAGAGGGAGAAAGGGAGAGAAACATTGATGTGCAAGAGACACACTGATCTGTTACCTCTTGCACACCCCCAACCGAGGACCTGGCCCACCACCCAGGCATGGGCCCTGATCGGTAATTGAACTGGCCAGTACTCAATCCACTGAGCTGCGCCAGCCAGAGCTGACTTGGGTTTTATCTTAACCACCAGATCATTCCTTCTATAGCTCAGGACAGCACCACTTTTACTCCTTGCTGCTTGGAATGTTCTATAACCTTCGTGCTCTTACAGCAATTCATTGGGCTGCATATTTTCCTTACAGCTTCCAAGTCTAGTTGGATTACAGATTTAAGTTTATGATTATGAAATAAAAAACAGACAACAACAAAAAAGGTGGAAATAACCCAAATGTCCATTAATGGATAAGTGGATAAACAAATCATGGTATATATATACAATGGACTATTATTCAGAGATAAAGTATTGTTTTTATGTATTATTCATAATTAAAAATGTATGAAGTACTAATACATTGTATACAAACCTTTTAAAATTTATTGCTTTTAGAGAGAGAGAGGAAGGGAGAAAGAGGCAGAACAAAACATCAATTTGTTGTTCCACTTATCTATGCATTCATGGGTTGATTCTTGTATGTGCCCTGCCTGGGGATTGAACCCACAACCTTGGTGTGTTGGGATGACACTCTAACCAAATGAGCTACTAGGCCAGGGCCCTCTACATGAACTTTCGATACCATAAAGGGGAACTGGCCTGGAGAGAGTCTGCCTAGGGCCAGCCAGTAGTATGTGGGTTCTTGACTTAATGCAGAGAAGATTTCACAACATGAATTCAGGTGACTATGAGGGTATGTTTATTAAAGCTGGGGAAAGTGAAACAAGGAAGGACTCAGCATAGAAGAAGCAACAGGATTGCTTAGGCTGGGCTGCCTTAGCTCACTGGGAAGTCAAGAGAAAATGGGGCCTTGGGGACAGGATCAGGGTGTTAACCCAAGATAAGCTGCTGCTGCTCGTTGCTCCCCTGGTTGGAAGTCTCCTGGGGACCCTGGGACTTCTGGAGATGCCTGCCTGTGGGGGAAGGAGAGGGGAAAGGGAAAGGTGCAGGCATGCTCCTGTGCTCTGGGGAGCGAAAGTGCACACTTGGTCCTTGGTTTTGAGGGTTTTTTAAGGCTGGGAGTTTAGGGGAGGTCTTAGCGGAGGGTTTCAATATAATATTCATCAGCTTTATGCTGATGTGCCAAAATGAGATTTATTCCCTCAACTTCATCTATTCATGAATATGGTTGACACAAATTGCACTAACTGGATTTCTGCTATCTAGCTCCCTGAGTAGGGTTATTTAAGCTACTCATCCTCTGGTTGCAGAGGAAAAGTATAAAGCATTTACTCTTAAATGGTTTAAGAGTGTCCTTGGTTAGGGAAGATAGGATTTTGAGATTTACCTGATGGCAGTAAACTGCTTGGCCATTTAACTGCCTGTCTCAATTTCTCTGTTCCACTTGTCTTGACTTAGGGGCTTGTCTCATTTTGAAAACATGCTAAGAAACCAAAAACAAAAGGCCACTTTTGCATAATTGTATTTATATGACATATTTAGAGTAGGCAAATCCACCCTGGCCAGGTCGCTCGGTTGGTTAGAGTGTCATCCCCCTGTGCCAAGGTTGGAGTTTTGATCCCCAGTCAGGAAACATACAAGAATGCATCAACCAATGAATGCATAAATAAGTGGAACAACAAATCAATGTCTGTCTATCTGTCTGTCTGTCTCTCCTCCCCTTCCTCTCTAAAATCAATCAATAAAATTTTTTTTAAAAGGATGGGCAAATCCATGGAGACAGAGCAGATTGAAGGAGCTGGTAGATGGGGAAATAGGAGCAACTGCTAATGCATACAGGGTTTCTGCTTGGGGTGGTCAAGATGCTCTGGAACTAGACAGAGGTGGTACTGCATGGCATTTTGGATGTACTTAATACACAATGTTTCTTTAAAATAGTTAAAGAATTTAAACACATAGTTTAAATTATGTGTATTTTACAATAATAAAAACATTATTGATTCAATATCGTAAAGCTATCAGTTCTTCCCAAGCTAATTAATAGATTTAAGGTACTCACAGGCAAAACCCCACCAGGTATTTTGTGGAAATTGTCAAATTGATTCTAAAATGTATATGGAATTGCAAAAGGCAAAGGACAGCAAAAAAACCTTGGAGTAAAAGAACACAGTCAGAGGTCCCATGACTCACCATACGAATATAATTATCTTTAAGATGGTGTGGTATTGGTGCAAGGACTGACAGTCTAAGGTTACACATTTTCTGTATCAATTCCCCACATCAGAAAATAAAATGACTGAGGTGGAAAAACTGTGAAGACAGCCAGTGAACTTACAAGACTAGAGAAGCATGTATATTGACAGTGATAAAGTTTTCTAAAGGTGAAAGTATAAAAACATATATGCGTGGACATGCTCACATTTCCACTTACCATGAATACCATACTTCCTGTGTGTGAGAAAATAAAAACATTATTAAAATGAGGTTGACTATGGAAAAGTTTACAAATATCCTTCCAAGAAACATATTCCATTGGAAGAATAATGTTGGGAGCAACTAAGTTGGAAGAAGAGGAGTACTGTGGACCACGCGGTTCCATAGCGTGGACTGTGTGGACCACACAGTTCATATGTTGAGGCCCTAATGCCCAATGTGACTGCATTTGAAGGCAGGGCCTTTAAGAGGTAATTAAGGCTAAATGAGGTCATAAGAGTGAAGGCTCATCCAACCGTACTGATGTCCCTGCAAAAACAGAGACACCAGGAGTGTCTGTGCACCGAGAAAGGCCATGTGAAGACCCAGTGAGAAGGCGGCAGTCTGCAAGTCTCAGGAGAAACCATACCTGCCAGCATCTTGATCTTGAGCTTCCAGTTTCCAGAGCTGTGAGAAGACAAACATCTGTTGTTTAAGGTGCACAGCTTGTGGTATTCTGTAGTAGCAGCCCTAGCAAGCTAATATGAGGAGCCACTGATACTTGACAAAAATATTTAAATGAAATCTTAGATCATGTAGAGAGGACAGTTTCTGTTGCTTACAAGAGATCATAATTATGACAAGAGCAGAGAAATCACATTCAAAAATGCAACTTCCAGCACAGTATAGCTTATGTTATGCAGCTATCAGAAGCTGCATAACATAAGCAAAGGTAATGTAACACTTGTCCATTTTGCACTTCTTGTCAGCTTTGTCAATACTTTCACAAGATGACTCACTTCTGAAGACTCCATTGCCAAGGCAAGCAGATTTATCCACTAGCTTTGTGGATCCAGGCATGCATGGGTCTCACACTTACTGCTTCACTCCTGAAGCTCATTCACCTTTACCCACCACTAAACGGCAGCACTGACTACAGCCTCCAATTCCCCCTTCTCACCTCCAAACCTCACTCAGGAACCACTGCAATTTTCAGTAACCATGTTTAAAAAGTTGCCTTGTTTATTTTATCATTGCTAAGTGTTATCTGCCTTCATTATGTGTCTTTAACATATTATTTCACTGTTCATGTGCTGCAATTAAAAGGAAAATACAGTTCACATCCAATAATGTTCTTGCACAGAGAAAGTCATTAATGAGTAAATTAAGTGTTGAACAATTGGGTAACTGGTGTTTTAAAGGCATTATATTAGGCAAAAAAAAAAAAAACCCTGGTAGATTGTCACATGTATTTTTTACAGTGTTTCAAGTATTGAGAGAAATTGGTTGGGTTTTTTAGATGTCCTGGGAATAAATTATTATTATTTTTCCACTTAAAATAATTATGTACAGAGTCCCACTATCTAAAAATTTGGTATCCAACATGTTTTTAGGAATGGATTGTATCCTCTGAGGGACAACGGAACTAGGAAACAAGGTACTGGAGAAAACAAAGGCATACAGTCATCAAATGGCTGTGTACTTAATGTTGCATTCCATTAGAAGACACGTGACCAACCATTTGTAAGGCTAAGACTGACCCCCCAGATTAGGGTGGTGACAGTTTGATCACTTGGTTTATGGTTAACATTTCTCTCTTGAGACTAGAAGGTACTCTCTGTGGTGTAACTTGGGCTCTACATGAATGTTTACAGGCCTCAATCATCTATTGGTTTTAACACCACTTGATAATCTTGCCCAAATCAATACTCTTGTGGTAGTTTGTGAAATTTTGTTTTTCTAATTATTTTATTTCTTTTACTAGAAATTATTTTATTTCGCCCTGGCTGGTGTGGCTCAGTGGATTGAGCTCGGGCCTGCGAACCACACTATCACGGTTCGATTCCCGGTCGGGGCACATGCCTGGGTTGCAGGCTGGTTTCCAGCAGGGAACTCACGAGAGGCAACCATACATTGATGTTTCTCTCCTTCTCTCCTTCCCTTTAAAGATAAATAAATAAATTAAATCTTTTTAAAAATTTATTTTATTTCTTTTGTTTAACTAGAATTCTGTGAAGATTTCTTTTTCATTGACTAGATTATTTGGTTATCCAAAAATAAATTTTTATTGGCACACCAGAATAAATGCTTACTATTTTTTCTTTTATTACCAATTTTCAAAATTAAGTAAATTGTTTTTAATAGTTGCCTCAGATGGTAACAAATCAGACTTCTTGATTTACTCTCATGTTGAGTCTTAGGGTAGAGCTGCTTTGACTCTGTCTTGGTAGTGTGGCCTAATGTAGTAGGTGTCCTGTAGGGTCCAATGGCACAGCATCTTCTATAACCCAAGCTGGGTACCACAGGTGTGTCTGTGTGGGCTGAGTACACCCTCCTCTGTAGTTGAGCCTTGGTTGATGTTGGCCAATCTATGGGAGGGATTTACCCAGGCCAGTCAGCTACAAGGGCTGGCTGTGACCACTGACCACCCACCTCCACTGTCTGTGGAGGATCAGCTGTGCAGGGGAAGGGTGGTGGTGCTCCAGCCTGGTCTATAGCTGTCCACTGGGTGTGCAGGCTCTGGGGTTTCCTGGGTTGTGCAGGCCAAGATCTGTCCCCACCTGTGTTGGCAGGGGGCACCCTGCCTTAGCTGTAAAGCAATCTGAAATGGCTGCTACTTGTGCTGGGCCTGGAGATTCCCAGGTGAAGCCAAGCTGACTCTAATCTGGCTGCCGCTGGGGCTCACTGAAGCCAGCTGTCACTTGTTTGATAGAATTTAGGGGCCACACCAGTCATTCTTATGGAAAAGCAGCTTGGGTAGGCCCATAAATTGGTTGGGGTAGAGCCTCTGGGGATCTCCAAGGTGGGTCAAACAGTGTTAGCCAGGTTGATGGAGTCTCAGATGGAGTCTAGCCTACCTGCTCTGTGTGTGTGTGTGGGGGGGGTAAGGTTTAACAAAGGGACAATGACCACTGACAATGCCTTGATGCCAGACACTTCAGTTTTTCCCTGTGTATCACTGGTGCCTTTCAAGCTGCTACCCTGGTGCTGGAGCTCAGAGGGAGTGAGTCTGAGTAGCTGAGTCTGTGTGTGGGTTCTCTAAGAGGAACTGCTTGGAGCTCCAGCAGTTTCTTCCACTTACTCAATCCCAGACAGAAGTTGTGGTGACTTACCTTCTTGGAACTGGAATCCTGGGCTGGGTGAGGGGTGTTGGTGTGAATATGGAACTCCTTGCTCCTGATATATCCCTCCTGAATTTTTATCCATGTGGGTGTTGGACCAGCCCATTCTGCATCTGAACCCCTCCTTCCTGTCCAGATGGATGTGGCTTCTTTAATTCTATAGTTGATAGACTTCCATTCAACTTGATTTCTAATGTTCTGAATGATGGTCGTTCTATATTTTAGTTGTAATTTTCATGTAGTTGTGTGAAGAGGCCAGCCATGTCTGCCCACACTACCATCCTGACCAGAAGTCTCATTAGTTTTTTAGTCACTCAGATTGCCACAACTTTGTTTAGTGAGAAAACTTTCATACGGGCTCCTGTGCCCTTTTTACATGGCATTATCTTCAAAAGCTTTTTGGCTTCTTAAGCCAAAAACATGTCCCAGGCACATCTTGTAAAGTGTCTGCTAAAGACTTGAATCCGAGGTTTCTAGAAGAATCCATACTTTGTTTTAATGGGGAATGGGATTAGAGAGCACAACATGGGCACTGGGGGTGCTCATTGCTTCTAGTTCATGGTATAGAAGCAGATGTGAACAAAACCATCTCCATCTTTGTATCCTTTCATTCTGTGAGCTCTGAGCAACCTCACTGTCCTTAGTAAGCACACCAAAGCTTGCTAGTTGATGATTATCTGTGTTCCTTAAAATGTAGCTAGCCATGAATATTCTTGTTAGTAACACCTGGAATGGCATCACACCTGAGATAAATGTCAAACTGGTAAGACTATTAATTATAAACAATCATCTATAACAAGATCCCCTGGAGACATGGTCCCTAGTGCTACTGCATTCTTTGTCCCTTTGTCTTGTTGTTCATCAGTATACCTGGATTATACTATTTAGAAAGTACTGGAGCAAGTGTCTATTAGCAGAGAAGGCGTGCAAAACTACTGGACTGTCTGTCTGCTCTAGCCCAACGTTCCTGTAAGTAAATTGCCCTACAATAAATTGTCATATTCTATGGAATTGTGATGCAGACACTGGCCAGAGGTGTCTGAGGTGTTGTGGATGAGACGAGATAAATTCACATGGACTACTGAGTCCTGTGGAGAAAAGGGGACAGCATGGCCACTCTCTCAAGGGGAGAGTGCCCCAACCCTTGCCTTGACAGGCTTTTATTGGCCTTCTAGTAGCATACATCAAAGAAGGTTTTCATTCATTATGCTTAGGTTTGCTTTAGGTAATTACTTTTTACAGATAGCAGCGAAAGGGATGTTACTAATTATTTCCTACAAATTCAGAAGGAAAAAATGTTGCAAATGCAAGGGAACAATAACAGTAATTGGTCTGGTTACACTTTAGTCCTTGGGAGAATTAGCACAGACTTCAGGAAGTTACTTTACAGATATGCAGTAAGCATTTTCTGCCTCGACTCAGGGTGAGGGAGTTTTAGAAAGAGCAAGTCCCAAAGCAGCCTAGGTATAATGCAGGCCTGATTTCCCATGGGAGAACCAATCTATGGGTTTGGCTCCTGAGTGCCACAACGCGCCTATTGGGCTTTTCAATATGGCTGAGCTACAATTACCATTGCCAGGCAGATCGGTTCCCTATAGAATTGCCTGCTCATATTTCATTCTAAAGATACCTTCTCATTATGGTGACCAGTACACCTTTACCCCACCATAGGACATCCATTTCAATGGAGAGAGCCAGAAGATAGATATTTGAAAACTCATGAGTTTATATTTAATTTTGAATACTATTATATTTTCATGTTTTCACTTAGTTTCTTTGGTTATATAATTCTATATCTTTTAGATATAGTAAAATATTCATTTCTTACATGATTAATATAATTACTAATGTCATTTAACCTATTTATAAGAAAATATTGTATTTTCAAAATTTCAGTACTGGTAATACTATGAACAATAAAACTTCTGGGAGAAGTTTAAAATTTAAGCAATTTTATTTAATATTTAAGAGTTTAAAGTTTGAAATTTTAGTTGGAGTTTTTCTTTTGGGGGGGTTTTGTCCTCAGAGTACATCCCATTAAGGATGCAAAGTTTTTAGAATGAACTCTTTCTCTATGTGATTCTATTGCCAAGTTAATATGGTTCGTCTGTTCTCAAATTAAAAGAATTAAAAAATTTTGCCCTGGCTGGTGTGGCTCAGTGGATTGAGCACCAGCCTGTGAACCAAAGGGTTGCTGATTCAATTCCCAGTCAGGGCACATGCCTGGCTTGCAGGTCAGGTTCCCCAGTGTGGGGCACACGAAAGGCAACCACACATTGATGTTTCTCTCCCTTTCTCCCTCCCTTCTCCTCTGTCCAAAACTAAATAAATAAAATCTTTAAATAAGATAAAAATTTTTACTTTTATTTTTGATCAGGTAATGGGATATATGATTCAGACTACTGAAAAGTCCACTTCAGTGGTATGATGTGGTCATAAGCAAGGACTGTAAATGCCACCGTTATTAAATGTCTATACTTGTATAAAGACTGTGAAATACAAAAAAAAAAAAAAAAAGAGTACACATAGAGGAATCTTAAAGCACAGCAGTCTTGTTTCTGGCCTTACCTAACTTCCCATTTTTATTGGTTTCTTGTTTATTCTAGCAGTGCTTCTTTTTGCAAATATAAGCAAATATTCTATCTTTATTTCCTCCCTGCCCTCACTGTCTCTCATATATACAACATAGCATGCTTTATATACTATTCTGTACTTTGCCTCTTTCACTCAACAACATATACTGGAGATCTTTCTACATCAATACATAGAGCAATTGATTACTTTAAGAATCAAGCAGAAAGTTTTATTAACTTGGACCCGAACACAAACCAGAATGTATTTGTAATATAAAATATCTGATTCATAAAGTGTATAGCTATTTCCAAAGTTATTTCTCAATCTTTTGAAAAGTGGGCTATACATACACAAGTATAATTTAATTTATAGTTATCTAGAGCTCATATATATATATATATATATATATATGGCATTTTTATTCAATCCATAACTATGGATAAATTTATCTAATCATAAAAAACCAATGCCATAAAAAGGGCCCTTTTAAACCTTAACCACAACCCCAATATCAGTACTAAAAATTTTAACAGTAACTCCCTAATGTCATCGAGTGTCCAACCAGTGGTTTGAGTTCCTGGTTGTCTCATAAAAGCCATGTTTAAAAAAATTTTTTTAAAAACTATGTTTCAAATAAGGTCCACACATTATAATTGGTTAACGTCTTTTAAAATCTTTCAAACCACAGGTTTCCCTTCATCCCTTTTTCCCCTTTGCAATTTTTTAATGAGGAAAATGCATTTTGTTTTTAATGAAGAAAATGTCCTTAGTATTTCCTACAGCCTAGCTTTGAAGATTGTATCACTATGGTGTGGTTTAATGTTTCCCTGCCCTCTGCGCCTTCTGTGAATTGGTAGTTATATCTTGAGACTTGATCACATTCAAGTTCAATATTTTGGGCCAGAATAATTCGTAGGTGGTAGTATTGGTGGTGTTTTCCATAAGAAGCAAATAATGTATTTTTTTCTTTTTTGTGTGGTGTTAACAGCTACTAATGCCCAATATCTAGATTCATTAGGTCATTAGTGGTTCATTTATTTTATTGTGGCAAAATATACATAAACTTTACCATTGAAACCAGCAGTCCCCAAGCTTTTGGGCACTAAGGACCGGTTGAGTGGCATACAATTTTTCCATGGACAAGGGTAGGGGGACAAAGGGGGTGAAGCTCAGGTGGTAACTCGAGCAGCATCCATGGACTGGGAAGAGGAAGACTGGGGATCCCTGATTTAAACAACTTTAAAAAAATTTTTATTTACTGATTTTAGAGAGAGTGTGGTGGGGGGGGGGAGAGAGGGAGGGGAAGAGGGGAAAACACTGATTTGTTGTTCCACTTTTTATGCATTCATTTGTTGATTCTTGTATGTGCCCTGACTGAGCATTGAACCCCTGACCTTGCTGTATCAGGATGATACCGTAACCAACTGAGCTAACTGGCCAGGGCCTAAACCATTTTTAAGTGTATACAGTTCAGTAGCATTAAGTCCACTCACAATGTTGTGCAACCATCACCACCATCTATCTACAGAACTTTTTTCATCTTTCCAAACTGAAACTCTGTACCCATTAAACAATCACTCCTCATTCTCTGCCCCCAAGCACATGGCAGCCACCATTCTACTTTCTATCCCTACAAACATGACTGCTCCAAGTCCCTCGTGTAAGGGGAATCATAAAAGTATTTGTCCCTTTGCGGCTGGCTTATTTCACTTAGCATAATGTCTTCAAGAGTCACTCACGTTGTAGCCTATGTCAGAATTTCCTTCCTTTTTAAGGCTGAATAACATTCCATTGTATGTATATATCATACTTCATTTATCCACTCATCTGTCAGTGGACACTTGCTGCAGATGTGATGTTTCTTTTTATTTTTTTAAAAAAAATTTATTTATCTTTAGAGGGGAAGGGAAGGAGAGAGGGAGAGAAATATCAATGTATGGTTGCTTCTCGTGGGTTCCCTGCCGGGAACTGGCCTGCAACCCAGGCATGTGCCCTGACTGGGAATCAACCGTGATCATGTGGTTCGCAGGCCCGCGCTCAATCCACTGAGCTACACCAGCCAGGGCCAGATGTGATGTTTCTTAATGAATTTAATCTAAAATCACAAGGCAAAAAAGTGCTTATATGTGAAATGTATATTGCAGCTAAGTCATCAAAGTTGTTTCACTAACAGGTAATGTGCTGTTAGGTCCACTCCCTGTGCTATCAAAAGGTAAAACATAAAGCAAGATCTCTATTTCCACATAAATTTGCAGATTTCTCTGATTCAAAATATAGTCCCAGCACTGTTTTCTGGACCTCACTGTAACTACAAAAAAATTTTCTGTACTTAACTTCACAATTAAGGGGCTTCCACCAGTCAACCAGATGTGATTAATCTATAGTGTAATGGCATGATAAAAGGTGAGTATCAAGAGAAGAATGTAACAGAATTCTATAAATTCTATAAATTCATCGCCTTTTAGGTGATGAATATGCTCAATTAAAGTAATATACTTTGGATTGATTATTAGTATTTGGCTGTGCTGTGTGAAGACATTTTCAAAACTGAAATGTGTAAAATCTCATTACAGATCAGCATTAAAAGAAATAAACATTTGCAATTGGTTTTGATGATAGGTAACACTAATTCTGAATCCCAATTAAGCAGTAGACCTGTATTACAAAAAAATTGTATTCAATTATATTTTGAATTCTGCCAATAAAAAATTTGATGTTTTAATTTTTATGTGCTTACATACTTTATTTTGCTTCTTGACATACAAACCCTAACATTTACTATCTGGTCTTACAGATTTGCCAACCCTGGCCTGGAAGAACACTGCACAGTTATATTGGGCTGCTGATTGGATGCCTCTAGTCATTCAAACAAAAAACATTGATCTACTCCTAAGTTCTTCTATTCTTCCACTCAGGAAATGGCCTCTAGTTCAATTGGGCAAGTTAAAACTCTAGAGGTCTTCCTTGATTTTTTACTCTCACAATATCTACATTAATCTGTTAGAATGTCCTGTGTCTTCCCACCTCCAAATATAATAAATACCTTTAATCCATCTACTTCTCTCCCTATCTGCTGCTTTAACCTGCAATACTGAAAGTTTAATTGGTCTCCCTGCTTTCACTCTTGCCCCCTAATGATGCAATATTCACTGTGGCCAGAGTAATTTATTTAAAATGTTACTCCCCAACTTTAATCTTTTTTGCATTCCTATTGCATTTAGAATAAAATCCAAATTCCTCATCACAATCTGAAGGGATTTAAATAACCCAGCCCCAGCCTACCTCTCCAATCACATCTGCAATGGACTTAATATTTGTATCCTCCCCATCCCCAATTCTTATGTTGAATTCCTAACCTCCAATGTGATGGTATTAGGGGGTAGAGTCTTTGGGAAGTGATTAGGTCATGAAGATGGAGCCCTCATGAATAGCATTAGTGCCCTCACTGAAGGTCTATGAACTAGGGAGCAGGTCCTCACAACACAGAATCTACAGGTGCTTGATCTTGGACTTCCGGGACTCTAAAACTGTGAGACATAAATTTCTGTTCATAAGCTATACGGCCTATGGTATTCTATAGCATCCCAACCAGACTAAAACAGCACCTCATGCCTCTCTAGCTGCACTGATTTCCTTGTGAAACATACCAACCCCTTTCTCTTTCTTTTATTTTGTAAGGTTTTACTAATTTATTTTTATAGAGAGGGAGAAAGAGGAGTAACATCAATGTGTGGTTGCTTCTCACACACCCCCTACTGCGGACCTGGCCCTGCAACCCAAGCATGTGCCCTAAACCAGGACTTGAACCGGTGACCCTTTGGTGGTTCACAGGCTGGCACTCAATCCACTGAGCCACACTAGCCAGGGCCCCTTTCTCTTTCTTGATTTTTGCATTGCTAAACACTTTGCAAGAACCAACTTCCTTGCTCTACTTTGCATCTCTGGGTCTTTTTCTTTCCTTTGGATACCAGATCAATGTACACAGTATACCTTCCTTTTGTTACTCTTATTACCTGGTTTATTTCCTTTACAGCACTGGAATGTAATCTTATGAGGGCAAGCAATGTCTGCCATGCCCAAAACAGCATCTACATGTAATAGTGGATAGCTGGCAAACACTTACCAAATAAAGGAAATTCCAAGAAAGTCTCATGATATGGGAAAATAAGAGTTAGTAGAGCACATAGCAGAGATCCTAATGACCACGGAGACTATAGAGGAAGTTATATTTAAGCTGATATCTAATGAGAATAGGTATTATCCCATTGAAGGCTATTTCTGGGTAAGTAACTATTCCAGGTAGAGACGAGCAAGAGAAGCAGGGAAAGAGCAGAGGCCTAGGGGAGGAAGTAATGAGCAACAAGACCAGATCATTTGGACTTCATGAAAGAGCAAGAGGAGGCAAATGAAATGTTTATGCTGAAGAAATGGTGAAACAATACTTTTTTGCTCTAGGAAGGTCACTCTGGCCATAGTGTATAGAGTGAAAAATAGAGGGAAGACAGAATACAACCAGTTAGGTTACAGTAGCAGTAGTGAGAATGAAGGCATGTATCAATTTGAAATATTTGGGAAATAGCATTGGTAGGACAGGTATAGGAGGTGAGACAGGTGTTAGGAACAATCCTAGGTTTCGGTCTTGGACATTTGAAAAGATGGAACCATTACTAAACCTGGAAAAAACAGAGAAATAGCTGGCTGGAGGTGGAGTAGAGCATTTTAGATATGTTAGGCTTGAAACATCTATGAAGTATCTACATAGCTAGTTTAGTATTTGTCTCTTAGATAATCCCAGGTCTAAGCCCTTGTGATACTGTCTGCTCTTTTTATCAGTGCCTGGTACACAGCAGGCATTTATTGTTGAAGGAAGAAAAGAAGTCTAAGGGCACAGGTGGCAAACTCAAGGCCTGTGCACCAAATCCTGCCTTCCACCTTGTTTTATCCAGCCTGGCACCTTGCTTCTACCCATCGGCAGCACCAAGCTCCTTGCCCCTAGTTAAGGAGTAGTTACATTTGTACATACAGTCCTAAAATTACATTCAGCCCTTTGAAGGCAACCACAAGGCTAACATGGCCCCCAGTGAAAATGAGTTTGACACCCTTGTCTAAGAGGGCCTGGGGGCGTCAGTTAAACTGGATATAAAATTAAGGGCCATCAGTATGTAAATGGTTTACTCAGATGAGTGGATAAAAACCACCCAGGAGTGTATAAAGTTAGAAGGTGAAAAGAGCCTAGCATTTATGAAAAGGGTAATAACAGCAACATCAAATCCTTACTGAGTGTTGTATGCCTCCTTTCCCTTTTAGAGTTGAAAATATTTTTCCTTTATGTAAGTGATCCCTGAGAGAACTTCTCCCAGTAAAGATGTGGGTAACTGACTAATGTTCTCTCATGATAATAGCTAACATTTATTGAGTTGACTGAGTGCAAAGCACTGTTCTGAGCATTTTGCATGTATTCTCACAACCCTATAAGCATGATTCACTGCAAATGAACTACACAGAGTGAAGACACAGGACAGAGGGATAATTACACAAAGGTTCTGAGAAGGGGTGAGCCTTGGACAGTAGGAGGAACATCTCTTCCACTAAAGGAGAAAAGACAGAGGCAGAAAGGTACACATTTGTTTGTTTAAAATAAACTCTTTCATCATGAAAATGATTTTTTGTACAATGCCTAATAACTTTTAGAATAAAACTTTTAACATGGTGTGTTACTTGGCTTTACAGAGTAGTAACAAAGTGCTGTGGGGATTAAGGAGAGGGCAGAAACACTTCTGCCTTAAATTCAGAGGGCAAAGGTAGAAGTTGGGCAGATTAGACGTATCTTGAATACCTATCAAGTGCCAGGTACAGCTGAGGTTTAAGGACCCCAAGGTGGGTAACATGTAGAGATGGTCTGGGGTGGGTCTCTGTCCTGTGGTCTGGTCAGCAACCATTCCCCACTCTTCTATCCCAGGACTTCAACTGCCCCCTCTCCAGTCTGGGGGCAAGATGCCATGTCCACTCTGTTACTTTGATGGAACATATGATCAAGGTGCTCTGGCCAGAGTTCTCACCTGGGAAATTTTGAGTGACATAAGAAACAAGAAGGACTGGGTCATTATCCCAAAACTTATCACCTGAAGAGATTCCCAGGAATCCCTGCTCCCTGAACTCTCAAAGGTGACCCAGGTCTTGTCCTTCCAAAGGCTGGTCCCTTCACCTCTTCCTTCCATTTCAGGACCCACCCCACATCCTTTCATAGATTCATTTTGATAAGATTAAGTTAGTGCCAGCTTATATTGCTTAAAACCAAAGGATCCTGGCAAGTGAATATAGCCACTACAGAAGTGTGCCAAAAGAATGGCAGCTGGGTGGGATCGCAGTAGATTGCAGACTGGAGCCTACTGACTCCTTTCCCAGTGTGTTCACAGTCCTTAATGGTACCATGGCATGGCTCTTTTAGAGAGGCTGACAGATACCAGCTACAATTCACCTTCTCAGCCATAAAGTCACATTTTTAAGCCTCTCTGGGTGCCATACCTAGTAACTTTTGAGGTATATGCTTTGGAAAAGTAAAGCTGTAACTTCAACTCACGTTCACCATTTCTAAATCAGTTCAGTCACCCACACCCATTGCACATGGAGTTCTTTGTGAAACCTCTGTGGACCTATAATAGGTCTTGGCTCAGTTTCCTTTGTGCCATGACAGTAGCTAGTACTGCCCAACATCATAGACTTGTCATACTACATTGTCATTACTTGTCTAGCTTCAGTAGTAGCTGTGAACTCCTTGAGAGCAGAGTATAAATCAGGGTCTGACACAGTGCTTTGCACTAAATGTTTGTAGAACCAAACATTATACAAAATACATGAAGATGAACAATATTATACGTAAAGATGATGTAAACCAAACCCTTTAAAAAAAGGCAGAGAACCAGTAAGGACATACATACTAACCCACCAAAAAAAAAAGTTAAGAGTTCAGACTTTGAAAGGTAAGTTACCAGAGGTTACTCAGTGGCAGTTCTGGGCCTAGAATCTAGCACACTGAAGTCCAGAACTGTTTTCTCTGCACCAGTGTGAAACTATGCCCATTCTTTCCCCATCAACATAAGCCATATCCAAGTCTTGGCAATTCTTTTTCATGTTGTCTCTCCCACATAAATTACACAGTCCAGCCCATTGTCAGCTCTCGATTTCAGGGCAAAGTTTATTTGAAGAATTAAGTAACCTGCCAACATCTCCCCGCTTCAAAAGCTGCCGTTCTATCTCTCAACCAAGAAGCTGCCATGAGCAGGTGGGGATGGAAAAATAGGGTGTGTGGTCCCACTATTATATTTATTCTCTAGCCTTCAGTATGTGCTGTCTCAGCCCTGAATCCCTCTGACCAAGATGACTTATTCAGAGCAGTGGTGCTACCTTGAGAGCATTTTAGGTCAGTGGCCATTTTCTGAATTCACTGGTCACATTCCAGTCACTATAATCAATATAAGGAATCAGTAGTGGTCAAAGTAGACAAGAGGCACAGGCTGTTGAGAGACCCTCTATTAAAGAGGGTTCTAATAACACATGGAATGATCAATTTGTTAAAGTGCTCAACTACAACATAAAAATAAAAGTGTTGGGAAGATATCTACTGGTGAGAAAGCAAGTTGTAATCTGAGGGGCTTCTAAAAAGACATAACAAGGAAAGTACATAAAAAAGAACTCTGCTCACATTTCAGCAATGATGAAGGAAAGAAAAGCTTAGAGCTTAGTCTCTGAATTACTAAAACTCTAAATCAAACACATCTCTCAATGGAGACCAGCTCCTTTGATTCCTCATGGAGACTGAATGAAACCTTTATCATTATGTCTTTTTTTCTCTAACTCTTCTCCAAATAAACTCCTAATCTGAAATCTGGTTTCCTGTATGGAAAGGTCTATTATAGGCAAATGACCAACTTACATATGACCTGTAAACCACTTTCCTGTAAGGTGATTAATAAAATCCTGGAGATGAGAAATCTGTTTCCAAATCTGCCAGGAATGAGAAGTCCATATTTCTATCCTCTTGGCATGATTACAAGATTCACAATTGAGGTGCCATGTTAGGGGGGGTTAAGTATCCATCAGCAGCATTGGCTCGTCCTAGAAGTTAGTGTATGGCCTCAGTAGTCATTTGTAAGTCCAGTGAGCTGTGGCCCAGCCCTGGCCCTTGCACAGGTCCCGGTGGCGAAGGAAACAGGCATGGACTCGGAACCGACGACCACAATGGGGACAGGCATGCAGGGCTCCTGCATGGGTCTTCATATGCTCTGTCAGATGGTGCTTCAGCTTGAAGCGCTTGTTGCAGATGCCACAGCCAAAGGGCCGAAGGCTGAAGGTCAGCATAATGTGCCGGTCACGCTTCGGTTTCACTGCAAACCTCTTCCCACACAAGCAACCAAAGCATTTTCCATCTGCAGGGGGTGTCCCCCCTAGCTTCACAGGCCCATGAACAGCCTGCCCTGTTCCCCCAGGGCCCCCACCCCCAGACAGGATTTCATTACCGTGAAGATCCACTGGTTTCCAGGATGGACCTCCTCCTCCTCCAGATGCTGCCCCTGCTCCTGAGGGTGTCAAGAACCCTAGCTCTTCAGTCCCTTCAGTGTCTCCTCCAGGAAACACTGTGGTCTCCTCCTTTACTCCTCCAGCCTGAGTTCCACTTCCTGATATCTCCTCCTTAGGCTCAAAGGGTTCCTGCTTAATGTAAAAGATTTTGGGGGGTGGTGCAGAAGGGGTCAGAGATTCAAGTGGTGCACTCTCATCCTCTGGAAGCCTACGGGGAGTAGCAGATATGGGCAGTGGATGGGATCCATGAGGATGAGGAACCCCTGATACTCTTGCAGGCTGAGGAGTCTGAGAGAGTGCTGCTGACCCCTGGTCTTCATCATCATCTTCCTCCTCTTCCTCCTCAACTTGAATCCGTAACACCTTTCCCAGTTCACTCCCGTCCCCTCCAATGGGGTTCTGGGTAGAGGCAGAAGCTTGCACAGGGCTCTGGAATGAGGAAGAGCGAATGCACCATCCTCCTGTTGAAGATGTGGTGGAAAGAAGTGTGTGGTAAGGGGTGGCTCCACGGGTTGAAATTCCACCACCTGAGGTTTCTAACTCTCTAAGAATCTCTGAGCACTGATCTACTACTTGCCACATTTGGAGGCCACTGGCCACAAGGAGGTGGGCAGGGAGAGCATCCAGTGGCAAGCGGAGGCGCCCTGAATAAATGAGCTGGAGCAGCCCCTCGAAAGCATCAGCTTCAATGACGCTGGGCAGGGTGAGACGTGGCGCATCCCCCAGAAGAAGCTTGTCGTGGAAGTAAGGAGAGGCAGCAGCCAACACTGCTTTGTGAGCCCTAAGTTCCCGGCCCTGCACCAAAAGGGACACATCACAGAACTTTCCCTCTAGTCTATGACGGTTCAGGGCTTCCAGAAGCAATGAGCTATGCTGAGAGAACTCTATCTGGATAGTCCGTGGGGCTGGGTTGCAGTTCGGGGACTGGGGGACAGGAGGCAAAGGTGTCGAAGTTTCCATGGCTCCCTCGGAAGGAGATCTCAGAGGGTCGAGTACAGGGCAGCAGACAAGGAGCTAGGGTAGACCCCACGCCGAATGAAGGCTGTAGAGGAAAGGAGACAGGGGTTACGAAAGCTCTGAATAAAGAAACCGTGCCGCCTCAAACACCACATGCCTCCCCAAGCCCTCGACACGTGGAAACTTTTCAGTGAAATGAGCCCCGTGCACACCCCACCAACAAAACAGAAACCACCAAAACCAACCGGGGGTTTAATTTCCAGGCCTGTGGAAGAAGACGAGGAGTTCCTTCAGCCACGAGCCTGACTCCGCTGGCCGGGAACTGCGCCTGCTGCCGCTCCGTTTCCCCTACGTTGCCCACAGGGCCCAGCTGCCGGGAAGCCGGGGCCGCCGGGAAGCCGGGGCCGCGGGGAAGCCACGAACGCGAGCCCGGGAGCCGGACGTAGTACCTCTGCAGCTACCGCGCCGTCGCGGGCCGGAAGCCCCCGCCTCTCCCCGGAGGCCAACGCCGGAAGAGGCGGGCGGAGTTGGAGACAGCCAATTGGAGGGCTACAAACTTCGCGTTGCTGGGTTGCGCGGCGAGAAGGCGGTGCTATGACTGGCAGTGCTGTGAGAAGCGATGCTGGTCTCGAGGCGGCGGAGCGGTCCCGGCAGAGTACTACGCAATCGGAGCAGCTACAAGTGAGCCATCTCACATTAAATGTGGCGCCTGCACTCCAGTAGACGCAGAGAGCGAGATTAAGTAACCACCCGTAGTGTGGGCTAGGCATTGTGCACGTCATCGTATAGCTTACCCCCTCCCTGCGAGGTTGATGTTATCATCCCGTTTTCTGTGGCTGGCAAGTGACGGGTCTGGGATTGAACACAACTTGCTAAGGAACCATCTTATTTCCTCCATTCTGTATGGGAGCATTTTAACTAGCAATTAACCCTTATTTCTAGATGATTATTTCAAGGCATGTATGTAGCTAGATATTTGAAATCTTTTATCAGATGTGCTATTCCTTGGCTTCTTTATTTGTAGTTAAGTGAGGCATTAGTGAGGGGTGAGCTAGACTGGGTGTTTGGCCAGTGCAAAAACCCTGCTGAAAAACAGCAGGTCCAAAACGAAGTCACTTGTGCCAAGTCCAAGTCTGCATACTACTACTTAATATTTAATCTAATTGCAGTTTCACTTTCTCATCACAATGTAATCTCTAACCAGTCAGCCTGGATTACCTCAAGTACTAGTGAGGTAAACTTGTCTGATCCCTTCCATGCCCTTTAGGAGGGCAGCCTTGCCTAAAACAATGCTTTCTTTGCTCGTAAACCTCGTTTCAAAAAGCAGGTATTATCACCCAGCTGCCGGTCCCAGCTTAGGAAAGTCAGCATAACGATAAAAGAACAATCTCCGTTTATTAAACATGATTTTTCTGTTTCACCACACACTCCAGAAAAAAAGGAAATGGGGCTGGGAGTGGAGAAAAAGAGACAGTGGTGGGGGTAAAGAAGGCTGGGAGTGGGGTTGGGTAGGGAAGGAGAACCAGAGAAAAATAAAAGGAGTAGGAAGAGCATCTCCCTGCCCTTAGGGTGGTGGGTGGGGAGGGTAGCATGGGGGAGGGGCCCAGGAAGCTCTGTACACAGGGGTTGCCCCCAGCCCCCACACACACACCCCAGATATGTACAGTACAAACCCCAATAATTACAACAGCCAAATAAGAGAGGAAAGGGGTCCCAGGTAGGGTCTGAGGTTGGGGAAGCAAGGAAAGGGCACAGGGATAAAATTTCACATATTTACAACTTTTATATAAGTATAAATTTGGCCCCAGCTGGGTGTATGTAGTTAGGAGACTGAAGGGGTAGTGTCCATACAAAACAAAGAAGGATGAAGTCTGCGAAGTCTGAAACGCATGAAGGAATGAGGGGGCAAGGCTGGGTAGGGGGCAGCAGTCAAGGAAGAGGGGGTGTCAAGGAGGGGATTTTCCTCTCCCTGGACCTACCCACCCCAAACCCCATCCATCCTACCTCCCCTATCCCGCCAGAGAGCTATGTACAGAGAAACACCGAAAAATTGTGGAGCTGGCGGGAAGGAGAGAGGTGGAGGGAGATTGGGAGTGGGGAGGATGAGAGGGTAGCCCAGCCCTGTCCTACCTCCCCCAGGGGAAAGTCATGGAAAGGGGCCCCCAGCACCCCTCTTCCACACAGGTCCCCCATCCTGGGGGAGAGGGACATGGCTTTTCCTAGAGTAAGTTCCCCCCTCCCCCTGGGAGTAGAGGCCAAAAGAGAGAGGGGAGGGGCACAGGGGGACAGTGTGTGTCATGGTAGGGCAGATCAGCTATTCTGTCCTCCCCAACATACACACCCTCCTTAAACCCTAACCCCTCACCCTAACCTCAATTCCACCCCACCCAACACACTGGGGGAGGGGGGGGCATGAGCCCCCTCACCCCGCTCTGGGACCAGCCAAGAGCAGATCAGGTGTGGGAGGAAAGGGAGACAGCTCCCATTTCCCCCCTTGCCGCCCCCACCCTGCCCCGGTGGCCCCACCACCCCATCTGGGTTCTGGGTGGGGAGGGAATAAATTTAAGAGTGGTAGGAGAAGGAGTTTGTGCGTGCTGAGCCCCCCCAGACGCTCCTGAGAAATCAAGGGGTAATAGGGTCCCCTCACCTGGGGTCCCCTCCCCATAACAAGGGGGGCAGGGGAGGCCAAAATGGGGTAGTGGAGGGAAATTAGATTGTCAGCTCTGGTTACTGCTAAAAAATCACCCTGAAGTTGAAAGTTTGGAGGTGCTACACCCCCAGGGTGGGTGTGAGGGTCTGTCCCCCAGTGCTCAGGGGAACAATGAGGCAGAGGATGGGGATAGCACCCCGGAGTGAAGGGGTCAGTATGGGGTAGGTGGTGTCCTGGGGCAAGGGTCCCTGGGGGTCACAGGGGGAAGCACCCCAACAGAAAGGAAAGAAGAGCAGCTAAGGTTTCCCGCTTTCCCTCCTGGAAATGGTGCAGTGGGGTGGGGGACTGGTGCCCCCTAAGGAGGCATTCAGGGAGGCAATCCCGCTGTCCTTCAGCATCTTCCAGTCCTGGTGGTTGGCGCTGTTCCAGGGTGGGGTGCATGGGCAGGGAGGTTTGTGGTGCTGGGTGGGCTAGTGGTCCGCGGTGTTTCGGAACTCGCCGTTCTCGGTGATCTGCAGCCTGGGTGGGGGGGGTGGGGCTGGGGGGGCCAGGCCGTTCCAAGGTGGGGCCAGCGTCACACGCGGGTTTGTTGGACCCAAGGGGGGAAGCTGCCTCTCCTGCAAGACACCAAAGAGGAGAGCGCGGACTTATTGAGACGCTTCGCAGGGGCCTGGATGCCAGTCCCCTAGCAATGGGGCCTCCCCCATAGCCAGCCCACTTCATAAGCCATATCCCATCCCCTTCCCCCAGGACAACCCCTCCCCCACCTCCTATTTTGTTTCTCACCTTCAGTAGAAGTTACATCTTCTGGGATCAGGGAGAAGAGAATCTTACCCTAGATTCCTAACAGGGGCCCTTCAACCCAGGGAGTCACACCAGGACACCAGTTCAAAAGAAGCAAGTTCCTACCTCCCCCCACCCCCCAACCTAACCCTTGTATCTTCCCCTGCCCAGCCCACCCCGGATTCCAGGTAGGAACTTTGTGTTAAGGGAACAGGGAAGGCAGTACAGCAAAACCTCATTAATCCAAACACCCGTGGATTTGGAATTTTTTCATAATTTGAATAAAAACTGGGCTTGAGTTTTCCTTTATGTATGAAGAAAGGGTGTGCTAAGCAAATGAATAGTGAAAAAGTATCTGCAGGAGGAACATTTAACCTATACCAGAAAACAACTTTTCAACACTATCTATTCATTAACACATGCTCCCTAACGGCCTTGAGTGGAAAAGCCTTATTCATTGAAGTTTACTTACTGTATATATTTTGAAGACATGCATTTCATTAAATAGACACTGTCATTCAGTTTTGTCACTTATTCAGAGTGGCCATCTTCTCAAATATAACATTCCAAATTAGAGAGGTTTAACTGTACTGGGGGGAAAGGAAGGGGATTCAGGGAAGTGATGTGGGAGGGATGCCTCTCTCTCTCACGCTAACCAGAACGACCAGGAGCTTCTGCGGGGACACAGCATGCCCTAGTCTCCGCACCCACAGGAAGCAGAAACGCTTCATTCCTTTCCAATCCCACATTCCTTTCAATCCCTCCCTGGGCTCCCACTCAAAAGGTGAGGCGCACCAGACCCTACTCCCATCCGTGGTCCTATTTTATCTCTTCCTACCACTCCTGGACCCACTCCTAGACCCACTCCTGGCTGCTGCCCTCAGCTCTGGCTTCTGTTCCTCTGCTGGGAGAGAAGAGAGCCATCTGCACCATACTTCCGTTTGCTGCTCACTTGCCTTAAAATACAGGCAAAAATTATTTTTTAAAATAATGGCTAAGTTGTACAGGCACCAATACCTAAAAGTGGCTTAGCAAAAGTTTCCAAATTATTTCCTGGGTGACAGGGCATTTAGGGCTGGCAACCCAGTTATGTCTGACCTTATCTCCAGAGAATACAGGTCACTCCAAGTAGAAGCTCCCAAATCAGCTCTTTCTTCCAAGTCAAAGAGCTCCCGCCCAGAAGGTCACTAAAATCCCAGCCATAAGCAAGCTGCCTGCCTTCTTAGCTTACAGAGCATCTCACACACTTTGCACAAGTCAGCAAGAGAGGGAATGAAGGATGGTAGGAGATCCCGAGTATGGCTGGAGCGCAGGGGAGGAAGGAAACCTTAGATTCCCTTCCTCTGCTTGTCTGCTGGCGACAGCACACAGGCAGGCCCCTACACCCCCATGGACCCAAATTTAGAAAGTAGATAAATTAGGGTGCCATTATTCATTTTACAAAAGAATTCACTGCAGGAGTCTTTTAAATGGTGAGGTCCCCTGGTGCCTTTCAGCATCTGTTTACAGATCACTAACTACTCTGACAGAGAGGCTGGGCAGGCAGAGTGTTAAATTACAGTGTGAGGAGCCACTGCCCGCTGCAGATCAATCCCATAGAAAATAAAACATCTCAGAAATGATGTCAGGAGCCGGCAGGTTCCCATTTATTAGTATTTTAGGTAGGGTTGTGTCTGGCAAGGCCACTGGGTGGTGGGAGAAGGGGAGAGAGTGGTATTAGCAATCCTGGGATGTGAGCTCTGACAGGAAGACAGGTTATTTAACATGCTGTTCTCAGGATCACTGCCTGGAAATCAACATGCCCATGGAGCCCACGATCTTATCTAGGAAGTCCATCTTACCCCACTTCCAGACATCACCCCACACAGGCCAGTCCGCATTCTAACATCTGTCATGGCTCCTTTCTTCCTCCTCCTCCTTCCACTCACCCTACCTACTGTTCTGCCATCTGAAGTGCATTCCTTTCAGGCCCCCCAAAGCCTCCTTGAGTTAAACTAGCTTCTCTAATTCCCACCTAATGGGGCCGAATAGGAGCCCCAGATGCCTTCTACCTCACAGATGTAAGGAGGAAAAGAGAGAGAAAGAAGCAAGTGAGAGGTAGAAGGAAGCAGGGATAGAGAACAAAGGTTAGGGAAGGGAGAGGAAACCCCAACCTACCTGCTGTAGTCAGAACAGCCCCTCTAGCCCGGGTCCCCCAATCCATCATCACTGCCACCCCTTAACAAACCCCACCCCCAACCCTCCAACCCCCAAGGACGCTCTGGTGAAATGGGGGGTGACAGACATACACTGGAGAGGAAAAGGAAGAGGATTAAGAGTGAGGAGGAGGCTGGGGGTAGGTTTTGTAGGAAAGGGCACGTGATCTGAGAATGTGCTGGCCTGTCCAGGTATCACTGGCATCGGTAAGGTATCACCGAACTGCCTGGGAGGCGGCAGAAAGTACTCCCTCTGGCCAGTGCCTCCAGAGATGGGTCTACGGGCGAGGTATCAGGAGTGCAGGACCTGTGGAGGTTCTCAGGTGTGGAGGGCAGCAGTGAGGAGGGAGAGGATGTAGAGACTGTAGAGAGTTGGAGGGGAAATGGGCTTCACGACCAACCTGCAGTGGTCCGGAGTCACCTCCCCCTGTGTCCTCCACCCGTGGTCAAAGCAGAACCAGGAGAATTACCTGATGAGGAGCTGCAGGGATAGAGAGTGGGGTCATGGGGTCAGGAACCTTGGAGGTGGAGGGGAAGCCTGGCCTTCAGAGCAGGAGGAGCATGGGTGGGAGAGTGAGCAGAATTTGGGGACAGCAAGGGTGCAGGAGAAAGGTTCTAAAAGCTGGCCAGTGAGAGAGAGAGAGAGAGAGAGAGGGCAGCAGAGAAGAGCTAATTAGGTGTGAGGACCAGAGGAGGAAGTAAGCCAAAGAAGGTTGGGCTTAAAGCACTGAGGGAAGGGGAAGCTTACAGGGTGGGAGCGATGGAGAGCTGAAGAGTCAGGAAGACTGTGTGAGGGCGGCCTAGGAGTCAGGAAAATTGGAGGGCAAAGAGGACCATCCAGAGCCTTGGGGGAACTAGAATTCAAACTGCCTTATGCACTATTCTAGTGAAATGCAGCTTCTAGCCCTCCTGGCCCAAGAAGAACTCAGAGGAAGCTGAACTCCCTGACTGAACAGGAGCAGGCACTGAAGAGGCAAGGATTCCAGAAACTGGGTGTAGTGTGGGAGTGGAGTCAGGTTCTGGTAGGTCCTGAGACGCAGACAGATGTGGGAAAGATAGGGTGGGAAGGCACAGGGGTGGGGCTGACACTGCCAAGAGTGACAAAGGCACAGACGATGGGATGCAGATGGGGTCACTAAGAGGCGAGGCTGCTGAGAGCAGCCAGTGGACAAACGGAGGACAATGGGAGAGACAGACAGCAATGGGGCTGGGATGCTGGTGCAGTGAGTGCACAAAGGACCGTGGGATGGATGGGGATGGGACACAGAGAAGATAAATGACATTGTAATTTCCACCTGAGCGTCGAGCAGCCTCTTCTTGGGTTCGGGTAGTGGCTCAGCCATGGTGGGGTGGTCCCGGCGCAGCTCCTCCTCCACCAGCATCAGCCTGAAGGGACGGGCTTCAGTGGGGTTAGTGGCGGGCACTAACCTGCCCACAGAACTTCGGACCCCAGGGAACCCATACAGCTCTCGGGCATCCTCCTCCCCTGCCCTCATAATCCCTCCATTGTCCTTTATTCACTTCCTCTCCAGAACTTCACATTTCTCTGCTAAGGACAGATTTCTGAGACCTCTACAATCCAGACACCCGTCCCTCCACCCTCACAATCAGGACAGTGCTCTCCCACAGGCCCTCTGTGGCTGAACACCTGGCTTCCATGTCCCCCATGCTACCTCCGAGCCTGGGCCATCTCTTGTACAGCCCCGGTGATGCCCCTCAGAGGAGTCTCTACAATCACTATTACTTCAGCATTTCTCTGCCTTTGATAGAGATTCTCAAAGAGATTTCTCATAAAGGACAGCAATTATACCAGTGTGTTGTTTTTTTTTTAAAAAGTTCAAATAATACCTTGTTCTTCTAATTACCTTACTCAAAAACATTTACAATGGCCCTGGCTGGTGTAGCTCAGTGGATTGAGTGCGGGCCTGCGAACCAAAGGAGCCTGGTTCAATTCTTAGTCAGGGCACATGCCTGGGTTGGAGCCTGGTTCGATTCCTAGTCAGGGCACATGCCTGCGTTGCAGGCCAGTTCCCGGCAGGGGAAACACCAGAGGCAACCATACATTGATCTTTCTCTCCCTCTCCCCTTGCCCTCTAAGGATAAATAAATAAAATCTTTAAAAAAAACAAAAAACGTTTACAGTGGATCAAAATGAAGCTGGCTCTGGCTGGAATGAGGCCCAGGGTGTCACCCAGTTGTTGGGCGCAAAACAGTTGAGAACGTGCACAGGCTTTATCAAAGAAGGGGCGTTCCTTTTCTAATGGAACACCCTTCTAAGGCTGGAGAGGAAGGGGTGGTCTAGGATGGGATGGTCGGAGGCTGCCCTGGCCAGGGATCCCTACCCAGGTTTGAGGTGAGTATCACGGGCTGTGTTGAAAGTAATCAGTGGGGAGTCCCAGCCTAGGCTGAGTCCAGACACATAGTGACTGATGGTTGGATACTAACAGGTACATATTCCAAGGGCTTCAGAAGTTACTCTATCAGGTGAGAAGTCAGGGTGTAGTAAAGGGACACTTGCTACACTAAGCAAGAAATTTCCTCCTGTCTGGTGATGGGTTAAGTATAGGGGAGTGTAAGTTTCTAGACTTGGGGTCTGAGGGGCTCTCTCCAACCTCAAGCTTTCCCTTGCTACCCCTCCCCAGGCCGCCCCTCACCTGCCAATGATGCTCTTGATCTGTGAATCCTTCTCCACCTGCTGCTGCCTTAGCCTCTTCTCGCTCTGCTCCAGTCGGGCCTGGTACTGCATCAGGATTTTGCTGGTCTGTTCTTCCTGGGAAAGCAGCCTCCGCTCATACTCTTCCAGCTTCCGGTTGGACATGTGCAGTCGCTCCTTCAGTGAGTGGATCTCCTCCTCATACTCCTTCACCTGCCCACCGGGCACATGACCCCGCACTGTGAGAGGTGCCCTGCCCGGGCTCCAACACCCAGCCTCCATCCCTGCCTACCAAGCACAGTTGCTACTGGATAAGGAACATGCCAACCACCTCCTTCATCCCTTTCCCTGCCTGTTGATCATACATACACACCCACTTTTTTGAAGGCCCTTCCATGGAGCTGAGGATCCCTCAAAGTGGAGCATGTTCATAGACTCCCACACCCTGAGAGTATATACACGTCCTCATATGTGCACCTGGACAAATGAGGACCCATACGAGAACCTAGACAGACTCATGCACACAACTTGACTGGACTACCTAGAAATTAAACTTAAGGTAACTCCTTAGCCCCAACCCAGGCCAGAGAGCACATGGGGAAACTGGGAAGGAGAGACATTTTCTGGGGAGAAAAAAGACTCTACCCTGGACAGAGGGTGTGGATTTCAGGTGAGCCCAACCCGAGAATCTATGAATGCCTCCCTCTTGTTAATGACCCTGGAATTCTAAGGCTGGAAGAGCTCAGAAGAGTAATTTCGTCTGCCCTATTGGCTCTTAATTCTGGAGCTGTGTTCTCTAATACAGCAGCTACTAGTCACATGTGGTTATTTAAAAATTAAACTAAAAATTCAGTCCCTCAATTGCCACCAGCCACACATGGCCAATGGCTACCATATTGGACAGTGGGGATCACAGACATCTCCATCACCACAGAAAGCTCTACTACACAGTACGAGTCTAGAGCCTTCCTCAACAAAGATTCCTCATCTGAACCACAAAACAGAAAACAGTGATTTGAGAGACTCTTTTCCCATTATCTGAAGAGTGTACACACATAACCAACCTTATCCTAGAGGCTAAGAGATGTTAATTCACTACCAGCAGGGCTTAATTTTCTCATGAAGCTTGCTGAACCAAGTCCATCTAACACAGTCCCAACATTTTCCTATGTTCAAACCCCAATTCTCCCAAGTAAGTTCTCTCTGCTGCCCCAGTGGAAGCCAAACATTATCAACATTAACCTCATTCTACAGCCACTCTCCTTCAGGGTTCTTGGGGCAATGGCTTCTCTAAGGAACTCTGTGCTAAGTTATCTGTGTGTGCCCCATGGCTCTTGCTGTCTTTTGCTCTGGGCCACCACCAGCTGAGAGTCTGAAGAGTCTTTCCACACATGGGCCAATACACACACCACTTTGCAACACCAACCCTCTGTCACCTGTGCCCATGCACAGTGACTGGCTCAACCGGACACTTACAGTGTAAGTGCAACCCATGTGCTCTGGCCCAATGTATCAGCTCACACTGCTAGTAAAGTAACTTTCCTTTTCCTGAGCAGTCATAGGAGCCAGGGCTTATGTTCTTCTTGAGGAAGAACATGAAGATAAGCCTAATATATAACATGTTTCTCTCCAGATAGTCTATGATGTGTTATGACCCATAAAATAAAGAGTTGGAACTGAGTTTCAATACACTGACTGTATCTGGTCTCTCCTAATAGACTGAAGTTTTCTCAAGTGAACAAGTCTTTTTCTTTTTTTCTCATAACTATCCGATCCCGGATGCTTCCCTTGGCAATGACAAGAGCCCTTCCCTTTGGGTAAAAGGAAGGACGGGGGCTTGGGGCTGGTAGGCCTGGCGTACCCTGTCCAGCCGGCTCTCATCCATCGACTTAGAGTATTCCTTGAGCTTGTACTCTTCCCGCTCAATATGGGCACTTTCGATGTCAGCTGACAGGTGAGGCATATTGGAGACCCAGGCCACTGTCCGCTCAGAGGCTGGCATTGTGGGGTTCAGTGTGGATGGCGTCTGAGAGTGCTAAGAGAGGATGAGGTGGGGACAAATAGAGAGAGGAAAGGTGAGAGAAGGCAGGGTACATTTATAGTGAGCACAGACGAGAGGGGTCCCAATCCCAGTTCCCTGCTCTAACTCTGAGCACCTTGTGAATGCCATGCAAGTTACTCATTGTATCTCCCCTCTGACTGTGAACTCCGTGATGATAGGGATTTTTGTCTGTTCACTGCCAAATCCACGGTGCCTACGGCAGCACGTACCACATAGCAGGCACTCTGCACAAATTTATTTAACAAGTGGAAGGAGGTGAGAAAAGCGTAAATTCAGACCACAAACTATTCTACTTTCACCTCCCCAACCTATTTCCCTCTTCCCTTCTTGCCTTCCTTCCACCCTTACCTACCTGCTTGGTGATGGAGGGCTTGAGCCCCCCACCCCCTCCGCTGCCCCCGCTGCCCCCAATGCTGCCCTCCTTGCTGAGGCTCTGTTGCCGTGGACGGGCAGGGCCGTAACTTGGTTCCGGCGACTGCAATAGATTCCCGCTGGATGGCCGGGGTTTCTGGGCAGCGCTGACTGTCAACTGCTGCGACTTGCCCCTCTGCAATGGAGGTGGCTGACCCCCGCCACTGACCCCTCCGCCACTCCCACCTCCAGGCCCTGAGGGAGCAGGCCTCTGGGGACCAATGGTGATCTGGGGAGGGGACAGCATGTGCTGCAGGTTGTCCTGGAGTGAGAGCTGCCGACGAGTGAAGTCAGTACCAGAGGGTCCAAACTCATCACTGTAGCTGTGACTATGAAGGATGGAAGCGGCAGGGGGCTTGGGGACCCCTGAGGAGAGGTCCTCGCTCTTGCTATAGCCATGGAACGGGGCAAAAGTGTCCCCTGGGGGTTCTCCACCTCGATGGTGGTGATGGTGATGATGGTGGTGATGGGAGGAGGGTGGGCCATGGCCACCACCCCCTCCGTGGCCCCCTGGGGGACCTGGCCCATCAGCGGCCATGTGGAAGAGGGGGTTCTGGAAGGAGAGGGGGATGCGCAGTTGTTGGGCAGGGACACCGTCCGTGGTGACACCCATCTGGCTGAGGCGCATACCAGCCGCTGTGATGGACGAGCCACTCCCCTGGGAGAGGCGTCCAGCGGGTGCAGGCCGCAGCCCCAAGGCGGCTGTCAGGGAGGCCTGACTTGAGTGCAGCAGGTCCCCGACAGCTGCCAGATTGGATACACTGCTGCTGTTGAGGCGGCCACTGGGCCCGTCACCCTGCAGATCCAGCATGGAGACACTCTTGTTGACACTCAGCATCTTCTGCTCCGGCTCTGTGATGTCTGAGCTACTCGTGCAGTATGCTGGCGAGGAACGGGCCAACGGTGGACGGCTTACATAGAACAGGTCTTTTCCCCCACCAGGAGGTGGTGGGGGTGGTTTTTCCTTGGTTGGGGAGGGGAGGCGAGCCATGTCCATAGAGCTGTTAAAAGGGAAGGGGCACACAAGCAGGAGGTAAGGCCAAGGCTACTGGCAATTAGCCTGCTTTGGTTTGGCACAGGCCTCGGGGTGAAAAGTGGGACCTGCAGGGAAGGGCTGAGAGCTGGTGGTGGCAGCTCTGGACAGGGTAGGGAAAGTAGGAAGGGATACACGGGAAAAGGAAAGGACAAGGCCCCTTCAGGAAGGGAGTGAGGCTTAGAGAAGGGGAGAGGGGGGCAGCCAAGAAGAGGCAGGAGGGTCAAATCTGGGCAGATATGGAGGAGGTGAGGGTGCATGGAAGAGGACAGGAGAGGAGGAAGGTGAAGGCCACTGGAGTGGGAGAGGGGAGCAGAGAGGAGAGGAGGGCGGGGGAGGGGAGAGCCCCTCACCTGTTGAGGCCTCGCGCCATGAAGGACTGAAGGTCGATGGAGCTGGAGAGAGATGGAAAGAGGGGCAAGCACAGACAGAGAGGAGAGAGATGGGCAGAAGGCATGGACAAATGGAAGGAGAGGCGGGAATAGTGGAATGGATATGGTACCACGGAGGGAGAGACACAGGCAGAGGAATAAGCAGGGTGGTCATCAAAATGATGAGCAGCAGCTGAGACAAGCACTGCCCATCAGCACAGCCACGGCGGCTTGAGTGGCCCTGCTAAGGTCCAGGTGTCACTTCTCTAGCACGGGGTGGTGGCGAGGTCTGCAGGACTCTGGCAGGGGCTGAGACAGTGCTTACTTCTAATTAGTACAGAGATGTTGGAATGTTTGGATACTCCATGGCTGGTCCAACATGTGCAGGTTGAACCTCAATTCAGGGATGGGCATGGGTGAGCATGGCGACAAAGCAACTCAGTGCTGGAGACCCCGAGGCTCACAGCAAGCTGACGCTGGAGAAGCCCCTGCACTTTTCAGGGCTCCGTGTTTCTTACTCCACCTGGCTTTAAAGGGCTCTCACAGCCTAACTGCTAACTGTATCTGTCTCCTTACCATTTTCTCTGACATTTGCTTCTTTTTCCTTTCTTTTAAGCCCTATAGAGGTACACGTGGGGCCCAGTGAAATCTACTGAAAACAGAAAAGTAGGGGTCTTAGGGCACAGGTGTGGGGGTCCCAAGGTGCTCACCTGTTGAGGTCCCGCATCATGTAGCCCTGCATCTCGGCCGATGGGCCCCGAAGTACCACAGGCTGAGGCCGGGGTCGGTCGCTCTGGCGGCTTGGCTGCCTTTGGATATTGGGGTTCCTCAAAGCTGTGCTGATGTCGTTGAGGAGCCGGGGCAGTGGGCCCAGCTTCAGGAGGGCTTCCTGTAAGGGTGAGGCTTTTACCCAGGGGCTAAGTGCCCAGCCCCATGAGGGCCTCAGAGGGCGCACACGGAAGGTGTCTGAGCTGGGGGAGTGGTAGTGATACATCTGGGAGCAGGGAGGGGAGAAAATTCTGTGCAGTGGGTGGTCTCCCAGGCCACAGGAACCTCTGGAGACAAACGGGGATGAGACAAAGGGGTGTTTGCTGACCTTGCTGAGCTGGGGCAGCACCTCCCAGAGCAGAGCATGCAGTGTGGAGAGCTCGCGGCCCAAGTCGATGTAACCCTCAAAGCTACTGCTATTGGTCAGAGTGTCTAGGTTGGAGATCTCATACAGGAACTGCTGCATGGAACCCCACTCCAGCTCCAGAAACTCATTCATGAATCCTAGAAAGTCCTCCTTTGAGGTAAACCTAGCCAAGGAATCCAGAAGGTAGAGGTCACACACACACAAGGCCTAACACCCACACCTGTCTCCGCACCTCAGGAGATCCTTGCTGCCCACCCCCAGCCCGAACCTTCCCTTACTTGGAAAAGTTGGCCAAGTTCTGGATGACCTTGGCGATGAGGGTAAGGGTTCGTGAGGTCTGCTCATCTGGGTACTCCTGCATGAGCCCAAAGAGACTGGGCGACATAATGGCTGGGCAGAGGAAGCGCAGGAAGAGCGAGGCGCTGATCAGCCTGTCAGCAATGTCTTCCCGACCCCGCTCTGCGCAGCGCAATCGCCAAGATGCAAACACTTCCTTCAGCTCCCTCGGGAACACGCTGAGGGAAAAGGGTGGGGAGACAGAGAGAGAGAGAAAGAAAGAGAGAGACCGGGACTGAGCCCCAGAGACCCTCAGCTTCCAGGGAACATGCTGAGGGGGGTGGCAGGAGGTGAGGGCGTGAAAACAGGTGAGAGAGACAGGTAGGGAGGGGCTGTAGGAGGAGACAGGAGGCTGCCAGAAAAAGAGGGCTATGGCAGAAGTAACAGACAGATTAGGGGAGAGAAATGGAGGGGGAGAGAAGGTGAGGGGAGAGGACACGCAGGAGAGACAGGGGTCGTGTGAGAGAGACAAGGAAAGAAGAAAAACAGACACCAGGAAGAGACAGAGATGGGAGAGAGATGGAGGGTCACTTGAGGTACAGGGAGCTCAGACCCCCCAACCCTTCTGAACTCCAGGGAAGTGAGGCATGATCCCCAATCCCTGGAATGGCTCGAGAGCTCACTCCCTCCATCTCCCGTTCCACGGTCCACTTTAACGTTCCACTGACACCCTGACTCTGCTAAACGGAGCTCACCACTACTCCCACACCTCCAACTGGCTCCTTCTCCTGACTTCCCTGGTTCTGCCAGTGAAACCACAGGTCTTCCAAACACCAGCCTCACGGAGTCTTGAGTCATCCTGACTCCCCACAGATATGCTCCCTCCTCTCCAATCCGTTGACAACTGCCGCTGACCTTTTCCTCAGAGGGCCTTTCCCCCCACCACCCTGAGCGGGATCTGATTTCCATGCCTGGCTGCTGAACAGTAGCCCCCAACTATTCTGGACTTCATCCCCCTCTCAGCCAAAGGATTAATATTCTCAGTCATGACACTTGGCACCAGCACCATTAATGGCATCCCATGACCTAGCAATGAACTCAAACTCCTTAACCCTGCTGCTGAGGCCTTCTAGATTCTAATTCTAATCCCCTTGTCCAGACATCTCTCCCACCATTCTCCATTATGAGCCATGTGCTCCATTAAATCTGTCCTGGTTGCTGTCTCCTGAAAGTTCCCAGGCCTTCTCATATCCATGCATGTGCCTTCTTCCATAGACTTCTCCTGAAATGTCCTCTTTCCCCACCATATCCAAATATCGGAACCTGACCCAGTTTTCAAAGCCCAGCCCAGCCCAGGGGGTACCTCCTCCACGAACCCTTCCCTGCTTTATCTCAAAGCTCTGCCTTCTCTGACCTTATGTTACATTGGTGGTGGGAGAGGGGGACACCTTCACTTGGCACTTAACACACCCTACAGCTGCTTTGTGACTTTAATGCATCTAACTTGTCCCTACTCATCCTGACGCAGGTCTTCTGAAGGCAGAGGTCAGGCCCTATTTTACAGCACCCCGCACAATGCTTTGCCCATAAGTGGTCCTCAGTCCTCTTTGAGGATGGACAGATGGATGAACAGATGAACACATATCTCCCCCGACCCTGGCCCCGCAACCCAACGTTCCCAGTCTCACCAATGAGAGTTGACCACCTTGCACAGGGCCAACTCACAGCACATTCGCAGGTTGGCCTGGTGCTCTGCCAGACTGGACGCCGTGCACTTGATGGGGTCCACCTCACAGTTCTCCTCGGACTCATACAGAGCACGGATAAATTCCCCTGCAGGGGGAGCACAACAGGGGTGATCACACCCTCCACCGGCAGGGACAGGGGCTGTTGGATTGGGAGAATCTAAGAACCAAGTGGCTGGAAGCATAAAGCCTGAGGGAGGGTGGACTTGGGGTCTGAAGTAGCCAGGTTCAGGGCTGGGGTAAACATCTGGTAGGTTTAGGAAGAAGGTGGGCCATACCAATGGCATCCTTGAGGTATTTCTGACCAATCAGTCTCATGTACTCTTCTATGGCTTTAGTGGCGAGCGTGTTCTCGCGGAATATGAGATGCTCTCGTTCCATGAACCGGTCCACCTCCGACATGGCCATGTCTGAAAGGAAGTCCTGAAGCCCGGGAAAATCCAAGCATCAGCCTCAAGACTAAAGTGCAAAGTACCACCCAACCTCAAGACGAAAGTGCCCTATCCTCACTGTACACTCCCCCAAGGAAGTGCCCACTCCAAGGTCAACTTTTTCTGAGGGTACAAAACTCACCTTGGCCTTGCCTGTACTCTGCAGGATGTGAACCAGTGCACTGGCTACCTCCTCCTTGCCTTTGACATTCAGGGCGGGCTCCAATACTGCACAGAGCATCCGATAATGGTTGGTGACATACTCTGCAAACTCCTTATACAGCTCCATGGGCAGGATGCTCATTGTCTGGTAGCGCGCTTTCAGCCGCACAGCCGGGCAACCTCCTTTGCCCTTGCCCCCTGAACCACCCCCCGAGCCCCCTCCCCCTCCAGAGCCCCCCATTCCCCCAGAACCCCCGCTGCCTGTTGGCAGGGTGACGGGGTACCACTGCTCTGTGAAGTGGCGCCCAGCTAGGGTGGCCACAGGCACAGTCACCAGGCCGACATAGCCTGCCTTGTCCTTCTTGCGCTTTTTGTCTGAGTCACGGTACAGATGTAGCCGCAGGGCACGGACTGCTGGCAGGTTGTTAAACTCGAAGTGCTCGCCCCAGAAGACGGTGTCCCCTGAGGCTGAGCGAGGCTTGGAGGTGGTACGCGCATACAGCATGTCATCCAGGCAGAGCTCACAGTAGTACCGCTTCTTGGGGGGCAACTCCCGGGCCTCTATGATCCACAGCTTCAATACATTGTCCACCCGGCGACTGTTGTCCTGGCATGGTAGGGTGGGCATGGCGGAGAAAGTGGGAGGGGAGAGAGACAGAGACATCAAAAGACAAAATACAGCGAGAAAGGGAGGCAGAGTATCTGAGACAGAAATCATAAAGCTGAGAAATTCATGTTCACTTGGAACCTTTGAATGTGACCTTATTTGGAAACAGGATCCTTACAGATATAGTCACTTGAGAAGTGGTCATACAAGATTAGCGTGGGCCCTAGACTCCATGACTGGTGTCTACATGGAAAAGGAGATTTGGAAACCAGAGACACAGGTAGAGAAGACGGCCGTGTGAATTCTGATGGCGGCAGAAACTGGACAGAGGCAGCTCAAGTCAAAGAAAGCAAAGACCCCTGAGCAACCAGCCACCAGAAACTCTGAAGAGACAAGGAAGGATTCTTTCTAGAGCTTCAGAGGAAGCAAGACACTGCCAACATCTTGATTTTGGATTTTTACTCTCCTGAACTGTGAGAAAATAAAGTTCTGTTGTTTTAAGCAGTCCAATTTGTGATAATGTGTTACTGCAGACCTAAGCAACTGATACAGGTAGCTTATACATCAGACAATGGAATCAGTGTGGAGAGGGATTTTAAAGCTAGAATAATAAACCAAAGATACTAAGGTAGAATGGGATGGGGAGAACTGGAAAGTCCTTCAAAGACAATCAGAAGTTAATTAAAAAAAAAAAAAGATTTGCATAAATACAGGGAGGCTATACAGTTAATGTGAAAAGGGTATGGAGAAACACAACTGGCCATCAGACCTTCATGAGGCGGAGGCAATGCTGCACCCTGAAAGGAGCAGGGCTTAGGTCGTGTCCGGCATCTTGGGTCTAGTTCTTTAAGAAGAGCCCTGAGAAACAAGGGCTCCCCCAGAAGAGGGCCACGGGGACTGTATGTCACTGGAAAATGGGATACATGGTACAGCTGATGGGATGGGGAGCATTTCTCCCTGGAAATATAGTCTGGAGAAAAACAGATTCATACCATTTGTGAGCCAATGGAACCTTAGAGATCATGGGGCTCGACTCCATTCCCACCAGTTCTACAGAGGGAAAGCCAAGATCTGGAGGCCTGGCCGCCTGACAGTTGTACGTGTCCTACAGAAACGCTGTAAGCAGGGACTGGGCGGCCCCCGTCAGGGTATTGGTGGAGCATTTCTGCTTGCAGGGTAAGACAGACCAGAGGACTTCAGGAGCCCCACCAACTCTAAATCTATGATTTCCATAGCAGGGAAACAGATCATGAGGTAGAAAAAGGGAAAAGAAATGAGGGACTCAGAGAAAAATGGGGGTCACCTCTTGCTCATCCAAGTCCCCTCCACCTCAGTTTCCTCTTTTCCCGAGTCTCACCTTCCCCCCAGGCCCCTTGATTCCCCGGGGCCTGACCTTTGCCTTGCCCCCTACACTCCTAATACCTTGTTTGGTTTTACCGCCCTCTGTAGATTCTCAATCCATTTGTCCCTTTCGGCTGCAGAACGACAGGCAAAACATTTTGTTCCTGATGATGTTGTTACCTAGAGAGGGGTGTGGAATGGAGATGGGCTGAAGAGGGGAAGTGATTCCTAAGGACTCGAGACTGTACCACCATCTCTTCCTCCCTGGCCTTCTTCCCAGCCCCTGAGGTTTCAGTTTCCTCAACATCCCCACCTGTGCCATTTTCTCGAGGCCTCTCTGTCCTCAACCTCCATCACCCTGCCCTACAGTCCTCCCCAGCACACCAGACCCAGTACCTCAAAACAGAACTCCTGACCCAGGATGGAGCTGTGCACTGGCTTGATAATGGAATCTTCATCCAAGTTGAGCTCCAAGGCCTCGGCTGCACTGCTAGGACTCAGCAAGGACTCATGAGAGTGTGACTCCTTAAAGCTCTGCATCAGCCGGGCCCTAGCAAGTGGGAGGTTCAGGAGAGAGGATCAGGGTCCCCACTCTCCTTACACACCAGGGCCCACATCATCAATCTGACTCCAGGACAGAGGCTCAGAGAAAGCACCTCCTGAACCCCCTTCCCACAGAGACACAGAAAGAAACCAGCCTATCCCTGTGGAAGGACGTGAGAAACTAGAACCCTTAAAAAAAACCCTGACCCCTAATTCACACCTAAGGGATTGTGAGAACTGGGGATACCTAAGAATATCTCAACCCAGAAATGGACCATGGCAAAGAAAAAAAGGAGACCAGGTAGGGCTGGGACACTTCTAGGTGGGACTTCCAGGTGACCTCCAAAATCCAAAGCCTCAACATAAGGAAGACAAAATACAGGTAAAGAGCCAAAAGTGCAAAGATGTCTGTCTGGGCCTGGCACACAGCTAGTATTTACAACACTTACCAATTCAAAGAATGAATGAAGAATGAATGAGGTAAAGGGACAAGCTTTAGCAAAATTGGGGTTTGTGGTAACTTGTTACAGCACCCAAGGAAATTCAGAGGGGAAAATGACAAGAGACAGGAGAAAGCTGTGGGCAGAAAACTGAGAATGGAAGAGAATGAAAATGGGGACTGGGGAAGAAGAGAGCTTGGTCAAGCAAAAAAAAGGGGGAGACAAAGACATGTGCAGAAATACAGAGGAAGGGGGAAGGTGAGGAGGGGTGGCAGGAGAGGTGGGTGTGGGAACAGAGATGGGAGACTGGTGAAGAAATAAGGGGGAAAGCAGAAGATAAAGGGCTGAGGAATGGGGGACGGGGACACAGAACACAGGAGCAGGACAGTGAGCACTATGAAGATGGCTAGGGGATGAGGAGTAGAGAGCAGTAGGAAAGCGGGAGGGGGAGCTCGGGTGTGGGAGCCTCCGTGAAGCTATTTATAGCAGCCCCGTCATCTCCAGCTCCACTGCCGTCAGCGCCACGCTCCCCCGGCCCCCCCCCCCCGCCCCCACGGCCAGGAATACCATGCCCTCACCCCCCACCACTACCAGTCCCAAATCCAGCTCTGGTGACACTGGAGGGGGGAGGGGAAGGTGTGACTCACCTACCCCCAGCTCCCTACCTGCCCAATCCTGGGGGTGGCCAGACATGGGGGGGGCAGGGTTCTTCCTGGGGACTGACTGGGTGAGGGGAAAGCCCAAAGAGAGACCCCAAGAAGCCAGCAATAAAAGCAGACATCAGATGTCCCTCAATTCCAGCCTGCACTCTGGACTTCTCTGAGGACTGCCTCCTCACGCTTCAGTCCCTGGATTAACCCCATAGCCTCCTCTCCCCAGCCCACCAGTCTGTCCACCTGTGCCAGCCTCCCCATCCCTGTCATGCTCTCAGCTGTCCCTTCCCTCACCCATTAGTATCTGTCAGCCCCAGCCCTGCTCCAACCTGGTGCCCTCCCCTCATACCCTCCTAGCTACTACATCACACTGCTCCTCTCCTACCAAGCCCCACCCCACCCCACCCCAATTCCCTCCTGGCTCCGCCACTCCTTCTCTGTCCCTCCATATAGCTCCTTCATTCCTTGGCTGGAGCCTACCTTCATTGGCCAGAAGAGTCCCTCCTTGGCTTCAACTTCACTCTCTTTCCTACCTCTCTGCTTGTCCTCTTCCTGTCCGGGCTTACCCCATTAACATCCCACAGCCAAACTGACGCCTTCAACCTCGGTACTCAGATAACCCCCCATTCCTCAATCTCACTGTACAGCCTCCTCTACTGCAACCAACTCATCCCTCCCACTTTTGCCCTGTACCGGTCATGATCAGCACTTCGGAAGCGAGGCAGGATCTGGCGAAAACTGCTGGTCCGGTCAAGTTTGGGTTGTGACTTCGTGCGTTTGATGGAGCTTTTTAGCCTCCGGCTCAGGAAGCCTTGCTGGGGGGCAGGAAATGGGGATAAGGGTGGGTTGGGGCAGGGTCAGTTCTACCTACTAAGCCCTCAGCTGGTAGAAGCCCTGGCTGGAGGTGGGATGGGGGGAAAAGGGAAGTCTTTAGAGGTAAGGAAAGGCAGGTAAGAACCCTGCTACCAGTTCATCTTCCTTTGCCCCCACAGGTACAAGTGTGCACACATCAGCTTCTGAAGGTGGGAGGGCTGGTCTGAGAAGCAGGGAGGGCAGAGCAAAGGAGGAACCAAAGAGGTGAGGAGTCCGTCTCTCTCTCCCCCGTGCCGCTCCTACCCCTTTCCTCAGAATTCTGGGGCTCCAGCTGGGAATGGAAGGGGGGACCCAGCTGAGCCACATTTAGCAGGCATCTTTACTCACCGAGGGCCGGAAGGGTGCAGCGGGGGCGGCCTCCATGCTGTACTGCTTTCCCCCTGGGACGCTCTTCCTCCTCGAGCGACCCAAGTGGTATTCTGGAGGGAAGGAAAGGGCCAGAGGGAAGTTGGGGAGGGGTTCACTGTCAGTTCAGGTCTCCAGCCCTGGCCCCAGCACACTCACCCACCTCCCTCTGTCCCTCACTCCAGCCTCACCTACCCCCCGGAAAGCAGCAGGAAGAGCAGCGGCGGCTGAGAGGCTGGCGGTGGGAAGAAAGGGGCAAGGAACCCGAGCCAGAGCCCCCAGAGGGGGACGGTGTGGGGGGCCTTAGGCCCATGACTGGGGCTGGCAGTCAGCAGAGGGGCATGGCTAGAGGGTCAGTAAGACCCAAATAATGAAGAACACAGATCCACGGAAGATAGGTCCTCAGTGCCCACCCCCCCCCCAAGAAGAGGCTAGCTGTTGGGGGGGTGTTGGGTTAAGGTCATCGCCCATAAGTAGGCTTTCCTCTTCCCTCAGCTGGGCACATCTTGTACCTGCCCCCTTCCTCCTGGAACCCCTGTCTGTCTGGAGGGCCAGTGCTGCCTCCCATGACCCCCTCCCTGGACTGGAGGGGGAAGTCTTGGAAGAGACAGGTGAGGGAAGAAGCCTGAGGACAGAAAATTAAAGGAAGGGCCAGGTCGTGGGGAGGGGAGATGGGGGCTGGTTCCACTTGCACTGCAGTGGCAGGGACTCAGAAAGGAAGGAGTGAAAAGGAAAAGATTAAGATGCAGGGGAGTGGGGAAAATGGGCAGTGGGGGTTGGGGGACTCCCAAGTGAGGGCTGGGAGAAGAGGAGGAGGGGAGGTGAATGCAGATGAAGCTTAGGACTGCCAAGAGTCTAGAGGGGTGGCAGCTCAAAGGAGAGAAGCAGAGGCTCTGCTGGCAGGGAATTTAGAGGGGCGAGGGGCTAGATGAGAATGGAAGTGAGGGATGCCAAGCTCCGGCTCCTGCTCCAGAATGGCTGCCCAGGCCTGGGCTCCCCCCTCAGTCCCACAGTCACCACTGCAGCCAATGGGGGGGCAGGTGCTGCATCAGGGGCGGGGCTACCATCTCCAGGGCAACAAGAAGCTACAGGCTGGAGGGGGTTGGACCGGAAGGGCTGCCAGTTAACCCTCTAGATTCCAAAGCAAGGGAGGGCCATAGCTACTATTTCTTCATGCCTGCTTCCAGATTTGCAAATTGCCCTAGAATCAGTCCCCAGGTTCCCTTTGCCTCTAAAACCTAAGTGTTAGGAGGTCTGCACACAAAAATGTGGATCCCGTGAAACAGGAGCCCTTGTCAGTCCCTCAGGAATACAAGTAAAGCACAGAAACATGTATTGAGCTGTGGGGGTACATAGATATGGGAACCACTATGCAAAACTAAATAGGGATCTAGGTGCTTAGAAGGTGTACAGACAACTGTGGGCACAGGGGTGCTGCCGATCCACGCATGGCCCGAGTCCCTCGGGCAAGCAGGTAGGCAGCACATTACAGAAATGAACATTTAACCCCGAGACGCACACACGATCATGATACATGCTCAAGCACACCATGCTCTTGGCCACATCAAGGTGTCTCCGAACCCCACAAGCACAAACATCTTTCATTCACATGGAAAGTAAAACTACAGCCACTCTGTCTCAGAACAGCCCCTTCCCCTCCTTGCCCCCTTCCCTGATTTCAAACAGGCATCTGTGATTGCCACCAGGACAAAGAAAAAACAAGGAGTAAATGTGTTCATTATCCTCTGGTTATACACTCCACAACACACATAAAGGCTCAGGATATCTTTGTCCTAGCCTCTGCATTCCTCAGGTATGCTGTCTCACTCTCATTCCAGGGAATCTAGCTCGGCCATTATTTTCAGAAGAAAGATCCGCTAATAAAGGCATAAAGTCTAACTTTAAATGCACTAAAATTTTGCTTTGGAACTAAAGAGTTAAAGGAAAGAAAAGTCACTTGCTAATTGGTTCTTGGAAGTAATATAACCTTCCACATATGACCAGGAACTAAGATGCATGAACTCTCACCTAAGTCACAGGTACACAGAGGCCACATACATATATGCTTACAAAGGCTCACTGCCACAAGAGTCAAAGTAGCAGAAACACACAGGAAAAGGGGGCAGAGAGACAAAAATCCAGTTCATTCTGGTGTCAGTGCTGCATGCAGTGACACGTATAGAAAGCATAGCACACACCCGTGTACATGCACACAGCAAATCCGATTCTCGTACATTGTGATCCTGGGTCTCCATGTCCCATCCCTGGCACGACGTATACAGGCATGCACACACATAACAGCCACCTACACAGACCCGTAACACAGGCATTGTGCAAACACCCACACATGTATACACCCTATATACACACACAATTGCTCTCACACGCACGCACAGCAAGAGCTTGAACTCCTGCCTCTTCAACCTCTTAAATCTTGCCCACCCACAGAATCTCCCCCTGCCTTGCAGTCCCCTAAATACAGAACCTTCTCTTTGGCCTTTCTTCCTTATCACACCCAGCTGGCAGCTTTCATGGGGAGCCAGGAGAGTGAGGTTGGCAGAGAAGGGTAAGAAACAGAGTTGAAAAGAGAGCAGAGAAATAGAGGGCAGAACACTTCACTGGGGACAGGAACCTCTAATGACAGTCCCCACTGTGACATGCCTCACTATGAGCCAACCTGAGTGGCCTCCCCTGATCATACAAGGCCTACATGAACCAATGCCTTCTTCTATCTTCCTACTTCCTTCTCTCAGAGATCACTTTACCAAACGGTCTGACTTCCCACCCACCACCAAGTCTCCCGGGGGCCCCTTCTCCCACTGTCACCACCCAGTTCCCATCCTAAACTCTTTTTAGCCTCTCTGCTCTCTTCCAAATCTGCTCGACTGTCTTCCAGATTTGCAGACTCCAGCTACTCTTTCTCCCTGGCTCTCTTTTCTCCTCTCCAAGCCTCTCACATTCCTCTTCTCCCTCTTTTTCCCCTCTTTTCCTCCCTACCTCACTTTTCCCTTTGGGCTTTTCTGTCCCTACTCCTCCACCAAGTAGGGGCTCACATCTGCCTAGGCCAAAGGTGTTTCATACAGAATAGGATTCCAAGGAACATCCCCACCCCCACTTGCACACCAGACACACCCTGGACACCCATGCTGGGACTGACACACATACCCAGATCAGTGATGGAACACACATGCAAAGACACACACCTGCCACCAGGGACACAGAAAATCCTGCTCATGCAACCACATACATCCCCACACACAGGAGACTGACCAGAGGTGAGCCCCAGCTAAGGACATACATGCTCAGGGTCAAAGTTGACATGTACCAGTATGGTCACCGACTGCCCCACAAGCCAGTGGCCAGTCCAGCAGCTCCCTAGACAGGAAGGGGACAGAGGCAGGATAAGACAGGACAGGTTTGCACCACTTGGCTGGATGCACATGTGTGCAAGAGTAACTGGGCCCCTATGTGCACATGGCACCGACACACACGGGACATGAGTATGGGCACAAACACAAACGTGGGCACAAGCACAAACGTGGACACAGAAGCTGCCGCCTCCACAGAATCGGGACTCCAGGACCATCCCACACCAGCCGCCCACGCGCGCACGAGACCCTAACCCCCCATGGGCCAAGACGGGTCTCCAAACACCCCAACGCCCCCACGGACCTCCACTGCCCCCACTCCAGTTACCATAACTCCCCCCACTCGGAAGATGCAGCGAAAACATGCGGAGGGAGCAGCTGCCACCGCCGCCGCGGCGGCTTCCTCACCTCCTCCCCAATCCCACGCACACGCGCACCTTCACCCCCGCGCACCCCCCACACGCGCTTCCTGTCCGTTCGGCCCCGCCCTTACCTTGCACCGCCTGGGGGGGCGTCCGAGGGGCGTCCCAGGTGGGGGAGGGGCCCCGCCCCTGCGCGGGGGGAGGGGCGGGGTGCAGCAGGAGAGGGGGCGGCGCGGCCCCGTTCCAACCACCCAGCGCGGTGGGGGCAGCGGCGGGTCCCGGGACTGCCGGGACAGCCGCGCGGTGACGGCCGCGGAACGATTCCTTCCGCCGCCGCTACCGCCGCTGCAGCCGTTGCCCGGGCCCCGCCGCCGTTGCTAGGCGACCGATGCTGCCGTGGCCGCCTCTGTCACGAGCCCCGTCGCCCGGAGACAGCGCGAGAGACGCAGGAGGGGGCGAGGGGACCCCCCAAAACCAACCGGGCCTCCCACTATCCCCTCCAAGCAGTACCCCCCCAAGCCAAACTGCGGAGGGAACGAGGGGCGGCGGCTCCACCCAACAGAGGAGGAGCCCTGGATTCCAATGCCCCTCAAAGGTCCGACGACCTCTCCTGGGCTTGAGCCTCCACAGCCCCAGCAGATATCTTCGCAGACCCAGGCCCCTAGGTCCCCAGGTCCCCTGCATATCCTCCAAGCCCTTTGCACTTTCCACATCCTCCTGAAAACCGCAAAGAGCTATCAACTCTTTCACTAAGCCTTCCCCCCAAATATATATACCCCTGGGAGACCTGGGCCTCCAGGTCTCAACCCCTACTGAACCCCAACTCAACAACCTCCACATACCATCTCCAAATCCAAACACACATGGGTGCCTCCCCATGGAGGCTCACACTAGACCCCAGACACTGAGGACTCAGGGGAAAGAGAACGATAGGGAATATGTGAGCAGAGAAACCAACCACTGGACATATGAAAAATATGTCCCATGAGCACGTGATCATTCCGGCCTGGACACACAGGTATTATTCACACGTGCACACAAACCTTTCCCAGACATGGACATGACATACACACAGATGTAACAGACACACACATTATCTATATCCAATCCACCACTACCACCACCACCACCACTTGGCTCTGCCTCAGAGATGTACTACCCCCACACACCCAGGGTCAGAGGTTTCCATGACAATGACACATGTCCCCAGCCATCCACCCACCCAGGGTCTCAGAGCTGGCCCCCAAGGGCACTGAGGCCTGGGCCTATCAGAAGAGGTCTGAAGGGGAGCCAAGGGACAGAGACAGGCCACTGGCTCTGGAGGAAGAGAAACTGAAAGCCCGAATGCCTGAGGGGAGGAGAACTGGTGGAAGAAAGGAGTCACCAGGGGTGGCGGGGTGGGGGGCGAGGGTTGTGGAGAAGATGGAGGCCCTGGATCCTTGGTCCTGGAAGGGGAAGGAATGGTAGGGGGCAGTGAAAAGGGGGTTTCGGGGGCGGGGCTGAGGGTGTCTCTCTGCACCTTGGCTGCAAATCTGTGTTCTCTGCCTTCAGCTCCCCTCACTGTTCCCATGGAAACCTTTTAAGTGAACTTCTCAGGAAGACAAAAATCTTTTTTTAAATGACTAAAGAGGGGGGTGGAAGGGGGCAGAAAGAGGGAGGGAGGCGAAGAGGCAGATGGAGGAAGAAAGAGAGAGAGAGAGAGAGGTGGAGAGACAGACTGAGCAGCTTTACAGACAGAAAGGAGACGACATGGGTGGGGGGTCTGATGGCATCCCACTGGAAGCAGGGCAGAGAGACAGAGGAATCAAGAGGGACAGAGAAAAATAAGAGAAATCTGGAGGAAAGAGAAAAGAGGTAATGGAATTGTAGGAGAAAGAAGCAGGTGATGAGAAGTGGAAAAGGGGGCAAGAAAGGAGAGGCGGCCTAGAGCCCAGGTCCGAAAGAAGAATCAGGAACGCGGGGGTGGGGCAGGGGTGGGGGGAGGGCAGGAACTAGGTTATTCTCTCCAAGATCTCAGACCAAGGGAGGCGTAAGGATGGGAACAGTCTAACAGGAAGCTAAAGATCTAAGTAGACTATTTTTACAAGCACCAGGAGAAGTCAAACTTCGCTGCTGGAGAAGAAAAGGGAACGAAACAGAGCAAGGACTGTCACCCGCAGCCCGGTCCCGCTCCGGATCCCAGGGGAGGGCGCCTTCTCCTCCCAGGCTCCAACTCTTAGGATGTCTCCAGACGTCCAACTCCAGACTGTCTCCACCTCCTCCCAGCCAGAGACTGCTCCTTCAGTTCCCCTACTTTCCCCGCCCCAGCAGCCCCGTCCACCTTCAGCCCTCTCCCTGCGACTGTCCGGCGCACCAGAGCTGCTCGGCCGCCGTACCATGCTCGCCGTGGGGCCGCCCCTCCACCGGCACGGAGACAGTGCGTCTCAGCAGTTTGTTGCGGCTGGACTCGCTCCTCCGGTCCCGGATCAGAAGGGGGTGTATCTAGGGGGATTCGGGGTATGTCAGAACTCACCACCCGGGCCCTCCCACCTCTCCTTCCCCCGCCAAGCAGGCCGAACCTCCCCTTCCACCAGGCCTACTCACCTTCGGCCCCTGCCCCACCACAGTCTAAGTGTCTCTGGGTGAGTCAATTTCTCTTTCCTCCCTCTCTCCGTCACTCCCTCCAGTCCCACTTTCCTCCCTTCTCCCTCCATTTCTTTGGAAACATCTTCCAGGGAATTCTCCCAAACCCTACTCAGTTCTTCCGGGAACCCTCCAGGAGTTTGCTACTCCCCAGTCCACTTTCCTCTTGACCTTCAAGTCCTCCATTCTCCTGCTTTAATCCCAACCTCCAACCTCCACCCCCCACCCCCATCCCCTTCCCTTCTTCCGTGCCTGTCACAGGGGTAGCAGAAGCTGCATTTATAATCAGGATCCACAGCTTGTCTCCCTCCCACGCCGGGCTTGTGGCCAGACCGGGACCCAACCTCCCCACACCCCAGAAGGCCTGGTCACCCCTTCCCACCTTTCGTCTCCCTCGCCCCTTAACTCAACCTCTCCCACTTCCCTTCTTCCCTTAAGCCATTACTTCTCCCTGAGCCTCATCTCCATCACCCCTTTGCCACCTCCTTCCCGACTGCCCCCTCTCCTGAGCCCTCAATCTCCTCCACCCCACTAGTCCCCAGCCACAGTTTCACAACCCATGTAGTTCTTGCCTCTGGTGGCCCTACACATTATTCATTTTCCCAATTCTACCCCGCACTTCCTTTCTATTGAACTCTGACCACTCCTGTTGCCCCTCAGCTTGCTGGCCACTGGTCACTTCAGTCCCCTCAACTTGTCCCCATCTCTCTCATGCCTTTATTACCCCATCCATTGTCCTCCCTCTTCATCCTCACATCTCACAACAGTCCCCACACTTATTGGTTCTGGTTTTCCCAATTCATCCTACAGACCCCAAACCCTTGGTCAAGACTGGTGACCACTAGTTGAGTCACTCACATGTCCCCCAAAGCCTAAACTTTGACTACCCAAACCACCTCCCCCTTTAAGTCACCATCCTTTCCTAGGTGCCTTGACTTTACTCCAAGGTTTGAAACCTCTCTACCTAGCGATCTCTCCACACTCTCACTTGCCCCCTTCAGTTCTCTCAAAACCCTGGTTAACCCCAACTCCAAATCTAACCACAATCTCCCCAATAGCTTTTTTTAAAAAAAGTTATTTATTAATTTTAGAGAAAGGAAGGTGAGGAGAGAGATAAACACCCATTAATGCACTCATTGCTTGTATGTGTCCTGACCAGACATCAAACCTACAACCCTGGCATATAGCTCCAGCCAACTGAGCTATCCAGCCAGGGCCCCAACAGCTTTTGGGGCTCATCTCACTATCTCTCTGGTCTCATAGGCTACCCTGTCACTCCCCCAAGCCTTGACCAATGTGGCTTGGTTGGGCATTGTCCTGTAAAACAAAATGACACTGGTTTGATTCCTGGTCAGGGCACATGCCTGGGCTGTCTATTCAGTCCCCAGTTGGGCATGTACGAGAGGCAACCGATCAGTGTTGCTCTCCCTCTTTCTTTCTTTCCCTCTCTCTAAAAATTAAAATAGTAATAAAGGTGGCCCCCCAAATCACCCTACTCCCTGAATCATACCCCTGGGCATCAACCCTTCATATTGGCATCTCCTTTTTCTTCTCACGGACCCTCCACTGCTGACCCAGCTCCCAAATCTGAACTATACTCCTCTGGCTCTCTAATCATGCTGCATGACTACCATGTCCCACAGAACCCTCTGTTCATTTCATGTATTTCGTGCTCTGGCTAGTCCCTACCCCTAACTCAATATTCTTACTCTTTTAGACAACTTCCCATACTTCCAGTTCCCCTCATTTCCAGGCCTCTCCTCCCTTATATTCCTTCCTGATGTCCCTGGTAAAAGCCCTCTCGATGTCTCCCTAAACCCTGATCTCAGGTACCTTCCCAGTCTTCCACTCTCTCTGCCAAGATCCACTGACCTCCGTCATCTTTCCTAGGACCCCCAGCCCCTTCCCAGTTTCCCAAAGACCCCACTGTCCCCTGCCTTTTCTCTGAGTCCCTCAGCCCCCCCCTCCCTGCACTCCACCCCGTGATGGAGAAAGGACTGGGAGTGGCGAGTGATGGGTCTTGCTCAGTGGGGAAAGAGGAGGGGCCCCCAAGGCTCACCTTAAAGGCGATTCCCTCCAAAGCAATCCCCATTTCTTCACCCTTCAGTTTATTGTTCCCATCCTAACCTATCCCATGCAGGCAGGTGAAAACAGGAAGCATCCCCAAATCTTCAGAACCACATCGCCTCCCCAATACTGCACGTGGCCCTCAAACACCCCCTAACAAAGGTGAGAGAATGCTTGCCCCTTTCCACATCCCAACCCAAATCTCAATGTCCACCCTCCTCTCACCACTTGAAAATGTCACTTTGTCTGCCTTCTCTGTCTCTTGCCCTTTTACTACTGTGAATTTTCCTTCTTTTTCTCTACATTCTCCCATGCTACCCAATGGTCATTTTTCAGCCTTCCCACCCTGCTCACCTCGTCCTCATCCAGCATGAGAAGCTGGTTCCCCGAGATGATGCAGAACCGAGGGTTCCAACCAGGACGATCATATGGGGAATGGACGTATTGGGTTCGGTGCATAGGGGGTCCCCGTACATCTGGGGAATAGAGACACACAGAAACAGTAAGGGGAGATTCTATGCATTTGGAAGACAGAGGCCTAAAATTGTGAGGGCCCACAAAGTGGGAGAAGGAGATCCCTCCTGCCTTGAGATAACAGATGGGGTTGAGGCACCTGGGAACTTTAAAAGAACAGAAGATAAGCCTCTATATCTGGGGAAAAAGAGGGACAGGAATCACACCACAGAGCCCTATTGACCTGAGGGAATAAACAGGAAGGGTGGCTCAGGAAAAGGAATTATATCATGACAGAGAAGGTGCAACTTTGGAGGCAGAAAAAGGTGAAGCTCTCCATCCACTTCAATAAAAATAAAAAGGTAGAGGGCAGCAAAACTGGCAGAAGGAAAACACAGACAGGTTGATGGCAGGTATCTGGGAAGAGGGAGGGCATCCAAATAACTGAAGAAGATGAACTTGGAAGGGGTATGACCCACCTGCAAGAGTAAGAGGAAAGCTACACAGCTGTGGGGAAGAAGGATGGGAGTGTAGGAACAAGTGGGTCCTAAGATTCTGAGAGCTAAACATCTGGAAAAGAGAGTGAGGGAGCTTACTTCTTCAGAGTCAGGGATATGAGTGGGCCTCCCCTCCTGCCCCTCCTCTATCCTTGCTCCCTCCTCTCCTAGTCCAACCCTGCTCATCCTTTGGGTTCTTCAGATGGTAGAGGGTGGATGAGTCTTGTGAAGGGGCTGCGAGTGAGGAGGTAGGAAATATGTCCTTGTTTAAGTGGAGACTGAATTGATCTCTTCTCCCACTTCATGCTCAGAGATCAAAGATTCAATAACCCCCCTCTCCACCTAGTCTCCATCGACAGTGTGGAAGCCAAGTCCAAGGACATAGGAACCTTCCCAAGGTCCAGTGAGGAGCTTGAGAAAGAAAGGGGAGGAAAGAATGGAAGATCCAGGCCTGTGAAATAAAGGGGGCCTTCAAAGACTGGAGCTTGGGATGGAGACCAAACTAGAACAGTAGACTACGGATTGCCCATGCTCAGAGGTGCCCCCAGGGTCACCCCTCCCCAGCTCTACTGTTCTTCCCATGCCACCATCTGTGCGTATGGCCTCTTCTTTAAACCCCAATGCTACACAGGGGACAGGCTCTATGGACGGGAGAAATCAAACTGGTGACATCAAAGTGATAGAAAAGAGGCTTAAGGCATCAAAGTGTGAAAGAGTTTAGAGGAAGAAACAGCAAATTCTGTTACCTTTACAGGATAATTAATCACGGGTATATTGTAGGGGGGAACAACTATCTTTGAGCTTCATTCCAACTGAATGCCCTAAGTAAAAGAGTTTTGAAAAATCTAGCCCCTTTCTGTCCACAAACATGTCCTGCAGATTTATCCAACCTGCAGGTCAGTCAGAGACGAGTCCCCAGAATATAGATATCTAGAAAACACCAACACTGCAAAACTCTTTACTATCAGCAATATCCTCTATATACAGAGATGACCAAGGCTCCGAGGCTGCAGACACTGCAGGCAACATGCTCATCGCACTCAGACTCTGAGGACCCCCAGAGGATAAATTAGTTGGATACACATAACCATTATGGGAGGGACTGGTTCAGGCTACAGCCACAGGGAGGCAGATTAGACTTCAGGGGCACCTTCTTCCCAGGAGCAGGGAAGGACACAGGGAACTTGGCTTAGGAGCAACTCTGGAAACACATATTGTCTGCACTTAAGTAAGGATGATTCTGGGAGGCAGATACAAGAGACAGGGGAACACAGCTGGAAAAGGGGAAAGGATGAGAAATCACACAGGGCTCAGATGGAGGTCTCTTGTGGTCCCTGTTCCAACCATCAAAACCTATGCCTTTTCACCCCAAATCTCCAACAAGTCAAAAAGTAGAGGAGACAAAAGAGGAATGGGTGATGAGCTGGAGTATTAGGGGAAATTGTGTAGACACAAACTTGTGGTGACAAGATGGGGAATGGGGTAGGGAATAGAGGATGGGCTGGGGGACAGATGACAGGGATGGATCTAGGAGAAAGGGTAGAAATGATGGCAAATTGCTAGTGACAAGGAAATATAGCAGAAGGGCCCAACTGGACACGGGGCAGAGGAAATCAGGTAGCCCTAATAGGAATATTAAGACAAGGGAGTCAAGAAGGATGGGGTGAAGAGGTGGTAGAGATATAAGGGAGCTACTAGAAGGGAGAGGGGGAGAGAATGGACAGCAAAGAAGGGACTGATATAGGGAAAGGACAGAAGGGGGACGCTCATAAGGAACGGACACCATATAGGGGGAAAGATATAGGTGATGGACACCAGAGGAGGGAAGAGGAATGGAAATAAGAATTGGAGGTGGGGGAGGAGGTAAAAGTGGTTACGTGAATGGAACGGATGAGACCCCAGGGATTGTTACACTGGTCAAAGCCGTAATGAGGGTCCATGTCTGGGCGGTCTAACCTCCTGCCCTACTCCTAATACTCAATCTTACTTGCATTGCGCCCCCCCCCCAAACAAACACATGTTTGTCCCTCCCCCTCCCCTGGTCTCTCCTCCCCCAACCCATTCCCTCTCTTCTCTTCCCTCCATCTGGACCCTCCATCCCTTCCCCCCTCACACACAGCCTCCCTCTCCATCTGGCCCCTTATTCTCTCCCTCCATCCTCCTCTCTTTTTCTACCCCATTCCATTCTTTGAGCCCAGCCACCATATTCTGACCCCCATCTTCTTGGCTTCTCTTTGCACCCCTGTGTTTTCATTTCCCCCTCAAAGCCCCTCTCCTGACTCTGCCCTTCTATTTCCTTGATATTTTCCACATCTTTCAGGTCCCACCTCTAAATTGCTTCTGCCGCTTTCCCCCCAACCCTATCTTCCCACCCTTTCTGGTGCTCTCTTTCCCCTTCACCATTTTCACCTCAGCCCCCTTTAAGGCCTGTTTCCTGGCCCTTCAGGATCCTATCTACCCCTGTGCTGTGGCCTCCAATCCCTTCTCCCTCATTGCTTCTGTCCTGTCTTCCCAGTCCTCCTGTCTCCCTCCATTTCAGCTGTTCTCTTCCCTGGCCTCGGCTCTGCCCCCTCCTCAGCCCTGCCCCTCCCCCCTTTACCCCCTCCAACTGGCCCTCCCCCTCCCCTCACCAACGTACCTCTGAAGGGGGCATAGGACATCGCGGGGATGCTCCCCCGGTGGATGGAGGCGCGAGACCTGCTCATCAGGCCTGGGGCGGGGGGAGGGGGGGCGGGGAGGGGGCGGGGGACGGGGGAGAAAGAGAAGAGAGAAAGAGGGGGAGAGAGAGGGGGAGAAGGAGGAGGAGGTGGAGGAGGAGAGAGGAGGAGAGAGGAGCGGAGTGGAGCAGAGAGGAGGAGAGAGGAGGAGAGAGGAGGAGGAGAATAGGAGCCAACGGCAGCAGCGGCAGCCGAGAGAGAGAGATAGAGAGAGGGGGGCGGGGGAGTGAGCGAGAGAGGAGAGAGCAGGAGGAGGAGGAGGAGAAAGAGCCTGCAGCCCCCACCCCTACCCAGTAAGAACCAGAGAGACAGAGACCCCTGACTCGAAAACACCAGAGACATAAAGGACAGTTCTAAACCTGCAGACCCAGAGAAAGATACCTTGACGCCCCGGGGGCGGTGGGATGGGGTGGGGGATGGGGGGGGTTAATCTGAGGCACAAATCCAAAATCTAGACGAAAACAGACCTCAAACTCAGTAAAAAACAAAAAACGCCACCCCAATCTAGCTCTCCTTGAGAAAGGGGTCAAAATCTGAGCAACCAGTCTCAAATGGTAATTTCTGGGACCAAGACCCGAGGCCTGGACTCAGAGAAAAAGACCCATATTCAGAAAGAACCCAGACCTAGAATTAGAGAATTCAAGACTCATATCAGAGACCCCCGATTTCGATCTCAGAAAGGAAACTGCAGACTCAGAGACTGGTAACCGAGAAAACTCCAGACCTTGGGGTTGGGGGTCAGGGAAGAAGAAGAGGGAGAGAGAGAGAGAGAAAGAAAGAAGGAAAGACAGCTAATTCAGAGATGGAGAACCCAGTGACCTCAAATTCATAAAGACTTTGAGAGACCTTGGAGAGTGATCACAGACCCTGAAAAACAAATACCCAAAACAAACAAAAAAAAGGAAACCCGGTCCTGAGAAAGAAACCAATGCAACACTGAAAGACCACACAGAAATGTATCTCAGAGACAAACTCCAAACCAGAGAGAGAGATCTCAGGGAGACCCTAACCCCAGAGAGGCAGGTAAAAGAGAAGTCTGATATCAGCCTGGGAAATGCCCAATCACCCCCACCCAGCTGACCAGAGACCCCAGACCTTTGAGGGAGGAGGAGGAGAAATACTGGGTAAACGGAGTGGCAAGAGCCTTTTTCTCTACTTGGTCCTTTCACCGCTCTCTCCTCTTACTGGCCCTCTCCAATTTTTGGTGACAGGATGTGTAAGGCAGGTCCTGACTTCTAGGGGAATGAGTTAAGGGAGGGAGACCCAAGGCTGACAGGTAGACCAGTCCTGAAGAGTGAAAAGGAAGGTGATACGGGACAAAAGGTCCATCACTACTTCCTGGTGGCCTCTCCCTAATCCCCAGCCTGCAGCCCTCCTCACTACTTTTTCTGGATTCACCAATCTGCCTCCAGTTTTGGGATTTCAAATTAGGAAGGCCAAGGCGCCGGTAGCCCCATTTTTATCCCATTTACGGGATCTTACGGTGTCCTTTTAGAATGAGTCTTTTCTCACCCAGCCATGGTCTAGCCACGACAGTGCCTGCCTAATCACTACTCCCAGGAATAGTTGGCTTCTGAGATTATCATTGTTCGTTCCCAAACTCAGGCAGGTGTCGGTCCTAGCCAAAAGGGCAGGGGGCGCTCTCTTCACCTCCGGAGGTTCAGCTTTCTGAGACCCTCCCACTCCTTCAGGTCTCGGGAACGGAGTAGGGGTTGTTACGTGGCACACTCTCGGGATTAAGAATGAACCCCCCACTCCACAACCTGACGCATCGAGTGTGGGGGACCTACAGCCCCGCTTATCACAATTCTTTCATCACACTGCCTGCAGGGCTGGCCTGCGATTGGCTTCTGCGCGTCGCTCACGGTGACGCCACCAACTAAGGACCGACCTCCTCACGTGACACAAGAACGCAGCAGCAACAGCAGCAGCAGCAGCAGCAGCAAGAGCGACCGACCGGAGCACGCAATTGGCCCTTTCCGCCTCACACGGAAACCGGCGAGCCATTTCCGTACAAGCTTGCAGATTCACTTGTCGATTGGTCAACTCCCTCTTTGCTCCTCCTCCACAAGGCGGGGCAAGCTGGGCCACATTGGAACCGAGATTGGCTGGCTCCAGAGGCCTGCGATGCCTGTCCTGCTGTCACGTGGTGTGCGTTGTTTTATCACGTGGCTGCCGCCCAGGTAAGAAGAGGCCGCTCTTCCTGTGTTTGGGCTCTTTTCTCGGCGTTACTTGCGGCCTTTGGTATTCAGCCCCCCGTAGCAGCGTAGGCTGTATGAGGTGGGTGAGGGCTCCGGCAGTCCTGCTCGGCGGAGGGGTGAGTGACCAGCGCCCCCCCCCCCGGACCTCGAGGCCTCGCCCACCACCACCCGTACCCCAAACGCCAGAGGTTGGCCCGAGGAGGGAAAACCGAGCCTTTCCCTTCATTTTTTGAGGTCTCTTACTCTCGGCTTCAGAGACCTTTTCCTTTAGGTGCATTAGAGGGAAGGTAAAAGCTGAGTGTCTCTCCAAGTGAAGGATTTCTGGGGAGCACTTGCCTGGGGTATTTGTGGGGAGACACCAAATTCACCGCCTGCCCCCAGGCTGCTCTCCTGTCGCTTCTTTGGATGCCAGCGCTGCTCTCTGTGGCTTCCCGCCTTTTGTTGCTACCCCGAGCCCTGCTGTCAATGGCTTCAGGAAGTCCCCCTCCCCAGCCCTCGATGGCCTCTGACTCTGGCTACGTTCCTGGTTCCGTCTCTGCAGCCTTTGTCACCTGCCCCAATGAGAAGGTCGCCAAGGAGATCGCCAGGTGGGAACTGCAGCGGGGAAAGAGGATGATCTTGAGAGTTGGGGGTGTTAGAGAAGAGTGACCTCCCGCTGCTTTCTGCCTGCTCCAGCTTTGAAAACCTGTCTCTGGGCTGGCAGTGCAAAAATCCGGGTCACAGGGTGCTCTAAATGGGGCTCTCTTCACCTTCAGGGCAGTGGTGGAGAAGCGCCTGGCAGCCTGCGTCAATCTCATCCCTCAGATTACATCCATGTGAGTCCCAGGAGTTCATGGTTAACCTAACTCTAGGGGCTGACTGGCACTTTTTCCTTGGGTAAAAAAAAAATCTTTGCTCCCATAATACTTTCCGTGACCTTTACAGCTATGAGTGGAAAGGAAAGATTGAAGAAGACAGTGAGGTGCTGATGGTGAGAACCATTTCCCCACCCTACAAAATCAATTTTCCCTTTGACCCCTTGCCCTCAAGAGATCACAAAATCAACCCCACCCTGGATTCAACCTTGTTTGTCTCCCCCACCCCTTAGATGATTAAAACCCGAAGTTCCCTGGTTCCAGCTTTGACAGATTTTGTTCGGTGAGACCTTTGAGATGGCTGTAGGACGGGACTTGCAGGGCAGTCTGAGAGGGTGGGGTCCTTTGAGTACATCTTTGAGTGACACCCTTCCCCCATCTTTTTTTTTGCAGCTCTGTGCATCCTTATGAAGTAGCTGAGGTGATTGCATTGCCTGTGGAGCAGGGAAACTCCCCATACCTGCGTTGGGTGCACCAAGTTACAGAGTCAGTTTTTAACTCCAGCTCACTTCTACCTTGATGAGCCCTGCTCCTGCCATGTTCCCCTTACATACTTCATGGGGATGACTGGGTTCCTAATAAATCCTGTCTTTGATTCTTTTTGCCTTTTCCTTTTCTTGTCAATATATGTGAATTTGGGAAGACTAGAAGTGCTTCTAGAACCTGTGCTAGTATCTTTCAGAACGACTCAACTGCTAGATTTGTTTACCTTTATTTCAATCATACAGAACCCGGGATCCTTTATCACCCCTCCCCGCCTCAGTCTCCGGCCCCAGGGATTAAATAATTTTTAAAAATATTTTAAAAGCTGTAACAAAATAACATCAAAGGAAATGGGAAAGGGGGGTGGGGGGAAGCTCAGGAATCATGAAGGGACTAGAGAAGAGAGAACCTCTTCTCCATTCCCCAACCTGGATTCCGCCTGGGCGGTAGGGAGAACTGCCCCCTACCTCCCCAGGTACATCCCAGCTGCAGGTGAGGTCAGAGATCAGGGTACAAAAGTGCCGGTGTGTGTGAATGGGGAGGTGGGCAGAGGCAGGCTGTTCAGAAGATGCCCCCACCTCCCCACTCAACCAGGTACTGCACAGAACCATCAGGCCGTACCCTCCGAGCAAGGACCCTGACTGGATCCCCTCGGGACAGATAGCCAACCCCACCTCTGGCTCCTCCCCCAGTACCTGGAGACAAACTACGGCACAGAGGAGAAGAGGTTGCTAACAGAGGAGAAGAGGTTGCTAAGCGTCTAGGAAGACCTGGGGAGGGGGCTGGGACTGAGGAAGATGAGGCAGTCATCAAGCGAGGGGCACTTTTAGGAATGTCTGTGGGGAAACCAATGTGAAGTTCCAGGGGTGACCTAAGGAGAGAAGGCAATTGTGAGTCCAACCACACAGGTAATTACTGACCAGAAACAGACGATATATGGATCAGAAAAATAAATATTTGGAGACTGAGGACCTTAAGAACACAGAAGCTGAGGGGTGTCAAAGGTCAAGGGGCAAAACCTCACCTGTCTGGGGGTTCACCATCCCCAGAGGTCCCTGCAGTGTTGGCAGAGGGGTGGAAGGAAGCGAACATCCTGATGGGACTGCTGGGGTTGGGGAGGAAGAGAAGTCAGGACCTGAAGCAGGGGAACAGGACATTCTATCCAAGCACAGCTCTAACACTGCCCCTGAGGAATCCCCACCCCCAAGACACTGGGGTTCAGACATTGGTTCTAGAAGTCTCTCTAGGACAAGAAGTGGGTAGCCAAGGGGTAGAGGGAAAAGAATTATAGGAGAAAAAGTCCAGAGGCTATATATAACTGGAGAAGAGACTGGCAAGGAACAGATCTAGTTGGAGTGGGTAGGAGCACTGACCTGGGCAGGCAGCGGGCGTCTGTGGGCCGGAAGTTGTAGCCGCTGCTGCCCTGGTAACTCTGGTTAGGGCTGGGGGGTGGTGGAGACACTGAGGCCTAGAGGTAGGAGCAAAGGACTGAGAGATAATCCTTGATTCCTTCCCATATCAGCATTTTCCCCAAGGGATTCCCCAGGTCTCTGTACCTGCAGTGCTTTCTGCAGAGAGGCCCGCTCCCTCTGCTCCTGGGGCTCTGACTGACTGTGCACTGCTGAAGGTGGCCCCAGCTCCTCCATCTTCTCCTTCTGCCTCTTCAGGGGCTCTGGCTCCAGCCTCCGGCGCTTCCCCAGGGGACGTGGAACCCCTCCCCCTGGGCCCTGCCCTGAAGGGAAGCTGTAAGAGGCCTCCTTATCCCCCCAGCCCCCTCCCGGACCACCCCAAAGACTTCCCCATCTTCATATATATTTACCCCCAGATTAATACCCTGAGAATTTTCCCACGCCCCTTGGACCAGTGACCTGGTAGGGGCTCCATCTCCAGTAGGGGGCTCCACAGGAGGAGGGATACGAACATGGAGACCAAATAAACACTTCCTCTTCTTAATCTCCCTCCCTGAAATGAAACTGGGATGAGGAGAGAAATGATACAGGTCAGTACCGGAGAAAATGGCCTCTCTCTTGCCATTACTCAATCTTTTCCAGAGATGATCTTCCAGGTGGATTTCAGCACCACCCCTCCCAGGCTTCCATATCCACATCTCTGTACCTTTCTAAGCCTCTCTTCAACTTACCGGTCCTTGTGGCTATTGAGTGCAGAGAGGAGCTTGGAAGAACGTTCTCCCTTCGGGGTGTCTGAGAGCTGGGGAAGGGGAGGGAAAGTAGGGTCAAGGAAGCAGTGACCCTTCCCCAGTTTTCTTCACATTTCCTTATTCCACCATAACCCCCAAAGTTTCACTACCCCTTACCTCCCCGAGGAGCAAACTGTCCCAGTTCTCAGAGGTGAAGGGGAGGATCTCACGATCAAAATCAAAGTATTTTTTCTTACAGCAAACGCTGAGGTGATACAGGACAAGATGGGCCACATCCACCCTGGAGAAGCATTGCGTTGTCAAGGTTGTGGAAGCATCACAAAAGCCAAAGGAGTCCAGAGTGGGAGGTTGGGCAGGTACAGTAAAAAATGGGGTGTTGAGAGAAGGGTTACACTGAGGTCATGCTCACCAGCGAAGCTGTAGTCTCCTGACCTTCTCAGGCCCCCCCCGACACACACAGCATTCAAACTCATAGAACCTGAGTGTGAACAAGAGGGAGAGAACACACATCAAACAGGAAAACGGTGTCATGCTATGGAGGACTCACGAAGCAAGGGTAGGATGAACTAATGAACACTTCAGGGGCTGGGAACAAAACAGATGAGACAGGCAGAGGTGGGGAAACAGAGGGTGGGGCATATCAAGAGGGCTCCCTGGGCTCCTGGAGAGTCTGCCCTAGTCTCACCTGTCCCCATAGAGGAGGGGCTTGCTCAGACATTGGGTGCAGGCCTCATGGAACCACTGCAAGCAGCTCCTGCACTGCAGCATTTTCAGGTTCCACCTGATGGGGCACACAGGACTAGTAACCTCCAGATACTTGCCCCCTTAACAGCCCCAAACCCCGATCATTGCATTCCCTGGGATTTCCCACATCACCACACCACATCACTTGTTCCTTAACCCCCGCCCCTCATTACTCACTCCCCAGGACCCCCACAGTAACAGTAGCTCTGCTGCCGGTTGCTCAGATGTCCAGCGTCCCAGTCCAGCCCCTTCAGTCCATATGGCAGAGACAGCTTCATACCCAGCATGGCCCGGGCATAGGGGCCCTTCTTCAGGGCACCACCCCTCTGCAGAAATAGAACAGGCAGGCCACCTCAGAGGGTAGGTAGAGGAAAGGCTTGGGGAGAGGTTGTGGGTGGGAGACTCTCATAGGAAGGTGCCTTTACCTTGGTGGCGATGGCAAAGACGCACTGGCGGCAGACCCAAGATGTGCCCTCTCCCTCTCCAGGGGCTGGGGCCCTTGGAACATGGCAGTCCTGGTGATAAGCTGAATAATGATATTGATGGTAGAGCACTTACTGAATTGTAAACCTGTGTACTAGGTATTGGGAGAAGAAGAGTCTATCTCACTTAATCCTTGACCATGGTACAGTTTGGGGATGAGGTTATTAGCCTTATTTTGTAAGTGAGAGAACTGAGGTTCCTAGTACTTTAGAGACTTGCCCAAAGTCATATGCTTAAAAAAGAGTATTTGAACCATCCTCTGCCTCTCCCTGAAGTTTACACATCCCCATTCCATGGCTGCCTCTCCCTGTGTTGAAGAGGAAGTAAGGCTACAGGGTTGAGGAGACTGGTCAGAGCAGTGGCTTGGGGACTCGGGCCAGGTGGCATAAGGACCAGTACCAATGGGAAGGGTCAGAGGCAGCCTGTAATGTCTAGAACAAGCTGGACCATTCAGGTATCCTGCCCTCTCACCGTGGCGACACTTCTCACAGCTGACCAGCCGGTTCCCAGGGACCACAGTCTCAGAGCGACAGACACAGCAGAGGAGTTCCTCCCCAGGGAGGGCAGCTGTGAGGGAACACAGTGTTAGGGTGGGGGGTAGGGGGATGGAGTCTGTTCTTAAGCCCCTTGGGGGTAAAACCCCCAAGTCAGGTTTCTGTCTTCCATGGGATGTATGCTCTCAGGCCTCTGGGGTCTCACCAGGGCTAATGTCTTTCCATAGAACCAGAAACTGGGAGTCATCCTCAAACTGGACCAGACACACCTCCCGAGCACTGTCCACCTGGAATGGGTGAGGGCAGAGGGTAAAAATGGGAATCAGGACTAGATAAGGGAAATGGGGGAAGGCAACAGGTCAGAGATCAAAGGTCTTACCTTCTTGATGGTCCCCAAGTATAACAGCCCATCTGTCCATCTGGCCAGCACATCTTGACCCTCCCAAAGTCGAGGCTTGGGGCCAGAGGTGGGAGCAGGGGAAGCTGGATCCCAAAGTGGGGGGGCACCAGAGCGGCTCAGCCGGGGGGGCTGTGCCATTGCATCCTGGGGGGGGCCTAGCCAGGAGTGGAATGCGAGTTATGGAAGCTGAAAAACACTCCTTATTTTCTTTGCCTATTTTTCTGTCAAGGACTCAAGCAGCTGTGGCCCCAGTCTCCAAATCCCTGAGACACCTGGATAGGAAACCACTCAACACCCATCCTGAGCTTCCTGACTCCATCTCTTCCAATTATGGTGACTGGGGCTCCTCTCCTTAACAACCACCCTCCTCCTCTAGCTTCCCAGCTTTCAGAACTCCCCTGGGTATTATATCCTGGCCTTGAGATTTTAACAGAAACGATGGTTGCAGAAGCAAAGGTTACTACTCAGTTTCTACTGTCACCTTCTCCTGCTGTTTAAAGGTGTGCATCACGGGGTGCTCTGCTACGCAGAGATGTATTTTGGGAGCTTTTCTGGAGATGTTTTCCAGAGTAGAAACAGCTACCTCCCCGGGCCCGCGTGTCTCATTCAGAACAATCATCCGGGTGCCAGGTTATGTCAGGTCACCCTCAAATTCGGGGCTCCCTGCCCTCAGGTTAGATAACTTCCCTGAGAGCCTCGGGAGGGGGGCGTGTCCCAGTCGCGGTCTCTACTACCCATGACCGAGAGTCCAATACGGGACTTGAATCGGCCCAGCCCGACCCGACGCCAGGGCGGGGAGGCTCTCCGCCCGCGCTCTGCGCGCTGACCCCAGGCTCCCAGCCGCACCGCCCCCCCCCGCCCCCACAAGGAGCACCTCCTGCTGCTTCCTTACCAGTGACAGCTGGGGCCGCCGGGAGCCGGGCAGAGGCAGACTTGGGACACCGAGGCAAAACCCCAGCGCAGGAGAGGACGTCTGAGCGTCAGGGGCGTGCAGGCAGAAGCCAGGGGGTCCCCAGGCCCAGCCCCTTCGTCCCGACGGCTCTGGGGCGTATGACGCAGCAGCCAAAGCAGCGGCAGCGGCAGGAGGAGGAGGCGGCCGGGGGAAGGAGGGGAGAAGAGGGGAGGGACAAACCGGCTCAGGGGGAGGGTGGTGGGAGGGGAGGACTAGGGAGGAGGAGCCGGAGGGGGGTTGGGGGCGGCGCGGGCACCACCTCACCCCACTTCCCTCACCTCCTACAGGCCAGGAGGGTGCCGGGCCAGCGGTAGTCTGGCTGCGGTTGGGCGGGCAGACAGTCGGACCCGGCTGGAAAGGGAATCCCTGAAGCCCCTTCCTCCTAAGGGAGACCTGCCCTGGCGGCAGGAGGGAATTCACCCCTCCCAGCAGCCGGTTTCCGGACTGGTTCCCGCCCCATTCCTTAACTGTGCCCCCAACCTCCATGGTCACTCCTAAGTCCCACCCCACCCTGCCAAACCCCCCTGCCACCCCAGTCCATGACCCCACCCTCCATTCACAATTCCCTTTGCCCCTGCCACGCCCTCCTCTCCCGCCTTTGCCCCTGCCCCACCCTCCTGGTGGCAAGTCAGCCCTGTGCTTCTGCGCACGCGTGACCCCTCCCGCGCACGGAACCTAGGAAGACCGAGCCCCTCCTTCCTGGGGAGTGGCCTTTGTCGGTTGGTGGGAGGGGCTCGGCAGGCGTGATTCCGGCCCTGCGCTTGCAGGGCAGGGGCGCAGACCCGCAGCGAAGCCGTGACGCCGCCGAAAACCAGCCAATGGACAGCGGGCCGGGCCAGCCCAGGCCGTTCGAATGGGAAGGCAGGGAAAGGGCGGGAGGAAAAAGCCGTCAGTTAATGGGAGGGTGAGTCCCATCCTTTGGTTCTGGTTTCTGCCTTTCCTGGGTTAGGATAGCCTGCGGCAAGCGGGAGAGCTAAGGGTCACACCTCCTACAAGTGGACGACAGGGGTATGGGAGCTGAAGGGCACCCAGACTACAGAGGATGGCTCGTCAGGAGAAAAGAGGCTGTAACTCTGCAAAACACGCAAATGCTGGGTAGAGTGACAGTTCCCATCTTCACAGATATGAAAAATATCTCCTTTCTTGGGCAACTGCTAACAAAATCTTTATTGAGAGAAAAAAACCACTTTTATTTGCTAGGCCCACGTAACACAGTGTACCCTCCATCCCCCCAAAAGTATCCCTTAGCCCCACCATTATCACTCCCAGAGAATCTGGATCGGTCTTCATTTCCTGTTGGCCTGGGCAGTACCAATAACACATTGGTTCACCTGTGGGCAGGGGGTACAGACAAGATAAAAACGTTTTCAGAGTAACCAAGAGGCTCAGTTTCCGAAGATCACCTCCAAGCCCCCAATACTAGGGCTGTACTCAGAGAATACTGAAATAAGGGCTCTAAAGACAGGTTCACGCTGGTCTCAGTTATAGTTAGTTCTCCCATGCTCACTAGACACACTAGGTCTACACGAGGTGAAAAGGCCTAAGTAGGGATGAAGACCAGCACAGAAGCAGAGACAGAAGAAACTTTCACTTCTAGCAATATCATGGACTAGAAACCTCAAAGCCCTCCCACCACTAATGTTTAATCAACTAATGGCACAATAACAATACTCATTTAGGAACCAAGACTCCTTGGAAAATCAATGACTCCTAGCCTTGGACAGAAAATGTACAAGATAAACCTGGAATACAGAATACTGGAGACCAAAAGGACACAAAAGCTAAGATGAAGCACTCCACTGGATAAAGATAAAGCAATTTAAGCATCAGAATGACAACTGCAAAGGACACATATCAAATATATAATAACCATGAGTAAAATGATAACATCTAATGGAAACTCACTGGTCACCTTTGGAAGTTGCCAGGGTATCAATTTATAATACTGAAAATTGATCAAGAATTCAGCACTTATCCTGCCTTTCCCATGTGGACTGAATTTCAGAGTAACCAAATAGATGGAAAGGGAAAGTTTTATTTATAAAACTTGGACTAATAAATGTAGAACATAGAAAATCAGAAAAATCAGCATTTTAACACTCCCTAATGAAATAACAGACCTGGGTTGAATCACTGCTTGATAAAATCACTAGGTGAAAAAGTTGATAGGTAGTTTTTTTAATAGATCAGGCTGACAACACCCAAATCCAATAATTAATATTTGTATCATTAAACATGAAAAACTAGATATTAGTTGCCTCCTGATATGATGCAACAGAAAAGTGACTACCCTGTGTAAGTTTTCTTGCCAAGAAATTTAAACCTGATTCAAATCTAATCAACATACAAGTCAACAAAAATTATGAAGAGGGAGCAAAATCCAGAATATGATTATTCTATAGGACAAATGATCCTATTTCTTTAACAAATAAAGGCCAAAGGGGGTGGGGTTATTATGGATTAAGAGATTTAAGAGATAATGTCAACTAAATAATATGGGTGGCCTTTGCTTTGATACTGATCAGAACAAGCCTAATGTATAAAAGACATTTCTGAGACAATCAGGTGAAATGTAATATAAACTGGATATTAAAGAATTCATGTTGTTTGATGTTAATAAAACTTTAATTGAATTGCCAGATAGCAGGGGAAATCCTGATCAAAACAGAACACCAGGTAAGGTGCTAAGGTGGTTGACGACTTCCACAACAAAGGTTCAAGCCTCAATGTAGCAGAAGGGCACACCTGATCAGAGACCCTGAATAAAGCCAGCACCCATCATGAGGCTATAGCCTCAGGAAAATGAGTAACCGGAGAGAAAAAATTACCTTTCAGAGGCAGATAGTAAAGAAACTTAGTTCTAGTGGAGAGAGCATTAAGTCTCCTAGAGAATGCACAGCCATGGCCATGGCTGACCCTCACGAGGTTTGGAGCCTGAACTCACACTATTTGGAATGGTGTGAAAAACCTCTAAGTCTCTTTTGATCCAGCAACCCCATTTCAAGGAATCCTTCCCTAGATAGTTGGATGTAACTAACAAATAGAAAATTATATACATACAAGGTCAGTCAACATGGCCTTGTTTGTAATAGAAAAAGGATGGAAGGAATTCAAGTGTCCAGTAGGGGGAACTGGTGAATAAACTTTGGTCCACCTACACAGTGGAGTCCTAGGCAGATGTAAAAACAGTCAGGAGATCTCTGCATGATAGAGGGCAGTGATCCTGAGGCAGCCTTGGTAAGCAAAACAAAGTACAAAATAACATATATGTAAAACAGGGGGAGAGATGTTTTATATGAAGAGGAGGAGAATAAGCACATTGCATATTGCTTCTATTTACAAAAGGAAACATTAGAATTAGTAAAGTGATAAATGATAAAAATGACAGGTGGGGAGGAAAATGTGGATAGAAATGTACGGCTTTTTATGTAATTTTGACCTTTTAACTACCTAGTTTTAATAACTTAATTCAAAATCCCCAAAGCCAATAGTTAAAAATCAGTTTAGGTGGGTTTGTGCTGCAGATAACTGGCCAGTGTAAATCCTTTCTGGATGAATGTGCCCTTGGCCTAAAGGACAGAAGGGGTTGAAATGGAAAAACCCATAGTCACCCGGGCGTCCTGACAGGGCCTGGGCTTGGTGGTACCCGCACCTTGGAGGCAAAGCGCAGGGAATTGAGAGACTCAGAGGCATTCTCTTCTAGGGGGGAAATGTTCACGAACATGAGCCTGTGGAGAGAGGAGAGGGGGCCAAACTCCAGCATTAGTGGCCAGCTGGGACCTGGACCAGGTGTGAGCCCACCCCTGACCCCAACATTACAGTTCCCACATGATCCCTTCCACATATTCCTTTCACTCACATCTTAGCACTGCCACCTAGAGAGTTCTGCAACAGATAGGTGAGTTTGCTGTTCCGGTATGGCACATGGGACTCCTATAAGGTTGAGGGGGACAGTGATTATGATTGGACAGGATTCAGCACAGTTAGCCTCAGTTCCTACCTGCCCCAACCCCATTCCCACCTTGTTGCTCAAAGCCATAATGACGAGCCCCAGTGTGGACAGGCTGCTGTTAATGGCCTGTGTTTCCCGAAGGCGTTCCCGCTCTCCAGGACCAAGGGCTAAGCCAGGGTCTAGCCGTTCACTCCCAGCCAGGTCCACAAGATTGAGGGGGGCCCCACACTGTAGGCCTCGTCCAGAATGCTCCCCAGAGATCTGCAGCTGGAACACACTGTGGCTGCGTGATGACCGCTCATTCTGGGCTGTGCGGGCTACAGCCCGGTTCTGGCGGGCCAGATGGAGCAGAGCCTCTACCTATGGAGGGGGAAGAGCAAGGGTAAAGGTAGGCAGGAAGTCAGTACGGAGCAATGTCGGGAATGGCAATGAATAAGAGTCAGCTCCTGCCCTCTGGAATCTTTCTTTGTAGCCAGTGAAGAGACAAATAAGTAAAACACACAACATGTCAGAGTACTAAAGAGTAAAATAAAACAGAAATAAAGAATATGTGAGGATGAGATGAGGGTTGCAGTTTTAGATAGGATGGCCAGATCTTAAGGGAACAAGCAATTCCAGCAGATGATCATTAAGGCAAAAGGAAGTAGTAAGCAAAGGCCCTAATACAAGAAAAGAATATGAATAGCAGGTTGAGGAACAAGCCAAGGAGCCAACACGGCTACAGTGTAGTGAGCAAGGAGAGTAGTAGGAAATGAGGGCTGAGAAGCAGTGGTCAGGGGGCTGGCACAGCCCTGCATTAGCAGGTGCCTCTCTCCTCCCCACTCCCCAGTTATTAAGGCAGATCTACCTCACAGTTTCCAAGGCCAAACTGAATGCGGCAACTGATCCTCACATCTCCCCTCCCTTTCATCCTCCAACATTCTCCTGCTCCCTACTCTATCCACCTCCATCTCATGTCACCCTGTTCACTCCTCCCCATTTTCTAGTCACAGTGCAATCAGTGCTTACCTCTTTCTCACAGCAGACAGGAACATAGCGGGCATTGGTGACAGTAAGCTCCTCGCTCCCTGGCCCTACCCTGCGAATCTCACAATCACCCCCCTGTCCCTTCCGAGTCCCAGTGGCCAGGAGGTCTCGAACAGTCTCATTGTAGATCTCCACGTAGCTTGCAACAAAGGTGTAGGTCCAGCCCTGGCTGCTCAGCTCCTGGGCCACAGAGAACAGGTGCCGCAGGGCCCTGGGGATCAGCCCCTCCACCTGGGGGTCTCCCCCAGGCCCACCCTCCATTGTGAAGGTCTTGCCACTTCCTGTCTGGCCATAGGCAAAGATGCATACGGGGTAGCCATCCAGGGCTGACTGGACAAGCATGGCAATCTCCTCAAACACTTCATCCTGTCCACTCCCTGGTGGGAATACCCGGTCAAAGGAGAAGTCATAGCGGGTGGGGGCGGCTGGCACCCCACTCAGGGTCCCACGCCGCTCATCAGACCGAAAGAGGCTGAGGTGGGTTGAAGGATCAGAGGGCCCACCAGGGCCAGAGGGAAATAGGAGGAAGCCAGGGGGGGGAGTGGGCTCCCCTGGAAGGACAGGGCGGACCCGACAGAAAACACGGATGTTGCCTTTGAGCTCCTGTAACTGGTTGTGTAGTCGTCGGCGCTCCATCTCTAGCCAATGGAGACGTTCTCCCCGCTCAGCTAGTAAGGCCACCTGGGCTGCAGACTCCTTGTGTAGAGATGCCACCTCCGCTTGGCTGCCTGACAGAGCTGCTTCTGATGCCTGAAGCCTCCTCTGCCCAGAACAAAACAGACACAGAGGGCAAGATGTAACCAAGAATCAGAACAAGTCATGATGGGATGGGGGGTGGAGGGGCAGGGGTAGGGTAGTCCATGCCTCCAAGGACTTCACAGTCTGCTAAAGAAAGATTTAAGAAAAGAGGAATCATGGTATTAGAATAGGGAGGGCAATGGGCCTATCCAGAAGGTGCACGGGAAGGTAATGTCTAGGCTGATACCCAAAAGTATAGGAGTAAACCAAGGAAAGGATGCAGTGTAGAAAGAACATTCCACAAAGACAAAAGCGCATATGCAAAATTCCCTGAGTGAGAATTGAGTCACTTCAGACAATTGAATTTGAGTGATTCAATCCAGTTGGCGCTCACCGAGGAGCTGGATGGACATAAGAGCGAGAGAGAATGCTCTGGGGTTTTTGATCAGAAAAGACAGAGAGGGATGGAGGAGGAGCAGAGGAGACACAGACTGGGGAAACTACAAAAATGGAGGGGAGAATAAGAGTTGAGGGCAGAGGTATGCTGCTGGACAGAGGAGGTCAGGGATTCTAAGCCCAAACATGGAGCAGCGTTTGGTAAGAAGCTGGCCCTTACCTCCTGCTCCTCTAGCCGGGTGACCAGTCCCCTCCGCTCCTCCTGCAACCCCAGTTGTTCTTTCTGGAGCGCTTCCACCAAGCTCTCCTGTGTACTCAGCCGCTCTTCCAGATCCAGGACATGGGCACTCAGGTTCCCCAGCTCCTGTTGGCCCTGCTCAGCCTGGGCCCGTACCCTGGACAACTCCCCTTCTAGTGTCCTGCGCTCTGCCCCCAGGTCCATTGCCTGCTGCTGGGCCTCCCTCAGCTGGTCCCGAAGCTGCTGGTTCTCCTGGTCCAAAGTTCGAGTCTTCTCACGGCAGCATTTCAGCTCTGCGTTTAGGTCACATAACTGACCCTTTAAGTCCCAGGCTGGACGTTTGTTGGGTTTCTTCCCCTCAAGCTTGAGAGGAGCAGCTGCTGCTAAGATGGGCACAGAAAGGACAAAAGTAAAGGGAGTCCTGGTTCCCTATTTCTCCTCCCTCCTAGCCTTTAGGGCCTCCACACCTGATGCTACATCTCCTTCCCCTCCAGATAGGGAAGGGACCAGACAGATTCTTCTGGGTACTCACCACCTTCTCTTCCCTATCCCAGCCTCTCACCCAATAGTTGTGTTTGTCACCTACTGCCAGGCTTCTGGGCAGGAGCAGCAGGGCCTGGCTTCTGATTCTTCAACACTAGAATATTGGGAAATTGACATCAGGAATTATAGCACAGTGACCTTCCACTTCCATCATTCTCCCTTTACATGCACCTCAAACCCCTTCTCAGCCCAGCTCTTAAGAACTGACTAATTACCTGTGGCAACAGCTGTGGAACATCGGAGTCCTGTCTTCTTGGGAAGTTTTGGAGCTGTTGGGAAGTGGGAGGGAGGTAAAAGAATCATCACTCTCAGGATGGCATGTACTCTGGCCAGGCCAGGGGCAGAGGAGTTTTTACTGAGGATCAGAAATAAAAAAAAAACTTCCCTCTTCCCCTAGCTCCTAAAGATATCCTGTCTTAGGACCAGAAATTATTGAACATGCCAAGAAACAAGCTGGACCAAGAAAAGCAAAAAGAGCAGGGGTCAGGACCATATGAAAAATACATCTGTGTAAAAAAAATGTTGGGGAACGTAATACTTGCTTGAGACTACGCACAGAACATCCCTGAAAGGACACACAGTTGTCCCTGGGAAGGGAAACTGGGTGGCTGGGGGACAGAGGTAGGAGGAAAACTTTTCAAAAGTGTAACAACTTTTGTGCCTTTGAAATTCTGAAATAAGTGAAACATATTACCTATTCAAAATAAGCTAAAATTGGAAGAAAAGAAAAACTCAGCTGGACAGCACCAACCTCTGCCCACCCCCAGAACCCACCTGCCGTCTGGCCTTGTGTCTGTGGCCCTGTGGTGCGGACTGGTGCTCTGGGTTGGGATGCAGCAAATTTTGAAGCTGTGCCCAGGCCTCGTGTCCTTTTCTAGGGAAACACAAGGAGTCCATAGTTATCTTCCCTGATTGGTTTACATACACCGTCTCTCTCTCTCTCTCTCTCTTTCTCTCACACACACACACACACACACACACACACACACACACACACGTGTACCTATACAGCTATCCAAACCCAGCTCACTTTCTCAGGCTCCAAGACATCCTCCATCTGGTCACGCCCCCTCTTAAAACTTCTTCCTGGGAGAGGCAGCCGGGAATGGGCCTTGACCAGGGGTCTCTTCAACTCTATGTTCCCCTTCACTTCCAACAAGGGGGACCTCTGCTGGGAAAAGAGAGCCAGTTAAGACAACACTCTGGAGCCCAAATGTCCAAAGAACTCCTCTTTGTGGCCCCCCAGCCTAATTCTCATTACCAACAGGCATTAACTTTGTACCTCTTGTGCCACAGATTATGTGCCAACCAAAAAGCACGGAGAAGTGGGACACAATGCAAAAGTGGGAGCGATTTCTAAGGGAGAAGCTGGACAGATGTCTGACTTCAGATAACTCTAACAGTAGTACTTAAACAAAAAGTCCTGACTGGTGTTGTCAGTGAGTTGGGCACAAACTGAAAGGTCTCTGTTCCCAGTCAGGGCATATGCCTGGGTTGTAGGCCAGCCAGGTCCCTGGTTGGGGGCACACGAGAGGGAGCCAATGGATATTTCTCTCACACATCCATGTTTCTCTCCGTTCTTTCTCCTCTCTCTAAAAATAAGTAAATAAAATCTTAATTTAAAAAAAACCAGCAGAGAGAAATGGACACTCCTTTTAGAAGGCAAAAACTCAAACACACACATAGTATGGCTGTGAAATCAACAGGTCTTTTTAGCTAGAGCTGAGATTAATAAATAAGGGATAGAGTAGATGCTTCCAATAGATAAGGCTGAAGACTGGGCTGGAGGAGCAAGTAACATTTACTAGGAACTGTTTTAAATGCTTTATCTGTTATCAAATGAATCTCCACAACAGCCCAAAGGAGGTGCTATTACTGGTCTCATTTAGCAGAGGAGGGAAGGAAGGTACTGAGAGATTAAATAGCCCTCTAAGGTCATCAGCCAGTAGAAGGCAGAGCCAGGGTTAGAACCTAGATAGTCTGTTCTGGAGGCCATGTTTTAACCATTTGGCAACACAGCCTTAATACGGCTTTGATGCCAAGCTAAGAAGTTTAGGCTTTAGCCCTGTATACATAAGAGCTAGAAACAGTTTCTGATTAGGCATATGAAAAATATGCAGTGGGGGTGGGTAGGGCGGGAGAAAGTGGTGGTGGGAAAAGAGACCACTGTATTCAAACATCAATTAAAAAATAATAATAAAAAAGAAAATATGCAAAACCTATTATAAAGAATGAGTTGTAAGTAGACTGACTTGCAACTGGGGAAAACTGTGGAGTGGCATGACCAACCAGGGACCACTGAAGTGGAGGTATTAGACGGGAGCAGTGGGAAAAAAAGAGAGCCTCTTCTGTAAGTAGTGCAATTCAGTGCCTGGGGACTATGTCCACCCATGGTTATCAACCATTCTGATTTGACCAGAAATGAGGGGTTTCTTGGAACACAGAAATTTCAGTGCTAAAACCAGATCATTCCCACCCAAACAGGGACAATTAGTCATCTCACTCCGATCCCACCACCAGGAAAACCACCATGTATAGATCAACTTCTGATTTTCACTAGAGGTAGCTTAATTCCAAGGCCAGCCTCTCTCTTCCTTTCAGTTTACTTCATTCAATCAGTGTGTACTCAGGAAATGATCTGAGTCCTGGAGTAACAGATGTGGTCTGTGCCCTCAAGACACTCATGGGACACTGGGGAAGGGAAGCATTTAAAGAAATGATTAAACCTTTACTTACTAGTATCCTAAAAGGATCCCAGAAGATGGGGTGGGCATCTAGTTTAAATGGGGAGAGTGTCAGAGAACACTTCTAAAAAGTGTTTTTACCAGGAGCCTTGATGATGAGAAAGAGTTGGCTTGATGGGTTTGGGCCAAGAGTATTCCAGGTAAAAAGGAAGAGTGCATTTAACAAATGACAAATTGTTCTGTTCAGCTGAACACAGGGAATTGCATAGAGAGTGAGGAGATGAGAACAGAGGCAGAAAAAAAAGATTGCAGTGGTCAGTATGCCACCATAGACTCCAGAGTTTACTGACGGTAAGAGGGACCCTTTTGTTCTGGCACAGTGGGGAGCCAGCAGAAAGCTACCAGTGTTTGTTGTGGGTTTTTTTAAAGATTTCATTTATTTATCTTTAGAGGGGAAGGGAAGGAGAGAGGGAGAGAAACATCAATGTATGGTTGCCTCTCATGCATCCCCTGCTGGGAACTGGCCTGCAACCCAGGCATGTGCCCTGACTTGGAATCGAACCGCAATGGCAAGGTTCCCAGGCCCGCGCTCAATCCACTGAGCTACACCAGCCAGGACTATGTTGACTTTTAATCAGGAGAAAAATAGGACTAGATTTGTACTGAAAAAGTGAACTATCAGCAAAGTAAAGAATGAATATAGTAGAAGATGAGGGGTATTAGAGGCAGAGACTGCATCATTCATTCATTTATTCAACAAGATTTTTGCATTAAGATTTGTTGGAAGACAGCTCTGTAACAGATGCTCTTCTAGGTACTGGAGAGTAATGAACATAAAGTCTCTGCTTTCTGAGAGCTTATTTTCTAAGGCAGCCTTTCCAAAATGGGGTACTACAAGAGACCTAAGCCCTGGGATCTATTTTCTCAGTTCTCCCAAAGATGTATACAGCTCTTGACATTCTAGGTGCCTGAGAGAAGTTAATTCACTAGATACAAAGGAATGCCTTAGGGCATTAAAGCTTTCTTAATTCTCACAGAAGTCAGTTGAGAGGGGCTGTTCTAAGAGTTTAAGGGCTAAGTAAAAATCCATCTGAGAGAAGGTCAAAAAGGGGCTGGATTACCAAACCAAGTGCAGTAGTTCCCTCCTCATCTGCGTATCTTCCGAGATCCCTAGTGGATGCCTAAAACCTCACAGAGTACCGAGCCCTATATATAATGTTTTCCTATACCTACACAACTATAATAAATTTTAATTTAGAAATTAATAACCAAGAACCCTGCCTGGCATAGCTCAGTGGATTCAGCTCAGGCCAGCAAACCAAAGGATCGCGGTTCCATTCCCAGTCAGGGCACATGCCTGGGTTGCAGGCCAGTTCCCAGTAGAAATTAATAACCATAACTAATAAAACAGAACACTTTTAACAATATATTAGCTTTGGAGTCATTACTGAGTAAAATAAGGGTTACTTGAACACGAGCACTACAACACCCTGACTGTTGATTCCATAACTGAGATGGCTACTAAGTGACTGAGAGGCAGGTGGCGTAAACAGTGCGGATAGGTTGGACAGAGGGGTGATCCATGTACCAGGCTGGACAGAATGAAATGCAATTTAAAACTTATGAATTGTTTATTTCTGGAATTCTCCATTTAATATTTTTAAACCACAGTTGATTAACTGAATAACTGGAATTCACCACAGTGAATAACTGAAACCATGAAAAGCAAAACTTCAGATAAAAGGGACCTCTGTGTTGACCTAACTGCCTTGGGGAAGGGAGACAGAGGGAGGCAGTAAGGAAGACGGAGGCATCCAGGCTGACTCCAAAATACCTGCCATGGTTCCATTAATTAGAATCACAGGAGGAAGGGCTGTGTTTTGTTTTGTTTTTTAATTAAGCTTTCCATGTTAAAATAATTGTAAATTCACATACAGTTGTAAGAAATAATACAGAGAGATCTGAGAGCATCCGAAAGGCTAGTTTGGGAAGTTCAACTTTGGGAAAATGACTTTGGGCAACCTGTGATACACACAGATATAACCAAGGATGTTCACAAAGCACTGCTATAGAGAAAACTCTGAAACAACTTGATACTCTGGCTTCTTAAACTTTGGTTTATTGGTTTACTGTCTATCCTTATATTAGATTATGGGCATCATATGAACCCATCTGTTTTGTTCACAACTATATAACCAGAGAGCCTAGTATAATGTCTACTATATGGTAGGACTCAATACATTTTTAAAGGACGTCCATCAGAGGAAGAATAATTAAACTGTAATACATCCAAACCATTGGCTTCTATACAAATAGAAGGAGAGACGGATGGGACGTATTTTCCCCCTGCTACTTGCAGAAATGTTATTTCAATTTAATTTAATCAAATGTAGTGTGAAAACCAATTTTTTCTTTAAACTTTCCAAGGTCTAACACTGAATTTTTTTTAAAAAAAAATGTCCTGCAGTCTCTCTATACTACCATAGTGGATCTACTAAGACACCTATCACCTATCATCTACTAAGACCTATCACTAAAAGAACACATTTGAAAATGTGTTCAAAATTTTGTTTATTATTCAGGACAACTCCAAGAGTACAGTATTTCTTTTCCTCCCATCTATAAAGCTAGACACCATGACTCCCAACTTTGCACAATCACCATTTTCAAGCACTTAGCCTGTAAAAATAGATATTCACCCAACCCCTCCTATACCCACTTCCCTGCCACTAAAGCAACCTCTCTGTGCGCAAGAGATCCACCCCTTCACCTACTCACGAACTTCAGCAATCCTTCCTTCTCTCCTCTATCCTCTACATCACCAACTTTTCATTCTCTCCTGGTTCATTCCAATCAGTATGCAACACATGCTATTCACTTCTCCCAACCTAAGAGTTTCTTGACTCTGCATTCCCTACCAGCTACTACCTTTATTCTGTATTGCCCTCTGCAGCAAAACGCCTCAAAGGGGTTGCCTACATAGTACTCACTGCGTTCAATTTCTCTCCTAAACCATCCCAACCCGGCTTTCACTCGGGGAGCACAGACTTCGCCCTCCAAGCAGGCTGGAGCTAGGCGGATAGGGTGTCGGGGGGCGGAGGCTCGTCTCTGCTCTTCGGGGCAGGAGACCCGCGCCGACCCCACTCACCTGCGACTCCATGTCCAGCTCCGTGCCACACGTGTCAGGGAGGTTCAGTGGAAGAGGACAAGGTGCCTCGGCTCCCGGAACCCAGGTTCTCTATCCTGCTCGCGACGCAGAGCCCGAGCGCTCCAGGATCAGTCAGCCACTAAGCCCGCGCCACACGCGCCACTTTTGAATTCCAACGGCTGCCACCACACTCACCTCGCTCCGCACGCAGGGGCCAATCGTCGCCGACGCCACAGTTGAGGGCCAATCGCAGCGCCCTCCGCCTCCCGAGACCACACCCGCCGGTCTGGCGCCTTCCCCTTGTAGCTTCGCCGGTGCGCAGACGGCAGACGGGTTAGTCACATTTCCGGCCTCACTTTTCCTCTTAAACCGGGTCACACTGGGCTTCCTCTCGACTCCAGCCGCCGCCCGCAACCTCGGAAAACGTCTGAGAAAGCCCACGAACGTAACTGCTGTTGTGGGCGGGACGCTGGAGGAAAGTAATCGCGCGTGCGCAAACTAAGACCCCTGCGGGGCTAGGGTCGGAACGAGCGCCTCTTAGTGACTGCAATGGGGAGCGCAGTCGTGCCCCTGAAGGGATTGCAGCGTGTTGGCGGCGTCTCCCCCGCGGAGTGGAACTGGCGCCCTCACGCGGATGAGAGGGTGGTGGCGTCAACCCATTCCCGGGTTGTTTGGGCGTTTCTTAGGAAATTTGGGTATTTTTGGTGCAGTTTGACGCTCCAAGGAAGCTTGTCAGTAGGGGTTCGAGGCCAAAAGAAGGAAGACTTTTTTCTGCAGACTCCTCACTACACCCCCGTACCTGGACGCCATTTACTGGTGATAAGAGAACCGGTTTAGGACCTTTTAGAGTCTCCAACCCACTGTTTCCATTTATGGGGTATTTTATGCATTTTTTTTCAGACTGATCTGCACGTGCATTATCACGGCTTAATCGTCTCTAAATTAACTGCTTTTCATACTTATTTGCAAGCTGGATGAAGGTTTAGAAAGGTTAAGTATGTCAACTTGAAAAAAATTAATTGAAGAATCGAGCATTTATTTGGGAATCTAAAAGTTCCAATTCCTGAAGCACAGATTCAGGCAGAAACCCAAATAGTATCCTAATTACATGGGGAAAGTAAGGGATTTTCATGAGACAAAAGGGATAGTATCTTACAAGCTGAGGAATCTTGGCCATACAGGATGGCTTCCTAGTTCTATCTTCAGACAAGTCTATAATCATCAGTCCTTGTGATCAGCATGTCTGCTTTCCTGCTGACTTCATGTTCCAGGGGTGTCCAACTCCCCACCCAGGATTACTATGAGTGGGGCCCAACACAAAATTGTAAATTTACTTAAAACTTTTTTTTTGCTCATCAGTTTTCATAAGTGTTTGGGTGTTTAATGTGTGGTCCAGTGTGGGGGCGACTTCCTCACTAGTACCCCTGGGTGTCACGGTTGAGGTGTGTAAATATGACTGAGATATGATGTGATCTGCTTAGGGAGGAGGAGTGGCCATTTTCCCTGCTAGGAAAAAGCCATGGGCTGGTGACCAGTTTCTCTGGGGAAAAAGGCCAGCAGCGGCCAGTTTCTTGGAGGAGAAAAAGGCCCCGAGCCCCCACCTCCAGGGCTTTTATTGGCTTCTAATAGACTGGAATACAGGGCCAAAAGGATCAAACAGTAGATAACATTTCAGAGAAATCTGAGGGCTTACTATGAGTCAGTCTGTCAGGAACAGAGTTTTAGGGTTTCCTGCTCAAACCCTTAACATATGAATGAAAGCACTCTTAGCAGAGCAGATTTCACAGGTTTATTAGGAAGTCTTTGTGATGCCAGATTTTTCCCCAGGACACGTTCTAGCAAGGCAAGGAGCTGCACCTCTCCCCATCGGGTATTCAGGCTTAAGGGGATTAGAGCTGGGAAGCACTTCTCCCACAGAATAAGGGGACTTGGACTTTGTCAGAGCCTGGGGGCAAGAGTCCATTGCTCTTTGTTGCAGCCCCCCTGAGTCCTTCCATGAAGGCCTCCCAAGTGATTGAGTCTGGCTTAGGTTGCCCCCCTCAGCGGGCGGGGGTGGGGTGGGGGATGTCTTACCCATCATTGACTTCCAACCAAGCTTTGGGGTCAGAGATAGGAAACTGAGGCAGCATTTGCTACCACAGACAAGCTTTGTCTCCTGCAACTGGCGTTCCAGAGGTCATCCCTCACCCTTAGCCACAAGGGGTCAAGATACAATTCCTAAAACCAGGCAGAGCGGTCTACAACAGTCCAGGACAACTTTTCTTCCAGTGTGGCCCAGAGACACCAAAAGGTTGGACACCCATGTTTAAAACAATTGGGATTTAACCTAGTCCAAAGTTTCAAGGAACAAGATGAGCAATGCAGTTCCTCTAGAATGATTGCTCTGACTCCGTTTAAAAGTGGTTACACAACAAACAAAAAATGCTAAGGAGGATGTGGAGAAAGGGGAACCCTTGTGTGCTGAGGAATCTTGGTGGGAATGCAGATTGGTTCTTGCAACTATGGAAGATTGTATGGAGTTACATAAAAAAATTAAAAATGGAATTCCCTTTTGACCCAGCAATTCTACTTCTGGGATTTATCTGAAGAAACCAAAAACACTAATTTGAAAGAATATATGTACTCTATGTTCTTTGTGGCATTATTTACAACAGCCAAGATTTGGAAGCAGCCCTTGTCCATGCGTAGGCGAGTGGATAAAACAGCAATGGTACATTTATACAGTGGGATACTACTCGGCCATAAAAGATAAGAAAATTTTACCTTTTGTGACAGCATGGATGGACCCGGAGAACATTATGCTAAGTGAAATAAGCTGGTCAGATAAAGACAAATACCATATGGTTTCATTCGTATGTGGAATCTAATGAACAAACTGAAGGAACAAACAAAATAGAGACAGACTCAGATAGAGAGCAGGGGGACAGTCCTGGGGGGTGGGGGTGGCAGGAGCAAATGAAAAAGAAAAAACTCATGGACAAGGACAAGAGTGGGGTGATTGTTGTGGGGAGATGTATGGAGGTGGAAGAGGGTATAAGAGTGATAAATGGTAATGGAAAGAATACAACAAGAAATGGTTCCATGTATGCCCTTTTACAAGTAATAAGTACAGAGTCACATTGATTGGGAATGGATCTAGATTCCATTAGCTTTAAATACAAGCTGTAACCATCCTGGTAACAAAAAACAACCTGTGAATAGTTTGCAGAATGGTTCTACTACACTTACTCACCTGTGTTTCCAATCAATCCTGGTGGTAGGCAGGACAGGGATTTTATTTATGAGACTGAAAGACAGGGGACTTGATACATAATTGGAGACTGACAAAACCAGAACTCAAGCCACCTATCCTCTGATCCAGTGCTTTAACTTTGATCCATACCTGCTCGTGGAAGGGGGCTGACTGGGGGTGCATGACACTTATAATGCCTGAAAATCCTGTCTTTATCCCCCAACCTTTGGTATCTTAGGAAACCTAAATAAAACAGAAGCTTGAAAATAAGAACCCAGTACCCAAGGAGTAAAAGAGGAAACTTGAAGAAGATCAACACTTAATGGATGGGTAAAAGGGAAGAACTGAGAAATGAAACCTGAGAAGAAATGTGTAGCAAAAAATATTAATAAAAAAACAGATGTTAGGAGAAAATGTTTATTCATCTGAATTGATGTAAAAAAATAAAATATTCAACATCCTTTGATATTAAGAAACCCATAATCTAAAAAAGGACATCTTCAAAAATCCTACAGCACACATCAATCACAATACTGGTGAAACATGGAAAGCATTCCTTTTTAATTAAGAACAAGTCAAGGATGGCTGCTCTCAATAATCCTAGTCAATACCATAATGGAAATTTTGGCCAGTCCACGAAATGACAACAAAAATATATAAGTGTTGGAAAGAAACAAGAATGTCAGTATTTGCAGGTGAAATTACTGCATATGTAGTAACCCCACAAGAATATTCAGATAAAACTGATAAGTGAGTTTAGCAAGGTTGCTGGGTACAAAATCAATATAGAAAAAAATCTATATATAAAATATATTGCATTTCTATTATCAGCACCCAACAGTTAGAAAGTATAACTTTAAAAAATGTATTTGCCATTTGGTTACATGAATATACTAGTATACCTGTATGAAAGTCAACCTGTACACTTAGTTTGTGCACTTTATGTTATACCGCAATAAAAAGTTTTAATAAATATACCACTTGCAATAGCAACAAAATATGAAGTACTTAGTAATAAATTTAACAATAAGTGTTCAAACCCTTTGAACAATAAAGCTTTACTGAAAGATATTAAAGAGAATCTAAAGTAACAGAAACAGACTATGTACTTGCAGAGAGAGACTTGATATTGTAGAAATATCAATTCTCTCCAAGACCTTAGTGTTGGGTTAAAGAGGATAATAGAATTCTTAGTGCCTGGTCTGGCTAGAGACCCTCTCATCTGCCCATCTCAGGAGCAGGTTGAGTGGGACAGCCCTTGGTGGTCTTTTTCTCCAACCCAGACATCTCTCCTACAAGCCAGAGAGGGTTTTTTACCTTGAAAGTAATATTCCTGAATTTTATGTGTCCCATCCACCCACCCCTGGTTTTCTCTTTGGCTTCTCTGGCGGATTCTTTTTCTCCTGCCCAGTCTTTCTTTTGCAGGCTTTTCCACAGGTGGCAAGGTGCACAATGAAATTACCTTGATTATGTATGAAGAGCATCAACCCTTCATCCCCGCCCATCTCACCCCAACAACATCTTGTGTCTACTCTTGTGGAAGATGTGTAACTTAGGCTCTAGTCCTTGCAGGGTTTTGCCTTCTTCTACCTTCTCCCACAAAGCTGATTGTCACTGCCTTGACCCTCAGGCCCCTTAATCTCAAAGTAGGAAAGCCCTATCCAGTTTAGGGCTCCTCTCCCCAGCTTGGGACATAGGATTTAGAAAGATTTGCACACTTCTCCCAGCCCAGCTGATCCTTGATGAACTAGAGCATTTTCCTCCCAAGTCTCTTTCATAGACCCACTTGGAAATTCACACAAAGACACATTTGCACATTTAAACCTTTTGTAGCTTATAGGGCTATTTTTCAAAAATCATTTTAGAGCAAATCCCAGAGCTTGCATAATTTGCCTGGAAATCCCAGGCTGGTGTGGCTTAGTGGATTGAGCATCGACTTGAGGACCAAAGGGTTGCCAGTTTGATTCCCCAGATCAGGGCATATGTCTGGGTTGTGGGCCAGGTCCCACCACACATTGGTGTTTTTCTCCCTCTCTCTTTCTCTCTCCCTTCCCCTCTGTCTAAAAATAAATAAATTGTAAAAATAATTTTAATTCACTTGGAAAATACATACGTATTTATGATATATACACATATATAATGATGGCTAGATATAAAATGGCTAGATATACATATATACCATTATTATATATTATATACCAGGAAAAATGAACACAAATTCCTCTATATCACCTAATAAACAGTCAGAGTTTAATTTTTCCTAATTGCCCCCAACTACTTTTGGGAGGCTGCTTTACCATAAGAATCTGACAAGACCCGCAGATGACATTTGATTGGTTTGTCTCTTCCATCTCTTCATCACAACACCCCGCCAGCCCTGCCCCACTACATTCAATTTTAAAATGTCCCTTTGTTTATTGAATAAATAAATAAATAATGCATTGTATTCTGCTACTTTCTGAGTTGGATCTATTGTAATGTTGTGGTATCATTTAATGCACTCTCCTCTCCTCTGGGAATTCAGTTGCTTCTCCTCACATCTCCATCATCCTTTTATCCCCTAAGGAAAGAAGTGTTTGGGGTGAGAGAAAAGCCTCCAGATTGTCTGGGCTGAGCAGACAGTGAAGACCAAGTTGGCATGGTGACCACACAACTTGAAGCGTGTCAAGGCAGAGGGAAGTTTTGACATTTTGAACCATGTGAATATACTACACAATAACAAATAGAATTAGAACAGAATGAGAAGAATGGAATATGTATCTCTGTCAAATTGGTACTCCCATACATTATTGCTGATAGTATAAATTGGTATTTCTTTCCTAGAAGTTTAGGAAACTTGAAAGAACCAAGACCTCTTAATAGAACATTCAAATTTAAGAATTTAGTTTAAGGTAATAACCATAAATGGGCACAAGAATTTACAAAACTAAAGTACTGGAAACAATCAAAATTTTCACCAATGGATGGAAAATGGAAGGTAACAAAACTATTACATAGTGCAAATTTAATTAATATATTTATAATATCACATATATTACATCTTGCATATATAATAACTAAGGAGATATATATACACACACACAACACATCTGCAGTTGGTGATCCAACCACAAGCCAAAACTTACATGACCCTCCCCTTAGGGAACTTACAGTCAAATAATGAGACAAACATTTAACACACAGCCACAACATTCAGTGTACAGTTGTAAAGTGAGATGTATTCCATAAAAGAAAGGTATTTGAGAACATGTGGAATATGATGCAGCCACTGACACTAGTGATTATACAAACTCCATAATAACATATGTGGCATAAAAATAATTAGAAATTTAAGAAGAATGCACTTCAACCTTGGTTCAAATCAGTTATAAGTGATGATGATATCTCATGGGAAATGTGGCAAGAAAAGAAACTTGTAGACATGAGTTCTTTCAGTGCAGGGTAGGTACAGGAACAGGTATAGATGCTATGTATCATGATAGACTCCAGGTCAGAGTGGACCAACATATGGTCAAGGAGAAGAAGTTTTTTTAAGAATTGGTTTATGTGCCCTGGCTGGTGCTGGCCTGAGAACCAAGGAGTTGCTGGTTCAACTCCCAGTCTAGGGCACATGCCTGGGTTGCAGGCCATGTCCCAGCACACACTGATGTTTCCCTCTGACTATTTCTCCCTCCCTTCCTCTCTCTGAAAATAATTAATTAATTAAAAAATAATTCGTTTGTTCATGTTCTGTCTATAGTAAAGGTAACTACCATTTCATTTTAAAAAGTGGAATAAAGAACTGGTTGATTATAGTCACAAATTAGAGGAACATATGAAGGCTAAACTAATTGAAATGAAGGGAAATGCACAGGAAACCAATAGTGATGGAAAGGAAACTGGGACTCAAATAAAGGGAGTGGACCAAAAGGAAGAACAAAACATCTAATCAGAAAAGAATAAAGAAACAAGAATTCAAAAAACTTAGGAGAGGCTTAGGAACCTCCAGGACATCTTTAAATGTTCCAACATCCGAGTTATAGGGGTACCAGAAGGGGAAAAGAAACAGCCATGAGTGGAAAACAAATAATTGGAACAAATAATAAAGGAGAACTTCCCCAGTCTGGCAAAGGAAATAGACTTCCAGGAAATCCAGGAAGCTCAGAGAGTCCCAAAGAAGTTGGACCCAAGAAGGAACACACCAAGGCACATCATAATTACATTAGCCAAGATTAAAATGAAGGAGAGAATCCTAGAAGCAGCAAGAGATAAGGGGACAGTCACCTACAAAGGAGTACCCATCAGACTGTCAGCGGATTTCTCAAAAGAGACCTTACAGGCAAGAAGGGGCTGGAAAGAAGTATTCCAAGTCATGAAATCCAAAAACTTACATCCAAGATTGCTTTATCCAGCAAAGCTTTCATTTAGAATGAAAGGACAGATAAAGTGGTTCTCAGATAAGGTCAAATTCAAGGAGTTCATCATCACCAAGCCCTTATTATATGAAATGTTAAAGGGACTTATATAAGAAAAGGAAGATGAAAAATATTAACAGTGAAAGGACAGCAAACTCACAGTTATTAACAACCACACCTAAAACAAAAGGAAACCAAGAGGACAACTAGATCAGGAGCAGAACCATAGAAATGAACACATGGAGGGTTAGCAACAGGGGAGTAGGAGGAAGAGAAGGGGGGAGAAGGTACAGAAAATAGCATAGACAGTAGGTAGAAAATAGATAGGGGGGAGGGCAAGAATAGTAGGCGAAATGTAGAATCTAATGAACTTGAGACACATGGTCATAAACTAAAGGGGGGAATGGTGGGGGAGGGGGTGTGCAGGGTGGAGGAGAATGAAGGAGGGGGAATAGAACAACAACTGTAATGGTGTAACCAATAAAATATATTTAAAAAAATAAAAAGTGGAATAAACTCAAGTAGTCCTGTGAAAGTCTACTTCTAACTCCAGAAATTATAGCCTAAAGTGTAAGGCTTTGATTATTTGTTATAGGAACTTTCATTTGGGAGAATGTTGGTTATAGCAAATTGTGTTTTCTCACTTCAAGTTAAGACTACACAGTGTTATATGAAGTTACACTAATATACCAACCTTATATTTATAACCCACTATTTAGGACCTCACTGATCTTGCTAAAATTAATCATATCTGTATTATCTTGCTAAGTTAGATTCCAAATCTAGAGTTTCACTCCTTGAGAGTTGTACAACTTTTTAAAAGTATTATTTTATTTGTTTCCTTTCAAAAACACACTACTATAGGCTTTGGGTCAAGATGGCAGAGTAGGTAACTATGATACTCACCTCCTCCCACAGCCACATTAAAATTAAACCTAACTGCAGAACAACAATCATTCAGAGCTGCCTAACTAAGTCCTCTAACTAAAGTTATAAAAAAGAAGCCACACTGAGACTGATGGACTCAAAACAGGCTGGCTCCACAGCAACATGTGGCAATTAATAATCAAGAGGGATATCTTGGGTGTGGAGGTTCCCCCTGAAGAGTGAGAGGTTTAGACTCTACACCAGATCCCCCAGCCCAGGGTTCCAATGCCAGGAAGGGAAATCCCCCTAACTTCTGGCTGTGAAAACCAGCAGAGTTGCAGCTCAGTGAGCCAAAGAGGCTGTTGGATACCAGGTGTTTCTCTCTCTCTCCCTGTCTTATTTTTTAATTTATTTATTTTTCTTTTTTCTTTTTTTTCTCTTCACTTTTTTAAATTTAATTATTGTTCAAGTACAGTTTTCTGTCTTTTACTCCCATCCCAGCCCACACACCCCCAGTGCTCCCCACCTCCCTCCCATTTCTACCCCCCACAATTGTTGTCCATGTGTCCTTTATACTAGTTCCTGTAGATCCTTCCCCTTTTTCCCCTGAAATTCCCTCCCCTCTCCCCTCTGGCCATTCTCACTCTGTTCTCTATTTCAGTGTCTTTGTTTTTATTTTGCTTGCTTGTTTGTTTTGTTGTTTAGCTTCCTGTTAAAGGTGAGATCATATGGTATTTATCTATCATCACCTGGCTTAGTATAATGCTTTCCAGTTCCATCCATGCTGTTGCAAAGGCTAGAAACTCCTGCTTTCTTTCTGCTGCATAGAATTCCATTGTGTAAATGTACTATAGTTTTCTAATCCATTCATTTACTGATGGGCACTTAGGTTGATTCCAGCACTTGGCTATTGTAAATTGTGCTGCTGTGAACACTGGGTTGCATTAATTCATTTGGATTGGTGTTTCAAGGTTCTTAGGATATAATCCTAGCAGTGGAATTGCTGTGTCAAAAGGCAGTTCCACTTTCAGTTTGCTGAGGAAATTACATACTGTTTTCCATAGTGGTTGTACCAGTCTGCAATCCTACCAACAATGGATTAGGGTCTCCTCTTTTCCACAACCTCTCCAACACTTGTTGTTTGTTGCTTTGTTTATGATGGCCATTCTGAATGGTGGGAGGTGGTATCTCATCATGGTTTTAATTTTCATCTCGATAGCTAGTGATAGTGAACATCTTTTCATGTGTCTCTGGATCCTCTGTATGTCCTCCTTGGAGAAGTATCTATTCAAGTCTTTTGTCCATGTTTTAATTGGGTTGCTTGTCTTCTTAGAGTGGAGTCATGTGAGTTCTTTATTTATTTTAGAGATTAAACCCTTGTCTGATGAATCATTGGCAAATATGTTTTCCCATATGGCTGGTTCTCTTTTTATTTTAATAGTTTCCTTTAGCTGTGCAGAAGCTTATTATTTTGATGAAATACCATTTGCTTATTCTTTCCTTTATGTTCCTTGCTCTAGGGGACATATCAGTGAAAATGTTGCTGTGTGAAATATCTGAGATTTTCCTGCCTATGTTCTCCTCTGGGACTTTAATGGTATCACAGCTTATATTTAAATCTTTTACCCAGCTTGAATTTATTTTGGTGTGGTGTAAGTTGGTGCTTGAGTTTCATTTTTCTGAACATAGCTATCCAGCTCTCCCAAAACCATTTGTTGAAGAGGCTATCTTTACCCCACTTTATGTTACTGCCCCCTTTGTTGAATATTAATTGACCACAGAGACTTGGATTTATTTCTGGGCTCTCTGTTATCTCCCATTGGTCTATGTGCCTGTTTTTATGCCAGTACCAGGCTGTTTTGATTACAGTAGCCTTGTAATACTGTTTGGTATCATGTATTGTGATTCCTCCTACTTTGCTCTTCTTTCTCAAAATTGCAGCAGCTATTTGGGGTTGTTTGTGGTTCCATATAAGTTTTTGAAGTGTTTGTTCTATGTCTGTGAAATATGCCATTGGCACTTTAATAGGTATTGCATTGAATCTGTAAATTGCTTTGGGTAATATGGACATTTTGATGATGTTAATTCTTCCAATCCATGAACACAGTATATGTTTCCATTTGTTTGTGTCTTTCTTGATTTCTATCTTCAGTGTTGTGTAGTTTTCTGAGTACAGGTCTTTTACCTCCTTGGTTAGGTTTATTCCCAGATATTCTATTTTTGTTTTTGCTTTATTGAATGGATTTTTTCTTGATTTCTGCTTCTGCTGTTTCATTGTTGGTATACAAAAATGCCTTTGATTTCTGGATATTGACTTTGTATTCTGCTGTTGTGCCAAATTCATTTATTAGTTTGAGCAGTTTTTTTAGCGGAGTCTATAGGATTTTCCATGTACACTATCATGTCATCTGTGTACAATGCCAGTTTTGTTTCCTCCTTTCCAATTTGGATGCCTTTTATCTCATTTTCTTGTCTGATTGCTGTGGCTAAAACTTCCAATACTATATTGAATAGAAGTGGTGAAAGTGGGCAACCTTGTCTTGTTCCTGATCTTAGTGGAAAAGCTTTGAGTTTTTCCCCATTGAGTATGATGTTGGTTGTAGGTCTCTCATGCACAGCTTTTTTTAAAGATTTTATTTTTCTAGAGGGGAAGGGAAGGAGAGAAGGAGAGAAATATAAATGTATGCTTGCCTCTCGTGTGTCCCCTGCTGGGAACTGGCCTGCAACCCAGGCATGTGCCCTGACTGGGAATCGAACCGCGATCATGTGGCTCGCAAGCCCCGGCTCAATCCACTGAGCTACACCAGCCAGGCCATATATGGCCTTTATTATGTTTAGGAATGCTCCCTCTATTCCCACTTTGCTGAGTGTTTTTATTATAAATGGGTGCTGTACCTTATAATTTTTTTGCATCTATTGATATGATCATGTGACTTTTGTCTTTGCTTTTGTTTATGTGATGTATTACATTTATAGATTCATGAATATTGTACCATCCTTGCATCCCTGGGATGAATCCCACTTGGTCGTGGTGTATAATCTTTTTAATGTATTGTTGGGTGTGGTTTTCTAATATTTTATTGAGGATTTTAGTCTCTACGTTCATCAGCAATATTGGCCTGAAGTTTTCTTTCTTCGTTGTATCTCTATCTGGTTTTGGAATTAGGATGATGCTGGCTTCATAAAAAGAGTTTGGGAGTGTTCCATCATTTTGGATATTTTGGAATAGCCTGTGAAGAATAGGAATTAGCTCTTTCTTTAAAACTTTGTAGAATTCTCCTGTGAAACCATCTGGTCCAGGGNTTTTAGTCTCTACGTTCATCAGCAATATTGGCCTGAAGTTTTCTTTCTTCGTTGTATCTCTATCTGGTTTTGGAATTAGGATGATGCTGGCTTCATAAAAAGAGTTTGGGAGTGTTCCATCATTTTGGATATTTTGGAATAGCCTGTGAAGAATAGGAATTAGCTCTTTCTTAAACGCTTTGTAGAATTCTCCTGTGAAACCATCTGGTCCAGGGTTTTTGTGCTTTGGGAGATTTTTGATTACTGCTTCAATTTTATTTGCTGTTATTGGTCTACTCAGGCATTCTACTTCTTCTTCATTGAGTTTTGAAAGATTATATTTTTCTAGAAATGTGTCCATTTCACCTAGGTTTTCAAATTTCTTGGCATACAGTTCTGCATAGTAATTTCTTACAATCCCTTCTATTTCTGTGGTATCAATTGTAATCTCTCCTCTTTCATTTCTGATCGTGTTTTTTGGGTCCTCTCTCTTCTTTTCTTGATGAGCCTGCTTAAAGTCTTGTTGATTTTGTTTATCTTTTCAAAAAACCAACTCCTGGATTCATTGATCCTTAGAATTGTGCTTTTAGTCTCTATGTCATTTAATTCTGCTCTGATCTTGGTTATTTCCTTCCTTCTACTTGCTCTGGGCTGTCTTTCTTGTTGTTGAGTTCTTGCAGGTGTCGAGTTAGGTTGTTTGTTTGAAATGTTTCTATCTTCTTTAGGTAAGCCTGTATTGCTATGAACTTCCCTCTCAAGACTGCCTTCGCTGTGTCCCATAAGTTTTGGGTTGTCATGAGTTCATTTTCATTTGTTTCTAGAAACTTTTTGATTTCTTCCCTAATTTCTATCTTAACCCATTTATTGTTTAATAGCATACCATTCAGTCTCCATGATTTTGTGTGTTTTGGGTTTTTTCCTTTGGGGTTTGTTTCCAATTTCAGTCCCTTGTGATCAGAGAAATGCTTGGTATGATTTCAATTTTCTTGAACTTTTTGAGACTCGTTTTGTGTCCTATCATGTGGTCTATCTTGGAAAATGTTCCATGCGCATTTGAAAAGAATGTGTATTTAGCTTCTTTGGGATGAAGGGCTCTCTATATATATCAATTAGGTCCATTTCATCTAGGGTGTTGTTTAATGCTGCAATATCTTTGTTGATGTTTTGTTTGGAAGATCTGTCCATTTTTGACAGTGGGGTGTTAAAATCCTTTACTATAATTGTGTTACTGTCAATATCTTTCTTGACGTTCTCTAGAATTTTCTTTATATATTTGGGTGCTCTTATGTTGGGTGCATATATATTTATGATGTTAATGTCTTCTTGGTGGATTCTTCCCTTGAGTATTATGAAGTGACCTTCTGGGTCTCTCTTCATGGCCCCTTTTTTGAAGTCCATTTTGTCTGAAATGAGAATTGCTACCCCAGCTTTTTTTTCTTGTCTATTTGCTTGGAAAATTTGTTTCCATCCTTTCACTTTTAGTCTGTGATGGTCTTTTGACCTGAGATGGGTCTCTTGAAGGCAGCATATGTGTGGGTCATGCTCTCTTATCCATTCAGCTATTCTATGTCTTTTGATTGAAGCATTTAATCCATTTATGTTTAAGGTTATTATTGATAGGTACTTACTCATTGTCATTTTTATACCTGTGCTTCTCATTGTCTCTCTCTTTTCCTTCCTTTCCTTAAAGCAGCCCTTCTAGTATTTCTTGCAGAGCTGGTTTGGTGGAGATGTATTCTTTTAGACTTCTTTTGTCTTGGAGGCTCTTTATTTGACCTTCTATCTTGAGTGAGAGCCTTGCTGGGTAAAGTAGCCTTGATTGTAGGCCTCTGGTTCTCATTACTTGGAATATTTCTTGCCATTCTCTTCTTGCTTGGAGTGTTTCCATTGAGAAGTCAGTAGCCAACCTTATTGGGGCTCCCTTGTATGTTATTTCGTTTTTCTCCCTTGCTGCCTTTAAGATTCAATCTTTGTCTTGGAGTTTTGCCATTTTAATGATGATGTGTCTTGCAGTGGGCCTCTTTGGGTTCCTCTTGATTGGGACTCTCTGTGATTCCTGGATTCATGTGACTTTTTCTCTCATCAAATTAGGAAAATTTTCCATTATTACTCTTTCAAGTAGGCTTTCTATCCCTTGTTCTTCCTCTTCTCCTTCTGGTATTCCTATTATTCAGATATTATTATGTTTCATATTGTCTTGCATTTCTCTTAATCCCTCCTCATTCTTTCTGAGTCTCTTTTCCTTTACTTGCTCTGTCTGGAAGATTCTTTCTACTCTGTCCTCTAACTCACTGATGCAATCTTCTGCCTCATCAGTCCTGCTTTTCATACCTTCCACTGTGTTCTTCAGTTCAGAAATTGTATTCTTCATTTCCTCTTGGCCTTTGCAGATGGTTTCTATTTCCTTTTTCATGTTGATATAGTTTGCAGTGAGTTCATTGTAGCTCCCCTGTAGTTTCTGGTAGCTCGTTGTGAGCTCTTTGAACTTCCTGATAACCAGTGCTTTGGATTCAATATCTGATAGCTGACTTGCCTCTATTCCACATAACATTCTTTCTGAGACTTTCACCTTTTCTTTCATTTGGGGATTATTTCTCTGTCTTTCCATTGTTTGTGATACTCTTCTTGTTGGCCTCAGCTTCTTAAATTGATCTGTTCTGATTCCCTGGGTTTATGGTGTGAACCTCTGTGGTAGAATACCTGTGAGATTCAGTGGTACAGTCTCCTGCAGGTATCTTGGTGTTCTCCACTTCCACCTACTGCTTTTTTTTTTTTTTGTTCGTTTGTGATCAGTTGGAGGGGGAGGCAAAATGGTTTATAATAGCGGAAGAGTATTTTATATTATTTATAGTCACAGTCGTTAGAGAAGAAATTATCAATCTTTAAGCTATGTATAGTGTTAACCATACTCTTTGACCCAGCTTGCCACTTTTAAGAAAGGATGGACAGAGGATAAGTCTCTTATTGGGAAGGGAAGGCTTGTGAGTTGTATCTAGAAAGCAGTGAGGGTATGGGTGGTCAGATTTTGAGGTAAGGTGAGAGTAAAGGATAGTAACTAGGTGTGGCATGTGAGCAAATAGAGTTAATCACTACAGTAATAGAATTCAGGAACCTGTAATGTGGTCTAAGGTTCAAGAGATGTGTTGTGAAGTATTTACCATTGTATAGAACAGCTGTTATGTACAATAAAATTAGAGCAACAGTCACATGACAGACTCTATGTGATCTGTTTGAATGGGGGTTACAGAGCTTGGGTAGTATGCCAAAGGAAAGTAAGTGGTGTGAAGTATAGAAAATTAGCAATACACTGTGGAGGAAAGAACAGGGGAAACCTGTCAAATAGTACAATATAGCCAGCCAGGACTAAGAAACCTATACAGAAAGAGGAGGAATACAAAGATACTATTAAAATAAAAAAAGAAGTGAGAATAATGAAAAAATAATGCACCTATGCAGCAACTTGAGGCTTCTCTGCTATAGCAAAGTGAAATTTGTCTCTGTGTCACTATTGTTGAGATGCCCCCTCTTTAGGTCCCACTATGGTCCTTTCCCAGTTCCCAGTTATTTGTGTCTCTTGTGGGTAAAACTAAGCAATGAACAAACAATCCAACATACACACACACAAAAGTTAGGAGAAAGGAGGAATAAGCGAAAACTTTGGAAGAAAAGAAGAAGGACTAAAACCGGACAGAAAGAAAGGAGAGGAACAAAGTATTGAAAGATAGAGCAATAATACAATTAAAAAATATATAAGATTACTTAGAAAAGAAGTTGCTAACAAAAAAAAAACTTCCCTTGTCGGTTTCAAACTGTCCAAACTGGATTTTCTGGTTGCAGCAGGACCTCTCTGTAGGCTGGGATGCAGGTGCGCATGCTTGTGCACCTGCACCAGCCAGGCTACCAGATTGGGATGTGGGTGCCCGCACCCCCAGCAGGCTGCCTGGGTCCAGCAGGATCTGTCACTGTCCTTCCCAGTCCTGTGGCTGGACCCAACTGCTCCAGCCCCTCCCCTGGATGGCTGCTGGGCTAGTTGGGCCGTGAGGCAAGTTGCTGTCGCAGAACACTTCAGTTCACTTTCCAATAAAGACTTCTCCACAAAGCCTGCCTCTCAGCCCAGCCCAGTGCCCAAAAGCCCGGCAATGACAGTGTCCTCAAATCCCCCGGGCTGGCGAGCTGGTGGGCTGGTGGGCTGGTGACCACAGAGTCTGCAGTTGAACTCGGGCCTCTGCCCTTGTTACCCTTTATGTAAACTTAAGCAGACAGGTCTCTGCCCGGTATTGCCCAGCCTGGCTTAGACGGGGAGGGAGGGAGTCAGTTCTTTCCCACGGACCCTATAGCAGGCCCACGGTTCCCACAGAGTCTGTTGTAGACCCGCCAGGTGTCGGGCTTCCAGAGATCCCTCCGCAGCAGGCGCCCCGGAGCTGGTCCCAGACCGAGGCCTGTTTCCTGGCCGCGATAGCGGCACTGAGGTCATTAGGTCGCCGGCCGCCTCTTATTGTCTGCACTCAGGTATCAGGCCATGGGTACAGCCCACAGCTGCTTTTGTCCTCACTCACATCCTGGAGTCCTCACTGATCTAGCTGTCTGGTCCCTCCGTCACACTCTCTGGTCTCTAATTTTCATAAATGCTGGGGAACTGTTGGTTGATTATGCTATTCCTCCGTAGATCCGCCTGGATTTTCTACCAGGTGTATGGGAGCTGGATCCCCTCTGTGCTACTCTGTCGCCATCTTGTCCCCTTCGCAAATATATATTTTTAAAATAGTTACCTATTATCCTATATATTCTGCAAACTTCCCTATTCTCATCACAGAAAAACAGGGTCTGGCTCTATTATCTTAAGAAAGGAATGATATAATAGAATCCCAACTACAAATGAGTCCAACATTTGACTTTGGGATTTTAAAAGCCAAAGACTCATGACATAAGAAAACAGCTTTGGAAGAATAATTGGAGAGTTCATTTTTCTCAACACATCACACATACACATACACAGCCCTACATATACATATGTGCACACTGACACATGTGTGCACGCACACACTTAAAGGACTAGATAAAAATTCCCTGGACTTTGGAGTGGGGAAGTCAGATGGAAGCAGGAAGGTAGAATGGGTAATATATGGGGAAATTATCCATGTGCTTTCTTTTTGTCCTCAGTAACTAAATGACCTTTTTATTTGGGAATCTTGTGAGGAGATTAGGGTTGTTTCAGAGGAATATAAAGAGAAGACAAGAGCTAATATGAGTCTATTGAAATTCAAAAATAGAATTTCCAACAAGACCATAGGCTTGAAAACTGGACTCTGTGAGAAATAATTTTCTACATTTATTTAGCTCCCATTTCACAAAATCAAGATACAGACCTAGATTCAAGTTTCTACCAAACAGGAGGTAATTTAATCTCTTATCTTTGATTTCCTCATTTTTTCATAATGATAATGATGACACCTACCTCAAAGGTTGCTTTCAGAGGAAGGTGCCTCTTGGCTGGAGGGAGACAAAGGGAGAGCCAAAGATGGTGCTCACCAGCCAGCAGTCCCCATGGTTTGTATTCAAGTACTGAGATGTCTGCCCCTCAGGCTGATTAACGCTATAGGGTCTGCACTTGGCCTCGTTCACCTTGTGCACAGGAAGTCTGGGTCCTTCACAGTGGGCTTCTACCACACACCCCTGGGTCAGTTTTAAAGTAGAAAGTAGAGAGGGAAGATGGAGGCCAGGTAGGAGGGAGAGGATTCCACTTCCCCTTGCACACGGGAGAAAAACCTAGCCAATCTACAGAGGAACAGAGCAAACAGCCAACAGTACCCCAGCATATGTGAAGATAGGAGACCAAAAATTGTAGTGGACATTGAAAAACCATACAGTAAGAAGAGTGCTTCAGGACAATAAGGTCCGTGGGACCAGAGCGGCTGCACCCCCAGACCCCATTCCTGCTGGTTCTGCCACAGGGTTCTTGGGAGAGTACCAGGTCAACAGCTCCCTCCCCAGCCAAACAAGGTTTGAGCAGCACTAGGAGAGACCTGATTGCTTGAAGTCGAAGACAGGGGAATAAGGACTAAGTGGCAAACACACAGGGGCTGTGAACACGCACAGAATCTGTGGATGCCAGCTAGGGAGAGTTGAGAGTTGGGCTGTGGTGGGCCCCAAAACGGAGAGTCCCCGGTCTGGTTGGAGAATTGGGCTGTGTTAGAGGCCAGGCCTCTGTACAGAGCAGCAAGCTTGAGTAGGAGAAATTTCTCAAAAAGAAAAAGTAAAAAAAGAGACACTGTTTTGAGAATTCTCCTGCAGCAGCCACTTTGGCCACCTCCCCACCCAGCCGGCCAGCGCTCCCAAGGTGGCAAGGAAGGCCCTGCGCACCTCCATGGCACTGGGAAGAGACCACACCTAAACCTGAGGGACCAGATGTGGCCTGGCCAAGCACGCAAGCCCAAAACCTGGGGAGAGTATGCTAGGCAGAAGGCCTGGATCCCACACCCAAAGCCCTAGGAAGAGGCACCCAACTAGCCCTGGGGAGAGTACATGCCCTAGGCTGACTGAGTGTAGATCAGGAAGGGATAAAAGCAAAACCAATCGCCCCTCAGCCTGCTGCAGCCAGCAAGACCAGCAAGACGGGTTTGGCCAGTCTGAAGCCAGCAAACCAGCAAGAGGCTTTTTTTTTAAAGTAATTCTTTATTTTTATTGTTTTATCTTTCAATTCCTTTTTCCTCTCTTTCCTTCTTTCTTTTTTATTCCTTCTTCTTTTCCCTCCAATTTTATCTCTTCTTCCTTCTTCTTCTTCTTCTTCTTCATTTTCTATAAATACACACAAGTGAGACCAAAAAAACCTGGAGCTGTGAAAAGACCTGAGTTGGACCAAAAGAGGGGTCATCCCAACAGCTGAGACAGTGAGACAAATTTCACTTTGCTATTAGAGAGTATTAGAGAGAACCTGCAAGTTATTGCGTATTTGTATTATTATTTTCTTCATTATTCTTACATCTTTTATTTTATTAGCATTTTTGTATTTCTCTTCTTTCTGTTTAGTCTTCTTTGCTTTGCTGGTTAAATTGTATCATTTGACAGATTTCCCATGTTCTCTCTTTCATAGTGTATTGCTAATTTACTGTCCTTCACTTCACTTGTGTTCCATTAGCACACTACTCAAGGTCCTATACTTCCTATTCTTGTTATCCAGATCACATAGATTCTGTCATATGATTGTTGCTTTTGTATTATTGTAAATAATAGTTGTTCTATACACTTGTAAATACTACAAAACACCCCTCCCAGATCTTAGCCCACTTCACGGTTTCCTGAACTTTATTACTGTAGTGGTTAACTGTATTCTCTCAAACACTAAACCTATTTACCATCCTTTATTTTCACCTTACCTCAGAATCTGACCTCCCTCAACCTCACTCCTTTCTAGATCCAAATCACAAACCTCCCCTCCCCAACAAGAGCCTTATGATTCTTCCATCCTTTCTAAAACGTGGCTAGCTGGGTTGAAGATTACGGTTATTGCTGTACATAGTCAGGGGATCACCTATCTCTTCTCTACTGGCTGCTACTGTAAATATCATAGAATACTCTCCTGCTGTCATAAACCAGTTTGCCTTACCCTCAAACTGATCACACACACAAAAAAGAGTAGGTGGAAGCGGTGAACACCAGGATACCCAAAGGAAGAGGAAACCCAACAACAATGAAACCACCAACAGATAACAACAGAAGGAGGTGAAGGAAAGAGTAGAAACCACACAAACCTCAACCCAAGACCTATCTGTAAATACAACTAAACAGCAGAGAAACTACCCAGGGCAAACAACTGAACAAGAAGAAAAGAGAATCCTCAAAACCCTATACACGCAGAAGAACTGGCTTCAATGCAACCCATCCTCAACAGCAGAGCAAATTAAAAAGGGTAGCAGACAAAGGGACCATCAGTTCATCAGCAGGTGGGAAAGACCCACAAACAAACAAACAAACAAACAAACAAGCAAAAAACCCAGAAACAACAAAAACCCAAAGACAAACTCAGAGCCAACGTAAAGGACATCCCAAGACCAGTAATCTGGGGAGATCAAGGAGGCTACACCACTGAATCTCACAGGTATTCTACCACAGAGGTTCACACCATAAACCCAGGGAATCAGAACAGATCAATTTAAGAAGCTGAGGCCAACAAGAAGAGTATCACAAACAATGGAAAGACAGAGAAACAATCCCCAAATGAAAGAAAAGGTGAAAGTCTCAGAAAGAATGTTATGTGGAATAGAGGCAAGTCAGCTATCAGATATTGAATCCAAAGCACTGGTTATCAGGAAGTTTAAAGAGCTCACAACGAGCTACCAGAAACTACAGGGGAGCTACAATGAACTCACTGCAAACTATATCAACATGAAAAAGGAAATAGAAACCATCTGCAAAGGCCAAGAGGAAATGAAGAATACAATTTCTGAACTGAAGAACACAGTGGAAGGTATGAAAAGCAGGACTGATGAGGCAGAAGATTGCATCAGTGAGTTAGAGGACAGAGTAGAAAGAATCTTCCAGACAGAGCAAGTAAAGGAAAAGAGACTCAGAAAGAATGAGGAGGGATTAAGAGAAATGCAAGACAATATGAAACATAATAATATCTGAATAATAGGAATACCGGAAGGAGAAGAGGAAGAACAAGGGATAGAAAGCCTACTTGAAAGAGTAATAATGGAAAATTTTCCTAATTTGATGAGAGAAAAAGTCACATGAATCCAGGAATCACAGAGAGTCCCAATCAAGAGGAACCCAAAGAGGCCCACTGCAAGACACATCATCATTAAAATGGCAAAACTCCAAGACAAAGATTGAATCTTAAAGGCAGCAAGGGAGAAAAACGAAATAACATACAAGGGAGCCCCAATAAGGTTGGCTACTGACTTCTCAATGGAAACACTCCAAGCAAGAAGAGAATGGCAAGAAATATTCCAAGTAATGAGAACCAGAGGCCTACAATCAAGGCTACTTTACCCAGCAAGGCTCTCACTCAAGATAGAAGGTCAAATAAAGAGCCTCCAAGACAAAAGAAGTCTAAAAGAATACATCTCCACCAAACCAGCTCTGCAAGAAATACTAGAAGGGCTGCTTTAAGGAAAGGAAGGAAAAGAGAGAGACAATGAGAAGCACAGGTATAAAAATGACAATGAGTAAGTACCTATCAATAATAACCTTAAACATAAATGGATTAAATGCTTCAATCAAAAGACATAGAATAGCTGAATGGATAAGAGAGCATGACCCACACATATGCTGCCTTCAAGAGACCCATCTCAGGTCAAAAGACCATCACAGACTAAAAGTGAAAGGATGGTAACAAATTTTCCAAGCAAATAGACAAGAAAAAAAAGCTGGGGTAGCAATTCTCATTTCAGACAAAATGGACTTCAAAAAAGGGGCCATGAAGAGAGACCCAGAAGGTCACTTCATAATACTCAAGGGAAGAATCCACCAAGAAGACATTAACATCATAAATATATATGCACCCAACATAAGAGCACCCAAATATATAAAGAAAATTCTAGAGAACGTCAAGAAAGATATTGACAGTAACACAATTATAGTAAAGGATTTTAACACCCCACTGTCAAAAATGGACAGATCTTCCAAACAAAACATCAACAAAGATATTGCGGCATTAAACAACACCCTAGATGAAATGGACCTAATTGATATATATAGAGAGCCCTTCATCCCAAAGAAGCTAAATACACATTCTTTTCAAATGCGCATGGAACATTTTCCAAGATAGACCACATGATAGGACACAAAATGAGCCTCAACAAATTCAAGAAAATTGAAATCATACCAAGCATTTTCTCTGACCACAAGGGACTGAAATTAGAAACCAACCCCAAAGGAAAAAACCCAAAACACCCAAAATCATGGAGACTGAATGGTATGCTATTAAACAACGAATGGGTCAAGATTGAAATTAGGGAAGAAATCAAAAAGTTTCTGGAAACAAATGAAAATGAACTCACAACAACCCAAAACTTATGGGACACGGCCAAGGCAGTCCTGAGAGGGAAGTTCATAGCAATACAGGCTTACCTAAAGAAAATAGAAACATTTCAAACAAACAACCTAACCCGACGCCTGCAAGAACTCGAAGAACAACAACAAAGACAGCCCAGAGCAAGTACAAGGAAGGAAATAACCAAGATCAGAGCAGAATTAAATGACATAGAGACCAAAAGCACAATTATAAGGATCAATGAATCCAAGAGTTGGTTTTTTGAAAAGATAAACAAAATAGACAAGCCTTTAAGTAGGCTCATTAAGAAAAGAAGAGAGAGGACACAAATAAACACAATCAGAAATGAAAGAGGAGAGATTACAACTGATACCACAGAAATAGAAGGGATTGTAAGGAATTACTATGAAGAACTGTATGCCAAGAAATTTGAAAACCTAGGTGAAATGGACAAATTTCTAGAAAAATATAATCTTCCAAAACTCAATGAAGAAGAAGTAGAAAGCCTGAACAGACCAATAACAGCAAATGAAATTGAAGCAGTAATCAAAAAACTCCCATCACACAAAAGCCCCGGACCAGATGGTTTCACAGGAGAATTCTACAAAGCGTTTAAGGAAGAGCTAACCCCTATTCTTCACAGACTATTCCAAAAAATCCAAAATGATGGGAAACTCCCAAACTCTTTTTATGAAGCGAGCATTATCCTAATTCCAAAACCAGAGAGAGACACAACAAAGAAAGAAAATTACAGGCCAATATCACTGATGAACATAGATGCTAAAATCCTCAACAAAATATTGGCAAATCGCATCCAACAATACATCAAAAAGATCATACACCATGACCAAGTGGGATTCATCCCAGGGATGCAAGGATGGTTCAATATCCGCAAATCAGTAAATGTAATACACCACATAAACAAAAGCAAGGACAAAAACCACATGGTCATATCAATAGACGCGGAAAAAGCTTTTGATAAGGTACAACACCCATTTATGATAAAGGTACTCAGCAAAGTGGGAATAGAGGGAGCATTCCTCAATATAATAAAGGCCATATATGAAAGACCTACAGCCAACATCATACTGAATGGGCAAAAACTGAAAGCTTTTCCACTAAGATCAGGAACAAGACAAGGTTGTCCACTTTCACCACTTCTATTTAATATAGTATTGGAAGTTCTAGCCACAGCAATCAGACAAGAAAAGGAAATAAAAGGCATCCAAATCGGAAAGGAGGAAACAAAACTGTCACTGTTTGCAGATGACATGATAGTGTACATGGAAAATCCTATAGACTCTACCAAAAAACTGCTGGAACTAATAAATGAATTTGGCAAAACAGCGGGATACAAAGTCAATATCCAGAAATCAAAGGCATTTCTGTATACTAACAATGAATCAGCAGAAGCAGAAATCAAGAAAAAAATCCCATTCGATATAGCAAAAAGAAAAATAAAATATCTGGGAATAAATCTAACCAAGGAGGTTAAAGACCTGTATGCAGAAAATTACACAACACTGAAGACAGAAATCAAGGAAGACACAAACAAATGGAGACGTATACCGTGTTCATGGATTGGAAGAATTAACATCATCAAAATGTCCATACTACCCAAAGCAATTTACAGATTCAATGCAATACCTATTAAAGTACCAATGGCATATTTCACAGACATAGAACAAACACTTCAAAAATTTATATGGAACCATAAAAGACCCCGAATAGCAGCTGCAATGTTAAGAAAGAAGAACAAAGTAGGAGGGATCACAATACCTGATATCAAACTGTATTACAAGGCCACTGTAATCAAAACAGCCTGGTACTGGCATAAAAACAGGCACATAGACCAATGGAACAGAATAGAGAGCCCAGAAATAAACCCAAATCTCTACAGTCAATTAATATTTGACAAAGGGGGCAGTATCATAAAGTGGGGTAAAGATAGCCTCTTCAACAAATGGTGTTGGGAGAACTGGACAGCTATGTGCAAAAAAATGAAACTCGAGCACCAACTTACATCATACACCAAAATAAATTCAAGGTGGATAAAAGACTTAAATATAAGCCCTGACACCATTAAAGTCCTAGAGGAGAGCATTGGCAGGAAAATCTCAGATATTCCACATAGCAATATTTTTACTGATATGTCCCCTAGGGCAAGGGACATAAAGGAAAAAACAAACAAATGGGATCTCATCAAAATTAAAAGCTTCTGCATGGCTAAGGAAAACAGTATCAAGATAAAAAGAGAAGCAACTGTTTGTGAAAACATATTTGCCAATGATACCTCAGACAAAGGTTTAATCTCCAAAATATACAAGAACTCAAAGAAGATGAGCAACCAAATTAAAAAATGGGCAAAGGACTTGAATAGACACTTCTCCAAGGAGGACATACAGAGGATCCAGTGACACATGAAAAGATGCTCAATATCACTAGCTATCAGAGAGATGCAAATTAAAACCACAATGAGATACCACTTTACACCAGTCAGAATGGCCATCATAAACAAAGCAACAAATAACAAGTGCTGGAGCAACAAATAACAAGTGCTCCTTCTGATGAATAACAAGTGTGGGGAAACGGGGACCCTAGTTCACTGTTGGCGGGATTGCAGACTGGTACAACCACTATGGAAAACAGTATGGAATTTTCTGAGAAAACTAAAAATGAATGTGTCTTTTGACCCAGCAATTCCACTATTAGGAGTATATCCTAAGAACCCTGGAACACCAGTCCAAAAGAACCTATGCACCCTGATGTTCATAGCAGCACAATTACGATAGCCAAGAGTTGGAAGCAACCTAGATGCCCATCGGTAAATGACTTGATCAAAACACTATGGTACATTTACACATTGGAATTCTATGCAGCAGAAAGAAAGAGGGAGCTCCTACTCTTTGCAACATCATGGATGGAACTGGAAAGCATTATGCTGAGTGAAATAAGCCAGGTGGTGAAAGACAAATACTATATGATCTCACCTTTAACAGGAATCTAAACGACAAAACAAACAAGCAAGCAAAATATGACCAAAGACACTGAAATACAGAACAGGCTGACAGGGACCAGAGGGGAGAGTGGAGAGAATCACAGGGGAAAAGGGGAAGGATTCACATGAACAAGTATAAAAGACACATGGACAATAACTAAGGTGGGGGGTGGGAATGGGAGGGAGGTGGGGAGTACGGGTGGGGGGGCAGGGCTGGGAATATAAGACAGAAAACTGTCTTATATTCCAATGACAATATAGATAGAAAAGAGGACAGTGTCTTATATTCAAATGACAATATAGATAGAAAAGAGGATAGTGATGGTAACCCAACCAAACTGCCACTGAGCTGTCCCAACTGCAGCTCCTTCTTTGATTTTGAGTCATCACCCTGGCTCCAAGAACCTCCAAAGGCAGGAAAATGAAGCCAAGATATTTTTGCCCAAAAATATGTTTTGTACTTTCATATACATTACCTTGTTTTATTCTCAAAGCACTCCTTGAAGGTAGGTATTAACATTCTTACTTTTTAATAATGAAAGAATGTAGACTGAAACAGGTTGAATAACTCCTCCAAAGGTTCACAGCTAAAACCCAAAAGAAGTGGGATTCAAACCCTATCCCCTGTGATTACCAATATCACTATCCCTTCCCCACAAGGTGCCTCTTGAGAGAATGTGCCAGCACTATGTGGGGAGGACTCTATAAAGATGAGTGTCTCTTTCTCTAGAAATTTATTTTGAAACAAGCTTAAAATAAGTTTACCTAACTTAGCTTAAACTAAAGGGGGCCATATTTAAGGCCTTCTCAAGAAATATCATATTTTTGTGAGAGTGAGGCCCTGCTCCCCTGCCAACTATTAGCAGGAGCTCACCCTGGGATGGGTCAAGAACCCAATCTGGAAGCACTATTTGGGCATTTCCCACTCTCATCTTTAAACTTAGGCTTTTGAAGGCTATAACAATGGGTAAATAAAACAATGTTTATGCTTCATATTTTTAAAATAATTTTAAAAGTTCTAAAATGCGTATTTTCGTTTGTATAACACGTGCTTTTAGCTCCTCTGCATGTTCAGCTCTTTTCAAGCACAATAAAAGTGTCACCAAACCTTCCTGGTCTATTGAGGGAATACCTCAAACACCAAGAACCTAAAGTTCCTCTTTTGGTTCAGTTTGGGTTATCTATGGATGCAAACAGGTAGCCCCAAAACTCAGTGTCTTAAAAAGTAACCATTGTATTGTTTCTCACAATTCAATGGGTCATGTCTATTGGTAGGTGATGTCCACTGGGCTGGATGTCCATCAAGGGTTCTTCACTCATGTGTCTAGAGCCTCAGCTGGGAAGGCTCAAGTAAAACTGCTTAACTGAGCTCACATGCCCTAGGCTTCGGTTCTTTGTCATGAAATCTCAGGATCTTTCCTGCCATGTGGCCTCTCCATGCAGTCACTCCCACAGGGTAGAACGTGGACACTCCAAGTTCCCAAGAGAGGAAAAATATTACCAGGGTTTCTTAGGGTTAGGCTCAGAACCAGCATATACTCAAGTCTGCTGTACTTAATGATTAAATCAGGTGACAGGATCAGTGCAGATTCAAGGAGAGGGGACTACACAAGGTTGTGAATATTGGGAGGCATCCATTAGGGGTTCCTAAAGTAACAGACCACCACAGGTCTCCAAGTGCATCAGCCAGCCCTGCAGAAATTTCTCTTCTCTGGTTCTAGACAAGCCCACGCGAGGCCTTACATGTGTTCATAAACATCAGCTCTAACTACCATGAAGTATCTGCCATGTTCCTCCTCTCCTATTCTGGTTCAACACCTATAGTTCTCAAAGCTGCTCAAGGAAACTGCTGTTTCCTCAACTGAAACCTACAGAAGATGCCATCAGCCAATCCTCAGAGTATTACATTAGTGCTGGGATCTGTGACAAATTTGGACAATAAACCTCGCCTTGGGAGCTGGGCTCCACAACATTGTGGGGACTTGCTTCTAGCATCCCTGACATCTCTCAACAAATAGCTCCTTCTGATGAACACAAGCCTGCTAATCACTGGCACTCAAACCCATACTACAGCCTGGGGTGATGTTGAGCAGACATCATGTTATCCCATAACATGTAAATCTCTTTCCCATAAATGTTAAGTCAGAAGGTCAATGCTCTCAAGCTTCTAAAGCAATACAAGCAGAAGGTGGAAGGGACAGATGTCTTCACTAGACAGAAAAATGCCCTGTTACTCAAAATAATTGTGTGATAATCTCTTTCTGACAAAATATTGAAGTGGTATTCTCCCAAGTTATTAGAGTTGGAGATTAAATGTCACAAATAAAAGAATGTAGGTCATAAAAGAATGCAGAGGGAATTTTAATGAGGTACTTTTTTCTTTTATTTTTAAATACATTTTATTGATTATGCTATTACAGTTGTCCTAATTTTTCTCCCTTTGCCCCTCTCCACCCAGCACCTCCCACTCCCTCAAGCAATCCCCACACCACTGATCATGTCCGTGGGTCATGTGTAGATTCTTGGCTACTCCATGTTCTACACTGTACTTTAATGAACTATAGAAACGATCCCTGAAAGTATAGTCTTTTTTTTTTTTAAGAGGGGAAGGAGAGAGGGAGAGAAACATCAATGTATGGTTGCCTTTTGTACGTCCCCTGCTGGTAGTTAGCCTGCAAGGAACCGGCCTGCAACCCAGGCATCACGATCGTCTGGTTCGCAGGCCCGTGCTCAATCCACTGAGCTACGCCAGCCATGGCTGAAAGTATAGTCTTTACACTGTACTTTACATCCCCATGGCTATTCTGTAGCTACCTATTTGTACTTTTTAACCCCCTCACCTCTTCATCCATTCCCCTACACTCCCTCCCATCTGGCAACCATCAAAATGCTCTCCATATCCATGATTCTGTCTCTGTTCTTCTTGTTTGCTTAGTTTGTTTTTTAGATTCAATTGTTGATAGATATGTATTTATTGCCATTTTGTTGTTCAAAGTCATAAAAAGCAGGGACCTACAGCCAACACTGCTCTAACCAGAAAATACATTATTTAGAATTGAGGGGCAGATTAAGCGCTTCCCAGACAAGAAAAAACTAAAGGAGTTCATTATCACCAAGTCATTATTATATGAGATGTTAAAGGGACTTATTTCAGTAAAAGAAGAAGCTCAAAATTATGAACAATAAAATGGCAATAAATATATATCTATCAACAATTGAATCTAAAAAACAAACTAAAGAAGAGTGGAGACAGAATCATGGCTACAGAGAGGGTTTTGATGGTGCCAGATGAGAGGGGGTAGGGGGATGTGTGAAGAGGTGAGGGGATTAGGAAGTACAAATATGTAGTTATAGAATAATCATGGGGCTGTAAAGTACAGTATAGGAAATGGAGTAGCCAAAGAACTTACATTCATGACCCATGGACATGAACAGTGGTGTGGAGACTGCCTGAGGGAGTGAGGGTGCTGGGTGGAGGGGGGCAAAGGGGGAAAATTAGGACAACTGTAATAGTATAATCAATAAAGTATAATTTAAAAAATGAAAAAAGAAAGCTGAAAAGCAAATGTAACTACTTCAGTAGATCAGAGAAAGCTGAGGAAAACAGAAGCAACCAGGTTTACAACACAGAAGCTGCAAAAGAAATTAGTGACCCTAGTTACCTATGGAGGTGAGGATGGGGATAAAAACAGAATATTTGATTGAAAGTCTACTTAAAAAGTAGTTAAACCTCAGGTACCTTTCCTCTGAGAGCAGGTGTGTGGCTTCCCCTCTTGCCCCATAAGAAGTCTGAGAATTTTACCCTTGAAGGTACTGATTAGAGAGTCTGTGGATTGGGAGACACCAAAGAGCAGGGGTGTCATCCTGAACTAGGAGGGTGAAGTGAAAACAAAATTTCCCACCGGAAGTTGAGATTTCCAGCCTGCCCTCTCACTTAGCTCACAGAACCCTGGCAGCTAGGTTGGAACCCTTCAGACAAGTGGTTGTCTGGAAAACATGAGAAAGACAAAAAGAAAAGGTCTCAGTACAGATGGGAGTTCCCAAGTAACAGTCCCATTAAACGGCTGTAGCAGACATTATTCTCCCCACCCATAACCCCTGGGCAGTCCCACATGAATGTATTCCTGCTGACTTCCAATTGCTTGTATCTGAGTTGCTTATTTCAAGTTTCTCTCCAAAGGCAGGGAAAGCTACTCTGCTCAGGCATCAGCCAGGCTAGGAGGGCTAGGAAATACCCTCTCCCCAGGAGCGGCTCTCAACCAATGACTGTCAATATTTGATGTATAAATAACTCAGCCACCTTGTCTTTGCATGCGATAACTCTAAAGTGTGTGATTTCGCCATTTTCCAAAAATCTTTCTGTAGGATTAAGCCTTAGTCATTTTCAGTTCTACTTAGCATTATAACTGCCTTCTCTGCTTGTCTCATTTCTGTGCTCCCTTACTTTTGTATCTCTGAGTACTTCCATTCAAATACATTTCTCAGGGTCTCTTTTAGGGAAACCCAAATTAAGACAATCAAGTTGGAGTTCCAAAGCCCCACACCAGTGAACAGAGCTTCTAAACAGCCTTTTAGTCCCCCACCCTTAAGTAGAAGCAGACAGCCAAGGGTCACCAAAAATTTAAGAAAAAAAATTTAAACTTGAGATATAGAGATCAAATAAAACAAAGATAAAAGAATAATTTGGAAGAATAGAAACTAAAAAGGGAGAAGAAAACTTACAAAAATCTATTATTAATATCTTCAAGGAGTTGATATTACATTTAAGAAATATGAAAGGAATACTATAAAAATAATATTCAGAGGACAGCCCTGGCTGGTGTGGCCTAGTGGATTCAGTGCTGCTGGCCTGTGAACTGAAAGGTCACTGGTTGGATTCCCAGTCAGGGCACAGGCCTGGGTTGCGGGCCAGGTCCCAGTCGGAAGCAAGTGAGAGGTGACCTATCGATGTTTCTCTCACACATCTGTGTTTCTCTCTCTTCCTCCCTCCCTTCCCCTCTCTCTAAACAAATAAATAGAATCTTAAACAAAATAAAAATAAAAAATATTCAGAGAACAAGGCAGCCTTGAAAATTCAAAAATAACACATGATAGCAGAAATTAAAACATGCTAAAAGATTTGGAAGGTAAAGTTAATGGAATCTCCCAGAAAATAGAGCAAAAGAAGATAATAAGGAAAATGGGAGAAAAAGAGGATTAGAAAGTCCAAGAGGTCCAATATCTGATTTGGGAAGTTATGTGAAGAGAGGATGAATAAAGAAGTTGAAAGGATATTATAAAAAAATATAATTTAAGGTTCTGGCTGGTGTGGCTCAGTGGATTGAACATGGGCCTGCAAACCAGAGAGGGTCACCAGTTCAGTTCCCAGTCAGGGCACATGCCTGAGTTGCAGGCCAAGTCCCTGGTTGGAAGCGTGTGAGAGGCAACCAGTCGAGGTATCTCACATATTGATCTTTCTCTCTCCCTTTCCAGCTCTCTAAAAATAAATAAGTAAAATCTTTTAAAAATAAAAATATATATAATTTAAGAAAATTTCCCAGAACTCATATTTGTAGAGTTGAAAAGGCCCAGCACCCTGAATAAAAATATGCTAGCTCCAGCCTGGCTGGTGTAGCTCAGTGGATTGAGCGCAGGCCTGCGAACCACACGATCTCGGTTCGATTCCCAGTCAGGCCACATGCCTGGGTTGCAGGCTAGTTCCCAGAAGGGGACTCACAAGAAGCAACCATACATTGATGTTTCTCTCCTTCTCTCCTTCCCTTCCTCTCTAAAGACAAATAAATAAAATCTTTAAAAAATATATGCTAGTTCCACAGTTCCATCATTTTGAAATTTCACCAGTGAGGACAAAGAGAAGATTCTAAAAACTTCTGGGATAAAACTGGTTTTATGTAAAGGAGCAAGAGTCAGAATGTCATGCACTGAATGCACGAACACAGTGGGACAATGCCTTCAAATTCCTGAGGAAATTTTTTTTGATCTAGGATTCTACACTAAACAATACTATTAATTTAGTATAAGAATAGAAAACATACATTTTCAGACATTCAAGAACTCAAAGCATTTATTTCCCATGTACTAAAAACTTCCTTTTCTCCCCTGGCGGGTGTAGCTCAGTGGATTGAGCACGGGCCTGTGAACCACACGATCGCGGTTCGATTCCCAGTCAGGGCACATGCCTGGGTTGCAGTCCAATTCCCAGCGGGGGACTCACGAGAGGCAACCATACATTGATATTTCTCTCCCTCTCTCCTTCCCTTCCCCTCTAAAGATAAATAAATAAAATATTTAAAAAATAAATAAAATAAAAACTTCCTTTTCTCAAGAAGTTTTTAGAGGATGTCCTCTACCACGACAAGGAGATAAACAAAAACAATGACTTGATATGTATGAAACAGAGGTGTAACATGGGGGAGGAGGAAGAGAATTCCCAGGAAGACAGTGAAGGGAAACCCCAAGGACCACAGCTGTTCAGCAGTCCTGGAGGGCAGCCAGTGCACCCTGGAGCTGGTCAGAGGCTTCAAGAGGGAATTTCATTCAGATGTAACAGACTATATAATATGTTTGAACAGACTGAGAAGAGATACATAGTGGGGGATATCTGGGGGTTGAATTAATGGTAGAAAACACAGAAACAATTCACACATAGGCAATTATCAGATCAAGGGAAAATGAGAGTTTATGCAGTAACATTTGCGAAGTCATCATAGGTAAACATTGAATGTCCATCTAACCAAAATAAGTTCTGTTGGGCTGATAGGGAGATGAGAAGTGGGCAGATGAGGCAGGGGGGGAGGGGCATGTTTCTTTTCATAAAAAGCTACATAGAATTATTTGGACCTTTAAACTACAGCTTTGGTTGTGTGGTTCAGTTGGTTAGAGCATTGTCACCAAAAGGCTGCAGGTTTGATCTCCAGTCAGGGCACATGCCTAGGTTGTGGGGGTGGGGTGTGTGTGTGTGTGGGGTTATCAACCCCCAGTCAGGGTGCATACTGGAGGCAATCGATCAGATGTTTCTCTCACATCTCTCTCTCTCTCCCCCTCCCTCCTTTTCTCTCTCTCTAAAAGCAATAAACATATCCTTGCATGAGGATTAAAACTAAATAAATAAACTATGTGCCTGAATAACTTTGATAAAATAACAAAATTGTGAGATTAATAGCAAAATAAACAGCTAAGTAAAATAAAAGCTGGAACCTCTAAACAGGAATGGAGGTGCAAATAGGTATCAGTGGCCTGTTGCTTTTTGTAAAAAAGCCTTATTAAATTATGTGACTCTTTGTTTTTCAGTTTCTTTGTTGACACTTTTTTCTTGATGTATAGCATGCATACCTAAAGTGTACGTACCATAAATATACAACTTGATTTTTTTCACAAATTGAACTACTACCCAGGTCAAAAAAACAGAATATTGCCCTTATTGGCCAGCACCATTTACTTCTTTCCAGTCACTACTGACAAGGGTACCTCTTCCTGACTCTAACATTGTATCAATAGATTGAGCTTGATTATTTTGCATTTTATATAAATGAAGTTCACATAGTATGTCATCTTTTATGTCTTGCTTCTCCATTTAATATTATGTCAGGGAGACCCATCTAGTTGTGTGCAGCTATAATTCATCCACTCTCATTTTTATTGTATTTCTTTGTGAGAATATGCCACAGTTTATCTATTCTACAGTTAATTGCATCTGCATTGTTTCCAGTCTAGCACTACTATAAATAGTCCTACCAAGAATATTTTTTTAAATATTTTATTTATTTATTTATCTTTAGAGGGGAAGGAGAGAGGGAGAGAAACATCAATGTATGGTTGCCTTTTGTGCATCCCCTGCTGGGAGTTGGCCTGCAGGGAACCTGCCTGCAACCCAGGCATGTGCCCTGACTGGGAATCGAACCGCGATCCTCTGGTTCACAGGCCCGCGCTCAATCCACTGAGCTACACCAGCCAGGCCCTACCAAGAATATTTTAGTAAATATTTTAATAGATATCATATACATATTTTTGTTGGGTATATATACCTAAGGCTTATACCTTATACATACCTTGGTCATAGGTTATGTGTATGCTCAAATTTATGTAATGCCAGAAAATTGTCCAAAGTTGTACCAATTTTCATTCCCACCATCAGTGTGTGAGAGCTTCAGGTGATCCACATCCTTACCAATTCTCACTATTATTAACCTTTTTCATTTTATTTTATTTTTTTGTCACACGCACACCCATTTTTATTAGCCTTTCCTGGGATGGGGGTTTGCATCAAGTTTAAAATGCAATGTGTGTTTGTAAGTTTGTGCTCAGGCCAGAGAGAGAGGCAAAGCGCCTCGTTTGCGTTCTAGTCTCAGTAGGTTCGTAGAGCCCTCGCGCCACCCGCCCATGGTTTTTGTAACGGTGTTTGTTGTGTGTGTGTGCGCGCGTGTGCTCTCTCCCATCCATGCTCCCAGCGCATCTCGAGCCCAATAGCGGGGTGTGGGCCAACCTTTTTCATTTTAGTTAATCTGGAGATATGTAGTGGTATTGTATTGTGGTTTTAATTAAGATTTCACTAATGACTAATGGAGTACTTTTTCATAGGTTTATTGGTCATTTGCATATCATTTTTCATGAAGTGTCTCTCCAGGTTGTTTGTTCAATATTTCTATTGTGTTTTCTTCCTCTTATTGATTTGTAGAACTTTTTCACTTATTTTCATATCAGTCTCTTGTTGTCTATACATATCATAAATGTTTTCTCTTACTCTTTGGGTTACCTGTTTTACTTTTGAACACTGTTATACAAATAAAAGCCAGAACCAAAATATACACCCTCTGCAATTTAGGTTAAAAGTAAAGAATGCAAAAAGACAAATTATACAAACACTAAACACAAGAAAACAGAGGAAATATATTGATACCAAACTAGATTAATAATAAGGACTATTACAAGGGATAAATAGGAACATAATGATAAAGAAATCAATTCATGAAGAAGACATAACAGTTGGAATATTTGTGCAACAAACACAGACTCAAAATACTTATAGTAAAATTTATAGAACTAAAAGGCAAAATAGGTAAATACACAAATTATCATTTAGAGATTTCAACACTCCTGTCTCAGTAATTGATAAAACAAGTGTACAGAAAATCCGCCAAGATATAAAGACCTGAACACATTGTCAACAAATCTGAGCTTCTGGTCAAGATGGCAGCATAGTAAATATGGTATTTGCTTCCTCCACAACCACATCAGAATTACAAGGAAACTACAAAACAACCTGAAGTGCCTGAAATCTGGCTGAATAGAAGTCTTTCAACAAGGGAATTAAAGAAGTCACATAGAAACTGGTAGGAAGGGTATAGATGAAGAACAGGCTGGTCTCACATCTGTGTGTGGTGGGTAAAAATCAGAAGGGATATCTTGGCTGCACAGGTACCCCTGAGGAGTGAGGGATCCCACCCCCACACCAGGCCCCCCAGCTCAGGGTTCCAGTGACAGGAAAAGGAGTCCTCATAACTTCTGGTTGTGAAGATCAGCAGGGATTGAGATTAAGTGAGACAGGGTGGGGGTGGGGGGCGTGGTTCTGGATCCCAGGAAGATCCTCTTAAAGGGCTGGTGTATGGACTTACTCAGACTCAGAGCTCCAGTGCTAAGGCAGCAGTTCAAAAAGGCACCAGAGATATACGAGGAGTTCAATATCAAGGTGAGAGCTGGAGGAATGGCTTTTGCCCAGACAGAAGTACTGGCAGAGGCCATTGTTCCTTTGATGAGCCCTCCCCTCACAGAGCCAGCAGATGGGCACAACATTGGAGACACCATGAATCTGGTTCACACTGTTTTCCCTGCACTGATTCCTTGAGGCCCTACCCCACCCAACATTTAGGCCCACCCAAGCTGTCCATAGTGACATTTCTATACAAATAGCCTGTCTTGGCTCAAGCTTCAGATTTTCCTAACATCTATCAAACAAACAACATCTGGCCTCAATGAGATCTATACCTCTCACTAAGTGGCCTCAGGCCTGGCACTAGCAGCAGCCAGCCTTGGTTCATAGCTTGGCCTCTCCTAGACAGCCAAGCACAGGTAGCAACCATCTGCAGATAGCTTTGTAGCTCATGCTGGGTGGTCCCAGGCAGAACATAGGCAGTAGCTGACCTTGACCTGTATCTCCCTGGAGGTCACAGAGCCAGTGCACCCAATGGACAGCTTCAGATCACATCAAAGCAGCACCCAACCACCTCTACAAGTGACACACTCAGGGAGCAGACTCAACAGGAACCAGATCCCTGCCAAAGTAAGTCCTGTTCTGTGGGGTCGGTCCCTGTACAACTGGTTGTTGGTCAAAGTCATCCTTGCTGCTGATCAGCCTGGGGACAAATCACTTCCACTGTTATGCCAACAGCAATCAAGGCCCAACTATAAGAGGAAGGTGTATACAGCCCATGAGGGTGCCCACCTCCAGTGCCCAGTTTGGGTGATCAGAGAGGCTATGCCATTGAATCCTACTGAATACCTACTACATAAGTGCACTCTACCAAGGCAGTGAGATTTAGCAGTTCTACCTATACATAGAAACAAACACAGAGAAGCAGCCAAAATGAGGACACAAAGGAACATGAAAGAACAGTACAAAACTCCAGAAAGAGAACTAAACAAGATGGAGACAAGCAATCTACTAAATGCAGAGTTCAAAACACTGGGTGCTCAGTGCACCTAGGGGAAGAGTAGATGACTCAGTGAGAACTTCAGAAAAGAGAGGGGAAACATAAAAGTAGATCTAGAAAACATAAAAATGAACCAGTCAGAAATGAAGAATACATTAATCGAAATGAAGAATACATTACAGGGAATCAACAGAGGAGTATATTGAAGCAGAGGATCAAATCAGAGATTGGGAAGATAAGGAAGTAGAGAACACTCAATCAGAACAGCAAAAAGAAAAAAGAATATGCTCCAGCTTGTGCGGCTCAGTGGATTGAGTGTCAGCCTGTGAACCAAAAGGTTGCCATTTCCATTTCTACTCAGGGAACATGCCAACAACAAATTTAAAAACAAAAAATAACCAGAACTGCCAGAAGAAGCTTGCAGGCAAAAAGGGGCTAGAAAGAAGTGTTCAAAGTCATGAGAGGCAAGGACTTACATTCAAGATTACTCTACCCAGCAAAGCTATCATGTAGAATGGAAGGGCAGATAAAGTGCTTCTCAGATAAGGTCAAGTTAAAGGAGTTCATCATCACTAAGCCCTTATTATATGAAATGTTAAAGGGACTTATCTGAGAATAAGAAGATAAAAAACATGAACAATAAAATGACAACAAACTCACAACTATCAACACCAGAATCTAGAAAACACAAAAACAAAAACAAAAACAAAGCAAACAGCTAGAAAAGGAACAGAATGACAGAAATGGAGATCACATGGAGGGTTATCAGCAGGGGAGTGGGAGGGAGAGAAAGGGGGAAAAGGTACAGAGAATAAGTAGCATAAATAGTAGGTACAAAATAGACAGGGGGAAGTTAAGAATAGTATAGGAAATGTAAAAGCCAAAGAACTTATATGAACAACCCATGGACATGAACTAAAGGGTGGGTGTGGAGGGGTGGGATGCTGTTTGAGGGTGGTACAGGGCAGAGGGGAATGAAGAGGAGAAAAAAAACAGGACAACTGTAATAGTATAATCAATAAAATATATGAAAGAAGAAGATTAAAATATGAATAAAAATTGCAATAATACATTGTCAACAACTGAATGTAAAAAACAAAATAAAGCAGAACATAAATAGGCTCATAAATACAGAGAACATTGTGATGGTTGTTAGATGAGAGGGATTTGGGAGGCTGGGTGAAAAAGTGAGGGAATTAATAAGTATAAAGTTGTTGTTACAGAGTAGTCATGAGGATGTGAAGTATGGTGTAAGGAATATAGTCAATAATATTCTAATAACTATGTATGGTATCAGATGGATGTGAGATTTATTGATATGATCACTTAGTAATTTATGTAATATTTAATCAATGGAGTATACACTTGAAATTAATATAATAATGTATATCAACTATAATTTAAAATTTTTTGAAAATTGTTTTTGAAAAATTTGAGCTTTTTAAAAAGCTTTACAGAGAGGGGAAGGGAAGGAGAAAGAGAGGGAGAGAAACATCAATGTGTGGTTGCCTCTTGCACACTCTGTGAAGTGTGCCCGGTCCAGTATGTGCCCTTCCACATACTGGAACCCTGGCCCACAACACAGGTGTGTGCCCTGACTGGGAATCAAACGTGTGACCCTTTGGTTCACAGTCTGGCACTTTATCCACTGAGCCACCCCAGCCAGGGCAAATTTAAAAATATTTTTAAAATACAAACAAATTTAGCCTAATTGACATTTATATAACACTCCACCCAACAACAAACCAACATTCTTTTCAAGGGTACATGTAGCATTAATCAAGATAGATCGTATTATGGGCCATAAAACAAGCCTCAATGAATTTAAAATAATTTAAATCCTCAAAAGTGTGTTCTCTGACCACAACTAAATATAACTAGAAGTCAATAATGAAGCAATATCAGGAAAATCTCCCAAGTATTTGTGAATTATACAACACACTTCTAAATAATCCATGGGTGAAAGAGGAAGTCACAAGGGAAATTAGAAAATATTTTAAATTGAATAAAAGTGAAAGCACCACATATCAAAATTTGTAGGACACAGCCAAAGCTGTGCTTACATGGAAATTTAAAAATCAAACTAGAGCCCTGGCTAGTGTGGCTCAGTGGATTGCACTCCAGCCTCCAAACTGAAAGGTCACTTGTTCAGTTCCCGGTCAGGGAATGTGCCTGGGTTACAGGCCAGGTCCCCACTTGGGGGGCGTGAGAGAGGCAACTAGCTGATGTATTTCTTATGCATCGATGTTTTCTCTCCCTCTCCTTCTCCCTCCCTTCCCCTCTCTCTAAAAATAAATAAATAAAATCTTTTAAATATTAAGCTAGAAAACAAGAAAACCTTTAAATCAGTAATTTAATCTTCCCTCTTCAGAAATCAGAAAAAAAAGAGGACTTCCACCAAAATGGAGACATAGGTGGAAACAGTGTGCCTTCTCCCACAACCAGGTTTGAATACAGCAAAGGTTTAGTAAACAAAGATGCAGCCAAAGAACAGAAAATTGAACTATAGGGAAGTCCAACAACAACGAACCATTCAACTGGGACGGGTAAGAGGGGCGGAGCCAGCAGTGGAGCAGGGTTGGGTAGGAAAGATCCCCCAACCCAGGTGTGCAGGCAGCCAGGGTAGCATCGTGGACCTAGTGAGAGTGCAGGGCAGGCTGACTGCGGTCACACATTTGCATGCAGATAAACCAGCAGAGGAGTGAGCAGTGAGGAGGACCACACAGGCCCCAGCAGGTGAACCCAGTGAGTGTGCAAGGCAGCGGACCGTGGTCGCACTTTCAAGCACAGTGGGACAAACCGAGAGGCCCTGGTGGCAGGAGGCAGCAGAGGGGACGCCATTGCTTTCCTTTGACCCCGCTCCCACATACAGAGTCACAACCCAGCAACTGAGTTGCCCCGCCCTGGTGAACACCTAGGGCTCTGCTCCTCATACATAACAGGCACAAACAGACCAAAATATGGCTCAAGAAGAACTCAAAGCTCCAGAGCCGATACCTCTAAGGGACCAAGAAATAGCCAGCCTATCAGATGCACAGTTCAAAATACTGGTGATCAGGATGCTCACAGAACTGGTTGATTATAGTCACAAATTAGAGGAACATATGAAGGCTAAACTAATTGAAATGAAGGGAAATGCACAGGAAACCAATAGTGATGAAAGGAAACTGGGACTCAAATCAATGGAGTGGACCAGAAGGAAGAACAAAACATCCAACCAGAAAAGAATGAAGAAACAAGAATTCAAAAAAATGAGAGGCTTAGGAACCTCCAGGACATCTTTAAATGTTCCAACATCTGAATTATAGGAGTACCAGAAAGGGAAAAGAAACAGCCACGAGTGGAAAGCTTATTTGAACAAATAATAAAGGAGAACTTCCCCAATCTGGCAAAGGAAATAGACTTCCAGGAAATCCAGGAAGCTCAGAGAGTCCCAAAGAAGTTGGACCCAAGAAGGAACACACCAAGGCACATTGTAATTACACTAGCCAAGATTAAAATGAAGGAGAGAATCCTAGAAGCAGCAAGAAATAAGGGGACAGTCACCTACAAAGGAGTTACCATCAGACTGTCGGCAGATTTCTCCAAAGAGACCTTACAGGCAAGAAGGAGCTGGAAAGAAGTATTTCAAGTCATGAAATCCAAAGACCTACATCTAAGATTGCTTTATCCAGCAAAGCTTTCATTTAGAATGAAAGGACAGATAAAATGCTTCTCAGATAAGGTCAAATTCAAGGAGTTCATCATCACCAAGCCCTTATTATATGAAATGTTAAAGGGACTTATATAAGAAAAAGAAGATGAAAAAGATGAACAGTGAAAGGACAGCAAACTCACAGTTATTAACAACCACACCTAAAACATAAGCAAACCAAGAGGACAGCTAGATCAGGAGCAGAACCATAGAAATGAAGAACACATGGAGGGGTAGCAACAGGGGAGTGGGAGGAGGAGAAGGGGGGAGAAGGTACAGAAAATAGCATAGACAGTAGGTAGAAAATAGATAGGGGGGAGGGCAAGAATAGTAGGGGAAATATAGAATCTAAAGAACTTGAGACACGTGGTCATAAACTAAAGGGGGGAATGGTGGAGGAGGGGGTGTGCAGGGTGGAGGGAAATGAAGGGGGGAATAGAACAACTGTAATGGTATAATCAATAAAATATGTTTTAAAAAGAAAATTAAAAAATAAAAAATAAAAATAAATAAAATATCTAAGCCTCCATTTAAAAAAAAGATTTTATTTATTTATTTTTTAGAGAGGGAAAGAAAGGGAGAAAGAGAGGGAGAGAAACATCAATGTGTAGTTGCCTCTCTGCATTGTGTACTGGAGACCTGGCCCACAACCCAGGCATGAATCAAACTAGCAACCCTTTGATTTGCAGGCCAGCACTCAACCATTGAGCCATACCAGCCAGCGCATCTAAGCCTCCATTTTTATGACTGAATTTTGTATTTTTCAATTAAAGTTGAAGTACTTATAGTTGGCTAGTATAATTTATGTTATATTAGTTTTAGGTGTACAACAAAATGATAGACATTTATATACCATATGAAGTGATTACTCCAATAAATCTAGTACCCATCTGGCACCATACATAGTTATTATAACGTTATTGACTATGTTTCCTATGCTGTACTTTACATCCCCATAACTATTTTTTATAAGTGGCAATTTGCACTTCTAAGTATCTTTCTCCTTTTTCACCCATCCTCCCAACGACCCTCTCATGTGGCAACCATCAATCTGCTCTCTGTAGTCCTCTCCATAGTTCATTCTGCTCTCTTGATAGTTCATTTCTGTTTTGTTTGTTTATTTTGTATTTTTAGATTCCACATGTAGGTGAAATCATATAGCATTTATCTTCTACCTGATTATATCACTTTGTATAATATCCTCTAGGTTCATTCATGTTGTTGCAAAGGCAAGGTTTCATTCTTTTTTATGGCCAAGTAATACTTCATTGTGTATATATACCAATTCTTCTTTATCCAACCATCTATCAGTGCAAATGCAAAGAAAACCATCAACAAAACAAAACAAAAAAGCCCAACCTACTAAATGGGAGAAGATATATTCAGATGATATATCCAGTAAGAGGTTAATGTCCAAAATATATAAAGAACTCAGCCCTGGCTGGCGTAGCTCAGTGGATTGAGTGCGGGCCTGCAAACCAGAGGATCGCGGTTCTCTTGAGACCACGTGTCTCTTTGTTGCAGCCCCTCTAGTCCTTCCATGATGGCCTCCCAAGTGATCCAGTCTGGCTTAGGTTGCTCCTTGCTGTGAGGAGACTTACCTGTCATCGACTTCCAACCATGCTTTGGGGGCAGGGAGGAAACTGAGGCAGCATTTGCTACCAGAAACAAGCTTTATCTCCTGTGGCTCACATTCTGGAGGTTGCTCACTCATCCTTAGCCATGGGGGTAGAGTTACAATTCCTGAAACCAAGCAGAGCTGGTCCACAACACTCACCCCCCAGCCCTCTCCACTTCTCTCCTGTTTCCACCACTCCCCCTTGTTATTGTCCATGTGTCCTTTATAATTGTTCCCGCAAACCCTTCACCTTTTCCCCTGAAATTCCTTCCCCTCTGCCCTCTGGTTACTGTCAGCCTGTTCTCTATTTCAGTGTCTTTGGTTATATTTTGCTTGTTTGTTTGTTTTGGTGATTAGGTTCCTGTTAAAAGTGAGATCATATGGTATTTATCTTTCACTGCCTGGCTTATTTTGCTTAGCATAATGCTTTCCAGTTCCATCCATGCTGTCACAAAGGGTAGGAGCTTCTTCTTTCTGTTGCATAGAATTCCATTGTGTAAATGTGCCATAGTTTTTTTATCCGTTCATTTACTGGTGGGCACCTAGGTTGCTTCCAGCACTTGGCTATTGTAAGTTGTGCTTCTATGAACATTGGGGTGCACACTGCATAATTTCTGAGGCTAGGCCATAAAATATGTGGTTCGCAGGCCCGTGCTCAATCCACTAAGCTACACCAGCCGGGGCTAGGCCATAAAATATGAAACAGCCTCTTCCTTGCTTACCACAACACTTGCTTTTGGAACCATGAGTGCCATGTAAGGCTTCTAACTATCCCAATGTTGCCATGCTGTGACGAAGCCCAGGCTACATGGGGAGAACACACATAAGTGTTCTGGCCAGCAACCCCAGCAGAGATCCGTCTGACAGCCAGCATCAACTGTCAGACATATGAGAGAAGATACCTCCAGATGATTTCAGCTCTCAGCAGTTAAGTCATTCTCAGTCCTAAAGTTTTCCAAGCTGACATCACTGAGTAAAAATAAGCTGTCCTGTGTCCTTTTTGAATTTCTGTCATGGTAATCCATGAGCATACTAAAATGGTTGTTTTACACCACTATGTTTTGGGGTGGTATGTTAGGCAGCAATAGTGACTAGAATAGTGTGTGTGTATACATATGAGGTCTGACTAGAAGCTATCCAGCCATGTAATATGAAAAATAAAGACATTTATTGAAGAAGACACAAGAGACAAGAAACAGTGTACATAGGACAATGACACCTCAGTCTCCTTCAAAGTAGGCACCAGTCCCCCCAGTGAGCTGCCTTGTTGTATTTTCCTGAATCTCATTGATGGTCTGAAATCTTCTCTCTTTCAAAGGTGATTTTAGTTTTGGGAAAAGTCAGAAGTTGCAGGGCACCACATCTGGGCTGTGGGGGCTTAGTCACCTGGGTGATTTGATGTTTCATAAAAAAACTCTGCACAAGATGTGATGTATGAAAGGGTGCATAGTAGTGATGAAGTTGCCAATCACCAGTTGCCCATACCTGCATTCTTCTGGCTAATCTGAATAGTTTCTGTGGAGGTATGTTCAAGTTTAATGCAAAATTTGATGCAGATTCGTTGTTTTACTCACTCAGTCATTTCGAATGTGATGCCACACAATACACATGCTCTCTCAACAGTGTCTACTGCCCCTACTGACTAGTACAGTGAAGTCATCATTGTTTATGCATGTGTATTCCAGTCCACTCTCCTTGGTGGCCAGTAAATTGTTTTCGTTATGTTAACAATAGATGCACTTTTTCCAGACAGACCTCGTATATACATATATATTCATGTATTTTTTAGCTTTGTGTGCTGAGAAGGCCTAGAAACAATGGCATCCTGGTAATACTGAGGAAATCTGGCATCCATATCTTGGTTTCCAAATACCATCCACTGCTAAAGGAAGCCAGAGCCACTTAAAGAAATGGCTGATTCCTGAGCTGAGGCAGGAAAAGTAAAAATGAAATCTGAATTATTTCTTGTACCAGAAAGTAAGGAAGTGCTTAAAAAATGTTGAGGACATTTCAAAAGGACATAGGAACTAGCCTGAAGGGCATTCCCATTTGCAAAATTGGGGATAATTTAGACATCCAAAATAATAATGATAGTAACTGATTATAATTTATTGAATAAAATAGAAATTTATTGGTCCATCCCTGGCTGGTGTGGCTCAGTGGTCTGAGTGTGGGCTTTGCAAACAGGCATCGCTGGTTCAATTCCCAGTCGGAGCACATGCCTGGGTTGCGGGGTCCTGAGTTGGGGGCATGCAACAGGCAACCACAAATTGATGTTTCTACCCCTCTCTTCCTTCCTTCCCCTCTCTCTAAAAATAAATAAATACAATCTTAAAAAAAGAAATTTATTAGTCCAGAAAATCTAAATAAATATGGTAATGGGTTACACTTCATTGAGTAAAATAAGAATCCACGAGTCCATATTATATAAATAAATGAATAAATGAGAGAACAGGAATGCTTTCTCTTACACTGTATGTCAGCTAAAAACTGAAGGAGAAATGATGAATTTTTAAAAATCACCATTTAACAAACATCATCATGGTGGTTATTACAATGGGGGTCATAGACGAATTAAAAGGTAGATAAGTGGAGATTTGATAAGGTATCAGACACCTAGGAATTACAGAGACAAGTAGTGGCTTTATGAGGGAGAAACCAGGCAGTACCAGGGGTGCAAGGGGCTCACCTTTTGATGTGATGTACTGAGAAAGGCATGCATCATTTCTCTTTTGCCCTTACATATATTTGGGTTTGAGGGACATCTAACAGAAATGAAAGGCCTGTACTCTTTAAAAGGGATTCATTAAGTCCTGGCTGGTGTAGCTCAGTTGGTAGGGCATAATTCCACAAAGAGAAAGGTCTCTAGTTTGATCCCCAGTCAGGGCACACGACTGGGTTGCAGGTTTGGTCCACACATGTGAGAAGCAACTGATTGATGTTTCTCTCTTACACTGATGTTCTCTCCCTCTCTTTCTCCTTCCCCTCCTCTCTAAAAATGAATAAAATCTAAAAAAAAAAAAAAATCCAAAACGCAAAACTGAAAAAGCAACTGTTTAAAAAAAAGAAATTTTTGTTTAGTGTTTTGCTGCTGAAACTTAATAGCTTTAGCTTCTAAAAATACTTAGTTCTCTTATGATTAAGGAAAGGGTACTTTTTTTGTTTTTCTGCATTTGATTGCTGTATAAATCTGCATGGTGACCTAACATGGTTTATTTTTTCAATCAAATGTACATCAATTTCAGATTTCCCCCAGAACTCTATTATTTCATTTACTACATGCTACAACAACTTATTTTTCGCTTTGCTTAATAAATGATAAGCAAGGCCTTTTGTTCAATAGATTTTTATACAGGTTATTACATAAACTGAACTAAAAGATAATAAAAAGTTAAAGTTAAAAAAAAGAACAAAAAGCCCTGGCTGGTGTGGCTCCGTGGATTGAGCATGGGCCTGCAAACCAGAGGGTCTTGGTTCGATTCCCAGCCAGGGCACATGCCTGGGTTGCAGGCCAGTTCCCAGCAGGGGACACACCAGAAGCAACTGAACATTGATATTTCTCTCCCTCTCTCCTTCCCTTCCCCTCTGAAGATAAATAAATAAATAAATAAAACAAAAATTCAATAGAGTAAATGTAAAGATCTAATTGGTTTTATTCAATGAATACATTTATTCATGAATCAGGCAGCAGCCCATCTAGTAAATAGATAACCCCCCAGGAACTAGACAAATGTAAGGCTTTCATAAGCAGAAATAGGGGGAAAGGGGAACAAGGAAGTTAAAAGAGTAGATTATTTCAGGCAAGGTCATCTTTTCTTAGGGGAAAGAATGGGGTCTCATCAGGCAGATTACCACCTTAGTGGTAACTAGGAAGGTACCACCAGTAAGATGCCACTAGTAAGGTACCACCTTAGTGTGACTAGGAAATACCAGACTGATTCATTTAAAATTCCATTCCTGGGAGAGGCTGAAACTGCAGTTAAATTAGGTATTAATTCTTGGTGGGATTAGCAAAAGAGACTTCATTTCAGGCCTGTTTTTTTTTTTTTTTTAAAGATTTTATTTGTTTATTTATCTTTAGAGGGGAAGGAGAGAGGGAGAGAAACATCAATGTATGGTTGCCTTTTGTGCGTCCCCTGCTGGTAGTTAGCCTGCAAGGAACCGGCCTGCAACCCAGGCATGTGCCCTGACTGGGAATCAAACCGCGATCCTCTGGTTCGCAGGCCCTTGCTCACTCCACTGAGCTACGCCAGCCGGGGCAGGCCTGTTTTTTTTTTTTAATAAGAGCCATTTCAATATAAGGGCCTCTTTGTTTAACTTAACACAACTAATAAATTATTAGTTTGGATGCTGATCCCAGGGTTTTTTTTTTTTTCATAATGTGAACCCCTGTGGAAACAGCAAATGATGATATGAGTTGACTCTAAAACAAAATTGTGGCGTTGTTTGTACCATTTTGGGTCAAGAAAATCTACCCAAGTAAATAAGATCTTCCTATTAAGGTGAAAATGAAGTTTAGGTAGGAGACCTTAAAAGATTCAGGTTTGAAGTGCACTACAACATTCACACATTCTCCAATGTCTGCCCCATCACCACCACTTATCCCAGGAGCCCCAGGCTTCCATTTTTCTTACTGAACTTCAGGTTGGTGCCTGGGGAGCAGGGTCCAGAAAAAGCCTTCAATCCCTAAGACAACTTTTGGGGGAATATTTCCCACCAACAACACTCAGATCAGGACCTCTCATGGAAAAATCTCTCTTTCTTATTGGCCCAACTGGTAAGTCCCAATCATACATTCTTGCTCTACTGACCAATCATGGTCTTTGTTTCTCCCTCCTTCTTCCTCCCTCTCCCCCTTTTCTTTTCTTCTTACGTCTTTCTCTCTCTCTCTCTCTTTCTCTTTCATATTTACAAACCTCCCCTTAAACTCCTGCAGCTGCTTGTTTCTACCAGCCTCTTTAGGAGAGTTCCACCGCTCAACCCCAACACCAACTGTTAATCTGGAATGGACATTAGATCTTTGACTGACAGAAGCTCAAGGTAACAAACCAGATCATGTACATTGGATTGGATAATTATATGATTGTTCCAAAGGCTCAGAGGCTCTACTCTCCTGCTTCCCTCCCATGCTCTCTCTGTTTCTCTCTCTTTTTTTAAGATTTTATTTATTTATCTTTAGAGGGGAAGGGAAGGAGAGAGGGAGAGAAATATCAATGTATGGTTGCCTCTCATGCATCCCCCGCTGGGAACTGGCCTGCAACCCAGGCATGTGCCCTGACTGGGAATCAAACCGCGATCGTGTGGTTCACAGGCCCGCGCTCAATCCACTGAGCTACGCCAGCCAGGGTCTCTGTTTCTCTCTTTTTCTCTCAGGAATTAGGGTCAAGCCAGGCAGGTGCAGGACTTGCAGCCACCACATCCCTTAATCCTGGCATTGCTGAGCAAGGGCTTCTATTCCAGCCTCCCTGATTCAGCTAGATGCCAGACCATCAGTTAAGATGGCAGAAGAGGAAGGTGGTGTGGACAAGGAGGATGTGTTCCTGGTTTTTGCCCAGGGTCCTACCCCTCCCAGGGGTACCCTACGTCGGGCCTTGGACAAGGCCTTTTTTATCTTCCTGGCCATTTTTCTGACACTACTGATGCTGGAGGCTCTTTATAAGCTGCTGTGTTCTCTACCATGGACAATGTTTGGGGACTGGCTCCTGGGAACACCTCAGAACGAGGAGGAGTTGGAATTGTGACCACCTTTTCTGTAAATGTCCTCTTACCCTGCTATGGAGGTGAGAGGGGAGATGGGGGCAAGTAAAACTGTTGGGGACTATGGAGGGCACATTTGGATAGCTTAGAGCAGCTGTCTAAAATTTCTGCACCTATACACCAGGAAACGATTTAGAAAATATTTGTACTCCTCACATATTTTTAAGTAACCGTATAAATTTTTTCATCATAAATTGAAATTATTTCAAGGATGTAATTCCTGGCATATTAAAAATATTCACATTTTAAAATAAAATAATTAAATCACCCTTTTGAATATCCAGGGGAACTGAAATATCAGAGTGATTTGATACCTACCATCATCCATTAAAAAATACATAAATATGTTCTTAACAATTGGAAATCATTCTTTTTCTTCTTTTTCTCTTTTCTCCTTGAACTCCTCTTAGTATTCCACTTCCCCAGAAGCAATTTTATGCTTTTATACTTGAAGGTCCCAGGTGAAAATTATTTTTCTTTCTTGTGACCAAAACTCTAGTTTAAAAAATTTTCTTCAGGGTTATCATTACAATTATTATGACAGCAGAACTGATCAAATAGCATGAAGATTGTATACACTTTTTATAACTGTTAAAAATAAAAAATACATTTTTAATGAGTAGATAAGGTGGTGTTTATGGTGCCTTGGGAAAAGAAAGGGACTACCTATGTATTTATTTAAGACAAGGTGAGATTATTTCCAGATTTCATGGCTGAGAACTACACTCTTTTTTTAGAGGGTGAAAATGTACAGTAAATGAGAAAAGGAAGAAAAAGAACCCCTACTGCAGGTATTTACTCAGGAAGACAGAATTTGGAAAAGTTGAGGATCTGGAAATTAAATTCTTTGTATCTCCCAAGTCCTAGTGCTCTTTGGGGACTTTCATTTTCCCCAATTTGAAGACGGTAGGCTTATACGACTGGAAAGAAGTGGTTTGAAATTCTTCAAATGGAAGGGAGGGTTTGAAGTTCCGGGTCTCTGAGGGCTTGGAGGTGTGGGGATCTCTGCAGTCCTAGAAAGTGACAAGATGCTCACCAGCTGTGGAATGCGGACGGATCCAGGAGGTGGGGAATCTCAGCCACTGGAACCGTGTCAGCCTTTCCACTTTCTCCACAACTCACCTTTCGAGCCTGCCTTGCCTCCACGAGTCTCTCCAGCCTCCCTATAACTGACTGAGGTGGAATGCAGGTGAAGTGGATGTCAAAGTAAGCTCTGGCCCCGTATGTAGCTCAGCTGATTGAAGCGTGATCCCCATACGCCAGGGTCGAGGGTTTCTTCCCAGTCAAGACAAAAGAAGAGTCAACAAAATCTCTCTCTTTAAAATCAATAAATAAAAGGGACAGGGGAGAGAAAATTTCTCAGCATTTATAAAACAAGCAAACCAAAACCAAAGTCGATTTATTCTTTGTTCTTTCCTCAGCTCCCCGAAAGATAAAGGAGACAAGACCCGAGGTATTTTCGGAGGCTCATTTCGTCTCGCAGCCCTCAGAACGGCAATTTGCACTGATTCTCTTCAAGGTCCCCGTCACATATGCCCAGTCCTTAGGCTCTGGCAAAGTACGGCTTCTGGGTCATCACTGCCTGTGCCTAAGTGATCCCTCCAGAAATGGACGGAGAATCACCTAGGTTCCACCTATTTGGTTAGTCATTATTTCTGTGGTGAAGCTTGAGAAGCAAATCAACAATAGCAATAATAATAACAACACAATGTTTAGCGCTTTGATTTGTGTGCATGTGTTTTGAGTTCACGTTTGGGAGACTGTTGGGAGACGTTGTCACCATTATGTAGAAACAGCAAAGGCACGAGCATCCCGTGTAAGAGGAAGGGCAGGTGCCGTGGGATGAAGCGGTGGAATCTGGAATTTGGCAGGTAGGAAAGAAGATGAGGAAAACTTCTCAGCAGCCCATTGGACGGAAAAGGTTTTATTTCCCTTATAAGTGACTCCCGCCCTTCGGTGCACCAGACGCAGCCTTGGAGATCCCAACTCCTGAACTGCCTTGTTTGGTTACCCCTCACCTACTAGGAAAGGTGGCAATGTCCTTCCGGCACGCGACTCGGCGGCGGTTGGCTGGTTGAAAAGAGCTTCATTGGCGGCGCCCGGGTGTCCCGGCAGTCACTGACGTACAACAAAATGGCGTCCCCCAAGTTCTTAAGGACGCGCCGAGGGGGCTTGTTACCCGTCCCGTACAGGTCAGGCGGAAAAGAACCTCATACTAGGAAGGCGGCAATGGAGGGGTTCGGACATCCGGCGTACAGTCAGTTCCGGCCACAGTGGGGACTGGATTCCGTACGACAATATGGCCGCACTTAGGTTCCTGTAGGCGGAAACCCTGCAGCTTCCGGTCCAGAATAGGGCCTGCGGTAGGAGGGGGAAGGAAAGAGGAGGGGACCATGCGAGCTTCTGATATCCGCGATGAGGGTCGCCTCGAGAGGCTGTTTCTGAGGTGCGGGCCGGACGGTGCGGGGATCGAAGGCGGGGGCGGGAATGTCAAGGGTGAGGTACTCGGGAGTCCCGGGCACTAAGTCTGAGGGGCAAGCTGTGGTACTCTTCCCCCCTATCCCTGAAGGGGAGAGGGGCGGGCGGGGGCCGAACTGGGGGAGGGGGACTTGGCGGGAAGCTCTTCCTGGGGAAGGGGCCAAACAGCGCTGGGATCCGAGAGGAATCAGGAGAATCCATTGCGGGTCTCAGAATCAGTTACAGGTCATAGTGAGAGAATGGGGAAAATTAGGGTGGGGTGAGAGGGAGGTTGAGGTGAGACACCTCCAGTCTAACTCCGCGGTTTGAGATCCATTAGGGGTGGGATATGGAGATAATTCAGAAAGGGTAATGTATTATTAAGAGGGAATCTTATTCACCTCAGAGAGTCTGGGAGTTGGGGTGATCCTTCAGGATGGGGTGAAGGTGTGAATTTGACGTGTTTGAGAGCAAAAGAGGGAAACACGTGAGGTGTTACTGACGGGTGTAGTTTTAGTGCCTGTGCTAGGGGATGTCAGTGAAATCTGGAGTGCAGTGTGAGAAGTGGTCCAGGGGTTGGGAGAAAAAATCAACTTGCCAACTAGGAGAAATACTGGGGAAACCGAAAATGAAAGGGCGGATATATTATGAGGGGTGGAGCTGGTGGTGGGGATTTCAGGTTTCAGGTGCCTTGGGGCTCCCTAGTAGGGGCCCTAAAAGACATGGTACTAATAGTTGCTAAAAATAGGTAGTGAGGACACTATTGGGAAGGGCCGGGGTTACTGAAGCCCAAGAAGATTGGAAAATGTGTGAGATGGAGGGATGGGGCTATGCTGGAGGGGGCTCTTTCTAAGGCCCCATCCCCTTCTAGCAGGAATTACGAAATCCCCAACACTTCCTCCCTCTGGGGGATTTGATCCCCCATGGCCACCGATAACAGCATCATTGTGCTGGATGATGATGACGAAGATGAAGCAGCTGTTCAGCCAGGGCCCTCCCACCCACTCCCCAATCCGACCTCACCCCGGGCAGAAGCCCCTGGCTCCTCTCAGTCCCATGGGGCTGGAGGGAACAGTAGTTCGGGCGGCAAGAAATGCTACAAGTTGGAGAATGAGAAGCTGTTTGAAGAGGTGAGCTTTAGGGGAGAGGATTCTTGTACCCCAGGGAGAGGGGTGGCTGACTGGCTTTCCTGTCCTTTCTTCCCCACTAATCCCACCTTGCCTTCTTTCTCTCAACCCCTTCCCTTCTCTCTTTCCCCCTCTCTTCTTCCCCTGAATCCTCCAGTTCCTTGAACTGTGTAAGGCGCAGACAGCAGACCACCCTGATGTGGTCCCATTCCTCTATAAACGGCAGCAGCGTGCCCACTCACTGTTTTTGACGTCAGCGGAGTTCTGCAACATCCTCACCCGGGTCCTGTCTCGGGCCCAGAGCCGGCCAGCCAAGCTCTATGTGTACATTAATGAGCTCTGCACTGTTCTCAAGGCTCACTCAGCCAAGAAAAAGCTGAACCTGGCCCCTGCTGCCACCACCTCTAGTGAGTCCTCTGGGAATAACCCTCCTGCAGACCCCTCCTTGGACCCCACAAATACTGAGACCATTGGCTCTGAGGCCCCAAGGACCCGTGGTTCCCGGCGGCAGATCCAGCGCTTGGAGCAGCTGTTAGCGTTGTATGTGGCAGAGATTCGGCGGCTGCAGGAAAAGGAACTGGATCTCAAAGAACTGGATGACCCAGACTCCACATACCTGCAGGAGGCAAGGTTAAAGAGAAAGCTGATCCGCCTCTTTGGGAGGCTGTGTGAGCTGAAGGACTGTTCTTCACTGACAGGCCGAGTCATAGAACAGCGCATTCCCTACCGTGGCACTCGCTACCCAGAGGTTAACAGGCGTATTGAGCGGCTCATCAACAAGCCAGGGCCTGATACCTTCCCTGACTATGGAGATGTGCTGCGGGCTGTGGAAAAGGCAGCTGTTCGCCACAGCCTTGGCCTCCCCCGACAGCAGCTCCAGCTCATGGCTCAAGATGCCTTTCGAGATGTGGGCATCAGGCTACAGGAGCGACGCCACCTTGATCTCATCTACAACTTTGGCTGTCACCTCACAGATGACTATAGGCCAGGTAGGGATTAGTGAGATGCCCATCAATAACTCTTACATGTCAGATGTGTGGTAGAGGGGGCATCTCTCTAGTCCCTTCTTCCAGGATTTGGACTGAGTACTCTGACTTTATATCTTCTCATGTAGGCATTGACCCCGCACTGTCAGATCCCACCCTAGCCCGGCGCCTGCGGGAAAACCGGAGCTTGGCTATGAGCCGGCTGGATGAAGTCATCTCCAAATATGCGATGATGCAAGATAAGAGTGAGGAGGGCGAGAGACAGAAGAGAAAAGCCCGGCTCCCCCAAGCCACCTCTTCTCATTCTGCAAACCCCCCCAAAGTCTCCTTGGATTCTGGTGAGGTGTGGAAGGGATACACTCTTCAGAGAAACCCCTTTCTTCCCTTGCACTGGCCAGCAGGGAGTCTAGGGTGACTGATGGGGGAGTTTGCAGAAGGAACACAGAAGTAGACTCTGGAGCAAGGGATTGCTTAAAGAAACTCCTTTGTCCCTCAGGGCCCTAGTGGAATGGTATCCCAGGAATGTCTCACCTCCACCAAGGCTGAGACAGATGACGAAGAAGATGAGGAAAGTGAGGAAGAGGAAGAAGAGGAGGAGGACGAAGAGGAGGCCACAGATTCTGAAGAAGAGGATTTGGAACAGATGCAGGAAGGTCAGGAGGATGATGAAGAGGAGGAGGAGGAAGGAGGTATGTCCAGGAAAGTCTCCTCATGTGTCAGTTCCCCCTACTCTACTCTATTGGGCATAAGGCACCTGTTTGAGACCCTTCCTTTCCTCCTCATACTCCTAGTGTTTTCTCAGCATTCTTTCCTTAGTTCTCATGCTACCCCTCCCCTCTTTTTACTTTTCCAGGTAAAGATGGAGACAAAAGCCCCGTGTCCCCACCACAGATCTCCACTGAAAAGAACCTGGAACCTAGCAAAGGGATCAACATGTCTTTGGGGGATCCGCAAAACAAAGGACTCACAACATCACCATCTTCACTGTCAGAAAAGCCCCTGGTCCCTTCCAGTGTAGATGCTGAAAGCAATGGAGGAGAATACCTCGAGGAATTGCCCCTGGAGAAAGAGAGCCCTGTGTCTCAGGTCTTTGAGCTAGAGATTGAAGCCTTGACTGTGGATAACACCCCGTCTCCTGAGGAAGGGGACACTTCCTCTTCCAGGAAGCAATCAGAGGACCCCCTTACCACTGTCTTGGAAAATGGAGCAGCCATAGTCACCTCTACTTCCTTCAATGGAGGTGTCTCTCCTCACACCTGGGGAGATTCTAGTCCCCCCTGCAAGAAATTTCGGAAGGAAAGGCAAACAGGAGCAGGGCCATTAGGAAACAGGTAACAACAAAGAAGAAAAAGAAGAAGAAGAAGAGGGCAGCAAAGGAGGGATTGCAGGGAGCTTTCTGAGAGTATTGAGGAACTGAGTCTGTTGGGAGAGACTGACACTCTCCCTCCAGCCTCAAGCTCCCTACATTTATGTTTCTGTCCCTAGCTATGTGGAAAGACAAAGGGCAGTACATGAGAAGACTGGGAAGAAGATACGTACCCTGCCCAGCCCACCTTCCCCTTTGGCTTCCATGGCCTCAGTTGCTGATTCCTCAACAAGGGTGGACTCTCCCAGCCATGGCCTGGTGACCAGTTCCCTCTGTAGCCCATCTCCAATCCAGTTGCCCCTAACCCCCCAGTTAAAACCATCCAAGCCTGGTACTTACAAGGTAAGAGGGGGAGGCTGTTTTCTCTCACTTCATTCTCTTTCGATGCCTGTTATTTTTCAGATGCTCTATCTGAACATTGCACTCACCACATCCTCTCCTCCTTTTTTCTACCCTAGTTTTTAATCTGATGAGGCCGTCCCTCTGCCTCTCCTCCCCCTATATTCCAGACCTCTCTGACTCTTTTTCTCTCACTACCTTGCAGATGAGTGTGGCCACACAGTGCGATCCAGAGGAGATCATCGTGCTCTCAGACTCTGATTAGCTGCCTCCCCACCACCTGACTCCAGAATGTTTGGGCATAGTATTTGGAGGACGGTGGGAAGCAGATGACTGAGGGAGGGATGGATTGATCTAATTAAGCCCCTTTGGGTGGTGTTAAAAAAACAATTTAAGTTTTACACAAAACATTAATAAACAATAAAGTTCTTATTGTAATCCTGTCTTGTCTTTGTCCTTCTGCTCGCCTGATTTGACACCAGCTGTTATCTGGCTCAGGGTTAGCTGGCCCCAGGATACCTGGATGCTCCCTTTCTAGCATGCCTTTAGCCCTGCTCTCCAGGAGTTTCATTGCCCTCAGGCTATCCCCTTGCCCTTTGCCAGGCACTAAAAAAAAAAACCCCCAAAAATGCCTCAGCGCTTTACTTTCTCACTTTGAGCGGTGGGAGTAAAAAGGCCAATCAGGAGCAGACTCAAGGTTATTCGGCCAATCCTAGGCCCGGAAAAAGAGGGCGGGGTTTCCGGGGCTACTGTCAAACTGGGAGATTTGGGCGATTAGATTTCTCAAACGCGTTGATGGCCACAGCTCCAAGGCCCAGACCTTGCAGTAATGGAAGAGGCAGGCTTACAGAATTAAAGGGAAATAAATGCTTCAGCTGAACCAAGTGCTGAGTTCTAAGCGAAGAGACCTGGTACCTTTAAGGTGGAATGAAACAACTAGTTTTTAAAGGAGAAGTGGTCGAGTCTGCCGAGTATTGCCCAGCGGCACGGGCGGGGTGCCTGACTGTGCCTTTAAAGCCGAAGAAGTAGGAAGTGGAGCAGAGGCGGAGGGCGGAGGGAGTCGGCGCAAGATGGCGGCGGGAGGGGCTCAGGCTGCGGCTCTGGTGGCCGAGTGAGGGGCGGGGGGGGCCCGGGGGCGCGCGGCCCGGTAAGCGGAGACGCGCGGGGTTGTGGGGCGCCTTCCGGGTGGGCGAGAAGGTCGAAGTAGCTCTTGGGGCGGAGCAGAGGGGGGCGGGGGTAGGCAAGGGGCGGGGCCGAAAAGCTACAGAGGCGGATCTTGAAAAGGGCGGGGCCGAAAGGGCTTTGGGGCGGGTCTTGATTGGGGCGAGGAGGCTAGAGTTATGCTGGGGGCAATGGGGCGTGACTAGCGAAAGAGCCCGAGGCATATAGCCTAAAAAGAACTGGAGACAGGGTGGTTTTAAGTAGCAAAGCAGAACCCCCCTGCCGAGAAAAGGGTGCAAAACATCAAAAAGATAAATTTTGGAAAATCGGGCTCTCTGATATATTGGAAATTCCAAGAGGAGGCACCCCATTTCGAAAGAGCACCTATTTCCCTAACCTCCCAAGAAAGAGCACTGAATTTGGAGTCAGGACACCTGAGTTTGCTGGTGCTGCCACTTGCTGGCTGTGACTATGAATAATCTCTTTGTCTTTCTTAGCCCCAGTTTCCTCATCTATAAATGGGTTGAGAGGAACAATAGCATTATGGGAGTTACTGAAATAATGGATGTGAACACGTTTTTAAATTGTAAAAGGCTGTTTCATTATGAAATGTTCTCTTTTTTTCTTCCCAGAGACCCACCCCCCCAGCCGCCCTCCTTCCCTTGTTCCTGTGGCTGGGGGGGTACTCCCTCCCTCCACACCATGGAACCATCTCCTTTGTCTCCAAGTGGGGCAGCACTTTCCCTGCCTCTGTCGCTGGCCCCGCCCCCACTGCCCCTGCCTACAGCTGCAGTGGTACACGTGTCCTTCCCTGAGGTAACCAGTGCCCTCCTGGAGTCCCTCAATCAGCAGCGGCTTCAGGGGCAGCTCTGCGACGTGTCCATCCGGGTGCAGGGCAGGGAGTTCAGGGCTCATCGTGCTGTCCTGGCTGCCTCCTCCCCTTACTTCCACGACCAGGTTCTGCTCAAGGGTATGACCTCCATCTCGCTGCCCAGCGTCATGGACCCAGGCGCCTTCGAGACTGTCCTAGCTTCAGCTTACACTGGTCGCCTCAGCATGGCCACTGCTGACATTGTCAACTTCCTCACAGTGGGTTCTGTGCTCCAAATGTGGCACATTGTGGATAAATGCACTGAACTTCTTCGCCAAGGCCGAGCCTCAGCCACCAGCACCACTGCAGCAGCCACCTCTGTCACTGTCCCTGGTGCTGGGGTCCCATCAGGAAGTGGGGGTACTGTGGCCTCTGCCACCATGGGCTCTGTGCGTTCCCATGCCTCTAGTCGAACCAGTGAGAATCAATCACCCAGCAGCAGCAACTACTTCAGCCCCCGAGAGTCCACTGAATTCTCATCTTCTTCCCAAGAGGTGTTTGCAGTTTCTGCAGTGGGCAGCAGGGAGCGTCGAGGAAGCGGTCCTATATTCCCAGCCCCTGTGGTTGGCAGTGGGGGGGCTACCTCTGGAAAGCTGCTGCTGGAGGCAGATGAGTTGTGCGATGACAGTGGGGATGGGAGAGGTGCACTGGTCCCTGGGGCTGGGCTCCGGAGGCCTACCTATGCACCCCCTAGCATCATGCCACAGAAACACTGGATATATGTGAAACGGGGTGGAAACTGCCAAGCACCAGTGCCTCTGGTTCCCCAAGACCAAGATCTGGAAGAGGATGAGGAGGAGGAAGACCTGGTTTTGACCTGTGAGGATGATGAAGATGAAGAGCTAGGGGGTGGCTCTGGGGCTGCAGTGGGGGGAGGACCTGAGGCTACCCTTAGCATAAGTGATGTCCGGACCCTTACTGAGCCTACGGGCAAAGGAGAGGAACAGGTCAATTTCTGTGAGTCCTCCAATGACTTTGGAACCTATGAAGGTGGGGGTCCTGGGACAGGGCTTGATGATTCAGGGGGGCCTACCCCTTCCTCCTATACCCCTTCCCACCCACCACAGCCCCTGCTTCCTGTAGACATGCAGCAGGGCAACCAGATCCTAGTCTTCCCATCTTCGTCATCCTCCTCCTCCTCACAGGCTCCAGGCCAGCCTCCGGGGAATCAAGCTCAACATGGGGCTGTGACCCTGTCTGGCACATCTACAGGGGGCCTGGGTGTCCCAGCTGGCACTGGAGGGACAGGCAGTGGGGATGGCAATAAGATCTTTCTGTGCCACTGCGGGAAGGCCTTCTCCCACAAGAGTATGCGAGACCGACATGTGAACATGCACCTCAACCTTCGACCCTTTGACTGCCCCGTGTGTAACAAAAAGTTCAAGATGAAGCACCACTTGACCGAGCACATGAAGACTCACACAGGCCTCAAGCCCTATGAGTGCGGTGTCTGCGCTAAGAAGTTCATGTGGCGAGACAGCTTCATGCGCCACCGTGGACATTGTGAACGCCGGCACCGCTTAGGTGGTGGTGGGGCTGGACCCGGACCAGGAGGGCCCACAGGGCCAGCTTTCCCACCCAGAAGAGAGTCCCCTGGGGTGGGTGGGGGCAACAACGAAGAGGTGAGTGGGGCCATGCCTCCGTCCAGCCGTAGGGTCTGGTCCCCACCCAGTGTCCACAAAGTAGAGATAGGCTACAATGGGGGTGGCGGAGGAGCAAACTGAAGGGGCAGGCTACTGGGAGTAATTTTCAGGTAAGAGAAAAATAGCAGGAGCCAGGGGTGTTGCGGTTCTTAGGTGATCTCCCACTCCAGTTACTGTCTTCCTTATCTCTATGGACTTGTATATATTATGGAGGGGGAACCACACTGAGCCATCGACCACCCCATTGCACTCCTCAGCCTCTGCCCCTCAAAGTTTCCCTGTAAGCCCTTCTTAGACGTGTACACTGAAGCCCCAGCTCCAGAATAGGGCGCATGTAGTGGGGGAGCAAGAGGGCACCTGTTGAACATCGTGGAGTCACGGTGTCAAGGGCCAGGTGGTTGTAGTTTGTATCTGAAGTCTGTGTTTGTGTTGTGAGGGCCAGGCCTTGGATCCCCATCCTTGTCCTAGAACCCACCCCGTCCCCTCCCCCAATGATGTACCCCTAATGTCTACCCTAATCCCTCCTCCCCTTCCTTGGGGTCTCTCAACTCTCTTACTGGGGAAGGAGTGGAGATAGGGAGGTAGGAAGTCGTAGAAATACAAGGTTTTTATTTTAAATCTTATTTTTTTTAAACAGTGATTAAAATATTTATTGGTCATTTTGCTTGGCTTCCCGACGCCCCCTGTGTATTTGCTGGGGACCGGGCACGAGCCGGGGGAGGGGGGGGGCGAAGCGCAGTAACGGTTCTTGAAGTGGACGCTGGGTGCGGGGAGGTGGCGGGAGGAGGAGCCTAGGGTCGCGGAGGGCGCCTCCCCGCGGCGCCGGGTGGTTCTAGAGGGTGAGGTGCGAGGTCTTCAGGACTGGAGCGGTTGTTCGGGCGTTCGGACTGCACCGGCAGAGGAAGCGCCCACCTACCACACGCCCTCACCTAATAAGGGTGGGGATTTCCCCCGCCTCTCCTGCCAGCCTTTCGAGGGAAGTGAAAGTGAAAGGGGGAAAGAGGAGGCTTCAGGGCTGAGGAGAGCATAGCGCCATGAAGCTCCTGTCTCTGCTCCTCGCTGTGGCTTTGGGTGAGCAAACCCCGCGACTCTTCGCCCTGGAACCGAAGTGGGGGAGCGGAGGGAAATGGAACACGCCGAGCGCGCCCCTCGGGGGTGGGAGGATTCGGTCGCCTGAGGTCTGAGCTGCGTCTTCACTCTCACCCAGGCTTGGTGACCAGGGTCTCCGCGGGACCGGCAGTGGTAGAGTGCTGGTTTGTGGAGGATGCAGGCGGGGGCCGCCTGGCCAAGAGACCCGCTGCCTTGCTGCTGCGCCAAGGCCCGGGGGAACCGCCTCTCCGGTCGGACCTCGACCCTGGGCTCTACCTCCAAGTGCGTGGTGAGTCTTCCCGGACTCGCCCCCGACTGTCAGCCTCCACGGAAACCTCTTCCGTTTTAGGTTGCGCAGCGACCTCGGGCCTCGGTTTCCCCCTCTGTAAAATGAATCTGGATGACTTCAAAATTTTAACCTAACGGGTTGCGCGTGCTCTTGACATTCCCTGGAATGCCCTCCTGGACGCTGCCCTCCCCATCCCGTTTAACGATGACTCTGCAGCTGCAATCCTTCCTGCTCACTCGCAGATCCTGCGGGCGCCCTCCAGACGGCCTTAAGGCGATACCCCCGGAGCGCCCCCGCACCTCGCTGTGAGATGAGCCCCTACCTCCCTCTCCCTGCCTCAGCAAACTGGGCCAGCAGCCTGAACCCAGAGCAGAGCTGCCCGCGGGCCATGGACGGGACTTGGCTCGTGGTCAGCATGTCCAGCCGGGTCATCAGCCTCTCCAGCCTCCTGCAACTACAGTCGGAGTCTCAGAGGGACTCTGCGTTCATCACCATGGCAACAGGTAGCTGGATCTGAAAAGTGGAACTGAATGGGTGGATTCTAAGCATCTAGGTCAGCCGGCGACCGCTGTGTGGACTTGAGCAAGTTCTGTTTTTTTTATTTGCAAAGCGAGTGGGTTCTAGGAGAAAGAAACTATCTCTACCGAGTCTTCTAGCCCCAAACAGTTAAAAAAAAATCCCCAAAAAACAAAACCAAAACCAAAGAACACCTTGAGGTTTGGGCGGGGCTTTGAAGAGAGGCGGGACTTCCAAGTACCGGACTTTGTAAGGCAACACTTTTGGGAGGGCTCAGGGCGGATACGTTTTTCTCTTCTCTCAGATCTGTAACTTGCTAGGTACCCCCACCTTTGCGTTTCAGCACCCTAGTGTTTTGACTTTCCTGACAGCCCCTTCCCCGTGGCCCTTGGGGATGCCTTGACTCTGGTTACCAAATGGTGTGCTCCAATGGGCGGAAGGGGCACTTCGGAAGACCAGATGGTTTCCATTGCAAGCAATTCCTACTGCTTAAATTCGGTGTGAGACCCCAGGGTGGGCGCTTCACAGTGCAGGGGCTCAGAGATGAAGAGGGTCGGGTAAAGCCGAACGGTGTGATCTGACTGGGATATCTAGGAGCTCACCTAGTGAAGGAGGATGTGAGTAGAGCTCTCGGCTTCCTTCAGTTTTTCTGTGATTCTTTGTAAACAAAGCAGCCTGACTGGCAGGTCAGCCCCACCCTAGTTGTGCACCTTCCCTTCCCCAGTACCTTCTCCCTGCCACCTTCCTGACTGAGAGAATCATCCGCAGGACCCCACACCTGGGCAAGGGCTGGAGCAAACTGCCCTTGGGTACAGTAGCTCTTTCCAGTGTGGAGGAGTATTTCCCAGAGCTACTACTGGCTTTACTGGGATGGGGCAAAAATGTCCTTATATCTTGAGTCTGTTTTTCCAACTGTAAAATGTGGATGCTGTTTCCCATCTGCCTTTAAGTTGTTGTGCCTGTCAAGGGACACTCTTTTTTAATTTATCAGTGATTCAGGAAATACTTATTAGCACCAAGAACCCAGTAGTTCTCAGTCCAGGTCCAGGCTGCAAATTGGAATCCTCTTGGAAGGAGGATTGCATTGAGTTGCATTCCAGACAAATTAAATCAGAATCTGTGGGATGGTCCTCAGCCCTGTATGGGTCACAGAACTGATATGATGTAGATTCTGCTCTCAAGAAGGTTCTTGGCAGATTTGTCATTTGTCATTCAGGAAGTCACTTGGACCCTGAAAGAAGTGCAGCTAGGGGAATGCCCAGGTCTTTGCATCTCACTCCCACTGGAGGTAGAAATTAGTTGCTGTGTTTCGCCTTCCCTTTCAAGTATTTCTGTTTGATTAGGAATTTAAGACAATGAAGTTTGTTGTTTTAATGTAAAATTAAAAATGGAATCTTCAGGGCCACAGATCATTGATAATTTTGCTAACATACATTTATATATTATTTCTTATCAAATATAGGATATTTTTATTTTATACATTTTAAAAGATTTTATTTATTTTTATTTTATTTTTAAATATATATTTTATTTATTTACTTATTTATTGAGAGGGAAACAGAGGGTGAAAGAGAGAAACATCAATGTGTAGTTGCCTCTAGCGTGCCCCCTACTGGGGACCTGGCCTGCAATCCAGGCATGTGCCCTGACTGGGAATCGAACCAGTGACCATTTGGTTTGCAGGTCTGCACTCAATCCACTGAGCTACACCAGCCAGGGCAAGATTTTATTTATTTTTAGAGAGAAAAGAAGAGAGGGAGAGAAACATCCATGTGGTTGTGCCCCAGCTGGGGACCTGGCCCTGCAATCCAGTCATGTGCCCTGACCAGCAATCAAACTGGCGATTTTTCAGCTTGCAGGCTGGTGCTCAATCACTGGGCCACACCAGCCAGGGCAAATATAGGATACTTTTAAGTGTTTGTTGACAAATACACTTTATTAGCATATATTGAATGACATTTAATTCTCATCGTTCTTTTAAAAGATTGTTATGGTGATATTTCTCCCTTCTTTCTTGAAGGTCTTTTTAAAAAAACGTTTTAATTTAATTTAATTTATTTTTAGACAGGGGAAGGGACAGAGAAAAAGAGGGAGAGGAACATCAATGTGTGGTTGTCTGTCATGCACCCCCTAATCCCTGGGGACCTGGCCTACAATTCAGGCATGTGCCCTGAGTGAGAATCAAATTGGTGACTGGTTCACACACCAGCACTCAATCCACTAAGCCACACCAACCAAGGCTTTCTCTAAAATCACTAAAACATATCTTCCATTGAGGATTTAAACAAAACCAAACATTGTTACAGAAAATCTCAAAGATACACAACAGTAGAAAGAATAGTATAATGAACTCACATGCCTATCACCAACTTGTAGAGTTGTTACATTTTACCAATTGTTTCACCTATCCTCCCCACCTTTTCTTTTTTTTTAAGATTTTATTTATTTTAAAAAAAGATTTTATTTATTTATCTTTAGAGGGGAAGGGAAGGAGAGAAATATCAATATATGGTTGCCTCTCGTGAGTCCCCTGCTGGGAACTGGCCCGCAACCCAGGCATGTGCCCTGACTGGTAATCGAACCACGATTGTGTGGTTCACAGGCCTGTGCTCAATCCACTGAGCTATACCAGCCAGGGTCCCACCTTTTCTTTTTTTAAAACGTGTTTTAAAGAAGATTCCAGGCATTATATTAAATATTTTACTCATAAGTAATTCAGAAAGCATCTTTCTCTCATCAGTTTTTCTTCTTTGTTCAATACCTTCACTTCCCAGCTTCCTCCACTACAGCTGTCAGTCTGCTTTCTAGCTATGAACCTGTTTATATTTTGCTTCTTAGTTCATTTTTCTCACTAGACTCCACATATGACTGAAATCATTTGGTATTTATCTTTCTCTGACTGGCTTATTTCACTTAGCATAATGTTCTGTAGGTCCATCCATGCTGTCACAGAGGTTATGATTTCCTTCTTTTTATCATACCTAACAAAATAAACAATACAGTTCCTTAATATCATTTAATTCCTAACCCATATTAAAAATTTCCTAATTGTCTAAATGATACTTTTGAATTGTTATTTTATAGTTTATTTGTTCAAATCAGGATCAAAGACAGGTCCATGTGTTATATTTTGTTGTTGTATCTGGTCAGGCTTAAACAACAAACTTATTTTCTCACAGTTCTAGAGGCTAGAAGTCTAAGATCAAGTGAGAGATCAAGGTGCTAACAGGGTTGGTGAGAGCTGGCCCTTTGTGGCTGTGTCCTCACAGGAGAAAGTGACATCTCTGGTTTCTCTTCTTGCAAGGACACCAGCTCTGTCAGATTAGGGCCTTACATTTTTTTACCTCATTTAACCTTTCTCGCCTCATAGCCTCTATCTCCAAATATGGTCACATTTTGAGTTAAAGCCTTCAACATATGAATTTGGGAAGCGGGGAGACCACAGACATTCAGTCCATAACAGTTTCGTTTCTTTAAAAAAAAAGATTTTATTTATTTATCTTTAGAGGGGAAGAGAAGGAGAGAGGGAGAGAAATATCAATGTATGATTGCCTCTCGTGCGTCCCCTGCTGGGAACTGGCCTGCAACCCAGGCATGTGCCCTGACTGGGAATCGAACTGTGATCCTTTGTTCACAGACCCACACTCAATCCACTGAGCTACACCAGCCAGGGCTCACAGTTTTGTTTCTTAAATCTCTTTTAGTCTATAATTGTGCCCTCCCCCTGCTTTTAAATGCTATTGATTTGTCATTTGTTCTATACTATTTCCCACATTCTGTATCTGGTCAATCATTTCCTCACAATGTCATTTCCCTTCTTCCTTTTTTCTCCATAGTTCCTTTAAATTGATAGATCTAGAGGCTTGATTACCTGATTTTCAGTAATATTTAATTTTTTTTAAAGATTTTATTTACTTATTTTCAGAGAAAGAGAGGGAGAATGAGAGGGAGAGAAACATCAGTGTGTGGTTACCTCTCGCACGCCCTCCGCTGGGGACCCACAACCCAGGCATGTGCACTGACTGGGAAGCAAACCAGCAACCCTTGGTTTGCAGGCTGGCACTCAATCCACTGAGCCACACCAGCCAGAGCTTCAGTAATACTTTGTAATAGTTGTTACCATTCACTTTTTTTAACAGAAAAGCAAAAACCTATATAATACAGGTTACAAAAACAGATAGAAATTCTATTTGTTTAGAATTTCTATCTAACAGATAGAAATTACTATTCTGGCCCTGCTGTACTTACATTTGTATTTTTATAGAGTCCAGTGTATGGGCTGCAGATCTAAAACTGCGTCATAACCTGTACTAAAAGAGCAGTTACCTTGAGGGTTAAACCCTAAAACCTCTAGCTTTTGTTATTAATCCCCTGGATTGTTTTTAACAATTCAAAAGTATGTTTCTGGACTTTGATAAACTAAGTGACATTGTCTACTTTTGTTTATTCTGTTGAAAGAAAACAATCCTATGAGGTTAAGAGAAGTTTAACCTTGTAGGCCCCAGAAACTAGGATTGAAAATCACATACAGATAATGACAAGAAAAAAATAATAGTTCTACCTGGAGGACCCAAGCATTTCTGGGAGGAAGTAGCAGTGGAACCTTGAGGGGACATGGAGTTATAAATGTTTGGGAGAAAATGAGGAGGGACATTGGAAACTGAAGAAATCTTATGACCAAAGTAAAGAAATTCCCAATGATTAAAGTTCTACTACTTGCAAGAAAGGGATTCCATGTGGCTGGTTCTTAGGGTGCAAGAGAAGCCTTGAAAGATAGGTTGGGGGTTGAATTATCAAGTACCCTACAGGCTAGGCTTCACAGGTGATAGTGAACCATCAGAAGGTTTTGTGTGTGTGTGTGTGTGCATGTGTGTGCACCATTTTTCCAAAGAGCCTGTTATTTACTTGATTCTTACAAAAGGTAGGCAAGGATCAGATCATTGGAGTAATGAGGAAAATACAGATTAACTGGTTTTCCCAAGATACCTAATTCATGGTGATAGTAATGGAAATAGTAACAGCTGACATTTATCGAGCATTTTCTATATGCAAGTATGTTCTAAGCACTTTATAGGCATAATCTCAGTTATTTCTCTCAGTTGCCATAGGAACTACATACTTATGCTATCTGCATGTCACAGATAAAGTATGAGACACAGGGCAGTTAGGTAATTTACACACAGCTTGTAAAAAGAGGGGTAGAAATTGAACCTGGGCCATTTAGCTCCAGCCTATGCCTTTAGTTGGTTTCCATGGTAGCTGGGGTTTTTAAACAAGCAAGTGACCAGGTCAGACTTGTAGCCAGCCACAGTGGCTACCATGCAGAGGATGAATTAAAGGAAAGAAATACAGGATAGAGAGACCAAAGAGGAGGCTATTGTAATTGTCCAAATGTACGCTGATGAGAACATGAATTAGGAACAGATCTATATAGGAGACAGAACTAGGGCCTGGTGGGGACAGCACATAGCATATTATACTTGGCAATTTGCTCATCTGTCTCCCTTATTAAACTGTAAGCAGTTTGAGGGCAGGGACTGCCCATCTTGTATACCACTCTGTCTTCTATCTTGAATATCCTAAGTGCTCAATAAATATTAGTTGAGTGAATAAAAGGAAGGTGTCTTGTGACTCCAAGTGTTGATCTTTCATCAAGGCAGGAAAAATGGACATTGGAGCAGGGTGGGAAATATTGCAGAGATGCTGTTGAGTTGGGGCCTGTTGAGTCTGGCAGTTGGTTACAGGCAATCACAGCAAATACTTTTGTAGACTTACTATGTTCCAGGCACTCTACTAAAGTGCCTTTTATATATAAGTATCTTTGTTATCCGGAATCAGGAACTGAATATAACTGGGTAGCAGGAGTGGTTAAATTATGTAATCCTCTGTACAACCCCATGAAATAGGTACTATCATCATCACTGTTATCTTTATTTAGGAGAGCCATGGAAAAGTGAAGTAACTGGCCCAAGGCCCCATAAATAGCTTCAGAGCTGGGATTAAATAGGGCGCCCAGGCTCCAGGCACGTAATCATCGTAGTTGCTTCAGTAGAGCAGAGGTCTGTTGTCAGGTCTAGGCCAGAACCAGAACCTTCCAACATTGGCAAGTACTCTTTATAGCATCATAGGATCAACAGTCATGAATCATCATTGTCTTTACTAGCAAACCAAGAAAGGCCTGGATCTTTTAAGGGTGGTGCTGGAGACTGGACTGATTCAGGCTGTGTCAGAAATGCACTCAGCCCTGGCTGATGTGGCTCAGTGGATTGAGTGCCATCCTGTGAACCTAAAGGTTGCCGGTTTGATTCCCAGTCAGGGCACATGCCTCAGTTGCCAGGTCCCTAGTTGGGGGTGTGCAAGAGGCAACTAATCAATGTATCTCTTGCATGTCCATGTTTTCTCTCCCTCTCTTTCTACGCCCCTTCCCCTCTCACTAAAAATAAATTTAAAAAGAAAAAAGAAATGCACTTAGATCCTGCTGTCGCTAGAGCTCAAGAGGACTGTGTTCAGAGCAGCCTGCAAAGGCTATTCCTAATTTCCTGTCCCTATTCACCTCCAAACCACTCTGCTCACCTTCAGCCACACTGGGTCCCACCCAGTCCCAAAGCAAAGGTTATTTGCAGAAATGGCTGTCAGATGGTGAGTCTCAGGAAAGGAGGTGTCTTCTGAGGGGTGGGTAAATTGGAGTTCAGTCCACTTTATAACTCCATTTCTCTGTTTTTTTTCCCCCTTTCTCTCATGCCCTTCCCCTGCCCTTCCCTTCTCTCCCCATCTCCCCCAGCTGTGCTGACTGTTGTCACCCACACCCCTACCACTCAAATACGACTGGGGCAAGATGCTCTGCTGGACTTGAGCTTTGCCTACATGCCCCCTACCCCAGAGACTACTGCATCTCTGGCCCCAGGCCCTCCCCCCTTTGGGCTGGAATGGAGACGCCAGCACCAGGGTAAGGGGCACCTGCTCCTGGCTGCAACTCCTGGGCTAGGTGGGCAAATGCCAGCTCCCCAAGATGGGGCAGTTGCATTTGCCACTTGGGATGACAATGAGCCATGGGGTCCCTGGACCGGAAATGGAACCCTCTGGCTGCCTTCAGTGCGGCCCTTCCAAGAGGGCTCTTACCTGGCTACCATACATCTTCCATATCTGCAGGGGCAGGTCACCCTGGAGCTTGCTGTGCAGAGTAAGTTGGAGTCCCCATTGGTAGAGGGTGGGCTTTGGGATTATGGGGACACCATGTAGGGGGAGGGGTGGTGAAGAGGATGCAGGGTGAGCAGAGGAAGGTAGATTGGGGTCCCTGGGAGCCAGAAGTACAATGGGTGGAGGCTCCCCGAGAATCTGAGGGGTTTTGGCTGGAGAAGTCCTGTGATGTACCAGTGGGGAGACAGTAGGTTCCCTGTCCTGGGTGAGAAAGAAACCCCCCCAACCCTTAGTTTTGGGGAAGCCAGAGGGCAAACTGAGGGACCCTGAGGGAGGACAATGTAGATTGATTCACTCCATGCTCCTTTTCTTCTGTCGTCTCAGAGCCCCCCAAAGTGTCCCTGACACCAGCACCTCTTGTATGGGCTGCCCCTGGGGAGGTACCCCCAGAATTGGTCTGCCTCGTGTCCCACTTCTACCCCCCTGAGGGCCTGGAGGTGGAGTGGGAACTCCGAGGTGGCCCAGAGGACAGCTTTCAGAAGGCCAAGGGACAAAGCTGGCTGTCAGCCCTGCGCCACCACTCAGATGGCTCTGTCAGCCTCTCAGCACACCTGCAGCCACCTCCTGTGACTGTGGCTCAGCATGGGGCCCGCTATGCCTGTCGTGTCCACCATCCCAGCCTGCCTGCCTTGGGGCGCAGTGCTCAAGTCACCCTTGAGGTGGCAGGTAAGAACCAAAGGGATCAAGAAGTGGGTAGGGTGCTGAGAAGGGGGTGGGGTGCTGGGGAAGATATGAAGGAGCTCACTCTTGCCCCTCCCACCAGGTCTCTCTGGACCCTCCCTGGAGGATGGCATAGGCCTCTTCCTTTCTGCCTTTCTGCTCCTAGGACTCCTCAAAGCGCTGGGTTGGGCAGGTAAGTGTGAGCTGACACTGTAAGTCATTTCCTGCGTACTTCCAGAAGCCTCACACCCATCCCTCTGCCTGCCACACCACTCCCCATTCCATCCCTTCTCCATCTCTCCACAGCTGCCTGCCTGTCTACTTCTAAGGAGTCAAAGGAGAAGGTAATAGCTTCTACCATAGCCTAATCTTTCCCTTCTCATTTCATTGCCTTCCCTCTACTCTTCACTAATGGGGGGAGATTGCTGGCATGGTGGGCAGAACTCTGCCTTGGAATTCACACAGACTTGAGTTAAATCTTGCCACCTTAAACATGCTACTTAACCAACATCTATGTTTACTTGGGTGTAGGTATTTAAAAAAAGTAGGCAGTGCTGTCCGATAGAGATCTAATGCAATGCTCTGACGGGTGGCTCAGTGAGTCCGGGCGTCATCCCACAAACCGAAAGGTTGGTGGTTTGATTCCTAGGGACACATGCCTGGGTTGCCAGCCAGGCCCTCAGATGGGGGCCTGCAGGAGGCAGTTGATCGAAGTTTTTCTGACATCACTGTTGCTCTCTCCCTTCCCCTCTCTCTAAAAATAAATTTAAAAAAATATGTAATGCAGCCCTGGCTGGTGTAGCTCAGTGGATTGAGCGTGGGCCTGTGAACCAAAGGATCGTGGTTCAATTCGCAGTCAAGGCACATGCCTGGGTTGCAGGCCATTTCCCAGCAGGAGACACATGAGGGGCAACCATACATTGATATTTCTCTCCATCTTTCCTTCCCTTCCCTTCTAAAGATAAATTAAAAATCTTAAAAAAATATGTAATGCAAGCCACATATGTAAATCGAAATAATCTAATAGTCACATGAAAAGGAGTTGATGCAAAAAGCATCCAAACCCGTAGAGAATTTTTATGAGTTTATTTGAACCAATACTAACAATTGCCAGGGAGCAAGATCTCAAGTGCTCCTCAGAATGACAGTTTGCAGCTTCTTTTATGCATTTGAAATTGAGGTAATATATAAGGAAGATTACACAAAAGTAGGGGAAAGTAAAGCAGGGATCAGATTACAGGATAGTTAACAAGATTATGTGCTTGCTCTCTAGAAGGCAGTTATTATTTCAAAGTTTGCTAACCTAGATGCATGAAAACAATGGACAGGGCTTGCTTAAGGCAAAGATAACCTTTTACTAAAGAAGTTATGTGTTGGGGGTGTGACTATCCACCATAACCTGCCCACTTAGAAATTCATAATTAGATAACCCTGTGAAGCTACTTTCCATAGGACTTTTTTTTGTCCAGAAAGTTGAAAAGAAACAGGTGAAATTAATTGTAATAATGTACTTTTTCACCATGTAATCAGTATAAGAAATTCTAGTGTTTTTGTTCTAAGTTTTCAAAAACGTGGTTTTTGTAAAATCCTCACCCAAGGAAATGTTCATTGATTTTGAGAGGAAGGGAGAGAGAAATATCTATTGGTTACTTCCCGCACGTGCACTGAGTGGAATCAAATGCACAACCTTCTGGAGCACAGGAGCTCTAACCAATTGAGCCACGTGGCCAGGGCAACAGGTGTTTATTTTAAACTCAGCACATACCAATTCAGACTAGCCACTTTCAAATGCTGAATAGACACGTGTGGGTAGGGGCTACCGCATTGCACAGTGGAGTCTTCAGAGGGCTTTTGGGAAGGTTAAAGAAGATAGTGCATCTCCTTTGGAAGATGCAGGAGCATAAACATTCAGCACAGTGTCTGCCAGGCAGAGAACGGAAAATGTTAGCTTCATTATTCTCCCACCGTCTGTGCCCATGATGGTTTATCTCTGGATCAACCACGAGCACTTTGTCCTAATTTCTAAAACTCTAATTCCTCACCTCGTTTTTACTTCTTTTCCAGAAAGCACAGTGACAACACTCACCATCCTGGGGAAGCCACCATCATCTCTGGCCTGAGCTACTGTGGTAGTTCTTTCCCCCTCAAATATGCCATCACCTGGAAGAAAGTTTCCTTCCAACCGTTCTCCACTGTGCCACCAGAATGTTTTGCTGTTGTTGTTTTTACAGACACAAATCAATGGCATTCACCTTCTTAGACTTCTAGGGCAGTGGTTCTCAAAATTCTTGGTCTCAGGAGTTCTTAAAAATGATCAAGGACTCTAAAAAGCTTTTGCTTATGTGGGTTATAAACTAGAGACATTTATCATACTAAAACTTAAAAGTTTCAAACAATGCACAAGCACATTCCATTGGTTGTTAGGGGGATGTATGTAAATATACATCATGTAGCTTCTGGAAAACGCCACAGTACGTTTTTGAGAGTGAAAAAGGCAAATAACATCTTAGTGTTATTATGAAAATCGTTTTAACTTCGTATACTCTGTGAAGTAGTCTCAGGGACCTCTAATACAGGGCCCACACTTGGAGAATGTGCTTTAGAGGCCAAATCCATTCTTCTTGCCCTTGGTACATGCATTTTCCGCTGGAGCCACTGCTAGGCTAACCTCTGCAACCCCACCTGGTATCCTCCAGTCCTCTCAAAGCTCATCACACCGAAGGGCTATTCCTTTCCTCCAATGGCCTCCTACCCATCCTCCCTGGGTCCAAGAACTTTGCTCCCTCTCCCCGGTCTACCCTCGCTTTCCCTGGGCTCCAGACCAGGCCAGCCTCGTCTCCCTCTCAGATCCCCGCGTGACCCATCTGTGTGGTTCACCACCTTTGTATTTCAGTCGTTGTATTTCAGCCTGTCTCTCCTCCCGGACTCTGCTCTCGGAAGGCAGGAACAAATCTGCTCGCTGCGGTATTCCGGACGCTGGACCTGGGTCAGGCGTCCCCGGGAGGCTCTCGGTATAAGATACTGTAGTATTTTCCTTTTCGTTCTAAGTATGCAAAAGCAGGTCTTGGGTGAAATAACTTCTGGGCGAAAAATGCTGCGGCTCGACTTGAGGACCTCCGACGAGCAGGGTGGTGGGCCAGACCTATGCGGGAGGGGGTCTAATCGGGTGAAATAAAGTTGTGTTTTGATGCTTCCAAAGGAATGACTTCCATTCACTTCTGGTGCTTTCCAATTACCCCGACCTCCCGTAGACACCCAACCCGCTTCCGAAACACTCTGGGGTCGGGCGCCACCATTGGCGGACCGGACACGCCCGAGCAGCAGACTTTACCGAAAGAGCGGAGACCCAGGGCGGGAAGCGCCGGAGCTCCCGTTCTGGAACCGGATATAGTGGCTTCCTGGTCCGCCCCCTGGCGGGAGGGCGGGCTCCGAGGGCTCTCCGGAAGACCCGGAGTAGATTAGGGCCAGGACACGCGTGGGTGGGCAGTATAACCCCGCGGGGTGGAGTAACTGTGTTTCACTCGCTTAAAGCGCGTCCCGCGGGAGTTTTAATCTAATCCGGGGAGGGGAATGTCAAATTATGCTCCGGCTCTCCCCTAGGACTGGAGACTAAACTATATACCCATCCAGTGAGGGCCACACGGGTTCCAGGATCCCAGAGCCAGAGGTGGGGCTGGGCGGGGGAGAGGGGGGATGCAGGACAGCGGAGCTGGGGACCCGGGCTCCTGGGTCCTGGCCCCTGGACGTCCAGCGCTCCTCTAGTCCGCGGCCCTGACTCCTGTCCTCACTTCCTTCCCCTTTTGGCTCCTGCACTCAGAGCGGACGGACGTAGGGGGGAGCGGAAAGGGCGGGAGGGCCGGGAGCCTGGCGGGGGGGAGAACAGAGGCGGGGGGTGCGAAAAGCCGGGGAGGGGAGTCGGTGGGGACTGGAGACCGACGGAGACAGCGGCCCGGGACCTGCGCTGCCCCCACCCCTCCCGAGCAGGTCAGAACCAGAGCACCTTGTGACCCTGCCTGTTCCCGTACTCATGACCCCCTCAACCCCAAAAGCACCAGGGCCCTCCCATATTGCACCCCTGTGTTGCCCCATCCCTAGACTCCCAGGAGGACGCCCATCGGGTCACCTAGATACCCATCCGCCTCTTTCCCCGCTCCCCAGCACCCACCAGACTCCATCGGTCTCCCTCCTGTTTCTCCCTAGGCGCCCAATGGCCCAATCCCGCTGACTACCAGGCCATGCTCCCGCGGCCCCTGCGGCTGCTTTGGGACACGAGCCCCCCCGGGGGAGTGGTGCTGAGCAGCTTCAGGAGCCGAGACCCCGAAGAGGGTGGGAGCCCAAGTGGCCGGAGCGTGGGCGAGGGGCAGGAGGAAGAGGAGGAGGAGGGAGAAGGCGAGGTGAGATGCGGGTGATGGGAGGTTGGGGGTTATATTTCGGAGACTCCGCCTTTCTCTCTGTGTCTGTGTCCCTGAATTTCTTCCTCCCTGCATCATTTATTTCCACTCCTCATGCTGGTGTCTGTCTGTCCCCCCGCTGCTGGGAGTCCTGGCATTTCTGTGGTTCTCTGTGGCAGTGTGACTGAGGGCCTCACCGCACTGTTACTGCCAGGAGCGTCTGGCTGGTTGTCCTGCGGGTCTCCGGCCCTCTACGCCTCTGCTAGAGTTCGCCTGCCTCTCTGGCAGCTGTGTCTCGGTCCCTGTCTCCCTCCTTGTTTTTGTTTGGCGGGGAGGGGTTTGTTTCCACAGTAACCGGCTCTTCTGAGTCTGGGATTGGGGAGGGAACCCTTCGATTTCTTGACCCCTCCCGCTCTCCCTCCTGGCACTGAGTGCAGGCGGGAAGCCAAGGTTCTGGGATTTTGGAGGGACAATCCCAGGCTGAACTGTAGTGGTCACCTGCTTTCCTCTGGGACTAATAGTGGTGGCCAGGAGCAGAATTTGGGGTTTCAGTAGGGATCAAAAGTTGGATTTGGGACCCCGAGGTCCAGAGACTGGGTGAGGGTAGAGTGACTGGCAGGGCTAGTTTTTCGGGATCGGTTGGTGGGGGGGGGGAGGGAGGGAGGGCCTGGGGTCACGTGACTCCCAAGAGTCTACCACACCCCCCGCCCCCGACCATTCCCACTTCCCCTTCTCCTTTCTATACTGGGATAAGAGCCACCACCTTGTGAGGGGCGGGGGGTTCTCTAGGGATCAGGGGAAAGGGCTAAGGGAGAAAGGCTAACTCTTGGGGCTTGGCCAGTTCCTTGGGGGAGGGCGGGGCATACGGCTGTGCCTGTGACTGAGATTTCAGCTTCTCAAGGTCTCTGCCACTGGTTTTCTGTCACTCTCCGTTCCCTCTCCCACTCTTCGCACTTTGCTTCTCTGCTGGGTTAGGGTTCAGCTCTGTGGGGAAGGGGCTACGGTGGTCTCTGGTCTCTCGGATCAGGGTTCCTGCATTCTACCCCCACCCCTGCCTCACTGCAACCCCCTCAACTCCATCAGGCTCTGAGGCGTTTTGGGTGGGGCTGTCTGGGCCCCAGTGGGGGAGACCTGGGGTCACCAGCCCCCCAGACCCCTCGAACTCGCTGGTACTGTCCCCTGCCGCCACAGGTTAGGGGTACAGAGGACCTGGGGGTGAGGGCTGGGGCAGTGGGAGGTGGTGTGGGCCTAACCTTCCCTTCTTTACTCCTGCAGGCCCCTGTGTCTGTCTGGGATGAGGAGGAGGATGGTGCCACCTTTACTGTCACAAGCCGCCAGTATCAGCCTCTTGATCCCTTGGTGAGATCATAACTTTGGCTTCTCAGCTTTGACCTATTACCTGCAGAATGGCCAACTTTCTGGCCAGAGTGCTAGGGTGGAGGTCTGGGAACCCGGACTCTGCTATGTGACTTTGGTCAAGTCTTTTTCCGTCTCTGAAGATTAATACAATGATCCTGGATCATCTCCGAAGTCTGGGGTTTCCCCCAGAGATCCAGGGGCAGAGTTGAAGAAAGGGGCAGTGACTGGCCTTCTGTCTCCCCCAGGCCCCGACACCTCCCCCACGTTTGTTCCGAAGGCTTCGAGCTGGCACTCTGGAGGCTCTGGTCAGACACCTGCTGGATGTCCGGACATCAGAGGCTGATGTGACCTTCACAGCAACCTTGCTGGCCACCCACCGGGCCTTCACCTCCACACCTGCTCTGCTAGGGCTTATGGTTGACAGGTCAGATTCATAAGGGACCATAGGTCATAGAGGTATCTGGACTTTCTAGAGCCACAATATTGTACAACAGCAGTTAAAGCCACTGGGGGTTTGGCAGTAATGGACAGACAGAATCACATTCCCTCCCCAGGCTGGAAACCCTTGAATCCCATCCTACTGAAGAACTAGAGAGCACAAAAGGGTGAGTGACCCCTGATTCTTAACCTCAGAGTCTCCTCTGCCCAACCTGTAGCTTGACATCTGACCCCTTACTGATCCTCCTCCCAGGGTAGCCATCTCTGTGCTGTCAACCTGGCTGGCCTCTCACCCTGAGGATTTTGGCTCTGAGGTCAAGGGTCAGCTTGACCGGCTTGAGAGCTTCTTGCTTCGGACAGGGTATGCAGCAGGGGAGGGTGTTGTGGGGGGCAGCACTGACTTCATCTGCAACCTACGGTCCCGGGTGGACCCCCAGACCCCTGACCTTCCTAAGCCCCTGGCCCTCCCCGGCGATCCACCTGCTGACCCCACGGATGTCCTGGTGTTCCTCGCTGACCACTTGGCTGAACAGCTGACCCTGTTAGATTCGGTGAGACCCTGACCTGTGACTCCCATGTCCCCTGCCCCCTTACTAACCTTCCCCTGACTCCACATCCTTTCCTTGCTTCCAACCCTTCTCTGTCCCAGCCTCCTCTGTTCACCCAGTTTTGACCTTTCCATTTCCCTTTGGTTGTTATCCTTCAAATTCTGTGCCCCTTTGGTTCCTTTGCCACCTGAGATACTCATACCCCTAATATTTGGAAGGCTGGCTCTCTTGACTATGAACTTTAACCTCTGACCTCTGCCCCACAGGAGCTGTTCCTCAATCTGGTTCCCTCTCAGTGCCTGGGGGGCCTGTGGGGTCATAGAGACCGGCCGGGACATTCCCACCTCTGTGCATCTGTGCGAGCTACTGTGGCACAGTTCAACAAGGTGGCAGGGGCAGTGGTCAGCTCTGTCCTGGGGGCTACCTCGACCGGAGAAGAGCCTGGGGAGGTGACCATACGGCCACTCCGTCCACCCCAGAGGGCCCGGCTTCTGGAGAAGTGGATCCGAGTGGCAGATGTGAGAGAGAGGGTTGGCCCTGTTTGGGCGCCGTGGTGTGGAGAGAGGTCCCGCAGCTGTGGCCTTCCTCTGTGACCCCCACAGGAATGCCGACTACTCCGAAACTTCTCTTCAGTTTATGCTGTGGTGTCTGCCCTGCAGTCCAGCCCCATCCACAGGCTTCGGGCAGCCTGGGGGGAAGCAGCCAGGTGGGGAGGATGGGGCACTGGGTTGAGGTGAGGACTGGGAGAGTGGTGCTGAGCCAGGCCCATCCTCAGACCTGCTGCCCCCTATCCCCCAGGGACAGCCTCAGGGTCTTCTCCAGCCTCTGCCAGATTTTCTCTGAGGAGGATAATTATTCCCAGAGCCGGGAGCTGCTCCTTCGGGTGAGGCCCTGTTCCCCGGCATTCCTAGCCATCCCTGCCCTCCCTCCCACCCCCATGTCTCCTTCTTCTGTCACCCCCAGGAGGTGAAGGCACAGCCCTCTCTGGAGCCAAACTCCAAGAAGGCCCCAAAGTCTGGCTCCCGGGGTGGGGTGAGTGCCTAGTGGGGGGTTGGTTGTGAAGGAGTAAGGCGTGTGTGGTGGGAACAGTCTGTGGGACAGGAAAGGGAGGCACATTGAGGTGAGGACAATTCGCTTTGTCCTTTATGGCAGTGGGACGGGAAAGTGCAAGGCTGGAGAGCCCCCAGGTTCAGATACCCGGGCAGGGGTATCTGACTCTGATCTCTGACCTCAGGGTGTGGTCCCATACCTTGGCACCTTCTTAAAGGACCTGGTGATGCTGGATGCAGCATCCAAGGATGAGCTGAAGGTCAGTGGTGTGTATGTTCAGAGAGATGATGGCACAAGCGGCCTCAGGGTCAGGCAGACCTTCCAGGAAGGGGCTGCAGGCATGAGCACTGGGGTCTCAGCAGGGCTCAAGCCAGAGTGCCAGGGTTCTAGTTCTGTCGGTTTAGCAAGTTGCTTAACCTTCCTGTGCCTTAGTGATCTGTAAATGGGAAACTAGCGACAGTATCTACATCAATCTGCTATGAAAGTTAAATTAATTAATTTTTGGTGAGTGCTTAGAACATACCTGAAATTTAAGCATATATATTGTTAAGTAAGTGAACACTGGGACTTAAGGAAAGTTCCTAATCCTCTTTGAGCCTTAATTTTTCTCTTCTGTAAACACAATTTTTACCTGAGATTGTTTAGAGGGTAAGGTAGGCTACTTAGGGAATGATAGATGAGCAGAGGGAGGGGGTGGAGGTCAGAGGCAGGGGGAATGTGTGTGGTTGGATGTGGAAATGCCTGTGTTTGGGAGGGGGCGTAGTCTCTTTCTCTCTGGCAGGGTTGGGATTCTTATCCCAACTTTTATCCCACCCCCTTATCCTTGCAGAATGGATACATCAATTTTGACAAGCGGAGGAAGGTGAGGGGAGTGCTCTGGGCTGGGTGCTAGACATCCCTAACTATGTCCCGGGAAAGAGAAGGGGCAGAGGAAAAGTCAGCGTTCTTAAGTTTGGTTCCCATAGTCCGAGAGTCCCTTCCTAGGAGTTTGCTGTTCTCTCTGAGCTGCGGCGGCTCCAGAACGAATGTCGTGGCTATGATCTCCGACCCGACTCCGACATCCAGCAGTGGTTACAGGGGCTCCGGCCACTGACAGAAGCCCAGAGGTGACTGGCTGGGTGAGGTTGGGACTTCAGCGCTTGGGCAGAGTATGGGGATTGGTGTCACATCCTGATCTCTGCCATTGCCCTTCTCCCCAGCCATAGAGTATCCTGTGAGGTGGAGCCACCTGGTACCAGTGACCCTCCCGCCCCTCGAGTGCTTCGGCCAACACTGGTCATCTCACAGTGGACAGAGTGAGGGAGTCAGAGGTTGGGGGTAGTCTTTTGGGGACTTTACTTCTTCCTCTGACCCCCCCATCTCCTGCCACTCCAGGGTTCTGGGCTCTGTTGGGGGTCCCACTCACCTTGTCTCCTGGGACCGGCCCAGTGTTGGGGCAGATGAGGTTCCTGGAATGCCTGCTCCTCTGTTGACCCGGCTGGCCCAGGTGAGCTGTTCTCCTGACCTCTGATCACAGCACCGACCCTGACTCTGAATATTTGTTCTTTGACCTCCCTGCCTTCACACCAGTACCCCATGTTGCTTGTCCCCAGCACATGAAGTGGCCGTCTGTGTCATCTCTGGACTCCGCCTTGGAGGGCACTCCATCCCTGCCCAGTCCAGCTGGCCCCAGCCACCTCTCCCCACCAGCATCCTCCCCTAAGCCTTCTCGAGGTCACCGCCGCTCAGCCTCCTGTGGTTCCCCACTTAGTGGGAGTGCGGAAGGGGCCTCCAGGGGGACTGCATCTGGGGGAGGGGGGTCTGGGCCAGGGGCTTCCGATTGTGGAATCATCAGAGTCCAGATGGAGCTGGGGGAAGATGGCAGTGTCTACAAGAGCATCTTGGTGAGGGAGCCATGGGCTGGGAGGTGGGGTGAAGGATGTTGACTTGTGGGGTTATAGATGAGACCAATTTTAATTTTGACCTTTGGTTTTAGTGGCCAGATTTTATTATTAGCTGTTGCACCTTGAACTTTTAGTTCAAGACTAAACATGTTACATGTTCAGACCAAACAGCTGTTTTTCCCACAGGGATGCAGCCCTATCTCACTGGGCACCATGTGGGTTGGCCTGCGGACAGGGAGTCACCACATAGGGTTTCCCTGTTCACTCTGAAGGATTGGACACGGTCAACCTTTTTTGGTTGGAGATCAGTGTCTGGGGTTGGAAGGATGGGAAGCAGAGGTCATTCTGGCCAATTTATTGCTTTTTTGGTTTCCTGTCCTGCCAGGTGACAAGCCAGGACAAAGCTCCAAGTGTCATCAGTCGTGTCCTTAAGAAAAACAATCGTGATTCTGCAGTGGCTTCAGAGTATGAGCTAGTGCAGCTGCTACCAGGGGAGCGAGGTCAGAGGCAGACTGTTGGAGGGTCAGCAGTGCCCACCAGTGGGAATGCTTCTACACCTAGGTGGTTGCGGGAGGAACAACTTTCTTTGTGCTTGACACCCCATTTCTGAACCTACAGAGCTGACCATTCCACCCTCGGCCAATGTCTTCTATGCTATGGACAGAGCCTCACATGATTTCCTTCTGCGGCTGCGGCGAAGGCCCTCTACTGCTACACCAGGCCACACCACTGGCCCCTCTGCCTCAGGAACTCCCCCTAGTGAGGGAGGAGGAGGTTCCTTTCCTAGGATCAAGGCTACAGGGAGGAAGATTGCCCGGGCACTGTTCTAAAGATGAAGCTTCTTTGCTTCACATAGCTCTGTGGCCATTATCAGATGTGGGTAGCCATGCTGGATAGTAGCAGTTACATTGCATTGGGAAGAAACCCAGAAAGGTGGCCAACCATCCTGGGGCAGTGAAGTGCCACTGGTTTATCAGACAGTCAAGAGAGCCTGCCCTGTGGAAACTGGTAATCTGAGTAACCAAGTTGGATATCCGTATACAGCTCCCCACTTTCCAGGAATGCAGCACATGGCTAGTGCTAGAAAAGGGGGTCTGATTCCTGGCCATGTCCTAGCATGCCAAGGGCCAAGGAAAAGGCCACAAGTATGGGGAGAGGAAATACCTAGAGGCTCTGAGCTCCAGGGAGAGAGGATGGCAAGAAGTAAGTTCTAGTAGGAATTTGTTTTCCCATTCTGGGGGTTCCTGTCACTGTGACACTAAAATAAACCACAACACTACCTGATTCTACTCCTGCTCTTGCACTGTGTATGGACCAGCTACTGGGAGTGGGAGTGGGGGCTGTCTGAAACTTAGATGCCATGGAACACAAATGCATTATTTTCCATCCCCATGAAGAACTGAAAGTGAGATGTTGCTGAAAAATGCTTTTCTCAGAATTAAAAAAAAATTTCATTTTCAGAGAGGGAAAGAAATATCCACATGTGAGAGAAACACAGATTGTCTCCCTCATGCCCCCAACTGGGGCCCTGACTTACAACCCAGGCATGTGCCCTGTGAAGCAAACCTGTGCGGGAGGACACCCAACCCACTGAGCCCCATTAGTCAGGCTCCTCAGAATGGTTTACTTCTCCCTAGCAACCTCCCTGGTTCCTTTATTTGCTTTTAAATTTTTTGTTAGTTGTCACAGACCCATGTCAAGTACTAGCCACCCAAATCAAGTGATCAGTAGAAAGAACTCCCCTGGCTATAAATTTGTAAAGAGCAATTTTAGGACAAAGAAAGGGAAGAATTTTGTGGACAATGTACAGACTTGGAGGACATACATCACAAAGCATTTGTTAGGATTTCAAATCGATCCAAGCTACATTCATACAAATACTAGGAAGAGAGAAAAGAACTAAGGCTATTTGGCAGTAACAAGATATAGCATAGATGGTCACCACCTTTCATCCTGAGGTCTCAAGTTAGAGAACTGAGTTCTTAAACAGATCTTCCCAGCAATTGTTGAATTGTAAATGACCTGACGTTTCCTAAAGGGAAATGCCAACCAAGATCAGGGAGAGTTTGGGTTTTGTATACAGATAAACAGGTTTGAGATATTTCAGATTTTAGTCTCAAGAAAGGATGGACTGCTGTGTCAGATTTCAGTTGCAAGAATTTGAACCTGAGGTAACAGGTGGCCAAGGGCCACGGGAAAGGATGGAGATAATTATGACAGAAGTGGCTGGTCAGAAAACAGCCAGGTATTTTCATATTTTATTAGCTACAGTATAGATCCTAGAGCTCCCTGGTTTCCCTCCCTCCCCCCAACCATGGGGTCAGGCCTTTTCAGGAGCCCCTGCCTTTGCTGCCTGGGCCCGCTGGAACTCCTGCTGCAGCTGAGCAAGGGTCTCTCTCTGTTGCTCTGACTGCTGCTCAAGGTCCCGGAGCTGGGATTCGTATCTCTTACTGAGGAGGGGCAAAAAAACAAGTAAGAAATTAATAAGACTTACTGAGGATGTTGAAAGCAGAAAAGACATTGGAGAACAATAAAAGTTAAAAAAAAAAGATCAGTGGACAACCTGAGATGTAAGGGAGGGAGCGTAAGAGGTTAATGGTGAAGGAGATGGAGAAGTGGACTACTGGGGTACTCTGGAGAGATACTCTACAATGGTTTCTCAACACTGCTACTCTGGCGGTGTGAGGCACATCACAGGGTGGTGGGACAAAGACTCACATTTCAGCTGTGATATAGTCCAGTCTCTTCCCCACTGTGGCCCGAGCCTCCCCCAGGTCCTGTTTGACCAGCACAGGGCCCAGAAGTTTAAAGACCACGTTGGACCCATCCAGCAGGGCCAGTTCCTGATGATGGGGTGAAACACATATGATCAGAATCCTTGCCAGTACAGGCCCTTATTACCCCACAAATCCCAGTCTCACCTCCTTGACGATATTATTTTCTGTTAGTTGTGCTTCAAGCTTCTGCCGCCCTGACATAGATTTACTCAAGTCTAGGGGTAAGGGAGTGTGGGTGAGAGGAAAGACTTGATTAAAGACATCAAATGTGGTACCGGACCCCAATCTTAGAAGAAAATGGAGCTGAGAAAGTAGACAAGGATGGGGCGGTGGGTCAGGGAATAAGGAAGAAAACAGGATTTTGGTATGGCTTTGCGTTTGCAGTGAGAGAAGGGATTGGGAGAGGCTACACCCACCCGCTGCCTTACCCTTCTGTAGCTGTTGATATTTCTCCACTTCTCCCTGTAGCTTCTTCTGTATCAGCTCGGCCATGGTGGAGACGAAAGTCTGCGGGAAAGGGGCGCTGGGTCTAACGTTCTGGAAGGTACCCGAGCTCCCTAATGGTCTGGCCTGCGGAGATGACAGCACTCCAGAGAGGCAGCCTCTCGGGCTACCCCTAGGTTCTCCCCGTCCGGATATCCACACGACCTAGGCCGTAGGGGTTGGCGGTTGAAACATGACCCCAAGCCTCTCAACCAAAACCTGGCTCTACTCACGTTCTCTCTTCAGTATTCATAAACCCGGAAACAAACAAGGAATGGTGGGAAAAGACTGCGCTGTAGCTCTAATGCATCCCGGGAATTGTAGTTCAAAAGCGTTCAATACGCAGTGTTCTGCGTAAAAGCAAACAAACATCCAAAACTTTGAAGGTTTAGGCAAGAGGGGGAAACGAAGATGGAAAAAAGAAAATATACCGTTTCTTGGGCCTGGTTCCGGACTTGTCTTTATTTGTTACTCGTACATAAGCTGCCACTCAGGAGGGCGGAGCCAAGGCCGAGCGCTATCCCATTCAAAATGGCGACTAACGGCGTCACTCCTGGTCCCGCGCTGGTTGGGTGAGGGCTGGAGGACTTCCGGGAGGGCCCGGTCCGACTGTGTACGCTGAGAGGAGTTTGCACGTGCATCGTCTGTAGGCTGCGCTAGATGGAGGTTGCCCCCGAGCCGGGCAAGGATGTGCCTCCCAAGAAAGACAGACTTCAGACCAAGAAGAAGGTAGAGATCTTCCTAGGGTGGAAGGGAAGTTTTCAGCTGTGGGGTCGGAAGGGTGGGCACGGATGGCGGAACATCAGGGCGCCTCATCTGCTATAGAAACCGCGGCGATACTGGGAGGAAGGGATCACTCCGACCGCTGCTGGAGCCTCTCCGGGGACTCCTGGTAACAAGAGGAATCCAGAGCGCCTCTCCCAGAAGCCAAAGAATACTCATACCCAAAAGAGGTCTCGAATCTCGAAGAAACCCCAGTTTCCGAATAAGCCCCGAGAACGGAGGAATCCGAAGCCTCAGCGGAGCTTGTCCGGGGTGAGCATGGGACCTGATAGGGTGGCGGGGCAAGTTCCCTAGTACTTTGAGGGTGCGAAGGTTGGGGTCAATCCAAGCCTGACAGTGAATTGCTTACTCGCTGCCCTAGGCACAGGACCCATTCCCAGGCGCCGCCCCGGTCCCTGTGGAGGTAGCTCAGAAGTTCCGTCGTATTGACAAATCCAAAAAGGTGAGGACCAGCTTGAGAGTGGGGTTGCAAGCAGGGAGTGTCTGGATGGTCTAGATGGAGATGGGACCAGGTGGCTCTTCTGTGGACCCACACAGCCTCTGGTTCTTTTTCCACTCCTCCCCACCATCGATGTTATAGCTGCCACATTCTAAGTCCAAAACCCGAAGCCGGCTTGAAGTGGCTGAAGCTGAGGAAGAGGAAATAAGTGTTAAAGCAGCTCGTTCTGAGCTGCTGCTTGCTGAGGAACCTGGGTGAGTGGCCTTCCCAGTCCCTGCTTTATAGGACTCCGCTTTCTCATTTTGTTGTTGATACCCTCACTTCATACTAGGAAATTTTACTGCAGCCCCAACACTCACTTGCAGGTTTTTGGAAGGCGAGGATGGGGAAGACACAGCAAAGATAAGCCAGACTGACATTGTGGAGGCTGTAGACATTGCAAGTGCAGCCAAGGTGGGCTTGAGGATGGGAAGGGGGCTAGGCAAGAAGGAAGTGGGGACTAGAAGAGGGAATTACTGATGTGAGCCAATTATTGTTATTCCTTAATTCTTTTTTACACTCTCTCCTTTCCCAGCACTTTGACTTGAACTTGCGGCAGTTTGGACCCTACAGGCTGAATTACTCTCAGACTGGGAGGTAAGGTTGGATTTCAGTGATACTTGAACTGGGATGTGGTCATGTCTCCTTAACCACTTCAGCTACACAGTGTGTTTGGGTTATTGATGTAGGGAGAGAAGGGGCTGGCTTTGGCAGACCTCAAATGGTCTGAGGGTGCTCCCCTTCATTGACACTGTATTTGTTCCCCACCTCCAACAGGCACTTGGCTTTTGGAGGGCGCCGGGGTCATGTGGCTGCCCTTGACTGGGTGACAAAGAGGCTCATGTGTGAGATCAATGTCATGGAGGCGGTGCGGGACATCCGGTCAGTGGCAGTGAGACAGTGAGACTTCTCCATTCCTCACATCAGTAATTGCCCCTTACCCATTGGGCCACTCCTCCTCTTCTTCCCTCCTCTTCTTCCCTCCTCCCAGGTTTCTGCATTCAGAGGCACTGCTTGCTGTCGCTCAGAACCGCTGGCTTCACATCNTCATGTGTGAGATCAATGTCATGGAGGCGGTGCGGGACATCCGGTCAGTGGCAGTGAGACAGTGAGACTTCTCCATTCCTCACATCAGTAATTGCCCCTTACCCATTGGGCCACTCCTCCTCTTCTTCCCTCCTCCCAGGTTTCTGCATTCAGAGGCACTGCTTGCTGTCGCTCAGAACCGCTGGCTTCACATCTATGACAACCAGGGAATTGAACTCCACTGCATCCGTCGCTGTGATCGTGTCACACGGCTTGATTTCCTACCTTTCCACTTCCTCCTGGTCGCATCTGTGAGTGACCTTGTAGCACAGAGATTGGGTGGCAGTCCCTGAAAAGACCACTCTTCTGGGACCCCAGTAAAGGAAGAGCAGGGCACTCAGGACTTATTCTCTCTCTCACAGTCAGAGACAGGGTTTCTGACCTACCTGGATGTGTCAGTGGGGAAGATTGTGGCAGCTCTGAATGCTCGGGCTGGGCGGCTTGATGTCATGACCCAGAACCCTTACAATGCTGTCATCCATCTCGGACATAGCAATGGTTGGTCCCTGGCTGATCTTTGACTCTAACTATCCTAACCTGCCTTTCTTCTATGTTTGTACTTCATGAGTCCTTTAAAGTTGCCCTTTTACCTTTCTCTCTCAACCCCTCTTGGCCTTGAGTCCCCATCTTTCCATGGTTAGTAACTTTGGTGCTTGTTAGTAACTTCAGCTCTTCTCTGACCTCCAGGTACTGTGTCCTTATGGAGTCCAGCCATGAAGGAGCCATTGGCAAAGATTCTCTGTCACCGTGGTGGGGTCCGGGCTGTGGCAGTAGATTCTACAGGCACGTAAGTCAGTTGTTTGGGCATGAGGTACTGGGGGTCACAGCTGGACAGAAAGGAGCACAGACTCTGTAGTCATACTACCTGGGTTTAAATCCTGGTGCTATCACTGATAAGCCAGCCGAGTGTGGACACATTACATAACCTGTGTGCCACACTTGTCTTAACCTGAGATGATGCGTGAGTGTCTAGCCCAAGGGTCAGCAAGCTTTTTCTATAAAGAGCCACGCAGTAAATATTTCAGGCTTTGCTGGCCTAGAGGCAAAATCAAGGGTGTTATATAAATACTTAAATAAACATAGAGAAAACAGTATCACAAATTTTTAAGCAATGAAATTCAAAACATAATGAATATAATAGTTTTCACATACAGGTCTACTAATAGCGCCTAGTAATGGGAAGAATTGGATTTCTCTTTTTGAGGATATTTTGCTTAATTGACATTCAAAGTTAATGTTTCAAAGTATAGTTAGAAAAAATAAGTCTGTTAATACAATGGAAAAAACAGCTAGCGTTCCACTTGACTGCCAGTGTTTATCTGTTAATGCTAATCTGTAGGGGTTTTACATATTTTATCTTTGAACACATTTCTGGCACAGGCAGGTAATGAGGTAGGTGGTCTTTGAGATTCTTGGAGTGCTTCTGGGTTATAGCTGTGTCACTGGGATGCCATCATCAGTGTGAAGTGACAAGATGCCAAACACAGTGTCTGCCTTGACCTGTGCAGTACGAAAGCAGTAAATGGATGTGGTTGTGATCCAATAAAACTTTATTTGTGTACACAATTTCATATAAGTTCCTACTCTCAAAATATCTTTAAAAAAAAAAAAACAGAATGCTTCACGAACTTGCATGTCATCCCTGTAGAGGGGCTGTGCTAATCTCTGTCCTTCCAGTTTTCAGTACACGTGCTGCCTAAGCGAACAATCAAAATAGTCTTCTTTTGATTTTTTTCCAATCACTTAAAAATGTAGAAACTCTTCTCAACTTGTGAACATTACAGAAGTAGGTGGTGGGCCAGATTTGTTTGGCCACGGTTTGCCAACACCTGGGCTTAGCTCATAAAGTTGTTGTAGATGGTGAGTGAGTTAAGGCACTTAGAGTTTAGCATGGTGCCCAGTGAATAGGGAGCACTGTCCTTCATCATCATCATCATTAAAGATGGTTTTCTCTTTGGGTCTGGCTGGTGATGTGAGGGGTGGGGTGGTGGGTCTGCTTTGAATTTCTGTTCTTCCTGAGAGAGTATTTGCATTTCCCAGCTGTTGTGTCTGATTTGTATGTATATCTGTATCTGGGGGACAGTTTTTCATACTAATTCTTATGTGTTTTCCTTTAATTCCTTCCATTCATCAGGCCTTCACTGGGTACCTGCAGTCGACTGGGCTCTGTGCTAAGGTTCTGAGGTGTAAGGATGAATTGGTTCCCATTCCACTTTCTTTACCAAAACAGGTGGCAATAGTTTGCAGGAATGATTGGTTGGGGCGGGGCTGGGGGGGCATTTAGTCTCACTTGTCTTTTGTTACCCTAAACACTTGATGTGTTGTGCATCACTGGATCCTACACCCCACTCCCAGAATTCTTCCTGGCTCCTTTTCTGCCACATTTTCCTGTCACCCCCAGTTTGACTTCTTTGACACCTCTAGCCAGCTACACAGACTCACCAGGTTCCTTAGCCGTTAGGAATGTCAGGAATCAAAAGCATTGTTTACAGTGCTTTCTGGTTGCCCTGGTTCTGCTGTTCATGACCTCCTGTGAAGTCCTGATTGCCTGTTCCCTCAAAGGTCCCTCCAAGGTGTGTTTCTCTTCCTCCTTGCTGTCTCTGGGCATGTGTGGTGCTCACAGCTGGGTTCCAGCCTCCAGTTTTTCCTCTTGCCTTGTTCTGCAGGGCCTTGTCAGAATCACTTTTCCCACAGTTGCTTTCCTCCTTTTACACTGCTGTTCAGGATTCTACATTAAATATAAACTACGTGGCTGTATTTTTAAGTTGTTTTAAAAGGAAAGCCTTCCCGAGGCTCAAACCCCTTAGACTCTTCAAGTTGTATCTTTGGGGGCAAGTGATTGGCTCCCCCCTTTTGACTCCCTGGCTGTGCCTGCTTGGATTTAGGAGAGTGAAGAGGCCAGCCCTGGCTGGGGCTTCTGGGCTGCTGGACCTGAGCTACAGTTCGCCTTCCTGGGGCTGCATGGGTCAGCCGCTTCTGTTCCCAGGGGGTAATCAGCCAGTTTACCGAGGTTTGGTCAACATTTCCATGCTAATGGTCTTTGATCTTAGGTTCAGCCCTGCTTGTCTCTGGTCCTCCTGAGGAGCACCTCAGACAGGCCACAGGGGCTCCAGAGATGAGGCTTACTGTCTTCCTTAAGAGGCTTTCTGGAAGCTTGCATTAGGATTAGATTCTCAAAGCTGCACTATTTTTTACAAACATAGTAGTGTGGTGCATGGGTGCCCATCTGGCCCGTGGGCTGGTATTTGCGCAGGGGATCCCAAAGGTTTTTGAGGAGCCAGCATGTGCCCCAGGTTGTTGGTTCACTGCAGAGTGTGACCCTGTGTCCCAGGAGCCCTCAGTAATTCTTGGTTTGCACCAATGGCCTTTCGCTTTGGTGGAGTTGGGAAACTGCACCAAACTGGCCTTTTGGATTGTCTTGTCAGAAGTGTCCGGCTGGGCCTCTGTTTGGCACCATCACAGAGCATGCCTTTGCTCTTAGGAACTTTGCAGTACCCTCCTCCTGGGTTTACAGTCACAGCTAAAAAGAGGGTTCTTGGCCCTTTGGCAAACATACATCTCCTGGCCTGGCCGGTTCCTTTTCAGCCTCCCTCTCTGAGGAACAACTTGAACATAGGTAGAAACTCCAACCTCTGAAAAGAAACAAGTTATACAGGGCCTGATTCCTTGAGAGGCTCTGGTCAGCAACCTTGCTCTCCCTCCTTCAGGGAAAAGAGAGGGTGGGGTAGGGCGGTCTAGCACTTGACTTCGTTACCTCCCAAGGTTTCCTCAGGTTTATGCAATCTTCAGTTGTAGCTTATTACTGGCAGAGGGTGCTGGTGGGGCATTGGGACCTCAGTCTGACTTGAAAGAACCCCTGCCACTTGTTCCCTCCTGATCCTCCTGGCTGTGTTTCCCACCGATCCTGGAAATAAGCCTTTGCTTCCATCTCCCCATCTGCACTCTGCTCATTCAGTTGTACCTGCTGTATCTCTGCTTCTTGTGTTCTCTTGAGAATTACTGAGATTGGCTTACAGCCCAGTTTTCCCAGGCAGTCCTCTCTGACCACTGCAGTTGATCCTCCTTGGTCCTTCCCTGTGCCGAGCTGCCCTGCTGCCCATCTGCAGTAGGACATCACATTTAGGTAGACATTGTCACGTGCATTCTCCCTTTGGTTCACATCTTGAGTAGGTTAGAGGGCTAAAGAAACAGGCCTGCCTTGAATTCTAGCTCTACCCTTCACCCTGATTTCCTCCCACTGAGCTTCAGTTTATTCACCTGTGAAAGGAAAATAAAAATAGTACAAGGGTTGTGTGATGCATAACCAAGATATAACTCTGCTGTCTGCAGAGTGTCTGGTGTGATGGTGGTAGTTCCTGTCAGTCTTTTTCTCCCGAATCGGACTTGATGCCTAGACTTGGCCACAGGCCTCCTCAGTAACACCTTAGATTAACTGATTCCTCTTCTTCCACCAGGCACATGGCCACCTCTGGCCTGGACCACCAGCTGAAAATCTTTGACTTGCGAGGGACATACCAGCCTCTGAGTGCTCGGACCCTGCCCCAGGGAGCGGGGCACCTGGCCTTCTCCCAGTGGGGACTGCTTGCTGCAGGAATGGGTGATGTGGTCAACATATGGGCAGGGCAGGGCAAGGGCAGCCCACCCTCCTTGGAGAAGCCCTACCTCACCCACCGGCTCTCAGGCCATGTGCATGGCCTTCAGTTCTGCCCCTATGAAGATGTGCTGGGGGTGGGGCACAGTGGAGGCATCACCAGCATGCTGGTTCCTGGTGAGTGGGCCAGGGGATGGGGCTTAAAGTGAATGCGCTCTGGGTGGATGTTTGAATGGGCCTGAGCCAGCCAGGAGCAAGGGGCTTGGTCAGGCTGGAACACTGATTTGGGTTCCTATATATGGCTCCATGTTCTTCCCTCCCTCTAGGGGCTGCTGAGCCCAACTTTGATGGCCTGGAGAATAACCCATACAGGAGCCGGAAGCAGCGACAGGAGTGGGAAGTGAAGGCCCTTCTGGAGAAGGTGAGGAAGTGGGGGTGGGAAAAGCTCCTGTGCTGGGGGGAGGGGTCTTCGGAAGAGTGGGATTTAGCAGTCTTTCTCGATTCAGTCCCTCTTTGGGGTCACCCACCTCACCCATTCCTGTCCCTCTGTGACATCTCCAGGTACCTGCAGAGCTCATTTGTCTGGACCCACGAGCCCTGGCAGAGGTTGATGTCATTTCTTTGGAGCAGGAAAAGAAGGAACGGATAGAGAGGCTGGTAAGGAGCAGAGCCCTGAGTACTCAGGCACATCCTCTACGACCTTGTTCTCAGAAGTATGGTATAGCAGGTGGGTGCTGCCAGTTCCCTGGCTCTGAGGCTGTTACAGACTTCACTCTTGTCCCCTCCCCCAGGGCTACGACCCAGAGTCCAAGGCTCCCTTTCAGCCAAAGCCAAAGAAGAAGGGCCGAAGCTCGACAGCAAATTTGATGAAAAGGAAGAGGAAGGTCATGGAGGAGGAACACAGGGTAAAGCAGCATTTGAGGGGTGGGCCAGGCCTCCCATGGGCTGTACCCTGCTTGTTTATGCCTTTGGCCTTGCGGGCCTGCCACTTCTCACTTTGCCTGCCCCCCCCCCCCCCCCCCCCCCCAGGACAAAGTCCGGCAGAGTCTTGAGCAGCAGTCACTGAAGCAAGAAAAGGTAGCCAAGCCTGTGGGGGCCCGGCCATCTGCCCTGGACAGATTTGTGCGCTGAGCCAGGCTCCAGGGTGGCCTGAGAACAACAATCTCTCCCCAAGATCATCTGTGGGGGAATGACCCTGTTTCTGGAATAAGGAGGGGGACAGGTGCCCCTTCCACAGCTGCTGTGGGAGTGAACAGCTGGTTCGTGGGGTGGGTTGGTATTAAAGAGGAAGGTGAGCTTTTTGAATCATGTGTCTGGATTGTTCTGTGGACCTGCCTCTACTTCCACCCCATATCTTGTGGTCACTATGGCCTTAGCTTTGCTTTTTAGTGACCTTTCTCCTAGAGGCGGTCCCCTCTCTCCCATGCCTCTGGAGATGTGCTTTCCATCAGTAGGGCCTAGCATCCTCCAGGTTCTCCAGGTTTATATGCTGGGGCTCCTGGTGAGGACCACACTGCACTCAAAGAGGTAGAGAGACAAGTTTATTAAGGGGCTTGTGCCCTCTCCTGCTGTGGATGTTTTATTCTCCGGATGATTATATTTGAGGCTGGCAGGATACAGGCCAGGTCCCAGGTTTGCCCTGTATCCCTTAGTCTTCAGTGACAGACCGAGCAACTGGTGTAGGGGAACTGTTCAGTTGTAGCCAGTTGCCTTAGGCCTGGGAGAAGGGTTGTGGGGGTGCTGGACTCAGCTCCTCAACTCCCATGGCCCAGATACTCAGCTGTGAAGCCAGGCTATTACCCGACACCGCAGAATGCCCAGGACTCCCTGGAGCCAGGAGCAGAAGGGTGCAGTCCTTTCCCCATCAGAGCCGCCCACCAGCTTCCAAGCTTCCTGCATCTTCCATGGGTCCAACCTGTGGGATGTCAGCAGGAATTTCCCATAGCAGCACCGGTCCAAAGGGTAGTGGGTGGCACCAGCCAGTCTTACACAGTGGGTTGGGGTGAGGCCTCCTCGTCGAGCACTTATCCCTACAAAGACATCCTCCAGTGGCAGAGGAGGTGACCGGCTGGCCACTTTGAGGATGAGCTGCACAGCAGAAGCTGACAACACATACCCTGTGCCCGAGGCATAGGGTGGAAAGGGGCCCCAGGTGGGAGGCCACTGCTCCTCTGATAGCTGGTGCTTGCCCCCTGGTCTCCGAGAGGGATGCACCCGCCAGTGCACACGGCCCAGGTACAAAAGAGGCACGGGCAGGCTCCCCAAAGTGCGGCTGTCGCCTTTCCACTCTTCATCTCCAGCCTCAGCCTCTCGGCCCCTCTCCCATTGCTCCCAACGGCCCCCTCGCCGGACCAGCTCCGATACCAGTTCCGGGACGTTGACAAACACATCATCATCGGTCTTGAGGATGTAGCGGGCCATGGGGCAGTGTTTGTAGGCCCAGTTCAGCCCGCTGAGGGTCTTGAGGGTAAGGTTGCGGTAGGAGTCCTGGAAGGCTGCCTGTAAGATGTCTCCCCGGGCTGCAGACTCCCGTGCCAGGTCATTCTCATGGGAGCCCCAGGTGGGACGTGGCTCTCCCAGAAGAAAGAGAGTCTTTACCCTGAGCCCTCGGGTCTCGCGTTGCCCGCCCCACGAGGCCCGAATGGCGTTTCTTTGGTTCAGGTTCTCCGGAGCCGTACATACCAGGATGAGCAGGAAGGGAGGGGAGCCAGGGCCACGACAGGCGTCCTCATTAGGGATCAAGAGGCGGGGCAAAGCCAGGGGTGGCCCTGGTGATGCTGGTGCTGGGAGCAGGGAGGCTAGTGAGAGGCTCAGCAGCTCCTCCCCGAGGCCTGAAGGACCGAAGAGGGTCCAGACAATAATCAGCACCAAGGCGGCAAGGAGAAGGCGCCGGAAGAGACTGAGGCGCATGGTGTGGCGCAGTCAGAGGGAACGTGGGAGAAAAGATGGAGGGCAGCTAGAGGGCGCAGAGCCCAGCTCTCAGCAGCCTGGGTTCCTAACCAACCACGCCTAGGATGGGGCCAGCAGAGCATGCGGGGAGTACTAGCGCCGGAACACACACAGGAGACGGCGTGGGAGCATACAGCAGGAGCAGTGGGGAGGTTACCTTGTCGCAGCCCCGGCACTCTGAAGCTCGACTCCATGGCGGGCGACATCAGTGTCTTCCCCCGCCCAACCCTGGCAGCCCCGCCCCTTCCCCGGGAAGGGTGTGGCGCCGCGCATTCCCAGAATCCCAGCCGGAGGAAGCATTGACAGAACGACCGCCAGGGTAGGAATGTAATCGGAGCATCGTGCCTCGCTGCAGAAGCCTTCCTCCCGAACAGCATGTGCATCACCGGGTGTGGAGCCCATCGATTCTGATTCTACATCCGAAAAACCTGCACCCCCACCAGCAACCCGCCATCATCTATCTCACATTCTTTGGAAACCCAGGATGGCCCAAACCTGCACTCACCAGAGCTGTAACAGACTAGGCCAAACTACCTACCCATGCCACACCACACCACTCTGCACCCAAGCCCCAGCAAGAACTGGTTGGGCTCCTCCTTAAGCCTGAGTGTTGACTGCTCCAACTTCCTGTTACCTTAAGGGTGGGGGAAGGTAATGAGACCACTGCTTTCACCAAAGCATACTGTTTGGGCAGCTGGGTGGGAACATCAGCCCAGAGACTTGGGAAAGCGACCAACAGGGTCCTTCAGACTTGGGAAAGCGACCAACAGGGTCCTTCAGGAGAGCTGGCATTCTCTATCAGTGTCCCCAGAAGAAAAATCACAAAGTAAGCCACAGGTGCATAAACCATTTATTAACAGACAAGGCCTAGAGATTTATTTCTTCTTGGACACACCCACAGTGCGACCCCGGCGGCCTGTGGTCTTGGTGTGCTGGCCCCGAACACGAAGACTGCAGGTGAGAAAAAAGAAGTGTCACAGGTCATACACATTACACAGAAAAGATCTGGGAAAAAGACAGAGCATGAGAAATCTTTGGGAGCCTGGGGACAGGACAGGGAAGGAGACCCCCTCGCCCCCACTGACTCACCCCCAGAAATGGCGCAACCCTCTGTGGGCCCGAATTTTCTTCAGCCGCTCCAGGTCTTCTCGAAGCTTGTTGTCCAGACCATTGGCCAGGACCTGGATTTAGAATAGAGACTGAGAGATGTTTGTTTTACCACCCAGCCCCTATGACCAATTCCATTCTATTCTAATGGGATGTCCTGCCTTTTTCTAAGGTCTCATCTCAATACACACCTGGCTGTACTTTCCATCCTTCACATCCTTCTGTCTGTTCAAGAACCAGTCTGGAATCTTGTACTGGCGTGGGTTCTGCATAATGGTAATCACCCGTTCCACCTGGCAGGCAGGACAAGGGTCAGATCCTGACAGCATCCTTCCAAGGTAGGCCCAACCCACAACCCCCTTCCTTGTCCTCACCTCATCCTCTGTGAGCTCTCCTGCCCTTTTGGTGAGGTCGATGTCTGCTTTCCTCAACACCACGTGAGCATATCTTCGCCCCACACCCTGAGGAGGTTTTGGAATTGGGTCTGAGTCTTTTTTTCCTTTATAGCTCCATTATTCAAAAGCACGAAGGTAGGGCCTGCAATAACCTAGTGCTTTAAACTTTCCCAGATGACCTGTACCTCACCCACTTTTCCAAATAAGAGGTCTAAGCATTAAGTAGAAAGGACAAAAATAGTTTTATTCAAAGAGCTGGGCTGGACCAAGAACAGAGAACTTGGGGTAGATAACCCTTTGAAAGCAGGAACTTTTCATTCAGCACCATCTACTTTGTTGATAAAGACTCTGCAGCAGCACTCGGGAGCAGAATCTTCTGATTTCCGCATTGTGGAGGACAAAGGACCTGGCTATCAAAGCAGATACAGCTTCAAAGCAGCAAAACTAGGGTCTTTTGGTCAACAGGTGATCAAGCGGTAGGACTGTCAGTTGCTTGGAACCTCTGAAGATCTTAATTCTTTGGACAAATCACTGCAACCCCATGATCAAACTTCAAAAACCATTTTTTAAAATTTATTGATTTTTAGAGACAGAGTGAGGAAGGGAGACAGCAATTGCTTGTTCTATTTATACATTCACTGGTTAATTCTTGTATGTGCCTTGACTGGGAAAGAACTCACAACCACAGCTTATCAGGATGACGCTCTAACGACCAACTACTGGCCCAGGGCCCTCATAATCAGTTTTTGAAGATCACAAACTAAGTTTTGTCAGTGCCCAGAGATGACCAGGCCCTAGGGAACTTATTGCCCAAATCAAACTTAAACACAAACAAACAACCCCCGCCACCCCCCAAAAAAACCCCTAACACTTATTCCTTACACTGGTGGCATCATATAAACACCAACCCTGGTACTCATTGCCACCTCAACCGTTAACCAAACACCTGGATAGTAAAGAAGGGTGCACTGGGCTAAGTCATCCATACCCTGCCCCCCACCATGTATTTCCATCCAGAGTCGGAATTAACCTTTGCAAATATGGTTAGAATTAGGTTATATTGGATTAGGGACAACCTTAAATCTCATGATGGTGTCCTTACAAAAGGAGGACCCTAAGGCACAAAGGGGAGGCCACATGACATCCTAACAAAGCCAAGAGGTTGGAGTGATGCAGCTACAAGACAGGGAACATTAAGAACCACTGGTGACCACCAGAGGATAGGAAGAGGCAGGATAGGATTCCTAGCACCTTCAGAGGGAGCATGGCCCCACTGACACCTTCATTTGGGATGTCTGGCCTCCAGAACTGATAGCTGTTTTAAAGTCAACAAGTCTGTGGCAACTTGATACAAGGAAATGAAAAGATACACTTTTTCCTCTCTGGAAGAAAGTAACCCAAGAAATCAAATGACCAGGATGGTTCAAAAGAGATTAATGTCTAAGTTTCTCAAATTTAAATGCAGACAAATAGTAATTTTGAGCTTTACTTTAAAAACATGTGTGGACAGCCCTGACTGGTGTAGCTCTGTGGATTGAACGTGGGCCTGCGAACCAAACAACCGTGGTTCAATTCCCAGTCAGGGCACATGCCTGGGTTGTAGGCCAGTTCCCAGCAGGGGACTCACGAGAGGCAACCATACATTGACATTTCTCTCCCTCCCTCCTTCCCTTCCCCTCTAAAGATAAACAAATAAAATCTTTAAAAACAATGTGTGGACAGAAAAGGGCATGCATGAAACAAGAGTTCTAGTTTTAACTAAATGATACATCCACAGGGGTTATAATTTTCTTCCCTTTACTTTTTAAAAGATATTTCAATTTATGTATTTATTTTTTAAAAAAGATTTTATTTATTTATCTTTAGAGGGGAAGGGAAGGAGAGAGGGAGAGAAATATCAATGTATGGTTGCCTCTGGTGTGTCCCCTGCCAGGAACTGGCCTGCAACCCAGGCATGTGCCCTGACTGGGAATCGAACTGTGATCACCTGGTTCGCAGGCCCTCACTCAATCCACTGAGCTACACCAGCCAGGGCTTAATTTATTTTTTGAAAGGGATGGAGAAAGAGAAACATCAACTGGTTGCCTTTAGTACACACCCTGACTGGGGACCGAACCCACAAACCAGACATATACCCTAACTGAGAATCAAATCAGCAACCTCCTTTGTGGGATGCTGATTTTGTAGCTCAACCAATTGAGCTACACCAGCTAGGGCCCCTTTATTTTTATTTTAACTTTACATCAATGTGACAGAGAAACATCTACTGGTTGCCTTCCACACATACCTTGACTAGAGACAGAACCCACAACCCAGGAATGTGCTGACTAGGAATTGAACCGGCAACCTTTCAGTTTGTGGGACGATGCCCAACCAATAGAGCCACTAGGGTCAGGGCACCTTCCCTTTATTTTTAAATGTTTAAAACCTTCCATAATCAAGTTTTTAAAAGTTGCCACCAAGCTAAGATTTTTTAAAACTGTGAACTGAGTTTAGATAATGGCTTGTCAATTTCCTAAGATCCACAGATGCCCCCATTTCTGCCCCAGCATAGCCCCTGCTTTCTCCATCCAAAAGACTACACTACAGGGGACTGACACTTACCTTTGTAGCCCAAGGGCCTGTACCGCATAACAGAAACAGTGATACCAACGTAATATTACCCTCTGAAAGTATTTATGTAAGTATTACTCACAGGGACACTGGCATTGTAGCTGGAGAAGAATTCCTTTTAAACAAGGCCAGTGGGTACTTCCCAGTCATTGTAACCAAACCATCACCCCCTCGATGTTTCCAAATAATCCAGATAGCAGTTATCCCTGATTTAGAGGAAGATCAGAAGACCAGCCAGCTTTAAAGAATACTCCTATCAAAGGTCTACAAGTGGGAATACAACAATCAGGAAGAGATCAAGGCATAGAACAATCTTGCAGGATCTTTATTATTTCTCAATACCCTCTTCTGCTGGTGTCGACTTCCATTCCATTTTCTACCCCATTTGCTGGCCAACTAACCTTGCTTACCACCTTTCCCCCAAAGATTTTATTTATTTTTAGAAAGAGGGGAAGGGAGGTAAAGAAACATCAATGTGTGGCCGCCTCTCACATGGCCCCCACTGGGAACTTGGCCTACAACCCAGGCATGTGCCCTGACTGGGAATCGAACTAGCAACCCTTCGGTTCATAGCCCACGCTCAATCCACTGAGCCACACCAGCCTGCCTTTACCCCATTCTGGATCCTTAATAAAAGATTACCTTCAAGCTTTAGTTTTCTTACCAGAGGAAGAGTGGCTGCTTTTACTGGCTCTTCACAAAATTAGCAAAAACCTCATACTTATCTACAGGAATAACATTTCCCAATGATAAGCAGGGCATCAGGATCCCTAAAGACTTGTCAAAATGTTCATTCAGTACCTGGAAGTGCTTTGGTTAAATGGTTTTAAGTTGATTACAAAGTTATGAGACAGATTTAACTAAAATAAGCACCCCACTAACCATGGTCACCTTTTACCCTTACCATCTCACTTAAGTCTTGTAACAATGCCTGAAAAAGGTACTACTATATTTTACACCACCTTACTAGTTTCCCAGAAGGAAGCAACCTTCTTACATACAAATTAGTAAGAAATACAAATTGTGCTCCCTGCAGTGCAGAATTAAGAACCAAGGGAATCTGATGAAGCTTGGATTTAGTTTTGAATTAAGAACTCTATACCTGATAACATGCATTTCCTAACACTGCCTGAGCACCAAAGGCTGGGGACTGCAAGACAAAACTATCCCTAACAAGAGAGAGTGTGCATACAGCAAAAAAGGTTAGTCATTCAGCCATCATCACAACTAACTACATACTCAAAAAAAAAAGGAAGAAAAATTAGGTATCCCTCTGGAAGGCTACAAGTTTATTAGGTTGGTGACCGAGTGTGCACTCACCAACTTATTTCATGTAATAAGCCAAGAACTGGTATCTGCTTCAACTGGAAAGGGACAATGACTTTCACCTCCGGCATCTGAGCAAATGTTCTGCTCATGATGCAGTGATACCCCTCCAAACTGCACTTTTCTTCACACTTGGAATCTGTTGGCATTTCTACCCAAGCCTCAAGATGCAGAATTATTCAACTTAGGGTATACAAATATCACAGGAAGGGTTGCTGTTAATGATGCATGGAGGGAAGGGGCAGAAACCAAACACAGAATCATCTCATGATGGCTGGTGGTCCAGGAAATCACTAGCAAACTCAGGTATTCGGCCAAACCTACTCCCCATCCCCTGGGTGAAAAATTTTGGTTTGACCTGAGGCTATTCTCTGGGTTTTGTCACTTACTTTTCAGGGTAAATATGGTAGGGGGTTAAGGGGATTACCCCAGCAGTTGAGGTGATATAGTTGGGAGTAATGTTTCCTCAACCTTGCCTCACTTACACCTTAGGTCTTTCCAACTTAAGTTTCATTTACATTCTCCACACCTTACCCTACTTTACCTTAATTGCAGTGATGGCAAAGGCTATTTTTCGTCGCCCATCGATATTGGTGTTGAGTACTCGCAAAATGTGCTGGAACTTCTCAGGAATCACTAGAGACTGACAAAGATTGGGGGAGAAAGCAGATACTGTGAACTATCATCATAACCTCAAACAGGAACGTTAAACTGAGTCACACAGGGAGAGATGATCCCTCTTCAGGTTTTCAAAATACAGCAAATTCATTAATTCTGTAGACAGCGAGCACATTAAGTGCTCGGGCTTGGGAAAAATGAAGCCTCTGGGAGAGGACAAGTCTCCTGCCTGTTCCCAAAGGTACACTCTGAGTAGCGGAGGCCGGAGGATCCCATGCACGCCAAAGCCTTCCGCCGCTTTGGAGCGCTCAGGGAATGATTCTTCCTCTGGCCCCATTCCCCCAAAACAGATGTCTTTAGTCGTTCCTTCCCAGGACAGCGATCCAAGGTTTCAGACAGAAAGCTGCAGGCCCTAAACAGGGTGTTTTCGACTCCCTGATAGCAGACTTTCCCTGCCCCGGTTCCGATGTCGCCGGATCCCCGAACAGACTCGAATCTTACCATGGCTGCAGTGGCGTGTAGGCCTCCTGTGGAAGAGAGAGCGGAAGTTACGAAAGAGTCTTATATACCTAGCAGGCGGAAGAGGCGGGGCGATCTTCGTGAAGAGCTTCCAGAAAAGGAGGAGTCTCCTGGACTACTGAGAATCTGAATTACAGTGCCGCAACTTCCGGCGCAGTTCTTTACAGTTCATCAAGTTTTGGGGTATAAGAGCAGCGAAGGTTCCGGGTGAGATTGTCCTTTAGACTTCCAGTTCTCATTTTACTTGGGTGAAGTGGTTAAAGCTGAAAGGGAAGGCTGGAGTCGATGTAACGAAAGTATCTGGGAACGATTTCGCGCTGTGCAAATTACTTGGCTTGTAGTCCCTTTCGTGAGAACGTACTCACCGCGACAGCTGTCGGAAGTGAGGCTGCGCGGAATGGCGGCCGCTGCCACAATATCGGTAGCTACGCCGGAGCTAGTGATGCGGACCGGAGCCTCAGATATGGAGGAGGACGAGGGCCCGCTGGTGAGAACTCAGGTCTTTTTCTTCTCCAGAATCTCGTTCGGCCGTCTTCGCGTCAGAAAAACCTGGGCTGGGTTTAGCTGTAAGGGTGGGAGCCCGGCTGCTACCAGAGATACACTTCATAGCCCTCCCTGGGATCGAACCTGAACCTGAGCTGTGACCAGAATGGTCGACTTAGGTTCCCGGGGCACAATTTCAATTAGCCACCAAATTTAGAGGCAGAATAGAGAAGAAGTGCCTTGTAAAGGTTAAGAACATGGCCTCTGGAGCCGGGTTGCCTCTGTTTTAATTCAGTTCTGCCACTTATACTCTGTGTGTCCTTGGGCCAGTCCTCTGTGCCATTACTTACCATACCTGTAAGGTGAAGAAAATAAGACCTATCATATGGTTGTTGGGTAGATGAATGGGTATATTTAAGATGGCACCTGCATGTAAGTAAACACTTGTGTGTAAGCTGATGTTTCCAGAAAAACTGGAGCTCCCCAGAGGGATTGTGATATAACACCTAAGTTAGCAGGAGTCTGGGGCCTCCTAAATTCAAATGCATATTCTGCTCTGTCTTCTGCAACTCCTGGTTTTTCTCCTTCAGACACCTCCATTCTCTGTAGGTTGCCTGGCTCCTTGTCCATAGGCCCTAAATTGTAGGTTGGGTACAATGTGAGACTCTTGGGATTTTTACTCAGTACCTATAAGCTCCCCAGTAAGTGTTCCTCCCTCCCCCTTGAAGGATTAGACATTGTCCTGTTACAGTTTGCTCTTCCCCTCCCCTTTCCCTGTACACTTTCTCGTTAACTTATCCCTCCTAGGGGCATGGTCCTCGTCTTCAGGAGCCATTGCAACTTGGAGAGTTGGACATCACCTCTGATGAATTTATCATGGATGAAGTGGATGGTGAGTGATGGCACAGGGTGGGTGGGTGCAGAGTGCCTATAATCTGAGAGGCATGGGGTCTGGAAGTAATAAGGCAGCATTTGGTGTGCAGATGTTCAGTGTGGGAAGAGGGAGCTATGGAACTTAACCCTTATAATAAACTTCTATTTCCAGTTCACATTCAGGCAAATCTGGAGGATGATTTAGTAAAGGAAGCTCTTAAAACGGTGAGGCTTTCCACTATACTAACCAGCCCCCCTTCCAAAACACATATCCTCCCCATAAAGGAAAGTAAAGGAAATAGTCTTATCCTCTAGTCCTTTATTGATTCTGTTCCATTGTCCCCTTACTGTGACTTTCTCCTGACCTGTCATGTTTGTGTTCTCTCAGGGTGTAGATCTCCGTCACTATTCAAAGCAGGTAGAGCTGGAGCTACAGCAGATTGAGCAGAAATCCATTCGGGATTGTATCCTCCAGCAGAGAAGGGTGGTGGTATTACAACTGGGGATTTTGTGGAACATGTTGCAGACAGCCTAGCTGGGGATGGCATCTTCTCTCTGAGGTAACTGTCACATTGGGGAGAAATAAGAGAGGTCCTTCAGGTCTGAGGATCTCCATCTTTACATTGAGGTCCCTTGACTTTCTGTGGGTCAGATATCCAAGAGAGTGAGAACATAGCATCTCTGCACAACCAGATCACAGCCTGTGATGCTGTTCTTGAGGTTAGTATCCATGATATGTAACCCCTAAAATAACTCAGTTGGTTAGAATGTAGTCCTGATACACCAGGGTTGTGGGTTCAGTTCCTGGTCAGGATACATACAGGAGCCAGCCAACGAATGCATAAATAAGTGGAACAACAAATCAACTTTCCTCCCCACACTCCCCCTCTCTAAAATCAACCAATTAAAAAAAAATAGCCTTGGCTGGTGTGGCTTAGTGGATTGAGTGCAGCCTGTGAACCAAAGGGTCACTGGTTCCATTCCCAGTCAGGGCACATACCTGGGTTGCAGGCCAGGTCCCCAGAAGGAGGTGTGCAAGAGGCAACCACATGTTGATGTTTCTTTCCCTCTCTCTAGAAATAAAATCTTTAAAAACAAAAAACAGCCTTGAACCAGGTCATGGTTTCTGGCATCATTCTTTAGGTCATCAGTCTTAGGTGGGGACAGTTAGAGTCACTTGCAGTATGACCTCAGCATCCTTTTTTGTCTGCCATAAATAACGTTACTTGCCAGTGTCCTTTGGGGTACCGCTTTTCTTATCACCTGCTATCTTCATGGGTTAATAGATAGTGGAGACTTCACCAATGCACTTAGGTGGCCCACTTGTCCTGTGGTGCTGCAACAACATCTGCTTTTCCTCAGCGCATGGAGCAGATGTTGGGAGCTTTTCAGAGTGACCTCAGCTCCATCAGCTCTGAGATCCGGACGCTGCAGGAACAGTCAGGAGCCATGAACATTCGGCTTCGAAACCGCCAGGCAGTTCGAGGGAAACTTGGGGAGCTTGTTGATGGTCTGGTAGTGCCCTCTGCTCTGGTCACGTGAGTTACTAGTTTGAAGGGTTACAATGTCTATAGCAGGTGGATCAGCTGGGCTGACCAAACCTGCTTGCCCCACCAGTTTCCTGGCTCCAGGTTATCGAGTGCCTTCCAGAAACTGATGGTTGGGTTGACAACTCTTTCTAACCCTATAGAATGCTTTAGGCATCAAAAATTAGGAATCATGCAGGGTCAGGTAGGTAATGAGGAGGTCCAGGAACAGAAAATTACACATAAATCCTCACTATGATATGGTGTAGGAAGGGAAGGGAGACAGAAGCTGGATGTAAGGGAGATGATTTGGAGTCTAGGCATGTCTGGGTCTCCCTCCTACCTAATCCACCCCCCCCCTTGCTACCCAGGGCAATTCTGGAGGCACCAGTGACAGAGCCTAGATTCCTGGAACAGCTGCAGGAACTAGATGCCAAAGCAGCTGCAGTCCGAGAGCAGGAAGCGAGAGGTACAGCAGCCTGTGCAGATGTCAGAGGTGTGCTCGACCGACTCCGGGTCAAGGTGAGGGGTGGGTTGATACCCCAGAAACTTAGAACCAGCCTCCTCAACATTTTCGCCCTTGATTTTCCTGGCAGGACTCATTGTAGCCTGTCCCCAGGAACTTTACCCCGCCTTACCCTGGCAGAACTCATGTTCATATCTCTAGGTTCCCCTGAGAATCTTAAAAGTCACTGAAGAGGTATTCTCCACACTTCCTCCTCTATTTAACGTGGTCCCTTCCCCCAGTGCTCCCAAACAGTACGCAGGCAGCAGCTTCATGCCCTGTGTTTTGTCTTCCATGTCTAGGCAGTGACGAAGATCCGAGAGTTCATCCTTCAGAAGATTTATTCCTTCAGGAAACCAATGACCAACTATCAGATCCCCCAGACGGCCCTGCTGAAGTACAGGTCACCATGGGAAGGATGGTCTCTGAGCTTTGAGCAGCCAAGTGTGGTGTCTGGTTTCTTGGGCAGGCCGGGAGACTGACTGATCTCTGGTCCCTCCAGGTTCTTCTATCAGTTCCTGCTGGGCAATGAAAGAGCAACAGCGAAGGAGATCCGGGATGAATATGTGGAGACTCTGAGCAAGATCTACCTCTCTTATTACCGCTCCTACCTGGGTCGGCTAATGAAGGTGCAGGTGAGGTCAAGGAGAGAGAGGCATTCCTAGGCACCTGGGCTGGGAGGAAGAGCTACCGCTGGGACAAGTTTAGAGAAAAAATTTTTGGTGCTGCGGAAAGAGATATTTACCTCTTCTTTTTTTCCTCTAGTACGAGGAGGTTGCTGAGAAGGATGATCTAATGGGAGTGGAAGATACAGCAAAAAAAGATATCCTACAGCTGAGGAACTCCCGTGCTAGGCCTGGAGAGCAAGGGAGCATCTAGCTCCAGCTGCCAAGGCACTGCTTCTTACTTTTTTCTCTGGGACCAAAACCTTTGAGAATGTGATGAAGGCTATGGCCATCCTTCCCAGAAAAAAGCATTTTGATGCTTAGTTTTGCATATGATGTTGGGATGTAGAGGTTTTCTGGAGCCCATTCACAGATGTCAGGTGAAGTGGGGCCCCAGTTCTGGGGAGGAGGGGTGTCTAGGCTGTGTCCAGCTGCTGGAGACCCTGGAGGTACCAAGTCAGATATATCACAGCCGTGATCTTACTGTTTTCCCTGACTGACCCTTCACGGTTCTTTTCGAAGCCTTCACTGCGAAGCAGAAATACCATCTTCACCCTGGGGACCCGTGGCTCTGTCATCTCCCCCACTGAGCTGGAGGCCCCCATCCTGGTACCCCACACGGCCCAGCGGGGAGAACAGAGGGTAAGAGGAAAAAGAAGCTTCAGTCATGGGCTGGGTGCTGAGATGGGTGGGCCAGGGGTTTATGGGAAGGTCAGAGTTTCCCACAGGACTTATGGGCATGTCGGGGGAGAGACCTACTGAGGGGAGTGATGTGTGCTGAGGCAGGTTGTAGAGGTAATTGTAGGAGTAGCCACAGCAGGTGGGGACAGGCTGTTCTCTTGTACCCCCTTTCCCTCTTCAGAATCCACCCATTCGGGATGCTCTTTCTTTGTTTCTGCCTCCCACCCCCCTTCCCTCCCTTTCTTCCTTTTCTTTCTTTCAAGATTTTATTTTTATTTATTTTAAAAAAATTCTCTCCTAAGGACACGTTTATTGATTTTAGAGAGAGAAAGAGAAACATCTATGTGAGAGAGAAACATCAATCAGTTGTCTCCCTTACATGCCCCAACTGGGGATGGAACTAGCAACCTAAGTATGTGCCCTCACTGGGGCTTGAATCCTCAACCTTTTGGTGTATGGACAATGCTCCAACCAACTGAGCCACTGAGCTAGGGTGAGGATGCTGTTTCAAAATAACCTAGACTTGGGTTAGATGAGAAGGGTCTCCTGAACTCTGTATACCCTGGTTTGCTGATTTCCCAGCTATATCTATGGGGAATGAGTGTTGGGATTCATTATTCTGTCTCTCTCCTTTACCATTCCATCCTAGTATCCGTTTGAGGCCCTCTTTCGCAGCCAGCACTATGCCCTCCTAGACAACTCCTGCCGGGAATATCTTTTCATCTGTGAATTCTTTGTTGTGTCTGGCCCAGCTGCACATGACCTTTTCCATGCTGTCATGGGCCGTACGCTCAGCATGACACTGGTAAGATCCCTAGCTCTTGTGCTCTCCAGTCCTCTAGTCCCCTAGCCCCCGTGTCCTCCGTCCTCATTGACACCATGGGAGCATCATAGCTCTGATGGTATTGAAACCAGGACCCTTTGTTCTAAAATGTCTAAGCCCTGTATTTGTGTTGTGACTCCCTACTAAACCCTGAAAGCTTGGGGTCCCCAAGACTCCCCCTTACTGCTGATCCACACCCAGGCAATAGCACTTGCAAACTGAGGGGCCCTAAACCTTGGTGCTCACCCCTGAATTCCATTCTGGACTTGTGATCATAGAGCCTGGTGAGCAAGGCAGCAGGACCACCTGAGTTGTCAGTGGTCAGAGAAGGAGGCGACATTTCCCTTTTAGATATCTCTCCCCCCTCCCCCCCTTCCTCCCAGTGCTGTATTCCCCAAAGGGGCAAATGCATTTGTCTTTAGCCACTGGAAAGGACAAAATAACATTCTCTCTCAATCCTCTACCTGCCCCTAAATTGCAGAAGCACCTGGAGTCCTATCTCGCTGACTGCTATGATGCCATTGCTGTTTTTCTCTGTATCCACATTGTCCTCCGGTTCCGCAACATTGCAGCAAAGAGGGATGTTCCCGCCCTGGACAGGTCACTGAGTTCTGGTCCTTAAAGCCCTGCTGGCTTTGAATTCTTGGTCTTATATGACTCTGTTCTGACCCTTAGGCTCCTACTGATTTGATACCATTGACACTATTCCTACTCACCTGCCAGGAGGCAGCATGCCTGGTCTGACTCACCTTTCACACCCAGTCCTAGCCACCAACTGTTAACCTGAAGGATGCCCCAGAATTAGATGGGTTTCCCACACAAACCCTCTAACATAAACACCACCTCTCCCCCACCATCCACCCCACCGCCATCCTTGACTTGACATTCCTGGCCAGCTGATTATTGATTCTAATTAAGCCCACAGGTACTGGGAACAGGTGCTTGCCTTGCTGTGGCCACGGTTTGAACTGATACTGGAGATGAATGTACAGAGTGTCCGAAGCACTGATCCTCAGCGCCTTGGAGGCCTGGATACTCGGCCCCACTATGTGAGAGAGGGCAAGGGTACCGAGGGTTCCTGAAGGGTAGGACTCTGAGCTTCAGTCGGGGGTGCGGGGCGGGGGGTTGTCTACATGGTTATGTTGGGCCCAGCAGGATGTTTAGCCACGTGGTGTGAGGGCAGTCCAGGCATGAGGGTACGCTTAGCATGGTTGGGCGTCCTTTGTAGGGCTGGAGACAGGAGTCATACCGATAGGCCAGCCAGCTCCAGGAGCTGGGAGATTGTGTTGGCTGAGTCAAAGGCTTGGTGTGATTTTGCTGCTTTCTCTCAGATTACACGCCGATACGCAGAGTTCTCCTCTGCTCTCGTCAGCATCAATCAGACAATTCCCCATGAGCGGACAATGCAGCTGCTTGGGCAGCTCCAGGTGAGGGCCAGCTCCAGCTCCAGCTGCAGCCACTTGGGTGTAAGAAGGGCCATGTGTCTCCACCTTCTGCTGTCACTGCCTTTGGCTTTTCCAGGTGGAAGTAGAGAATTTTGTCCTCCGAGTGGCAGCTGAGTTCTCCTCAAGGAAGGAGCAGCTTGTGTTTCTGATCAACAACTATGACATGATGTTGGGTGTGCTCATGGTAACAGACGCCCCTTCTTTCCTTTTCCCCTACCCAGGGAACTTGGGTTCCCTTACTGTTCTGCTAGCTCCGAGGGCAGCTGTATGTTGGTCTTGTTCAGTCATGTATTCTGGCATCTGGCACATTGTCTGATGGTAAATGGAAGGAAAGGGATATCCTCCAGTGAGGGCTGCTTCTCCCCAAACTCGAGATTTCCCTTTGCCTTCCCTTAGGAGCGGGCTGCGGATGACAGCAAAGAGGTTGAGAGTTTCCAGCAGCTGCTCAATGCTCGGACACAGGTAGTGTGTGGGGAGAAGGAAAGGGAGTCCTGTGTACTGTTTCCTGTGTGTGCGTGTAGGGGGTGGCAGTTAATGGACTCCCTCTACATAGAATTGGAATTACAACTCTTAGTTCACAACATGCTGTCATTATTGGTCTATTTTTTGTATTTTTGTATTTTTTATCTTTTATATTTATTTTTAATTAGTGGAAAGTTTTATTTTTTCTTATTTCATTGATTATGCTGTTAGTGGTCCCAATACTTCCTCCTTTGCCCCCCTTCTACCTGGTACCCCACATTTTCTCCAGTAGTCCCCTTCTTAGTTCATGTCCATGGGTCATACATGTAAGTTCTTTTGGCTTTTCCATTTCCCATACTGTTCTTAGCCTCCCCCTGTCTATTCTATACCTACCCAGTTTTACTTCTTAATTCCCTGCACTTGACTCCCACTCTCCCCCTTCCTGCTCCCAGCTGAGAACCCTCCAAATGATCTCCGTATCTATGAGTCTGTTTCTGTTCTGATTGTTTGGTTAGTTCTTTTTCTTTTTTTTAAGATTCAATTGTTGGTAGTTGTGACTTTATTGCCATTTTAATGTTCATAGTTTTAATCTTCTTTTTCTTAGACAATAATTTTCTTTTAACATTTCATGTAATGATGACTTGGTGATGATGAACTCCTTTGGCTTTACTTTGTCTAGGAAGCACTTTATCTGCCTTTCCATTCTAAATGATAGCTTCACTGGATAGAATAATTTAGGTTGTAGGTCCTTCCTTTTCATCACTTAGAATACTTCTTGCCAGTCTCTCCTAGCCTGCAGAGTTTCTTCTGAGAAATCAGCTAATAGTCTTTTGGGAACTAGTTTGTAGGTAACTTATTTGCTTTTCTTTTTGAAAAATATTTTATTTATTTATTTTTAGAGAGAGGGGAAGGAAAAGAGAAAGAGTGGGACAGAAACATCAATGTGTGGTTGCCTCTCATGTGTCCCCTACTGGGGACCTGGCCTGCAACCCAGGCATGTGCCCTGACTGGGAATCGAGCCGGCAACCCTTTGCTTCACAGGTCCGTGCTCAATCCACTGAGCTACACTAGCAAGGGCTTATTTGCGTTTCTCTTGCTGCTTTTAAGATTCTCTCTTTATCTTTAACATTTGTCATTTTAATTATGATGTGTCTTGGTGTTGTCCCTCTTTAGATCCAACTTGTTTGGGACTTTCTGTGCTTCCTAGAGTCATATGTCTATTTCCTTCAACAAATTAGGGAAGGTTTCTTTCATTATTTTTATAAATAAGTTTTCGGTTTCTTGTTGTTTCTCTTCTCCTTTTGGCATTCCTGTGATTCGAATGTTGGTACATTTGAAGTTGTCCTGGAGGCTCCTTAGCCTATCCTCATTTTTTTTTTTTTAAGATTCTATTTATTTATCTTTAGAGGAGAAAGGAGAGAGGGAGAGAAACATCAATGTATGGTTGCCTTTGGTGTGTTCCCTGCTGGGAGTTGGCCTGCAGGGAACTGGCTTGCAACCCAGGTATGTGCCCTGACTGGGAACCGAACCACGATCCTCTGGTTCACAGGCCTGTGCTCAATCCACTGAGCTACACCAGCCAGGGCTTATCCTCATTTTTTTTTAAATTCTTTTTTCTTATTGCTGTTCTGACTGAATGCTTTTTTCTTCCTTATGTTTCAAATCATTGATTTGGCTTCATCCACTCCACTGTTGATTCCCTATAAGTTTTTCTTTGTTTCACTTAGTGTAACCTTCATTTCTGCCTGGGTCTTTTTTATGTTGTTGAAGTACCCAGTGAGTCCTTGAGCATCTTAATAACCAGTGTTTTGAACTCTGCATCTGATAGATTGTTTATCTCCATTTCATTTAGTTCTTTTTCTGGAGTTCTGTTTGTTCATTTGGGCCATATTTCTTTGTCTCCTCAATTTGTAAGCCTCCCTGTGTTTGTTTCAGTGTATTAAGTAGAGCTGCTTTGACTCCTTGTGAAAGGCACCTGCAAATTGTGTAGGGCAGAGCCTTTGGTAATTGCCGGCGCCGGGGTCAACCTGCTTTACTGACCGCTTTATGGCTCCGTGTGGGAGGAGGTCTTGGAGAGGGGATAATGCTGCTGCCTGGCTTCTGGAGCTTTGCCCAGAACTTGCCCTGTTTCCATTCACTTCACCCACTTACCATATGCAACTGGCGCCCTTCCGGCTGTTGCCCAGGTGGTGAATCATAGAGTGGATGGGTTTGCATAGGTTCTAAGCCTGTGAGGGCCCTTTAATCAAACTCTTCTGAAAATCTGGCAGTTTCTTCCTCACCCAATACCCACTGTTTTTTTTTTAAATTTAAGATTTTATCTATTTCTGTCTAGAGATGGGGGAAGAGTGGGAGAAAGAAAGGGAGAGAAACATCAATGTGTGATTGCCTCCCATGTGCCCCCCCCCGCATTGGGGACCTGGCCTGCAACCCAGTAATGTGCCCTGACTGGGAATCAAACTAGTGACCCTTTGTTTCGCAGACCAGCACTCAATCCACTGAGCCACACCAGCCAGGACCCTCACTAGTATTTACAGCCAGAAGTTACCGGGATTTATCTTCCTGGTGCTGGAACTGTGGACTGTGCAGTCTGATCTGGGGCTGGGATTGCTTGCTTCTAAGGTAGTCCTCCCCATTTTTACCCACTACACATGAATGTGAACCGCCCATTCAGCCACCACTGCCTCTGGGCACTGTACCATGTCTCTGCATCTTTTCTTGTCTTTGCAACTCTGCCCCTCCTGCTCATGGATGAATGTGACTTCTTTAAATCCTTGGTTGTTGGGCTTCCACACAGCTTGATTTTCTGACAATTCTGGTGGTTATATGTTTTGAGAAATAGTTGTAAGGTTGTAACCACATTCTCTGTGGTTGCGCAAGGAGGTGAAGCCCGTCGTCCTATGTTTCCATCTTGAGTGGTAGTCCTCATGCTCTTGCTTTTAAAAATATAGCTATAGTTAAGCCCTGGCCCAGGTAGCTCGGCTGATTAGTACATTGTCCTGATATGCCAGGGTTGCAGGTTCAGTCCTTGGTCAGGGGACACAAAAAACTTAACCAAGGAATGCATAAATAAATGGAACAACAAGTTGATGTTTCTCTTTCTCTCTCTGTCCCCCCTCTCTAAGATTAATCTAAAAAAGAAAGAAATCCTTTTTTTATTCCAAGGTCAGAAAAATACTAAATTTTCTTCTTTATATTATAGAATTTGCTTTTACTTTTAACTCCTAAATTTACCTAGAATTGACTTTTATGTGTGTTATGAGGTAGGAATCTAATTTTTCTATATGGATAATGATTAGATTGAAACCATTTATAGAAAACTTTCCCTACTTGATCTGCAGTGTTCTCTTTGTCACATAGCAAAATTCCACAAAGATGTGTATCTTGCCTTTATTTTATCCAATTGATCAACTTGTCTACTCTGCAATATAGTTTTAATTATACTTTATAAGTATAAAGTATAATAATTCTCCTACTTTTTCATCAGTATCATCATTGGCATTTTAAAAATTATTTTATTTTTACTTTTTAAAGATTTAATTTTTTTGCCCTGGCTGGTGTAGTTCAGTGGATTGAGCACGGGCCTGCGAACCACACGATCGCGGTTCGATTCCCAGTCAGGGCACATGCCTGGGTTGCAGGCCAGTTCCCAGCAGGGGACTCACAAGAAGCAACTGTACATTGACATTTCTCTCCTTCTCTCCTTCCCTTCCTCTCTAAAGATAAATAAATAAAATCTTTTTAAAAAGATTTAATTTTTTTATTTGTAGACAGAAGGGGAGGGAGGGGGAGAGGGAGAGAAACATCAATGCATGGTTGCTCGCACACACCCCTTATTGGGGACCTGGCCCGCAACTCAGGCATGTTTCCTGACTGGGAATCGAACTGGCAGCCCTTTGGTTCTCAGGCCAGCGCTCAATCAGTTGAGCCACACTAGCCAGGCCTGGCTTTTTTTTAAACCCTCACCTGAAGATTGTTTATTGATTTTAGAGAGAGAGGAAAGGAGAGAGGAACAATTATGTGGGAGAGAAACATTAATCAGTTTGCCTCCTATACACAGACTAGGGATTAAACCCACAACCTAGATATGTGTCCTGACCAGGAATAGAACTTGCTACCTTTTGGTGTATGGGACAAAGCTCCAACCCAGTCACCTGGCCACGGCTAAATGTGTTTTTATTGGCTAAATAATCATAGTAGTTAAATACTTGCCTAAGGCTATAAGAAGTCAAATAACTACATCCCAAGAAGGGTAAGAAGAAAGGAATTATTACTAAATTCAGAAAACTAAATGTGGGGACACACTGTAGGTGGAAGTGGTGGGAAGAGGGCTCATTGCATGCCCTCAGACACTTACCCAAGGTGATGAGACTTGGGCCTTGCTTTCACTGTGTGTGGAGTTGTTCCGCCAGAAAAGATTAGAAGTCGTGTGTGTGTTTTCTCTGACTGGGTCTAAAAAGCACAGCTGACCCAGGATCTCTAGGCATAGTTTCAAAGAGAATCAGTTCATTCTCTGATGTGGTCCATTTTCTAGAGTGTTATATATGCCTGGGGTACCCTTGGCCAGGGCAGTGCTGTGTGACGGTTTGACTTGGCTGAAGGTCAGGGTGGGTGACCTAACCTGGGGATGATCCTGCTTGGTAAGGGGTGGGCTCCACTGATCAAGGTTGGGCTACTCTGTCCTTATCTCTGGAGATAGAGTAAGTGGTGGTGAGAGCCTTACTAAGTTCCTCATTCCTCTTGGGGTCAGTGTCTTCCATTTTCCATAGTTGGAGAGATTTCAGCAAGGATGGTTCCTTGATACTGCCTGCCCTGCCCTAGGGCTCCATGTCAGCCAGGAATTTTTGCTTCTCCTGGATTTCCTTCACCAGTTCAGAGCTCAGGGGTTGGGTTCTCCTGTTGCACAGGAGGGGGCTTTCTTTTCCGTTCCTATTTGTCCTTCCCTGTGGCAAACACATTTTAGAGTCCTAACTATTTCTCCTCTAGTTCTCTGAGGAGCTCTCAGGGGTGTAAGTGGCTTGCTTGGGGCAGTGCCAGAATCCCATTTCTTCAGTCACTGTCTCCACCCTCTCCTGGGAAGCTGTGGGATGGTCACAAATGTAGACCTTGTTTTAGTTTATCTAAATTCTTAAAAGTTTAGAATCATTATCTATTACAGATGACTTGAAGTATTTGTCAGTATATAAGGACCCACCTTAGCCCTAATAATTTTGTCTTAAAGCCTATTATGTCTGATACTAACATAGCTCTGCCAGCTTTATTTTGGTTAATATTTGCTTGTTAATTTATTTACATTTTTTTACTGGCAGCCTTTTAAAAAATACATTTATTGATTATGCTATTACAATTGTCCCATTTTTTTTCTCCCCTTTATTCCCCTCTTCCTTGCACCACCCCGCCCACCAGCATTCCCCTCCCTTAGTCATGTCCATGGGTCGTACATATAAGGTCTTTGGCTTCCCCATTTCCTATTCTTAACTTCCCCCTATTTTGTACCAGCCATTTATGCTTCTTATTCCCTGTACCTTTCCCCCATTTTACCCCTCCCTCTCCCCTTGGTAACCCTCCATGTGATCTTCATTTCTGTGATTCTGTTCCTGTTCTAGTTTGCTTAGTTTTTTTTTTTTAGATTCAGTTGTTGATAGTTGTGAGTTGTCATTTTGCTGTTCATATATATTTTTTAATATTTTATTTATTTATGTCTAGAGGGAGGAGAAAGGAGAGAGAAGAGAAGGAAAGAAACATCAGTGTGTGGTTGCCTATAGTATGCTCCCCACCGAGGACCCAGCCCTCAACCCAGGCATGTGCCCTAGACAAGGAATCAAACTGACAACCTTTTGATTTGAAGGTTGGCACTCAACCACTGAGCCACACCAGCCAGGACTACTGTTCATATTTTTTAACATCTTTTTTTTTCTTAGATAAGTCCCTCACTAACATTTCATATAATAAGGGCTTGGTGATGATGAACTCCTTTAACTTGACCTTATCTGGGAAGCACCTTATCTGCCTTTCCATTCTAAACGATAGCTTTGTTGGATAGACTAATCTTGGGTGTAGGTCCTTTCCTCTCATGACTTCAAATACTTGTTTCCATCCCCTTCTTGCCAGAGAGATTTCTTTTGAGAAATGAGCTGATAGTCTTATGAGAACTCCTTTGTAGGTGACTGTCTCCTTACTCTTGCTGCTGCTTTGATCCTCTCCTTAATTTTAATCTTGGGTAATATAATTATAATGTGCCTTGGTGTGTGGTTCCTTGGGTCCAACTTCTTTGGCACTCTCTGAGCTTCCTGGATTTCCTGGAAGTCTACTTCCTTTGCCAGATTGGGGAAGCTCTTCATTTTTTTTTTCAAATAAGTTTTTCATTTCTTGCTCTCCCTATTCTCCTGCCACCTCTGTGATTTTGATGTTGGGATGTTTAAAGTTGTTCTGGAGGTTCCTAAGCCTCTCCTCATTTTTTTTTTTGAATTCTTTTTCTTTAAAGATTTTATTTATTTATCTTTAGAGGTTAAGGGAAGGAGAGAAATATCAATGTACGGTTGCCTCTCGTGTGTCCCTTGCTGGGAGCTGGCCTGCAACCCAGGCATGTGCCCTGACTGGGAATGGAACTGCAATCGTGTGATTCGCAGGCTTGCGCTCAATCCACTAAGCTACACCAGCCAGGTTGAATTCTTGTTTCTTCATTCTGTTCTGGTTGAATGTTTATTTCTTCCTTCTGGTCCTTCTGGTCCAAAGCATTGATTTTGAGTTCTGGTTTCCTTCCATTCACTGTTGGTTCCCTTTACATTTTCCTTTATTTCACTTTGCATAGTCTTCATTTATTCCTCTATTTTGTGACCATACTCAACTGTTTCTGTGAGCATCCTGATCATCAGTGTTTTGAATTCTGTGTCTGATAGGTTGGGTATCTCTTCATGCCTTAGTTCTGTTTTTGGAGCTTCAGTCTGTTCTGTCATCTCAACCATATTTTTTTGTCTTGGCCCACCTTTTTACATTGAAAGGGCCAGAGCCTTAGGTATTCGCCAGGGCAGGGCAAGGTAACCCAGGTCATTGTGTTGTGATGCTCTATGTAGAGAAGGGGTCAGAGAGGGAATAATGGCGCTTGCTCCACTCTCTGCTGGATTTCAGTCACTTCTCCCCATTCCCACAAGCAAATTGGGCCCTTCTGGTGCTGATTCCTGGGTGGATGGACTTGTATACATTTTAGGACCCTGTGGGTCTCTCCATCAAACTCTTCTGTGAGGCTGGGAGTTTCTTCCACTGCCGCCTCAAGCCCCACAGGTGTTTTCAATTGGTGGTTTGAGGCTGTATTTCCCCACACTGGGACCCCAGGTTTTGCGGTCTGTCTTGCTCCCCAGTTGTTTCTCCCTGTTTATCCACATGCGGATGTGGGACCTCCCAGTCCACCAGCCACCACCTTGCTGCTTGTCCTCTCCGCTCTGGCTGCCTGTCTCTGCTCCTCCTACCAGTCTGAATGAATGTTTCTGCTTTACCTCCCTGGTTGTCGGACTTCCATACAGTTTGATTTTCTGGAAGTTCTGGTTACTTATTTATTGTTAAATTTTTGTTGTCCTCAGTTTGGTTGTTTGAGTAAGTGTATCAACATCGTGGTATACTTTGATGTATCAAGTGTACCCTACATCTTGGCCAGAAGTCCTCCATCCAGAAGTCCTACTTTCAGCCTTTTTCAAAAACTTTTTTTATTGGCCCTGGCTAGTGTGGCTTAGTTGGTTGGAGTGCCATCTTGTAACCTAAAGGTTGTGGGTTTGATTTCCACTCAGGGCACATACCTAGGTTGTAGGTTTGATCCCTGGTCAGAATGCATACGATTCCCAGTCAGGCATGTATAGGAGTTACCCAAGTGATGCTTCTCTCTTGCATCAACATTTTACCCTCTCCCTTCCTCTCTCACTAAAACCAATGAAAAAAATGTCCTTGAGCCTTGGCTGGTACAGCTTAGTGGATTGAAAAAATGTCCTTGGGTGAGGAGAAAAAGTTAAAAAACTTTATTTTATTTTTAGAGAAAGTGTAAAAGATTGAGAGAGAAACATCATTTGTTGTTCCATCCATCCACGTACACATAGGTTGATTCTTGCATATGCCTGGACTTGGGATTGAACCCACAACCTTAGCTCATTGGGATGGTGTTCCAACCAACTGAGATATTCAGTCAGGGCGCCTTTCAGCCTTTTTATGTTTTCACATATTAAGTGTTTTGTAAATAGCATATAGCTGGAATTTTGAAATCATCCAGTTGGATCTTTTAAGTTAGGATTATAATCCATTTATGTTTATTATAATTAATGTACATTTGGACTTGGTCTTACCATCTTTAGTTTTCTGTTTGTGCTGTGTAGTTTTGCTTGTCTTTATTTTTACTAATGTAAAATAATTTTACATTTTATACTCTTTTCTATTAGAATTTATCCTTTTAATTTTTACCTTGCATCTTTTTATTAATGTTTATTGTATTTTTCCCATTACCATTTAGTCCCCTCATGTCCCCCTCCTGCCCAGCAATCACCACATTGTTGTCCAGGTGCATGAGTCCTTATTCCTTTTTGCCCAGTCCCTCTCCTCCTCCAATAGCTGTCATCTACTCTCCATTTATGAGTTTGTCTCTATTTTGCAGTTTATTTGTTAAATTCCACATACGAGTGAAATCATGAGGCACTTGTCTCTCTCTGACTGACTGACTCACTTAGCACAATGTTCTCCAGGTCCATCCGTACTGTCACAAATGGTAAATTTTTTTTCTTTTTTATGGCTGAGTAGAACTCCATTGTTTAAATGTTCCATAGTTGTTTTATTCACTCATCTATAGATGGACACTTGGACTGCTTCCATATCTTGACGATAATGCTGCAGTGAACAGAGGGGTGCTTATGTTCTTTCGAATTAGTGTTTTGGGTTCCTTCAAATCTACTCCCAGAAGTGGGATTGCTAGGTCACAAGGCAGATCCATTTTTAATTTTTTGAGCTGTCTCCATACTGCTTTCCACAGAGGCTGCACCAATCTGTATTCCCACTAACAGTGCAAAAGGGTTCCCTTGTCTCTACATCCTCACCAGCACTTGTTTGTTGATTTGTTGATGATAGCTATTTCAACAGGTATAAGAGATGGTATCTCATTGTGGTTTTAATTTGCATTTTTCTGATGATTAGTGACATTGAGCATCTTCTCATATGTCTGTTAGTCATCTGTATGTCCTCTTTGGAGAAGTGTCTATTCAGGTCCTTTACCCATTTATTAGTTGGGTTGGTTTTTTGGGGGTGTGTGTGTTGAGTTTTTTAAACACTTTATAAGTTTTGGATATTAACCCCTTGTCAGATGCATCTGCAAATATGTTCTCTGATTCTGTAGGTGGCCTTTTTATTTTGTTGATGATTTCCTTTGCTGTGCAAAAACTGTTTAGTTTGATGTAGTCCCATTTGTTTATTTTTTCTTTTGTTTCCCTTGCCTGGGGAAATATATATGATAGAAAATTGCTATGAGCAATGTCCAAGATTTTGCTGTATATGTTATCTTTAAGGATTTTATGGTTTCTGGTCTAACATTTAAGTCTTTGATCCATTTTAGAATTTATTCTCGTGTGTCGTGTAATAAGACGGTCTAATTTCATTTTTCTGCATGTATCTGTCCAGTTTTCCCAACACCATTTATTGAATATACTATCCTTAGTCCATTGTATGTGCTTGTTTCATCTGTCAGGTGTTAATTGACTAAAAAGGTGTGGGTTTACTTTCTGGGCTCTGTATTCTGTTCCATTGATCTGTGTGTCAATTTTTATGCTAGTACCAGGCTGTTTTGATTACTATGGTGTCTTGTAGTATAGTTTGACATTAGGTAGTGTGATTCCTCCAACTTTGTTCTTTTTTCTCAGGGTCACTGTTGCTATGCAGGGCCTTTTGTGGTTCCATATAAATTTTTGAAATATTTGTTCTAGTTCTGTGAAATATATCATTGGAATCTTGGTAGGAATTGTATCGAATTTATAGATTGCTTTGGGTAGTATGGACATTGCAATGATGTTAATTCTTTCTATCCATGAACAGAGTATGTGCTTCCACCTATTGTATCTTCTTCAGTTTCTTTCTTTCTGTCTGTCTTATAATTGTCTATGTACAGGTCTTTTACATCCTTGGTTAGGTTTATTCCTAGGTATTTTATTATTTTTGAAGCAAATGTGAATGGGTTTGTTTTCTTAATTCCCTTTTCTGTTCATTATTGCCATATAAAAATGCAACTGATTTCTGGATATCAATTTTGTACCCTGCTACTTTGCTGAATTCATTTATCAGTTCTAATAGTTTCTTGCTGGAGTCTTTGGGGTTCTCTATAGTATCATGTCATCTGTAAATAATGACATGATAAAGAAGTTTTACTTCTTCCTTTCCAGCTTGAATGCCTTTTATTTCTTCTTGTCTGATTGCTGTGTCTAGGACTTCCAGTCCTAGAGAGGTGAAAGCGGACAGTCCTGTCTTGTTGCCAGTCTTAAAAGGAACGCTTGTGGGTTTTGCCCATTGAGTATGATGCTGGAAATGGGTTTCTCATATATATGGCCTTTAGTGTGTTTAAGTATGTTCCCTCTAATCCCACTTTGCTGAGAGTTTTGATCATAAATTGGTGCTGAATTTTGTCAAAAGCTTTCTTTGTATCTAACCATATGATCATGTGGTTTTTACCTTTCATTATGTCTATGTGGTGAATCACATTTATTGATTTGCAAATATTGTACCAACTTTGCATTCCCAGAATAAATCCCACTTGATCATGTTGTTTGATCTTCTTGATGCATAACTGTATTCCATTTGCTAATATTTTGTTGAGGATTTTAGCATCTATGTTCATCAGGGATATTGGTCTATAATTTTTTTTCTATGAAGTGCTTTTATCTGGTTTTGGAATTAGGATAATGTTGACATCATAAAGTGAGCTTTCCCTCTTGCATTTTATGAAGTAGTTTTAGACGGAGAGGTGTTAAGTCTTCCCAGAATGTTTGGTAAAATTCACCTTTGAAGCCATCAGTCCAGGGCTTTTGTTTGTTGGCAGTTTTTTTTATTACTGCTTCAATTTCATTACACCTAATTACACCAATCTTCAATTACACCTCAATTACACCAATCTTTCATTACACCTCATTACACCAAACTTCAATTTTTGGAAGATTGTATGTTTCTAGAATTTACCCGTTTTGTCCAGGTTGTCCAATTTCTTGGCATATAGTTGTTCATAATATTTTCTTACAACCCTTTGTATTTCTTTGATGTTGTCATTTCTCCTCTTTTATTTCTGATTTTATTTATTTGAGTCTTCTCTCTTTATTTCTTGATGCGTCTTGTTAAAGGTTTGTCAGTTTTGCCTTGGCTGGTGTGGCTCAGTGGATTGAATGCCGACCTGGGAACCAAAGGGTCGCTAGTTCAATTCCCAGTCAGGGTACATGCCTGGATTGCAGGCCAGGTTCCCAGTTCGGTGCCGCTGCCCGCAGCAGCAAGGGTGGTCGCGAGGTGAGGCGAGGGACTTAAAAGAATGGAGAGGACCATAAGCTCTGCTGGCAAATGGCAACTTTATTCAAGGAACTGCTGGCTTATATGCAGAACTGCAGTGGCCTGAGAACAATGTTGTTTTACAAAAGTTTGTACACTCCCGAAAGCTATCAAGAGGGCAAGATGTTCTCATATCCTGAGAACATTAGCCCACAGATAACAGTGTCCTCATGACTATCACTTTCTTGGAACATGACGCATATGCCAAGATCTTGTTCTTTCCTTCAAGGCTGAGCAGGAGAAGGTCCAGAAGATGTCAAGATACCCGCCGGCTCCAGGGACCAGAAACCAAGTCCCGCCACCATTTTCACAGTGGGGGACTCTGTCCTTGGTCCCCTGCGGCCTAGCGGGCTCCCACAGTGGGGGGCATGTGAGAAGCAACCACACATTGATGTTTCTCCCCCAGTCTTTTTCTCTCTCTTCCTCTCTCTCTAAAAATAAGTACAATCTTTTAAAAACATGGTTTGTCAATCTTGTTTATCTTTTCAAAGAACCAGCTCTTGGATTCATTGATCTTTTGTATCACTTTTTTAGACTCTATTTTGTTTATTTCTGCTTTGATATTTATTATTTCCTTCTTCTTACTTTGGGCCTTGTTTATTGTTCTTTTTCAAGTTCCTTAAGTGTGAAGTTAGATTGTTTATTTGAGCTTTTTCTTGGTTTTTTTGAGATCAGCCTGTAATGCTATGAATTTCCCTCTTACGATTGTTTTCTGTGTCCCACAGATTTGGGATTGCTATTTCCTCATTTTTATTTGTTTCACCGTATCTTTTGATTTCTTCCTTGATCTTGTTGTTGATCCATTCATTGTTTAATAACTTGATATTTAGCTTCCATGTCTTTGCATGTTTTTCAGTGTTGTTGTGATTGATTTCTAACTTCATAGCAGTGTGGTCAGAGAAGATGCTTGATATGATTTCAATCTTAAATTTATTGAGATTTGTTTTGTGTCCTAACATATGCTGTGGTCTACCCTAGAAAACGTTCCATGTGCATTTGAAAGTATGTATTTTCTGCTGCTTTGGGGTAAAATGCTCTCAAGATGTCAGGTAAATCCACTGTCTGTTGGTTTTCTGCCTGGAAGATTCATCCATTAAAGTCAATGGGTTGTTAAATTCCCAACTATGACTGTATTTCTGTCGATCTCTTCCTTTATGTCCATCAAGATTTGCTTCACGGCCCTGGCTGGTAGCGCAGGCCTGCGAACCACACGATCACGGTTTGATTCCCAGTCAGGGCACATGCCTGGATTGCAGGCCAATTCCCAGCAGGGGACTCACGAGAGGCAACCATACATTGATACTTCCCTCCTTCTCTCCTTCCCTTCCCCTCTAAAGATAAATAAATAAAATCTTTAAAAAAAAAAAAGATTTGCTTCACATATTTAGGTACTCCTATGTTGGGTGCATAAATGTTTACTAGCATTATATCCTCTTGTTTGATTATTCCCTTTAGTGTCCTTCTGTGTTTCTCAAAACTATAGCCTTGGTTTTATTTTATTTTATTTTGTTTGTTTCTTTTTTAAAAAAAATATTTTATTGATTATGTCATTACAGTTGTCCTACTTCCCCCCTTCATTCCCCTCCACCCTGCACACCCCCTCCCCCACTGTTCCCCCCCTTTAGTTCATGTCCATGTGTCACAAGTTGTTTATACTCTGTATTTCCCATACTATTCTTGCCCTCCCCCTTATCTATTTTCTACCTACTGTCTATGCTACTTATTCTCTGTACCTTCTCTCCTTTTCTCCCACTCCCGTGTTGCTAACCGTCCATGTGTTCTTCATTTCTATGGTTCCACTCCTGATCTAGCTCTCCTCTTGGTGTGCTTTTGTTTTAGGTGTGGTTGTTAATAACTGTGAGTTTGCTGTCCTTTCACTGTTCATATTTTTATCTTCTTTTTCTTAGATAAGTTCCTTTAACATTTCATATAATAAGGGCTTGGTGATGATGAACTCCTTGAACTTGACCTTATCTGAGAAGCGCTTTATCTGCCCTTCCATTCTGAATGAAAGCTTTGCTGGATAGAGCAATCTTGGCTGTAGGTCTTTGGATTTCATGACTTGGAATACTTCTTTCCAGCCCCTTCTTGCCTGTAAGGTCTCTTTTGAGAAATCAGCTGACAGTCTGATGGGAGCTCCTTTGTAGGTGACTGTCCCCTTATTTCTTGCTGCTTCTAGGATTCTCTCCTTCATTTCGTTTCGGCTAATGTAATTATGATGTGCCTTGGTATGTTCCTTTTTGGGTCCAACTTCTTTGGGACTCTCTGAGCTTCCTGGACTTCCTGGAAGTCTATTGCCTTTGCCAGACTGAGGAAGTTCTCCTTTATTATTTGTTCAAATAAGATTTCCACTCGTGGCTGTTTCTTTTCCCCTTCTGGTATCCCTATAACTCGGATGTTGGAACGTTTAAAGATGTCCTGGAGGTTCCTAAGCCCCTTCTCCCTTTTTTTTGAATTCTTATAACTTCACTTCCTGTTTGGTCATTTCTTTCTTCCTTCTGGTCCACCCCCTTGATTTGAGACCCAGTTTCTTTTCCATCACTATTGGTTTCCTGTGCATTTCCCTTCATTTCAATTAGTTTAGCCTTCATATGTTCCTCTAATTTGTGGCTAAAATCAACCAGTTCTGTGAGCATCCTGATCACCAGTGTTTTGAACTGTGCATCTGAGAGGTTGGCTATTTCCTTGTCACTTAGAATTACCGGCTCTGGGGTTTGAGTTCTTGAGCCATGTTTTGGTCTGTCTGTGCCTGTTACATATGAGGGGCAGAGCCCTAGGTGTTCACCAGGGTGAGGCAACTCAGTTGCTGGGTTGTGACTCTGTATGTGGGGGCGGGGTCCAAGAGGGGCAATGGCAGTCCCCTCTGCTGCTTCCCACTGCTGGGGCCCACACAGGTCATCTCACTGCTTGCTCCTTCACCTGGTCTACCTGTGTGTGAATGCGTGACCTCAGTCAGCCAGCCGCCTTGCACCCTCACTGGGTTTGCTAGTCGCAACCTCACTCCTGGGATCTGCCAACTGCTGCTCCTGCGCCTGGGTCCCTGGGTCAGTCTGGTTGAGTTTTCTTGCGTAAGCCCGCTCCGCCAGTTGCTGGCCCTGCCCCTCACTGGTCTAGCTGAACGGTTGTTGTCAGACTTCCGTATATTTCAATTTTCTGTGTTTGGTTGCGATTTTGTTACTGAAACTGTTGTTTTTAAACTTGGTTGGGCGAGGAGGCACAGTATTTCCACCTACGCCTCCATCTTGGCCAGAAGTCCCTATAGCCTTGGTTTTAAAGTCTGTTTTGTTGTATATAAGTACTGCTACCCCTGCTTATTTTTCATTTCTATTTGCATAAAGTATATTTTTCCATGTCTTTACTTTTAGTCTGTGTGTTTCTTTCAATCTGAGATGCATCTCTTGGAGTTAGTATATATATAGGTCTTGTTTTCTTATCCATTCAGCTACTCTTTGGCTTTTGGTTGGAGCATTTAAGCCATTTACTTTTAAGGTGATTATTGATAGATACATGTGTAATGCCATTTTTATTGTTAGACTGTTTTCCTTTGTTTTTTCTTTTTTCTTGTTCAAGCAAGCCTTTTCACATTTGTTATAGTACTGGTTTGGTTTTAACAAACTCCTTTAGTTTTTTCTTGTCTGGAAGCTCCTTATTTCTCCTTCGATTTTAAACGATAGCCTAGCCTGGCTGGGTAAAGTAGCGTTGGTTGTAGGTCCTAGCTTTTCATCACCTTTAATATTTCATGCCATTCCTTTCTGGCCTGAAATGTTTCTGTTGAGTAATCAGACCCCAGTCTAGTTGGTATTCCCTTATAGGTAACTACCTGCTTTTCTCTTGTGGCTGTTAGGATTCTCTTGTCTCTGTCTTGTCATTTTAATTATGATGTGTCTCTTTGGGTGCAACTTGTTTGAGGCTCTCTGAGCTTCCTGGGCTTGTGTGCCTTTTTGCTTCATCCAATTAGGGAAGTTTTCAGTCATCATTTCTTCAAATAGGTTTTTTATCCCTTGCTCACTCACTTCTCCTTCTGGTGTTCCCATAATGTGGATGTTGTTACTCTTCATGTGGTCCGAGATATAAGCTCTCCTCTTTTTAAAAATTTTTAATATTTTTAAGATTTTATTTATCCTTAGAGGGGAAGGGAAGTAGAGAGGGAGAGAAATATCAATGTATGGTTGCCTCTTGTGCGTCCCCTGCTGGGAACTGGCCTGCAACCCAGGCATGTGCCCTGACTGGGAATTGAACCGTGATCCTTTGGTTGGCAGGCCCGTTCTCAATTCACTGAGCTGCAGTAGCCAGGGCTCTTCTCATTGTTTTAAATTCTTTTTTCTTTTTGCTGCTCTGCCTGGGTATTATTTTCTACCTTGTCTTCCAAATCTTTGATTCGATCCTTTGCTGCATCTAACCTACTGTTTATTCTTTGCAGTGTATTATTTATTTCAGATATTGCATTTGTTGTATCTGAGTGGGCCTTTTTTATGGTTTCTATGCCTTTTTTCAGGCTATAGAGTATCCTCATAATTACTCTAAACTGTATCTAATACATTGCTTGCCTACATTTCATCTAGTTCTTCTGGAGAATTCTCTGGTTCTTTCATTTGGGGTCTGGATTTTTTGTTGTTGTTGTTTTTGTTTTTTGTCTTCCCATTTTGGCTGTTGCTTTGTACTTTCCACCTGGGCTGTTAAACTGATCAGTTGTTAATCTAATCAATCTTTAATCAACCTGGCTTTAGTTGTACACTGTGGGGCTGAGTAGTTCCTGTGGGTGGGGCTATTGCTTCCCCTCTGGTTGATGCTACTTGGAGAAGAGGTTCTGAGAAAGATGGTTTCTGCTTTATGCAGAATGACTCAGCACAGGGATCTTGGTAGCTGTTCCTTCAGTTCTATCCCCAGAGCCACCAGCCCCAGACTCTCAAGCATCTCTAGTCCACGCTGCCCTCCCTTTGACAGAGCCCAGGGTAGGTGGCTGCAAATGAAATTTTGTGCGTTGGCCTTTTGAAAGGCTCTCTGCATCTTCTGCTCTCTCCTGTTGGCAGACAGAAACCCTGCTGCTTTTCACAGCTAGATATTATCTGGGTTCCTTTCTGACTCTGGCGCTGTAGGCTTGGGGTTTAGACCCCATTTCTCAGGGGGAACTCCCTGACTGCTGAAATATCCCTCCAGAACTTCAACTGCCATCAAACAATATGTGAGCTCTAAAATATTTTAAATGTTTTAATGCTCCAATCACTCCTCCTTCTTCTGTCTTCCGTGCTAATTATTGACCAGCATTTTATTTCTGCCCTACTTTCCATTGTTGCCATTTTATAGTGATATAATTTATTTGGATTTCCATGAGTTTTTCCCAGTTAATTTTCTCACCATTCCTTTTTAAAACTCAGGTGATCTTTTGGGGATCCTTTTCCTTCTTTCTTTTTAAGAAATTCCTTTGTGAAAGTTTATTGGTAAATCCCATTTTTATTTTCCTAGAGATGTCTTTATTTCTTTTTTTAAAAGTATTTTATTTATCTTTAGAGGGGAAGGGAAGGAGGGAGGAAGAGAAACATCAATGTATGGTCGCCTCTCGTGCATCCCCCGCTGGGAACTGGCCCCTGCCAGAAACTGACCTGCAACCCAGGCATGTGCCCTGACTGGGAATCGAACCACAATCATCTGGTTCACAGGCCCACGCTCAGTCCACTGAGCTACACTAGCCAGGGCTTTATTTCTTTTTTGTTAGGAAAAGGTAGTTGTGCTGGCTGACTGTCAAATTCTAAGTTAACAGTTGTTTTTTCCTCAAAATATAGAGGATAATTTTTCACTGTTAACTTAAAATTTTACTCTGGAGAAGTCTGTTGTTTTAAATTATTGTTCCTTTGAAGGCAGTTTGTTCTGTGACTGTGAAATTTACAACAGTGTCTAGATATGGGTTTATTTTTTGTTATCTTGTGTGTCTTGGGTCTTTGAATTCATCTTTTTCATTAATTTGGGAAAATTCACAGCCAGTATCTTTTTTAATAAAGATTTTGTTTATTTATTTTTAGAGAGGTGGGGAGGGAGAAAGAAGGAGAGAAAGAGAAACTTCAATGTGTGGTTGCCCCTCATGTGCCCCCTACTTGGGACCTGGCTCACAATCCAGGTGATGTGCCCTGACTGGGAGTGGAACCATTAAGCCTTTGGTTCGCAGGCTGGCACTCAATCCACTGAGCCACACCAGCCAGAGGACAGTCTCTTTTTAAACATTGCTTTCACTCTATTCTTCTTCTCTCCTTCTGGATATGATTAGTTGTAGGTTAAACTTTCCCATTCTGTTCTCTCTTTTTAGTAAAATAAGCATGTAATTAGATGACAAGGAAAACCATTGTCCTCACCCGCTCAGTTAGGTGACCCAGGAAATGTCAGCTCTGCCTTCAGAAGTGTAATTTTTGCCAAAGAACCTATACACATGACCCATGGATGTGAACAATGGTGCGGGGATTGCCTGAGGGAGGGGGGGGACACTAGGTGGAGGGGGACAAAGAGGGAAAAATTAAGACAAATGTAATGGCATGGTCAATAAAATATTATTAAAGAATCTGAAAGAAAAAAATGTAATTCTTTAGACCCTCTGAGTTCACAAAATGCACTTATAAACTAAGGGACTCTGTTGAGAGCAGCTCAGGCAACGTGGAATTTGTCAGGGTGGGGAGCCAGCTGTCATCTGTCTCCTAGTCTTTTTTGGTGGGCTTCTGCTTGATATTGTGTGGGACAGATCGCTAGCCAAAAGCCAGTATGCACTGTTTCCCTCTGGTCACCCCTCTACTATGAGAATATTCTCTTTTGCTGGATAGAGAGCATAAATAAATTTATATCAAGTCTAGACCAGTGCTGTCCTATAGAAATCTAATGCATGCCACAATATGAGCCACTTAAGTAATTTAAAATTTTTAGCAGCTACATTTTAAAGATTAAAAAGAAATAGGTGAATGAATTTAATAATATATTATTTAAACCACTATATGCAAAATATTATCATTTCAAAATATAATCAACAAAAATTAGTAATTATTTATTTAAAAATTTTTCTGCCCTGGCTGGTGTGGCTCACTGAATTGAGCGCTGCCCTGCAAACCAAAGGGTTGCTGGTTCAATTCCCAGTCAGGGCTCATGCCTGGGTTGCGGGACAGGTCCCCAGTAGGGGGTGCATGAGAGGCAGCAACAGATTAATGTCTCCCCCCCCCTCTAAAAACAGATAAATAATGTTTAAAAAAATTAAATTAAAATTTTTCTCATAAAGCTCTGGCTGATGTGGCTCAGTGGATTAAATGCCAGACCGCGAACCATAGGATTGCTGGTTTGATTCCCAGTCAGGGCACATGCCTGGATTGCAGGCGAGGTCCCCATTGGGGGCTCTTGAGAAGCAACCACACATTGATGTTTCTCTCCCTCTTTCCCTCCCTTCTCCTCTGTCTAGAAATGGATAAATATAAAATTTAAAAATTTTTCTCATAGGAAGTTTCTAAAGTCTGGTGTGTATTTCATACTCCCAGCACATACCAGTTATGACTAGCCATGTTGCAAGATCACTCATGTGACTTACAGTGCTGTGTTAGGGCAGGTCATCCCTATTAGCTGAACTTCCTTTTGTATTCTACTCCCTGTGTCCCCCTCCCTTACAATATTAAGAATGTAACAGGCCTGTGCTCAATCCACTGAGCTTCACCAGCCAGGGATATATGTCTATTTTCTTAACCAGATTTTCCACTATTATTTTTTTCACATAGGTTTTCAATCCATTTCTCTCCTCCTTTTGGAACCTCAATTTTACGAATGTTGGTGTGCTTGAAGTTGTTTTAGAAGCTACTTATACTATCCTCTTTGTTTTTGAATCCTTTCTTTATGCTGTTCTCATTGGGTGTATGCTGCTTCCTTGTCTCCCAGATCTCTGATTTGATCCTCTGCTTCATCTACTCCACTGTTGATTCCCTATCATGTATTCTTCGTTTTAGTTAATGTATTCTTTATTTCTGACTGGTTCTTTTTATGTTTTCTATCTCCATTTTTATGTTTCCTGTCTTTTTGTTGAAGTTCGACTGAGTTCATATACTCTTCCCCTAAGTTCATTGAGCACCCTTATAACCAGTGTTTTGAACTCTGCATTGTCTTGTCTCCTTTGTTTAGTTTTTTTTTCTGAGCTTTGTTCTGTTCTTTCATTTAGGACATGTTTCTCTGTCTCCTCATTTTGGCTACTTCCCTCTGTTTGTTTCTATGTGTTACCAAAAGCTGCTACATTTCCTGGACTTGGTAGAGTGGCCTTTATGTAGTAGGTGTTCTGTAGAATCCAGCTGCACAACCTCCCCAATCATCAAATTGGGTACTCCAGGTGTGCCTTCCGTGTTGGCCGTGTACACCCTTCTATTGTAGTTGAGCCTTGATTGCTGTTGGCAGTCAATGGGTGGGATTTACACTACGTCAGATCAATTGTGAGGACAGGCTGTGAGCACTGTGGAGGATCCGCTATACAGGAGCTGACCCCCACAGAACAAGACTTAACTTGAGCCGGGCTCTTGGTGCCCACTAAGTCTGGTGCCCTTGAATGTGCTACTTGAAGAGGTAGTTGGGTGGTGGTCTTTGATGTGGTCTGAAGCTGTCTACTGCGTACAATGGCCCTGGGGACTCCCAGGAGGTGCAGGCCAAGGTCTGCTGCCTCCTGTGCCCTGCCCATGGCCATGTAGCATGAGCTACAAAGTGATATGCAGATAGCTGCTACTTTTCCTGGGCTTGGAGATGCCCAGGAGAGGCAAAGCTGTGAACCATTGTGGGCCACCACTAGCGCCAGGCCTGGGGCCACTTAGTGAGAGAGGTAAGGGGCACACTGAGGCCAGATGCTGCTTGTTTGAGAGATTTTAGGAAAGTCTAAGGCTTGATCCAAAACAGGTCATTTGTTTGGAAAAGCCACTGGAAATAGCTGTGTGGGCCCACAGTTTGGGTGGGGTATGGAGGGGAGTTCTTAGGGAATCACCAGGGCAAGGAGAACAGTGTTAGCCAGGTTGATGGAGACTCAGACATGGTTCTTTGGGGGAGGGCTCAGGACAGGAATAAGGCTCTCTGTCAGCACTTCTGTCTGGGAGAAAGCTGCCCCTCCATCTTTTACCCTGATTTCAGACTATTCAGTTCTTCCTATGTCCCTGGTGCTCTATTGCTGGAAATCACAGTGAGTAAGACCTTGTGCAGGCCCTTCAGGAGGAACTGGTTAGGGCTCTGGAAGTTCCTCATGTCACTCAACCACAATCTCTGCTGGTTTTTATAGCCAGAAGTTATGGAGACTTGTCTTCCTGGCTCTGGAACCCTGGGCTGGGGGGCCCGGTGTGGGGCTGGGACCTTTTGCTCCCCAGGGGGGGACCTCTACAGCCGATGTATACCTCCTGATGTGTATCCGTCACTCCTGGGTGTGAGAATAGCCCATTGTTTGTTTCCACCCCTCGCACCATCCTCCTTGTGGCTTCTTTATATCCTTAGTTGTAGAGCTTCTGTTCAGCTAGATTCAGGCAATTCTGAATGATGTTTGTTCTGTAGTTTGGTTATAATTTTGACGTGGTTGTGGGAGGATTTGAGTGACTGCATTTACCTATGCCACCATCTTGACTCGAACCCCTAAAACAAATTATTTTAAAAAGTAATTTCTAAAAAATTCCATGTTGTTTGAACTCTCTTCATTCCTTATCTTGGCAACTGGTTATCTTTGTGTCTGTATCTTTTTTTCTTTTTTAAGGTTTCCTCTTGTTAGGTCACCTTTTCAAAAAAAATTTTTTTAATTGATTTTAGAGAGAGGAAGTGGGGGGAGAAGAAACAGCAACATTTTAGTGTTTCACTTCTTTATGTATTCACTGGTTACCTCTTATTTATTTGTTTGTTTGTTTATTGAGAGTGGAAGGGAGGGAGAAAAAGAGGGAGAGAAACACTAATGTGCAGTTGCCTCTTGCACACCCCCTACTGGGGACCTGGCCTGCAAGCCAGGCATGTGCCCTGACTGGGAATTGAACCAGTGACCCTTTGGTTCACAGGCTGGCACTAAGTGCATTGAGTCACACCATCCAGGGCTGGTTGGGTTTTTTTTATGTGCCCTGACAAGGTATCTAGTCCACAACCATGATGTGTTGCTCTAACCAACTGAACTAGCTGGCTGGAGCCTGTGTCTGTATCTTTAACTTCTTTAAACATTTCATAAAGAATGTACAACAACCTGGCTAGGTAGTTCAGTTAGTTAAACCATCTTTCCAGTACAGGGGGATTTATTTTTGAGGATTGGAAGCCTTGAAGATTTCCCCTACCTCTTGTGCAACCAGCAGTTTTTTAAGGTATATGACCTTGCAGGTTTAGCTGTTATGCTGTGGGAATGTTCTAAGGACCTCACCCGTCATGATACCAGAATTGGAAAAATCTGCTGACGCCAGGACACTCAACTGTGTGTGTTTCTCCAGGAATTCATTGAAGAGTTGCTATCTCCCCCTTTTGGGGGTCTGGTGGCATTTGTGAAGGAGGCGGAGGCTTTGATTGAGCGTGGACAGGCTGAGCGACTTCGAGGGGAGGAAGGTATGAGAATGGTGTGGTAGTAATGGGGTCTGTGGTAAGATTATTGGAAAAGAAAAATGAGAGAATGTAGATTACATGGGCAGCGGGTGGAGCAGGAAAGAAGGGATTGGGAGAGCACCAGAAAAGAGGAGTTGGATGGTGAGGATGGCTGTACTTTGGGGAGGACTGTGTGGGGTCAAAGATCATTTAGCCTTGTCCCTGTCTGACACTATCTCTTTTATCCCACCATCAGCCCGGGTTACTCAGCTGATCCGTGGCTTTGGTAGTTCCTGGAAATCATCAGTGGAGTCTCTGAGTCAGGATGTAATGCGGAGTTTCACCAACTTCAGAAATGGAACTAGTATCATCCAGGTGACCTGCAACTCCCAGCCCCAACTCCCACCCTGCCCCCATCACTCATTTATCCCCCTTTTCCCTGGGCTCAGCGTCATCCAAGTGACCCTTGATCTTCACCTACCAGCTATGCCCAAAGTTCTGGATAATCCCTAACCTGATTCTTTTTTTAAAAAAATATTTTATTTATTTTTAGAGAGAGGGAAAGGGAAGAAGAAAGACTGAGAGAGAAACATCAGTGTGTGGTTGCCTCTCATGTGTCCCCCACTGGGGGCCTGGCCTGCAACCCAAGCATGTGCCCTGACTGGGAATCGAATCACCAAGCCTTTGTTTCACAGGCCCATGCGCAATCCACTGAGCTACACCAGCCAGGGCCCTAACCTGATTCTTAATCATCATCCTTAGCGCCACCCCACAGTCTTACCCCTCCTTGACTTTCTCTGACCAGGGAGCATTGACCCAGCTGATCCAGCTTTATCATCGTTTCCACCGGGTGCTGTCTCAGCCGCAGCTCCGAGCTCTCCCTGCCCGGGCTGAGCTTATCAACATTCACCACCTTATGGTGGAGCTCAAGAAGCACAAGCCCAACTTCTGATGTGCCGGACGCTGGGATTCACCAACCCTCTTCATGGACTCCTGTATCCCGTCCTGTCCCCTTCCTCACCTGGCGTGCCCCTCCGATTCCTCCCTTGCCTCCCAGGTCTGTGACATGCCTCACCCTGCCTGCATTCCAGGACCCTGCTTACCCAGGATAGGCTGGGTCTCTTTAGCTTTCTGAATCTCCCAGTGTCTTCAGGGTTCCCAGGACCACCTTTCCCTGGGCTCCCAGAGTGCCATTTATCATTCTCTAATTTTGTCTTTTGTCACCCCCTCTACCCCTTCCCTCTAAAAAAACTCAAAAACCCAAGGCTCTCTCAATCTCTGGTTCATTAAGCTCTTGTCAGCATGTCTTTAGGTGTGAAGCCTCAACTCTTGAAATTAATTGCGGGTAAGGGGAGACTGCCTCCAAATCATTGATTTATCTTTTTTTTCCCCCCATGCAAAGTGGTTTCTTTTCTGTAGTTTTGACCTAAGATCTCAGCAACTTCAACACTAAGCAGTTCCCCTCCTGGCTTGAGAGATACTCCAAGGTCAGTCTGCAGAGAACAATAAATATTAATATGACACAACTTCTCTCCCATTTTCTTTCTCCTTCCTCCTGGGACCTGCAAGTAGCCCCATTTCTACTCCAGCGTCACCTCCATCTTCGAATATGTCCTGGGCTTACATCCCTTCTGGTTGGTGTTGAAAAAGGAACACCTCTAGCTGCTTTAGGCCAAAGTGACTGCATTGGTTTTAGGGTGGAGATTATTTCATGAGTAACCTCCCTGGTGGAAGAAGGTGGCCCCTGGTTAGAATGGCAGATGCGAGTGCTGGGTACATGGCTGTGCAGCATCAGGCACTGGTGCAAGGGCTGCCTTGGGACCCCCCACACTGGCTTTCCTTGGATACCATCCCTTGGATCTGACTGGGATTGCTGTTCCTTCAACATCAACTCTCTACCTGCTCTGGTTGTGGCTGTCACAGCCCCTTGCAGAGGGCTTGTAGCACCCGCACCAGTTGGGGCAGGGGTAAGCCAGCTTTGCATGGTGTGCCTTTCACCCACTTCTGTATTTGACTTAAGTCCTCCTGCTGCCTCTGCTTATACACTTCATCTGAACTTAGACTCTGGACTGGAGAGACACAGGGGTGCCTTTAAGTCCTGCGAGTAAGAGGGGCAGTTGGGTGAATGGTAATTAGGCGATGTTTCCTCTGATAACTATGCCCTTACATCCTAATCATTCCATCCCAGGGCTTGGTGGATTGTAGAAGGAAAACAGTTTCTATTCTCCGCTTATGCCCTCGGGGTGCGGGTCCAGCCAGCCCCGGCTGGCAAAGGTGTCCTTATAGGCACCGCACATGGTCGTACCGGTGGATCTTAAGTGTCCAGCGCAGGGCAGTGCAGCGAAGACTGGCTAGTTCCTTGGCTGGTCGCAGTTGGCGGATGCTCCCGATTGGCTGCCGCGGGGAGGGGGTGAGGTGGAGGGTCGCCCTCTCAGCTCTGGTTTTTTCTTGGGTTCCACCCCAACCCATCTCCGACAGCAGCACTCTGGCTACAGAGGTTGGGCTTGGCTGCTTTGAGCGCCTTGGCACCCGAGGCTAAGTGTGCCGGTGTCGGGGACTGAAAGTGGCTCTGGATTGGCTCGGACTCCCCATACGGAACCAAGGCAGCATCCGTAGCTGACCTCACCTGGCACCCCCAGCACCGCTTTCCGCCTCCTATCAACGCCTTCTCCGCTTTATTCTGCCTGACTCTCCGCCCCAGGCCTGCCCTGTGCTAGGCGGCGGTGTGCTGGGCTCTAAGAGGCGGAAGGCTCGTCCAGGTAGGCAGCCCTGGCAATCCTCTGTTTTGCCACATTCTTTCCTGCTTCTCGTTTCTTACCCACCAATACCCACACCCCACTTCTAGGTTTCAACCTTGGGGGATACAGATGATTTCATATTTGACCTGACTCCAGCTTCAACCTGAGGAGAACAGGGGAGGCGCAGGCTGCTTTGACAAAGAGCGGGTTCGAAGAGAAAGTCAACCATACCTTGCGAGGGAGACTGTCCCTCCCCCGCCCTCTCATAGGCGACATCATTGGTAGTCAACTAATGCTCCAGTGGAAGAAGGCCCGTGCAGGCAGACACCTTAGATTTTCTCAGTTTCTGACCTTCCATTCTATCCAACCCCCGAACCCAAATATTCAGACTTGGCTGATAAACGAGGTTTTTTGCAGGCCACAGTGCTAGCGTGTGAGGAGACTCGTGTTCTGGAACCTGGAGGTATTCACATTATACTGGAGCACACAGTTTTCAGGGACATTGAAGTCTCCCGGGGATCCGTATGAAATCTCTGACCCGAAGTCCCCCGGTGTGGGATGAAAAGGAGGCAGAATTGCGTGAATGGGAGCCGTGATACCTCTGCCGACGTCCAGGGGGCAGCATCGACCAGGAGATGGAGTTCTCGGCTGCAAGGCTTCTTCCATGCCTCCTTGCTGAAGCACCAAAGGATTCTCTTCAGCTGAAAAACCCTTACTTAGATGGGACATTGCGGTGACCTTAGAAGTGATCCCCAGGCTGTAACTTTTGGTTAACATCACTGCCCCTCAACTTTCTTCCTCACTTAGTTCGTTTTGCTGATGATGGACACACTGGCCTCACATATCTGAAAGTATCTGGGGTCACTTCCCAGGACAGGGTTGTGTCAAGCTCCAAGAATGGAGTCTGTATCTGGTACAAGGGGCCCTATTTTCACCTGGTGTCAAATAGGAAGGGCTTGGAGGTATACAGCAACCCCACGCTGTTCAGGGATTTCAATCTTTTTTAACAAGTCATTTTTCTCTTTGTCCACAGCTCTGCTCTGAGTTATTAATCGGACTCTCTGGGAAATATTTCTGTGTTCTACAGCTCTGTTTCTACATAACATAAGGGTGCTCATCTCAGCATCAGTTTCAGAGCTATAGAATATGTAGCCCTGGCTGGTGTGGCTCAGTAAACTGAGTGCCCACCTGTGAACCAAAGGGTCACTAGGTTGATTCCCAGTCAGGGCACATGCCTGGGTTGCGGGCCAAGTCCCCAGTAAGGGACGTGCAAGAGGCAACCACACATTGATGTTTCTCTTCCTCTCTTTCTCCCTCTCTCTAAAAATAAAATAAATAAAACCTTAAAAAACAAAAGAATATGGATATGTACTCTCAAGGACAAAAAAAATGAGAGACATCCTTTTTTCTCCCCATCCTATCCATATGGACCCATCCACCCTCCACTTAATAAGGGTGACTTTTCTGGTTTCAGAAAGCAGACATTAGAAGAAGCAGACAAATTGGCTGGGTTCCAACATAGATTTAGGGCAAAGATTCAAGGACAAAAGGAGAAAGCAACACTAAGACAAAACTTTGAGGGGAAAAAGAGAGATCAGCTCTCTTTGTCCTGGGAATATTGGATACAGCAACTCACTTTGCATTTTAGAATTTACTGAGTATTTTCAGATACGGTACTCATTATACCAAGATACATTTATTGATTCTGTGTCCTGTGGACCCTGATCTTACAGAGCAGATATTTCATCTCACTGGATTCACATACGTGCCCTGTAAGGAGCTGTTCTTCCCATTTTGTATACTTGAATTTGTAGTGAGCCCCACATCACACAGCCACTCTGGCTTGGACGTCCTGTGCCACATTCACCCTTTGAGCCAAGTCTCTGGTCTGGGAGTCATGGAGCGGAGGGAACAGCTGGCTATAGAGAAATACCAAATTAACTCCAAGAAGAATAAGTTATTGAAAGGATATTTCTAGAACTGAAGGAAAAGCTAAACGGGCAGGCTTTGGAAAAGGACAAAAACCTGGACTGTCCCAGCATCCAGGTAGCAGGGACCAAGGGTCAGAAGGTTCATGGGCAGGAAGGAGCATGTTGTTCACTGAGCTCCCTTCCCTCTCAGACACTTGGCTGTCTGTGTTGCTGGGCCCTTACCCAGGGAACCGACAGATCTGTGAATGAGGATGGAAAAACAACATTTTATTTTCACTAACTGCAAACTAAAATTTAACATTTCTTCCAATGATAAATGTAAGCAACAAGCCAGCACAGAATTAGCAGTACCAGTGACTGTCACCAACAGGAATCCCAGACTTTTTCGTGTATTTTATTGTTTATGCTATTTTTCTCACTTTGCCCTCCTCCTGCCCCAGGCAGAATCACAGATTTTTTTTAAATCACCTTTCACTTGCAGAAATTTTGAGATGTTGTACATGCTCATCATTGCTTTGTGGTCATGGTCATGGTTAGACTCACCACTACATCTTATTTATCATCACACACTTGTTTCTCATTTTGATAACTATACTTCAATATCATTGTTTTCTTTTGTAATCCTGTATGTTTTATTTTATGCAGTTGAAAATATATTCTAAGACTCTACTAAGACTAAGACTTCACCAGACTGCCAAAGGGGTCCAAAGTGTAAAAAGGTTAAGAATCCCTAGATCTCTGATGAAATGGTAGTTTCATGTTCTGTCTTTTTTTTTTTAAGCCATGGTCATTGGAACGGTTTTCTGTGTGTTTGAACTAAATGCTTACTTCTGTAATTTTCTGCCCATATTTTCTTACATCCATCATTGTTCAATTCAGTTATTCATTAATTCATCATATACTTAGGAAACGCCTTTCTTGTACAAAGCGTGGCTCCACAAAACTACTACTCCCTTCACAACAATCCTCACTTGCCTTGGTTCCTATGGGGGATCCCAAGTGGGGGGAGGAGCGGGACTGTACTCAGATGGGCACTCAGGCTGCTGCTTACCAAGGGCACGGAGCAGGGAGGGGCACCCTGGGACACACCTACAGAGGTGTGTTGTCTGTAGGGAATTTATATTCTGGTTTTTGAAGTACATTTTATTGACTACGCTACTACAGTTGTCACATTTTTCCCTTCCCCTTTATTCCCCTCCACCCTGCACCTCCCCCTCCCACCTGCATTCCCCCCTTTGTTGATGTCCATGGGTCACACGTATACATTCTTTGGCTTCTTCATTTCCTATACTATTCTTAACCTCCCCCTGTCTATTTTGTACCTACCATTTATGCTTCTTATTCCCTATACCTTTTCCCCATTCTCCCTCCTCTACTTCCCCACTGATAACCCTCCATGTGATCTCCATTTCTGTGATTCTGTTTGTGTTCTAGTTGTTTGCTTAGTTCATTTTTGTTTTTGTTTTGTAGGTTCAGTTGTTGATAGTTGTGAGTTTGTTGTCATTTTATTGTTCATATTTTTTATCTTTTTCTTAGATAAGTCCCTTTAACACTTCATATAATAAGGACTTGATGATAATGAACTCCTTTAACTTGGCCTTATCTGGGAAGCACTTTATTCGCCCTATTCTAAATGATAGCTTTGCTGAACAGAGTAATCTTGGATGTAGGTCCTTGCCTTTTATGATTGTGAGTACTTCTTTCCAGCCCCTTCTTGCCTGTAAGGTCTCTTTTGAGAAATCAGCTGACAGTCTGATGGGAACTCCTTTGTAGGTAACTGTCTCCTTTTCTCTTGTTGCTTTTAAGATTCTTTCCTTATCATTAATCTTGGATAATGTAACTATGATGTGCCTTGGTGTGTGTTTCCTTGAGTCCAACTTCTTTGGCACTCTCTGAGCTTCATGGAAGTCTATTTCCTTTACCAGATTAGGGAAGTTTTCCTTCATTATTTTTTCAGATAAGTTTTCAATTTCTTTGTCTTCCTCTTCTCCGTCTGGCACCTTTATGATTCAGATGTTGGAACATTTAAAGTTGTCCCAGGGATTCCTAAGCCTCACCTCAATTTTTTGAATTTTTCTTTTTCATTCTGTTTTGGTTGAATATTTATTTCTTCCTGCTGTTCCTAATCATTGATTTGAGTCTGGTTTCCTTCCCTTCACTGTTGCTTCCCTGTATATTTTTTTAAATTTCACCTTGCATAACCTTCACTTTTTGCTCTATTTTGTGACCATACTCAACCATTTCTGTGAGCATCCTGATTACCAGTGTTTTGAAATCTGCATGTGATAGGTTGGCTCTCTCTTCATGGCCTAGTTCTATTTTTGGAGCTTTGTTCTGCTCTTTCATTTGGGCCTTGGGGCTTCCAAACTAACTAAAACCTTTTCAATTATATATTCATGAAAGGTGGGGCATTGCTCTAGGAATCCTCACCCAAATGCATAGCGACATTCCCCAACCCACTGCATGCATGTCAAGGAAAGTGGATCACACTGTTCAGGGGTGGCCAGCCTGCCTGTGAGCTGTGATAACCAACTGTGAGCTCTCACAGGAAGCTGAAAAATTTTCCTCACGACAGTCTATCACCATTTATGCATCCCACCAATTGTTGAGTGTCCTGAAGCAAAATGGAAATTTGTGGCTGACTGTTGGAAGAGTGGGCAGGTACCAAGCAATTCTTGACCATCTCAACGTTTCCCTCAAAACTATAAGTTAAATCCTGCCTCTCTTCTCCCAGAGCCTCGCTTAGCTGTGCTAATACCTGACTGTGCTGAGATAACTGATGAAGTGCATTCTAGGAGAATTAATTTATAGATCCATCCTGTAGAAGAGGCAGACTGGACTCTATATGCAGATGGAAGCAGTTATACGGACAAAGGAAACAGAAAGGCTGGGTGTGCAGTTGTTTTTTAAAAATATATATTTTATTTTATTTTAGAGAGAGGGAAAAGGAGGGAGGGAGAGAGAGAGAGGGAGAGAAACATCAATTGGTTGCCTCCCTCAAGCTCGCAACTGGGAACCTGGCCTGCAACCCAGTCATGTTCCCTGACTGGGAACCAAAGCAGCAACCCTTTGGTCCACAGGCTGGCGCTCAATTCCCTGGGCAATACCAGCCAGGGCTGGGTATGCAGTTGTGATTCATGAAGGAGTAGTGGAGGCCTAGGCCTTGCTGCTGGGAACCTCTGTTCAGAAAGCTGAACTTATTGCAGTGAGGGCACTGGAATTCTTGCGCAAAAAGAGAGTGAATGTGTGTAGCAACTCAAGCTACAATTTCCTAATTTTGCATGCACTTGGTTCACTCTGGAAGAAAAGAGGACCATTAACCTCCAATAAAAAGAAGATTAAGCATGCAGCAGAAACTTTAAAATTGTTAGAAGCTGTCCAGGTACCTTTACAGGTGGCAATTATGCACTGTTTGGGGTATCAGAAGGAGGGCACTGAAATAGCTAGAGGAAACAGTCTGACTGATCAAGCAGCGAAAGGGGCCAATAAAAGAATGTTTATAATGCCTTTGGTACCTGTTCTAGACTTGTCACAATTCGAACCATGAATATTCAACTGCAGACTTAGAGAAAGATAAGAGTTGGGGGTTTTGATCAAGAAGGTGCTGATAGTAGACAGAGAAAGAATAAGAAGGGAGTTATACTGCTTCCTGAATATTAAGTAGAGCCAGTCATGAAGCATTTGCATGAGGCCAGTCACTATGTAAGGAAATCATTAACCACCTATATTAAACCATGGCTCACAGTCCTGGAATTTCTAAAGCCATATGGAAAACTATAGCTGATAGTTTGTGTGCTGGAAGAAGAACCTCAAGACAAACCCCCATCAAAAGAAAGAAGAGAAAAAAATGAGAGAAGAGAACAATACCAAGGACAGTCCCCATTTGAGGACTGGAAAATGTACTTTACCCACATGCCAAGGGTCCGAGTGTGGAAATATTTGTTAGTCTTTGTTGATGCCTTTTGAGGATGGGTGGAAGCCTATCCTACTAGAACTGAGAAATCCTCAGAGAGAGTGAAAGCCCAACTGAAGGAAATAATTCCTCACTTTGGACTACTCAGCAACAACCAGAGAAACAAAGGACCTGCTTTTGTTTCAGAAATTACACGGAAGCTTAGTAAATTTTTAGGGATCAAGTGGGGACTCCACAAGGCACAGAGAGCTCAGGCTTCTGGGAAGGTAGAGAAGATGAATCGCACCTTGAAGGAAAATATAGCCAGGCTCTGCCAAAAAACTCCTCTTCATTGGGATCAAGCTTTACCTATTGCTCTGCTCAGGATAAGGGTGGCTTCTCGAAGTGGGATTCAGTTGAGTCTTTATGAAATTGTGTACAGGTGGCCATTTCAGGCTATGATTGGGGTGGGAGATATGTGTGTAGATCAAGAAGTGGAGGTAAAGAAATGTGCACCACATTTAAGTCATACCTTACCTGTAATTAATGACCTTGCTTGTATTGGAGACCTCTCCCCCCATGTTTGGCTACATTCCTTTGAGCCTGGAGATAAGGTGCTACTCAAGACTTGAAAGTCAGGATCCCCAGAGCCAATCAGGAGGAGAGTGGACTGGACCTTGGAATGTACTCCTCACCACCCCAATTGCAGTGAAATTGGCAGGAATAAAACCTTGGATTCCTCACACCGCAGTAAAGAAAGCACTGGAGGAACAATGGACCACCGAACCTCAAGAAGACCTGAAAGTCATCTTTCGAAAACAATGCCTTATATTCTTTTCATTACTTTTTGTTTAACCCCATGTTATGGAGAACTTGTTCCTTTCAAATGAGATGAAAATATTGGTATATTTAGGAAAAATGTTCTAAACATCTCTGAATTTTGTCTCGCAGGAGGAACTTAGGTTGAACAAACTTCCACTACATGTCTTATAGGTGTTTGTACTCCCTTGGAAAGCTTTCAAACTTATACTTTGTTTAAGCTTATGTCAATAAGAAAATAACCTACTCTGACATTTATAACTGGGGACCTGTGGTAACTCTAAAGGACAGGGAAGTGTTTTCCTTAGAAGTCACTAATGTAGCCCCAGCTAGAGTGTGTGCACCTTTTAAGTCAACTGTGCTAAAACCTGTTTTGTGCTTTATCATAGCTTGTTGTTGCGTACAATGTGCCCTCTTAATGGGAATCTGCAATTAAATGTGTTTCTTAGCCCCCTACCAGACAGTCTGATGCTAAGAAACATGCTCAACAGCAAAATAAATACTTCCACATGAAATCAATCTCATAGAAATAAGCCAGTTTAACTGTGGAAGGATGATGGACTCAAAAGTTGGAAAATTTTAGTTTTAGATAATAGCTAATAAGCTAAGGAATCAATGCATATAAAAAGCTATTGTTCCAGGAACTGAAGGTTTGACCCACCCTGACTCCAAGAGACCACAAGCAGTTCTACCTTTGTGCCCTAGGGGACTGCAAGCAACGGAGATGGTGTCTGAGCCACTGTCCTCCTGGGAGAGAACTCTGCTGACTAGGACACAGATAAAAATCACTGGTCAACAGATGGAAGAATGCTGCAATTTTTTATCTGAATAACCTTTTCTCTGAATTCCAAACCCCTTACTTACACTTTTCTTTTCTCATAAAAAGGGTTGGTTTGGCATGGAATGTAAGATGATCTATTAGGGTACAAAGCTGCCTTCTTCTCAGATTGCCGGCCATCTGAATAAAGTGCCCATAAAGATTCAGTCCCTGAAAACTCAAGTGTGGGGACTTCCAGCCAAGATGGAGGTGTAGGTGGAAATACTGTGCCTCCCTGCACAACCAAAATTAAGGACAACAAAGATTTAGAAACAAAAACACAACCAGAACAGACAGAAAATTGAACTGCACAGAAGTCTGACAATCATTCAACCAGACCTGTAAGAGGGGCAGAGTTGGCGGCCTGCAGAGAGAGGTCACAGCAGGAAAAGGCAGTGGCTGCCAGACCCAGGAGTGCAGGTGACACGGGGCTGACTGTGATCACACTTCTGTACACAGATAAACCAGGCAAAAATGGGCAGTGAGACAGACCATGCAACCCAGGGCTCCAGCTTCTGGGAAATAAAACCTAAGAGCACCAGTTGAAAAAGTGCCAGGAGAGACTCCCAGCCTCACAGAAGCATTTGTTGGAGAGACCCACAGGGTCCTAGAATGTACACAAACCCACCCACCTGGGAACCAGCACCAGAAGGGCCCAATTTGCTTGTGGAAAGCATCAGAGGGGACTGAAATCTGAGAGAGAGCAGAACAAGCACCATTGTTCCCTCTCTGATCCTACTCCCACATACGGCATTACAATCCAGTGATGTGGGTTGCCCCCCACTGGTGTACGCCTAAGGCTCCGCCCCTCATACATAACAGGCATGACCTGACCAAAAAAGTATGGCTCAAACAGAAGAACTAATCAAAGCCCAAGAGCCAATATTTTTCAGCAACCAAGAGATAGACAACTATCAGATGCACAGTTCAAAACACTGGTGATCAGGATGCTCACAGAAATGGTTGATTTTGGTCACAAATTAGAGGAAAAAATGAATGCTACACTAAGTGAAATGAAGAAAAATGCACAGGGAACTGATAGTGATGGAAAGGAAACTGGGACTCAAATCAATGGAGTGGACCAGATGGGAGAAAGAAACAACCAAACAGAAAATGAGGAGAGGCTTAGGAACCCTCAGGACATCTTTAAATGTTCCAACATCTGAATTATAGGGGTACCAGAAGGGGAAGAGGAACAGCCACGAGTAGAAAACTTATTTGAACAAATAATAAAGGAGAACTTCCCCAATCTGGCAAAGGAAATAGACTTCCAGGAAATCCAGGAAGCTCAGAGAGTCCCAAAGAAGTTGGACCCAAGAAGGAACACACCAAGGCACATCATAATTACATTAGCCAAGATTAAAATGAAGGAGAGAATTCTAGAAGCAGCAAGAGATAAGGGGACAGTCACCTACAAAGGAGTTCTTATAAGACTATCAGCTGATTTCTCAAAGAGACCTTACAGGCAAGAAGGGACTAGAAAAAAATATTTGAAAGGCAAGGATCTACATCCAAGGTTGCTCTATCCAGCAAAGCTTTCATTTAGAATGGAAGGACAGATAAAGTGCTTCTTAGATAAGGTCAAATTAAAGGAGTTCGTCATCACCAAGCCCTTATTATATGAAATGTTAAAGGGACTTATCTAAGAAAAAGAAGATGAAAAATATTAACAGTGAAAGGACAGCAATCTCACAGTTATTAACAACAACACCTAAAACAAAAGCAGACAGCTGGATCAGGAGCAGAGCCACAGAAATGGAGATCACATGGAGGGTTAGCAACAGGGGAGTGGGAGGAGGAAAGAGGGGGAGAAGGGACAGAGAATAAGTAGCGTAGACAGTGGGGAGAAAATAGACAGAAGAAGGCCAAAAGTAGTGTGGGAAATGTAGAAGCTAAAGAACTTACGACTCGTGGACATGAACTAAAGAGGGGGATGTGGGCGGGAGGGGGTGCGCAGGGTGGAGGGGAATGAAAGGGGGAAATGGGACAACTGTAATGGCATAATCAATAAAATATATTATTTAAAAAGATTCAATCTCTGTCTCTGATTATTGGCTCTGGTAATGATAGGCAGCACAAACACCAGCTTTTCTGATTTCATTCCCATTTTATTGATGTCATCTCTTTTTTATTTCTCCTTGCTGTGATTGAGTTTGATATGCTAACCTTTTTCCAGTGTCTCAAGATTGATACAAAGAGATCTGATCAGACCAACTGGGAAGGAGTGGGGAGGGGCTCTGGGGAGGGGCTGTGGGCAGAGGATGCCCAAGGCATTGATAAACAGCCTAGGACAGGATTGGCTGAAAAGCTGAATGCCTCCACAGCACATGGAACTATGGGTGAGAAGATTTGAAATAAAAGAAGCACTCTCAGGCTCTGGGATGGTTGCTGGCTGGCTCTGGCTCTCTGGCTCTCTTCCTCGAGGGTGTTTGAATGATTGTGCTGCAGTTGCCTGCATTTCCCAATGGACAATGGACAGTATTTGGGATGGAAAGGAACTCTGGGCACAACCTAGTATTAGTCTGGCCTGGCAGAGGGTGGCAGGGTCATTCTTCTCTGGGTGTTTTACTAGTGCTCTGAGGCAGAAGCCTGCCATTTTTCCAACATTGTGTAGCTTTTGTATCTTACGTTGTTTTAGTTTGTAAACTAACTGTACAGAAATAAGAATTAGCACTAACAGGGAATGATAGGAGAACTCAGGTGTTGAAGAGTTTAGCCTTAATTGATAGGCTTAAGTGACTAATGCACGTGGAAAGCTGTCATTTCAAAATGGTGAAGCTTTTGAGTACAGACTCCTTTTCTTTATCACCAAACCTTTGCCTCTGGAATTTTACTGAGAGGGTGGCAGCGGGCAGTGGCACCCCAATTGCTGTTTGGTAATAAGATGACTTTCAAATCACTGGCTTTTAGCCCTGTCCTCTTTTCTAAAGTGAGGATTTAATTATGTAAATCTCCCTCTAAACACTATTTAGTTGTATTTCACAAGTTTTGATAGTTTTATCTCTATCATTGTTCAGTTCAAAATATTTTCTGATTTCGATTGTATTTTCCTTAACCCAGGGGTTATGTAGAAATATATTGCTTGATATCTAAGTAGTTTAGTACTTTTTAATCATTTTATTATTGACTCATACCTTCCCAAGAACATACAGGGAATGGTTTCAATCCTTTGACATTTTTTTAAAAGATTTTATTTATTTATCTTTAGAGAGCAAGGGAAGGAGAGAAGGAGAGAAACATCAATGTATGGTTGCCTCTTATGAGTCCCCTGCTGGGAACTGGCCTGCAACCCAGGCATGTGCCCTGACCGGGAATTGAACCTCGATCGTGTGGTTCGCAGGCCTGTGCTCAATCCACTGAGCTACACCAGCCAGGGCTGACATTTTTTTGAAGCTTGTTCTGTGACATGGCATTGGGTAATTTTGGTAAATAAAATTTGATACACAAAAAATATGGATTCTTTTGCTGTTGAAGGAAATGTTCTATATTTGTCATAGGTCAAGTTGTTAATTGTGTTCTTCAGATGTTCTGTGTCCTTAGTGGTCTTTTGTTGTGTGCGTGTGTGTTTTTTTTAAATTGGTTGTTGAAAAAGGTATGCCAGAATCTTCCATTATGAACGTGGATTTAAAAAATTTTTTTATTTAATTTTATCAAGTTGTCTTGTCTAATTTAATGTATGTTTTTGGATATATATTACCTCGGGTTTGGGGAAGGAAAGGAGTCATGAGTATATGGAACTGCGATATCCTATTGTCTCTCAAATGGAGTTAGGACTAGGGTTCTATTTACCTTTAAGTTCAGGATCTGGGTCAGAGTCAGAGGAGGTCAGCACTGCGCTGGAGGGTGAAGTCTGGTGGGAGAAACCCAGGGCACAGCGACAGGGATGATCATGGAGAGCTCAGGGTCCAGGGACCTCATCCGGATTCCTGACAGTCCTCAGTATAGATCACACGTAGGAGATGGGGGGACAGTAGCTCCTTGAAGAGAACACAAATAGGCCAGGCCTCTAGCTAGTGGTCAGGAGGGGGAGGTCCCTCAGTCTGCACAGGGGTGACCTGAGAAGACATTGTCCTCCCATTTACATCCCAGGATCCTGTGTAGAGCTTCACTATAACGACAGAGCAAGGGATCACTCCTTGACCTCTGGTTGACCTCATTAATGGTCCTGAAAAGTCCCACAAACAGCACCTGTAGGCCTTGTCAGCAGCTTCCCCTTCTGCCCCTGTGCTTGAGGCCCTTAGCATTTGCTTTGCTTTTGTCAGTGCGTGATTCCTGTTCCTCATCTCCAGCTGTATCCCATTCTTCAAGAAAATTGGATTTCCTGGATCTCACTAATGAGCCTGAAGTTTTCTCTGCTCCCTCGCTTCTTTATCCTTCTTGACTTTCTGAAGATTTCTCATAGTTTTACTTGGAAGTGTCACTGTCTCCATTCTTATTCCTGAGTTTTCTCTGATTCTTTTCTCTGAAGCCATAAGGCCTAATCCAGGGCCTGTGGAGAGCTGACAGCTGGTCTGAGCTGCAGGACTGAGGTGAGTAAGGAAGTCCCAGAGTGGAAATATGTTTTTTCATTTCCAGCCACTATTGAAAAGCTTTGGATGGGCCCTGGCTGGTGTGGCTCGTGGATTGAGTGCTGGTCTGTGAATCAAGGGGTCGATGGTTCAAGAGTCTCGGTCAGGAGACATGCCTGGGTTGGGGTCCAGGTTCTCAGTGTGAGTCATGTGATAGGTAAGAAAACATTGATGTTTCTCTTCCTCTCTTTCTCCCTCCCTCCCCCTCTCTGTAAAAATAAATAAAATCTTTTTTAGAAGTCTGTTACCTTTAAAAAAAGCCATGGATGGGATTGAGTTGGACTTACCACATACAAGATAAACTGATTTAGGGCTTTTTTATAACTGAAAAATTCCTGCCTAGCAGCACCCAGCTTAAAATTTGATTAAATAGCCCTGGCTGGTGTAGCTCAGTGGATTGAGTGCGGGCCTGCGAACCACACGATCGAGGTTTGATTCCCAGTCAGGGCACATGCCTGGGTTGCAGGCCAGTTCCCTGAAGGCCAATTCCCAGCAGGGGACACACGAAAGGCAACCATACATTGATATTTCTCTCTCTCTCTCTCTCCTTCCCTTCCCCTCTAAGATAAATAAATAAAATAAAATAAAAATTTGATTAAATAATTAGAGAACGTGATAGCTACCAACTAGGGCAGTGATTTCAAGGGTCCCCGGGCCCCACATTCCCAGCTTCAAAATGTGAGGTTGTTACATTTCTACAAATGAGCCCTTTGCTGCACCCCACACTACAATTCACTGCCTAAGTTAGTGTGAATGACTCAGTGATGTCCTTTGGGCTTGGCATCTGAGGTCTTTCTGTGCCCCAGGAAGAGTGGTCTGAACAGAGGGTTAGGGGAAGACAGCAGGTTTCAGCTGGTTGAGGGTAGAAGGGTAGTCATACCTTGCTCTTTCTGAAGCACAAACAGAATTTGGATGCCAAAAGCCTCTGTTTACCTTGGGGGAAACTGAGGAAAGCCTCTTATCCTCCCAGTCTTTCCTCTCTGTCTCCTGAGGTTTCCTCAACCTGATACCTATCATCTCATCCTGTGTTTGACCAGTGATTTGATGGCAACCCAACCACCTTCGATGGAAGATTTGAGTATAAAAAACAGCTTCTTGTGAGGGGAGGGGTAATAAGAGGAGGTAAAGGAGGGGATGGGGGCATAAATGGTGATGGCGGAGACTTGACTTAGGATGGTGAACACACAGTACAGTGTACAAATGATGGGATGTAAAATGGTGCACCTGAAACCTGTATGATTTTGTTAACCAATGTCACCCCAATAAATTCAATGAAAAGGAGGAAAAAATCAAATAAATGAACAAACAAAAATCAGCTTTCTCTGTAGTCCTCAAGGACACAGAGTCCACACAAAGTGTGAACTTGTAAGAGAAGGAGCTCGCTAATTTGTCCAAATTTGGAACACTCACCTCAAGGGTCTTCTCAGATGTACTGAACACCAATTGTTCCATCCACAAGATGGGAACTATGTTTGCTCATGACTGCCTTCTCGTGGTGCGTTCCAATGACCCAGCTCTCCTGTCAGGCCTCCAGTCCAGCTGCTTTTGGTGCAGACAGCTTCTTCATGTAGACTTTACACTTCTTGTTTTGAGGCATATAGTTCTCCTTCCGCTCAAACTCTGCCACTTTGACATGTAATTTGTAGCTCCTAAATTTCATCTTTATCTAAAAATGTTAGAGCAAGATCCACAGATTCCCTCTTTAAATGACAGCAAAGTCCATCTCCTTTCAGATTTCTTTATAAAGCTTGACCTTAAATTCTTCAGGGAGAGGAGCACGAGCATGGCAGCATGCTGGTGGCTCTTGTGTGTCTCTGCAGCTGCTGCTGGTTTATGGGGTTCCCTCAGCCTCTGCCCAAGAAAACAAGGCAGCGGCTGTGTTCGTGTAATATTCTTTTAGAAGTTTAGAACTAGTTCATCTTTTGCTTTGATCTTCAGTTCATTTTGAACAAAATGAGCTCAAAGTAACCTAATTGTCCCTGTACGAAGTAATTTTTTGAGAGGTGTACTCAAGAAATTTTTTCAGTATTGTCTGAATTCGGGCATACTTTATTTATTTATTTTTAAAATATTTTATTTATTTATTTATCTTTAGAGGGGAAGGAGAGAGGGAGAGAAACATCAATGTATGGTTGCCTTTTGTGCGTCCCCTGCTGGGAGTTGGCCTGCAGGGAACTGGACTACAACCCAGGCATGTGCCCTGACCGGGAATCGAACCGCAATCCTCTGGTTCGCAGGCCCGCGCTCAATCCACTGAGCTACACCAGCCAGGGCCTCGGGCATACTTTAAAAGTAAATCATTACACAACAATAAACTCAAAATGGATAAAAGACTTACATGTAAGTCACAAAACCATAAAAGTATAGGCAGTAAGATCTCAGATATCTTACATAGCAAATTTTTGCTGATATATCATCTAGGGCGAGGGAAACAAAAACCTCCCCTGGAATTATATTCTGGAGGGCGGGCCCCTTGAGTGTTCTAGGAACCCATCGGTATCAGTGTATCAGCTGGTGGTGTTGTGAGAGGCTATGCTGGGCTTCAGTGAATTTTTTTTCTTGAAGACTTTTTCAACGTGTTTGCCCATTTCATGATGGCCGATTTACAAGTGCGCCTGCCCACGCTATGCTGAGTGTTCAGCAGTTTTTGACCCAAACACAGCATCATGACCTGTACAACCCTCCCTCCCTATTCACCCCCATGTTGCCCGGAGAGACTTTTTTTTGTTTCCCTAGATGAAAGAAGTCCTTAAAGGGAAATGTTTTGCCAATGTGGAAGAGGTGAAACAAAAAACAGGAGAAACACTAAGAGGCATCAAAATGGACGAGTCAAAAACTGTTTTGAGCAGCAGAAAAAATTCTCAGTAGGTGTATTGCATCAAAAGGAGAGGACTTTGGAGGTGACTGAAGTTTAAACTGACTAGCTTCTATGTGTAAAAGTAAATACACATTTTTAAATAAACAAATGCCACCTTGGGGGACCCCCTTGTACAAATGATGGCCCACAGACATATGAAAAATGCCCACTGTCACTAATCACCAGAGAGATGCAAATTAAAACCACGGTAACATCACCTCACACCTGTCAGAATGTCTGCCATCGATAAGTCAACAAACAACACGTGTTGGCGAGGATGTGGAGAAAAGAAAAGCCTCCTGCCCTGTTGGTGGGAATGCAGACTGTGCAGCCACTGTGGGAAATAGTATAAATTTTCCTCAAAATAATTAACTATGAGACCCCCTTTTGGCCACATTCTTAACCACCACTTTTTTTATTTTTAAGATTTTATTTATTTGTTTTTAGAGAGAGGGGAAGGGAGGGAGAAACAGAGGGAGAGAAACATCAATGTGCGGTTGCCTCTCATGGGCTCCCTACTGGGCACCTGGCCTACAACCCAGGCATGTGCCTTGACTGGGAATCAAACCAGTGACCTTTTGGTTCACAGGCCAGTACTCAATCCACTGAGCCACACTAGCCAGGGATTAACCACCATTTTTTACAGCTTCCAAGAGACTGGCTGGATGAGATCCAGCCTGTCTTCCTCCCTGTTTGTATCACTCAGTGGTGAAAATGTACACTCTGCAGTCCACCCACTCTATGGCATTGTCGTCTCCATGACACACTGTGCTTTCTGGCTGTGACCGGGCCCTCTACTTGTCCCCTACCTAAACTACTCTTATGCCCTCTAGTAAACAGCAAATCTCATAGCCTTAACTTCCCTGCAGAGCCTCCCTCCACTTACAGGCTTTAACTGAAATTTAAGGCTCCCTTGAGGGCATGGCCTCCTCTGCAGGCCTCTGAAGTGAGAGCTGTTTGTTTTCTTATAGGTGAGGCTGCTTCCCTTGCTCCAGATGGTTGCTTCCAGACTCCTCCTCCTCCAACTGCCACTGCCTAGTTTAAAATAACCCTCTACCTCTGAGGCTCAGCCACTAGGCTAATTACCCTCTCCCTCTCCCCCTCTCCCTCCCCGTTGGTACTGTCTGCCATCTGCCTGACCTCTCCCTCACACACCCGGCAGACTGTGTCTTCCCATCTTATTGTCCACGAGGGGGACCTGTTCCCCATCTGATCTCCCAAGAGCTTGGTGACTCTATCTCCTCGACCTTTTCTACTCCAAACCAGCCACCCCATTCTCTCTGTCACCTTGTCATCTGAAGCAGCCCTTCCCCGAGGACCACTCATTCAAGCAGCCTGCCTTAGCCCCCGTCTCCTAACCGTCCATCTACAAGTCTGTCTACTCCGCTCACAACCATTTTCAGTCTCCTGGGACCTCCAGATCAATGCTGTGACCCTTTGTCCAAGCCAGCAGCTCCTCCTTATCCAGCTCCAACTGTGCGGCCCTTCATGTCAACAACGCTCTTGACAATGCCCCAAACTTCCGGCCCCTCTCTATTTTTACACCTCGCAACTGTCTGGCAAAACCTCGGTCCTAGATGAGCCCAGTGATTTGTTTTCTTCAGGAATTTACTGAGAGCTCACAAGTGGGGGAAGTCACACGATCAGGATATGGTTACTACTCCTTATTTATGGTCATTAACCCCTCATTGCTTTGTGACCCAACCACATCATGCTGGTTATTGGCTCCTTTAAACTCCCTGACCCTGGCCCTGGCTGGTGTGGCTCAGTGGACTGAGTACTGTCCTGCAAACCAAAGGGTTGCCTGTTTGATTCCCAGTTGGGGCACATGCCTGGGTTGCAGACCAGGTCCCCAGTAGGGGGCGCATGAAAGGCAACCACACACTGATGTTTCTCTCCCTCTCTTTCTCCCTCCCTCCCCCTCTCTCTAAAAATAAATAAATAAAACTTAAAAAACAAAACTCCCTGACCCTGGAGCCTCTGTCACAGAGAAAACTGAAGCTGTCAGAGGTGAACTCCCTCAATCACCTGTTAGCAAATCTACACTGCACCTGTGCCCCCCTCCTCCCCCTGTTAGGGTAGACTGATTGCTCTCCAGCTCTGTGTGCCTCAGACTTGCCTGGAGGCCATGTGAAAACGTTTCTGGTTCAGTAGGTGAAGGTGGGAGGAGCAGCAAGGATTTTTATTTGTGACTAGTTCCCGGGTTATGTTTGATTTGACGCTGCTGGTTTGGGGATCCCACTTTGAGAACTACTGGACTAGAGGAGCTGCCTTCCTCCTGCCCGAGGCTAGTCTCTCTAAACGTGTTCTGCACCCCATTTCCTCAATTGCCTATTTCCCCCCCTGAATCTATAATCTATCCCTCTCAAAACCAATCCAAACCAAACCCCAAACCTCCCTTTCTCCACCTGGTTTCTCTCTCTGACTGCTTCCTGCACCTGTCAGGTGCCTCACGCAGCCTCCCTCTCACATACACAGTGGGAGAGAGGCGTGCACCTCAATGAGGGCCTTGGACAAGACATACATTCTGGTGCAACCCATGTGAAGAGCAGTATGGCATTACCTCAAAAAGTTAAAAATGGAATTGCCAGCAATTCGACTTCTGGGAAATCATCCAAAGAAATCTGAAACATTAATTTGAAAGTATGTATTCACCCCTATGTTCATTGCAGCATTATTTACAATCACCAAGATTTGGAAGCAGCCCAAGTGCCCATCAGTAGATAAATGGGTAAAACAACTATGGGACATTTACACAATGGGATACTACTAGGTAAAAAAAGAAGAAAAAGGAAGACAATCTTACCTTTGCAACAGCATGGATGGACCCAGAAAGCATCATCCTAAGTGAAATAAGAGAAAGACAAATACCATATGATTTTCCTCCTCTGTGGAATCTAATGAACAAAATAAACTAACAAACAAAATAGAAACAGAGTCATAAATAGAGAACAGACTGACAGCTGTTAGAGGGGAGGAGTGTTTCAGGGCTGAGTGAAACAGTTGAAGGGATTGAGCAAAAAACAAAACTAAACTAAACAAAACCCTTATAGACACAGACAACAGTGCGGTGATGATCAGAGGGAAAGGGGAAGGGGGAATAAATGGCGATGGAAGGGGATGGGACATGATAAAATATACAGATGATGTATTATGGAGCCATACACCCGAAACGTTTATAATTTTATTAACCAATGTCAACTTAATAAATTCAGTACAAAATAAAGCTAAAAAAGAAAAGATGTATAAAAGACACTCTGGTGTTAATTGGGGAGAATTCGAGTACATTCTACATGTGAATAATATTTGGGACAGGTTGTAATTTTTTTTAGAAGTTTTACGTACTTTATTTATTTTTTTAAATATATTTTATTGATTATGCCATCACAGTTGTCCCATTTCCACCCCCCGCCCCCTTCATTCCCCTCTTGGTTTGCTTGTTTTAGGTGTGGTTGTTAATAACTGTGAGTTTGCTGTCCTTTCACTGTTCATATTTTTCATCTTCTTTTTCTTACATAAGTCCCCTTAACATTTCATATGATAAGGGCTTGGTGATGATGAACTCCTTGAATTTGATCTTATCTGAGAAGCACTTTATCTGTCCTTCCATTCTAAATGAAAGCTTTGCTGGATAAAGCAGTCTTGGATGTAGGTCTTTGGATTTCATGACTTGGAATACTTCTTTCCAGCCCCTTCTTGCCTGGAAGGTCTCTTTTGAGAAATCTGCTGACAGTCTGATGGGAACTCCTTTGTAGGTGACTGTCCCCTTATCTCTTGCTGCTTCTATAATTCTCTCCTTCATTTTGGTCTTGGCTAATGTAATTATAATGTGCCTTGGTGTGTTCCTTCTTGGATCCAACTTCTTTGGCACTCTCTGAGCTTCCTGGATTTCCTGGAAGTCTGTTTCCTTTGCCAGAGTGGGGAAGTTCTCCTTTATTTTTTGTTCAAATAAGTTTTCCACTCGTGGCTGTTTCTTTCCCCCTTCTGGTACCCCTATAATCCAGATGTTGGGATGTTTAAAGATGTCCTGAAGGTTCCTAAGCCTGTCCTCATTTTTTTGAATTCTTGTTTCTTCATTCTTTTCTGGTTGGATGTTTTGTTCTTCCTCTGGTCCACTCCATTGATTTGAGTCCCAGTTTCCTTTCCATCGCTATTGGTTTCCTGGACATTTCCCTTCATTTCAATTAGTTTAGCCTTCATTTGTTCCTCTAATTTGTGACTATAATCAACCAGTTCTGTGAGCATCCTGATAAACAGTGTCTTGAATTGTGCTTCTGAGAGTCTGGCAATTTCTTGGTCGCTGAGAGTTATTGGCTCTGGGACTTTGAGTTCTTCTTTCGCCATCTTTTGGGCTGTTCGTGCCTGTTATGTAGCAGGATCAGAGCCCTAGGTGTTCCCCAGAGCAGGGCAACTCAGTTGCTGGGTTGTGACGCTATATGTGGGGGCAGGGTCAAAGAGGTACAATGGCTCCCGTCTGCTGCATCCCACCTCAGCCCCCAGAGGTGCGGCAGCTGCCACCGTCCCCGGGGCCCGGGTGTTTCGTCCCACTGCACGTGAGTGTGCCACCGCCGTCAGCCCTCGCCTCCTGGGGCCCACATGGTCCATCTCACTGTGTGCGAAAGTGCGACCACAGTCAGTCTGCCCCACACCCTGACTGGGTCCGGGCTACTTGCACGCCTAGGTCGGGGGATCTGTCCTGCCCAGCCCTGCTCTGCTGCTGGTTCCGCCCCTCTTACCATCCTGGTTGAACGGTTAGTTGTAGTCGGGCTTCCGTATAATTCAATTTTCTGTTCTTTGGCTATGTCTTTGTTCTCCAAACCTTTGTTGTATTTAAACTTGGTTGTGCAAGAAAGCACAGTGTTTCCACCTATGCCTCCAACTTGGTGAAAGTCTTGGTAAACATATTTAAATATTTTTTACATGTATATGTACCTATTTTGGTGAAACTACATTTAAATTTTATAAACTGTGGCTAATATTATGTTTTATTTTTCATCCTCGGTTGTGGAGAATGAATACACATTGGGATTATGATGGAAACAGAAACTATGAGGGGGAATTCAAAGAAATGAAACTAAAAATAAAAAAGAAGTAGAATATTTTCAAGGAAGTAGTCTACTTAAATTTTTAAGAACTGGAGAAAGAATACACACCAGCGCTCCATATACCTTCATTATTTTGATCAGTAATTAAATTGATAAAGGATATGAAATTATAACTTCCAGCCAAGATGAAGGCATAGGTATACACTTTGCCTACTTGCACAACCAAAAGAAGGACAATAACAAATTAAAAAACAAAAAACAACCAGAACTTCCAGAAAATTGAACTGTATGGAAATCCAACAACCAAGGAATTAAAGAAGAAATGTTCATCCAGACTGCAGCACAGCACAGCAAAGTGGGTTGTTCTGCCCTGGCGAATACCTAAGGCTCTGCCCCTTACAATGTAACAGGTGTGCTGAGCAAATAAAAATGGCCCAAATAAAAGAACAGATCAAAACTCCAGGAAAAGAACTAAGTGATAAATAGATAGCCAACCTATCAGATGCAGAGTTCAAAACACTGGTAATCAGGGTGCTCACAGAAATCATTGAGTATGGTCACAAAATTGAGGAAAAAGTGAAGGGTGCACAAAGTGAAATGAAGAAAAATGTACAGGAATCTGACAGTGAAGGGAGGGAAAATGGGATTCAAATCAATAATTCAGAGCAGAAGAAAAAAATAAACATTCAACCAGAAGAGAAAGAAGAAAAATGAATTTAAAAAAATGAGAAGAGGCTTAGCAACCTCTGGGACAACTTTAAATGTTCCAACATCTGAATCATAAGGATGCCAGTGGAGAAGAAATAGATCAAGAAATTGAAAACTTATTTGAAAATATAATGAAGGAGAACTTCCCCAATCTGGTAAAGGAAATAGACTTCCAGGAAGTACAGGAAACTCAGAGAGTCCCAAAGAAATTAGACCCAAGGAAGCACACACCAAGGCACATCCTAATTATACTACTTAAGATCAAGATAAGGAGAGAATCTTAAAAGCAGCAAGAAAAAAGGAGACAGTCACCTACAAAGGAGTTCCCATAAGACTATAAGTTGATTTCTCAAAAGAAACCTTGCAGGCAAGAAGGGGCTGGAAAGAAATATTTGAAGTCATGAAAGGCAAGGACTTACATCCAAAAGTACTCTGTCCAGCAAAGCTATCATTTAGAATGGAAAGGCAGATAAAGTGCTTCCCAGATAAGGTCAAGTTAAAGGAGTTCATCATCACTAAGGCCTTATTATGTGAAATGTTAAAGGGACTTAACTAAAAAAAAAAAAGATCAAAACTATAAACAGTGAAATGACAATAAACCCACAACTATCAACACCTGAACCTAAAAAATAAAAACCAAAAGAAAAACTGACTAAGCAAACAACTAGAATAGGAACAGAATCACAGAAGTGGAGATTACATGGAGAGTTATCAGTGGGGAGGTGGATCAGGGAGAATGGGGGAAAAGGTACAGGGAATAAGTAGCATAAATGGTAGGTGCAAAATAGACAGGGGGAGGATAAGGACAGTGTAAGAAATGGAGTGGCTGAAGAATTTACATGTATCACCCATGGACATGAACTCTAAGGGTGGGGAATGCTGGTTGGAGGGGAGGTGCAGGGAGGAGGGGAATTAAGGTTGAGGAAAAAATGGGACAAATATACTAGCATAATCAGTAAAATTTGCTTTTAAAAAAAGAACCCTGGCTAGTGTGGCTTAGTAGGTTGAGCACCATCCTGTGAACCAGGATGTTGCTGGTTCGATTCTGGTCAGGGCACAGGCCTGGGTTGCGGCCTAGGTTCCTAGCTCGGGATGTTCGGGAGGCAACCGATCAATGTATCTCTTGCACATGATGTTTCTCTCCCTCTCTGTCTATCCTCCTTTTCCTCTCTCTAAAAATAAATAAATAGAAACTTCTGCCAAGATGGAGGTGTAGGTGGAAACATTGTGCCTTCTCCCACAAGCAAGTTTGAATACAACAAAGGTTTAGTAAACAAAGATGCAGTCAAAGAACAGAAAATTGAACTATATGGAAATCCGACAACAATGAACAATTCAACCAGGATTGGTAAGAGGGGTGGAGCCAGCAGCGGAGCAGGGTGGGGCAGGAAGGATCCCCTGACCCCAGGCCCCCAGGCAGCTGGGGTAGCATCAGGCAAACCCAGTGAGGGTGTAAGGCAGCAGGCTGATCTCAGTCATACATTCGTGCACAGATGAACCAGCAGAGGAGTGAGCAGTGAGACAGACCACGCAGGCCCCAGCGGGAGAACCCAGTGAGTATGCAAGGTGGTGGGCTGACCACAGTCACACATTCGCGTGCAGTGGGATGGACTGCGCAGGCCCCAGCAGCGGGAAGCAGCAGAGGGGACCACCATTGCCCCTCTTGGACCCTGCCCCCAGATACAGAGTCACAACCCAGCAACTGAGTTGCCCCACCCTGGTGAATACCTAGGGCTCTGCTCCTCATACATAATAGGCACGAACAGTCCAAAATATGGCTCAAGAAGAACTCAAAGCCCCAGAGCCAATAACTCTAAGTGATCAGAGAATAGCCAACCTCTCAAATGCACAGTTCAAAACACTGGTGATCAGGATGCTCACAGAACTGGTTGATTATAGTCACAGATTAGAGGAACATATGAAGGCTAAACTAATTGAAATGAAGAGAAATGCACAGGAAACCAATAGTGATGGAAAGGAAACTGGGACTCAAATCAATGGAGTGGACCAGAAGGAAGAACAGAACATCCAACCAGAAAAGAATGAAGAAACAAGAATTCAAAAAAATGAGGACAGGCTTAGGAACCTCCAGGACATCTTTCAACATTCCAACATCTGAGTTATAGGGGTACCAGAAGGGGGAAAGAAACAGCCACAAGTGGAAAACTTATTTGAACAAATAATAAAGGAGAACTTCCCCACTCTGGCAGAGAAAATAGACTTCCAGGAAATCCAGGAAGCTCAGAGAGTCCCAAAGAAGTTGGACCCAAGAAGGAACACACCAAGGCACATCATAATTACATTAGCCAAGATTCAAATGAAGGAGAGAATTATAGAAGCAGCAAGAGATAAGGGGACAGTCACCTACAAAGGAGCTCCCATCAGACTGTCAGCAGATTTCTCAAAAAAGACCTTGCAGGCAAGAAGGGGCTGGAAAGAAGTATTCCAAGTCATGAAATCCAAAGACCTACATCCAAGATTGCTTTATCCAGCAAAGCTTTCATTTAGAATGGAAGGACAGATAAAGTGCTTCTCAGATAAGATCAAATTCAAGGAGTTCATCATCACCAAGCCCTTATTATGTGAAGTGTTAAAGGGACTTATCTAAGAAAAAGAGATAAAAAAATTGAACAGTGATAGGACAGCAAACTCAGTTATTAACAACCACACCTAAAACAAAAGGAAACCAAGAGGACAGCTATATCAGGAGTGGAACCATAGAAATGAAGAACACATGGAAGGTTAGCAACAGGGGAGTGGGAGGAGGAGAAGGGTGGAGAAAATACAGAAAATAAGTAGCATAGATGGTAGGTAGAAAATAGATAGGGGGGAGGGCAAGAATAGTAGGGGAAATATAGAATCTAAAGAACTTGAGACACGTGGTCATAAACTAAAGGGGGAAAATGGTGGGGGAGGGAGTGTGCAGGTTAGAGGGGAATGAAGGGGTGGAATAGAATACCTGTAATGGTATAATCAATAAAATATATTAAAAATAAATAATAAATAAAGTCTTTTGAAAAAAGAAGAAAATTAAAAATTCCCAATAAGTTACTGAAAAAAAAAGAATATGAAATTATATGGATTGTATGTTACCTGTTCAAGTTGTAGAATATAAATTTATTCTTGTTTTAGAAAATCTGCAACCCAAGCATACAGAATANTTGCGATCCCCTTCCCTTCCCTTCCCTTCCCTTCCCTTCCCTTCCCTCTCCTCTCTTGGAAGAGAGAGAACCTCAAATGTCAGGGTTCTCTCTCTTCCCCTCAGGAGGCTGCCCCCTGCCCCCTAGGAACCCAGCCTTCATGTTTGCAGGGGTAACAGCCTACAGTTTCAGCAAGGGCCCACTGCAGACATTCAGGTGAAGATTTCAGGTTATTCCAGCTTCTAGTCATTGAGTCACTTCCAACTCAGTCCCCAGACATTGCCGAGCACAGACAAGAGGTCCCAACTGTGCCCTGCTCAAATACTTACCCCTCAGACCTTGTGGAAGTTAACGTATACTTATTGCTGCTGTAAGCCACTAAGGTTTGGGGCAGTGTGTCATACACAATGGGTAAGTAATGCACCTCCTCATCTGCAGTCACCTCCCACTGAACCAGGTAACCTCAGCTGGACCTTCTCATTGCCAAATCGAATGGGCATTTTCATCTTCATTTTGTTTTTCTTCTCTGCAGCATTTGACCCTACTGAGTACCCTTTGAAGTTCTTTGTTGGTTTTTGTGACAGTCTTTCTCTCCCTCTCATCCCTCTTGTATGCCCCTGTGGCTGATCTTTCTGAGGCCACCTTCCAAGGCTTACTTGCTGCAGGTTCCCTTCTCTCCTCATGCACACACTTTTCTTGGGTAGTCTCATACCCATTACTATGCTGGTGACTCCCAAATATGTATTTCTAGCCCAGATTTTTCTCCTGACCTTTACTGCCAGACATTTCTCTCATGAATCTCTCTATCTCAATATCTACAGCTGCTTAAAAATTGCTGTTTCAATTTAAATTTACCAAGCAAGCATTGAGTATTCCCAAATTTGAATTCATCTTCTCTCCCAAACCTGCTCCTTCCGTTGTTCCTGGTTTCAGTAAATAGAATCACCAAGCACCTAGCTGCCCACACAGAAACCTGGAAGGCCCCCCAGGTCACATCCTTGCTATTCCCCCAGGGTCTATGACTAGTGCTGCAATTTTACTTGCCAGCTCATCACCATACCTGAATCTCCCCTGTCTACCTGCCTCGGGCCTTTCCCTCAGCCCTTGGCACCATATGTCCACTTGCTTCACAGAGGTGAATCACAGCACTCCCTGGAGCAGGGGTATCAAACTCGTTTTCACTGGAGGACACATCAGCCTCATGGTTGCCATCAAAGGGCTGAAATAATTTTAGGACTGTATAAATGTAACTACTTAACTGTTAAGGAGCTGACATTACATTTGGCCCTTTGAAGGCAACCAGAAGGCTGATGTGGCCCCCAGTGAAAATGAGTTTGACACCCCTGCCCTAGAGTTTTCAGCCATTGCTCAGGACCTCTGTTGGTTCTTGGCCTACTCCCCTCATCTTGCCTCTTTCTAGCTCCTAACTTGGCCGTGTGACACCAGCCAAAGTCTCATCTCTGGACTGTTGGACTCAGGGTTTGGACCCAGTTTTTCCTGCCAGGTTGTGACGTGACTTTCCATGCTCATTGTGCCTCAGAGAGAACCTTTATTCCAGGTCTGCCCCCAACCTAACTCAGTGTCAGCCACTTGGCCTTTGCGAGTCCCCATGAGGGGGAGAGTAGCACTGCTCAGGTGTCCCCACCTAGACCTTCACAAATATCTCCTGACTTGCTTCTGTTTCTGGTTTTGTCAAACTCCCAGAGGGATGTTTCTGAAGTGAAAATCAGAACATCTCACTCCCCAACTTGTTCCTTAGTGGCTGCTTCTGCCCTTCAGGTATGATCTTCACCTGTTCACCTGGAGCACAGCCCCTCAGGATCTGACTCAATAGAGGAAGCTGCAGTGTCTCTGCGATATAGTGGAAAGAGCACAGGCTTTACAGAGCAGGTTCAAATCTCAGCCCTGCCATTTGTTGGCTGTGTGATCTTTGGCAAGTAGCCGAAACTTTCTGGACCACAACTTTCTCATGTATAAAATGAGACGGCAATGTTGTGAGGATTAGTGATTTACATGAATTTGTGAAGCATCTATCACAGTGCCTGGCACACAGTAAGTACTCAAGAAATGTTAGAAATTATTATCTCCCACCCATCCATCTCCGTGCTTTATGCCCCAAATGGCAAAACTGGTTTACTCAGGGATCCTTGATTGCATTACACTTTTCATTATCCATGCTGTGTACATGCTTTCCTCTCCATCTGGAAAGTTAACTACTTACCATCACTCCCTCCTCCACACACACACATGCACAAAGCCAATATATGTCTTTTCTGAGAATTACCTCAAATCTCAAAACCTAACTCTTCAAGGTAGAATAAAGCCTCTTTTTTTCTCTAATGCTGCTTGTTTTGATTATGTGTTGCTACTCAACAAGGCACCCTGGCATTTGATATCTTAAGAAGTTTACTGTTCTTCACAGTTCGGCAGGTTGACTGTGCAGGTCTGCATTTCCTGTTGCCTGGGGCTCTGGGGTGGCTGGATGTTCCAAATGACTTCAGTCACTTGACAAGTAGTTGATACTGGCTGCCAGCTTCTGTTTTGCTTAGTGTGGGTCTCTCCCTGTGGTGGCTTGAGCTTCCTCACAGCATGGAGGTTGGGTTTCAAGAAGGCATATTCTGCATAATGAAAGTGGAAGCTGCAGATCTCATGAGACCCAACCTCAGAGGTTACACAGTCACTCTGGCCAGATGCTGTTCAAAACAGGTTAGGGCCAGCCTGGAACAGGGGAAGAGGAGGTAGACTGTATATCTCAGTGGGAGGAATGACAAAGAACTTGCTGTCATCTTCAATCCACCACATGCCCACTGCTGTTACTCACCACTGTTATAGTGCTAATTACACCACACTGTCAAGATCTGCTCTTGGCCCTGGCTGGTGTAGCTCAGTGGATTGAGCGCGGGCCTGCGAACCACATGACCGCAGTTTGATTCCCAGTCAGGGCATATGCCTGGGCTGCAGGCCAGTTCCCGGCGGGGGACACACCAGAGGCAACCATACATTGATATTTCTCTCCCTCTCTCCTTCCCTTCCCCTCTAAAGATAAATAAATGAAATCTTTAAAAAAAAAAAGATCTGCTCTTGCAGCTGTCTCTGCGCCAGCCTCCATCTTAGGGCTTGAAACCTGGCAACCCACAAATATTTAATTGGTTCACAGTGTGCTTTTATTATTCTTTTGAATTAATTACAACACAAAAATGGAGGGATTTTACAGAAAAATGGGACTCATAGTTTCTGTTGAAAAAAAATTTTTTTAATGTGGCAGTGCTAACTCTGAATTCCGGCATGGCAATACCAGACCAGGAGCTGCTGCCCCTCCAGATGGGGAAGGGGCCCTGTCTGTTACCACCTGCCACTGCTACTTTGCACATTACCTTCCTGGCCCTTACAGGAATGTGAGTTTTTAACCCTTGATTCAACTCCTTGAAGGCAGAGTCTGGGTCTTTTCAGGTACTGGACACTTTCATTGCCAAATGAGGTTCTTAGGAGATTTTAAAAGTTGAGATTTAAAAATAATTTCTATGCAGCTGGAAGTGATACCTAGCAGCAATAACAATCTTCTAGAGCAGTTACTCTAAGCTAGGTTGTACTGCTCTAACACTTTGAGTTTTTTAAAAAAGAAGGCACTTTTAATATATGCATTTTATAGGTGAGGAAATTGAGGCATGTAGCAGTAAAGTAAGTCACCTAAGATTAACAGGCATTAATAAGAGAGTGAGATTTCACAGAGAGGCAATGATAGGCAGGGATGTCAGCTCTCTCCACCTACAAAGCCACCTACACCACAGCCTTCCAAAGGGATTAACGAAGAGCCTCGCTGAGCACTTGTGTGTTTACTGGCTCTATCAGTCATCACAGCAATCCTATGGAGCAACTCCTCGCTTTTGTGTCAACTCTCTTTTTTAAAGATTTTATTTTTATTTATTTTTAGAGAGAGGGGAAGGGGGGGAGAAAGAGAGGGAGAGAAACATCAATGTGCAAGAGAAACATAAATTAGGCTGCCTCTGACATGCCCCTAACCGGGAACCCAGGTGTGTGTCTTGACCAGGTATCCAACCTTTGGGTTTGTAGGAGGACGCTCAACCCACTGATCCACACCAGTCGGGGCTGGATCACCTCTTTTCCTTTGTATCTTTAAAAAAATAAAAGAAAAGAAAGCATTACCCATATGGCAAAAGCCTATCCCTTCTGGGTGGTAATTACCATTCTGAAGTTGTTGGAATTATTCCCACACATATTTTGTACTTTTAACAAATATTTGTGTTCCTAAACATATATCATTGTTCTGTGTATTTTAAAACTTACATAAGTGACATCATCAAACATCCATTTTGGGGAATGGAGAAAATGGTGGCGGAGTATAGCAGAGAGACTCTAGTTCTTGTACCCCTGGGAGAAAATCCTGGCAGATCTACTGAGGAACAGCACAATCAATTCCCCAACCAACAATTCCCCAGCACTTATGAAAATAAGACACCAGAGATAGTGACGGACCAGACAGCTACAGGTCGGTGGGGTCTCAGGGACGTGAGTAAGGATGGAGGCGGCCAGGCCCGCAGCCCTGGGCTGGTGCAGAATGGCCCTGAGCCGGGGCTGCTGCAGCGGTTGGGGCCCAGAGGCTTCCGTCTGTGCCCAGCAACAGGGGCGTCTGCCACAGAGTACTCATCAGGAGACCGGCACCTGTGAGTAAACACAAAAGCGCCAGCGACAGGGCGGGCTTCCCTAATGGCCTCGGAGCCGCCGCTGCCACTGTGTTAGGGGTGTAGAGGCTTCTGTCTGCAGCCAGCATCGAGGGCGTCTGCCACAGAGGACTCATTGGGAGCCCGGCACCCAGTGGAGCCTTGGGCCGGCTGCGGGGTCCTTGAAAGAGAGCTGGCTCCCTCCCTCCCCATAGGCGGGGCTGGGTGGCAGAGGTCTGTCTGCCTAGGTTTGCAGGGAAGGTAGCAAAGACAGGGAGCCGTGTTCAGTTGCGATCTCTATGGACGCCAGCCCACCAGCCCGCCAGCCTGGGAAATTTGAGAGGAGCATTGTCCTAACCGGTGGGGTTGGGGATTGGGCTGGGCTGAGAGGCAGGCTTTCTGGAGAAGTTTTTATTGGAAAGTGGACTTAGGTGTTCTCCTGTGAAGGCAGCTTGACTTGCTTCTCACCCAGCCACAGGACTGGGAAGGACCAGTACCAGATCCCGTGGGACCCAGGCAGCCTGTCAGGTGGGTGGGCACCCGCACCACAGTCTGGTAGCCTGGCTGGCTCGTGGGTGTGCGCCTGTGCCTACAACCCAGCCCACAGAGGGGTCCTGCTGAAACCAGAAAAACCGGATTGGACAGTTTGAAACCAACAAGGGAGGTTTTTTTCTTTTTTTAACTTTTTTAAAAACTTTTTTTCAGTAATCGTATATTTTTTAAATTTTATTGTTGCTGTATCTTTCAGTACTTTGTTCCTCTCCTTTCTTTTCTCCTGTTTTAGTCCTTCTTCCTTTCATCCCAAACTTATTGCTCTTTCTTCACTTCTCCTGCCCTTTTTTTGTGTTAGTTTGTTTGTTGGTTGTTTTCTATACCACTGTAAATACCTCACAACTCATCTCTCGGGTCTTAGCCCACTTTACAGGTTCCTGAATTCTGTTACTGTAGTGATTAGCTCTACTTGCTCACATGCTACGCCTATTTACTATTATTTACTCTCACCTTACCTCAAAATCTGACCACCTGCAAGCTCGCTGCTCTCTAGACACAACTCACAAGCCTTCCCTCCCCAAAAAGAGACTTATCTTTGGTCTATCCTTTCTTAAAAGTGGCAAATTGGGTTGAAGATTACAGTTAACACTATATATAGCCTAAAGATTTTCTATCTCTTCTCTACCGGCTGTGACTGTAAATATCATAAAGTACTCTCCTGCTGTCATAAACCATTTTGCCTCCCCCTCCAACTCATCACACACACACAAAGAAAGGAGTAGGTGGAAGTGGAGAACATCAACATACCTGCAGGAGACTGCACCCCTGAATTTCACAGGTATTCTACCACAGAAGTTCACACCGTAAACCTAGGGAGTTAGAACAGATCAATTTAAGAAGCTGAGGCTAACAAGAAGAGTCTCATAAACAATGGGAAGACAAAGAAACAAACCCAAATGAAAGAAAAGGTGGAAGTCTCAGAAATAATGTTAGATGAAAGAGAGGCAAGTCAGCTATCAGATATTGAATTCAAAGCACTAGTTATGAGGAAATTCAAAGAGCTCACAATGAGCTACCAGAAACTAGAGGGGAGCTACTAGAAACTAGAGAGGAGCTACCAGAAACTATAGGGGAGCTACAATGAACTCTCCACAAACTACATCAACATGAAAAAGGAAATAGAAACCATCAGCAAAGGCCAAGAGGAAATGAAGAATACAATTTGGGAACTGAAGAATACAGTAGAAGAAATGAAAAGCAGGATTGATGAGGCAGAAGATCGGATCAGCGAGTTGGAGGACACAGTAGAAAGAATCTCCCAGAAAGAGGAAGAAAGGGAAAAGAGGCTCAGAAAGAATGAAGAGGGATTAAGAGAAATGTAAGACAATATAAAACGTAATAATATCTGAATAATAGGAATACCAGAAGGAGAAGAAGAAGAACAGGGGATAGAAAACCTATTTGAAAGAGTAATGATGGAAAATTTTTCTAATTTGATGAGAGAAAAAGTTACACGAATCCAGGAATCACAGAGAGTCCCATTCAAGAGGAACCCAAAGAGGCCCACTTCAAGACACATCATCATTAAAATGGCAAAATTCCAAGACAAAGAGAGAATCTTAAAGGCAGCAAAGAAGAAAAAGGAAGTAACATATAAGGGAGCCCCAATAAGGTTAGTTACTGACTTCTCAAAGGAAACACTCCAAGCAAGAAGAGAATGGCAAGAAATATTCCAAGTAATGAGAACCAGAGGCCTACAACCAAGGCTACTTTACCCAGCAAAGCTCTCAATCAAGATAGAAGGCCAAATAAAGAGCTTCCAAGACAAAAGAAGTCTAAAAGAATATGCCTCCACCAAACCAGCTCTACAAGAAATACTAGAAGGGCTGCTTTAAGGAAAGGAAGGAAAAGAGAGAGACAGAGAGGAACTCTGGTACAAAAATGGCAATGAATAAGTCCCTATCAATAATAACCTTAAATGTAAATGGATTAAATGCTACAATCAAAGGACCTAGAATAGCTGAATGGATAAGAAAGCATGACCCACACATATGCTGCCTACAGGAGACCCACCTCAGGACAAAAGACCTACACAGACTAAAAATGAAAGGCTAGAAACAAATTTTCCAAGCAAACAGACAAGAAAAAAAAGCCAGGGTAGCAATTCTAATATCAGACAAAATAGATTTCCAAAAAAAGGGCCATAAAGCGAGACCCAGAAGGTCACTTCATAATACTCAAGGGAAGAATCCACCAAGAAGACATTAACATCGTAAATATATATGCACCCAACATAGGAGCACCCAAATGTATAAGGAAAATCCTAGTGAACTTCAAGAAAGATACTGACAGCAACATAATTATAGTAGGGGATTTTAACACCCCACTGTCAAAAATGGACAGATCTTCCAAACAAAATATCAACAAAGATATAACTACACTAAACAACACCCTAGATGAAATGGACTTGACTGATATATATAGAGAGAGAGCCCTTCATCCCAAAGAAGCTAAATACACATTCTTTTCAAATGCACATGGAACATTTTCAAAGATAGACCACATGATAGGACACAAAATGAGCCTCAACAAATTCAAGAAAATTGAAATCATACCAAGCATTTTCTCTGACCACAAGGGACTGAAATTAGAAACCAACCCCACAGGAAAAAACCCAAAACACCCAAAATCATGGAGACCGAATGGTATGCTATTAAACAATAAATGGGTCAAGATTGAAATTAGGGAAGAAATTGAAAAGTTTCTGGAAACAAATGAAAATGAACTCACAACAACCCAAAACTTATGGGACACGGCGAAGGCAGACCTGAGAGGGAAGTTCATAGCAATACAGGCTTACCTAAAGAAGATAGAAGTATTTCAAACAAACAACCTAACCCTATGCCTGCAAGAACTCGAAGAACAACAACAAAGATAGCCCAGAGCAAGTAGAAGGAAGGAAATAACCAAGATCAGAGCAGAATTAAATGACATAGAGACTAAAAGCACAACTCTAAGAATCAATGAATCCAAGAGTTGGTTTTTTGAAAAGATAAACAAAATAGACAAGCCTTTAAGTAGGCTCATTAAGAAAAGAAGAGAGAGGACACAAATAAACACAATCAGAAATGAAAGAGGAGAGATTACAACTGATACCACAGAAATAGAAGGGATTGTAAGGAATTACTATGAAGAACTGTATGCCAAGAAATTTGAAAACCTAGGTGAAATGGACAAATTTCTAGAAAAATATAATCTTCCAAAACTCAATGAAGAAGAAGTAGAAAGCCTGAACAGACCAATAACAGCAAATGAAATTGAAGCAGTAATCAAAAAACTCCCATCACACAAAAGCCCCGGACCAGATGGTTTCACAGGAGAATTCTACAAAGCGTTTAAGGAAGAGCTAACCCCTATTCTTCACAGACTATTCCAAAAAATCCAAAATGATGGGAAACTCCCAAACTCTTTTTATGAAGCGAGCATTATCCTAATTCCAAAACCAGATAGAGACACAACAAAGAAAGAAAATTACAGGCCAATATCACTGATGAACATAGATGCTAAAATCCTCAACAAAATATTGGCAAATCGCATCCAACAATACATCAAAAAGATCATACACCATGACCAAGTGGGATTCATCCCAGGGATGCAAGGATGGTTCAATATCCGCAAATCAGTAAATGTAATACACCACATAAACAAAAGCAAGGACAAAAACCACATGGTCATATCAATAGACGCGGAAAAAGCTTTTGATAAGGTACAACACCCATTTATGATAAAGGTACTCAGCAAAGTGGGAATAGAGGGAGCATTCCTCAATATAATAAAGGCCATATATGAAAGACCTACAGCCAACATCATACTGAATGGGCAAAAACTGAAAGCTTTTCCACTAAGATCAGGAACAAGACAAGGTTGTCCACTTTCACCACTTCTATTTAATATAGTATTGGAAGTTCTAGCCACAGCGATCAGACAAGAAAAGGAAATAAAAGGCATCCAAATCGGAAAGGAGGAAACAAAACTGTCACTGTTTGCAGATGACATGATAGTGTACATGGAAAATCCTATAGACTCTACCAAAAAATTGCTGGAACTAATAAATGAATTTGGCAAAACAGCGGGATACAAAGTCAATATCCAGAAATCAAAGGCATTTCTGTATACTAACAATGAATCAGCAGAAGCAGAAATCAAGAAAAAAATCCCATTTGATATAGCAAAAAGAAAAATAAAATATCTGGGAATAAATCTAACCAAGGAGGTTAAAGACCTGTATGCAGAAAATTACACAACACTGAAGACAGAAATCAAGGAAGACACAAACAAATGGAGACGTATACCGTGTTCATGGATTGGAAGAATTAACATCATCAAAATGTCCATACTACCCAAAGCAATTTACAGATTCAATGCAATACCTATTAAAGTACCAATGGCATATTTCACAGACATAGAACAAACACTTCAAAAATTTATCTGGAACCATAAAAGACCCCGAATAGCAGCTGCAATGTTAAGAAAGAAGAACAAAGTAGGAGGGATCACAATACCTGATATCAAACTGTATTACAAGGCCACTGTAATCAAAACAGCCTGGTACTGGCATAAAAACAGGCACATAGACCAATGGAACAGAATAGAGAGCCCAGAAATAAACCCAAATCTCTACAGTCAATTAATATTCGACAAAGGGGGCAGTATCATAAAATGGGGTAAAGATAGCCTCTTCAACAAATGGTGTTGGGAGAACTGGACAGCTACATGCAAAAAAATGAAACTCGAGCACCAACTTACATCATACACCAAAATAAATTCAAGGTGGATAAAAGACTTAAATATAAGCCATGACACCATTAAAGTCCTAGAGGAGAACATTGGCAGGAAAATCTCAGATATTTCACGCAGCAACATTTTTACTGATATGTCCCCTAGAGCAAGGACTATAAAGGAAAGAATAAACAAATGGGATCTCATCAAAATAAAAAGCTTCTGCGCAGCTAAAGAAAACAGCATTAAAATAAAAAGACAACCAACTGTATGGGAAAACATATTTGCCAATGATACCTCAGACAAAGGTTTAATCTCCAAAATATACAAAGAACTCACACGACTTCACTCTAAGAAGACAACTAACCCAATTAAAAAATGGGGAAAGGACTTGAACAGACACTTCTGCAAGGAGGACATACAGAGGATCCAGAGACACATGAAGAGATGCTCAATATCGCTAGCTATCAGAGAGATGCAAATTAAAACTACAATGAGATACCACTTTACACCAGTCAGAATGGCTATCATAAACAAAGCAATAAACAACAAATGTTGGAGAGGGTGTGGGGAAAAGGGGACTCTGGTCCACTGTTGGTGGGATTGCAGACTAGTACAACCACTATGGAAAATAGTATGGAATTTTCTAAGAAAACTAAAAATGGATGTGCCTTTTGACCCAGCAATTCCATTGTTAGGAGTATATCCTAAGAACCCTGAGACACCAATCCAAAAGAACCTATGCACCCCAATGTTCATAGCAGCACAATTTATGATAGCCAAGAGTTGGAAGCAACCTAGATGCCCATCGGTCAATGACTGGATCAAAAAGCTATGGTACATTTACACAATGGAATTCTGTGCTGCAGAAAGGAAGAAGGAGCTCCTACCCTTTGCAACATCATGGATGGAACTGGAAAGCATTATGCTGAGTGAAATAAGCCAGGCGGTGAAAGATAAATACTATATGATCTCACCTTTAACAGGAATCTAAACAACAAAACAAACAAGGGAGGGTGGGATGGGAAGGGTGGGATGGGATGGGAGCAATAGGCAGAAAACTGTACTTGAAAAATAATTAAATAAATTTTAAAAAATTTCCTTTCCAAAAAAACCCCCCATCCACTTGCAGCCTCTTTTACTCATTGTATTTTTTAAAAAAGACTTTACTTATTTATTTTAGAGAGGATTAGGGAGGAAGAAAGAGAGAGAGAGAGAGAAACATCGATGTGCAGTTGCTTCTCATGTGCCCCTTGTTGGGGACCTGGCCTACAACCCAAGCCTGTGCTCTGACTAGGAATCGAACTGGCAACCCTTTGGATTATGGGCTGGCACTCAATCTGCTGAGCCACACCAGCCAGGGCTCGTTGTATGGATAAATATGGCTATAATTCATTTATTTTAACTGCTGTGTAGTAGTCCATTGCACGAAGAAACCATACTTTATCCATTCCTTTATCTTAAGGACAGATTAGCTTTGTATCCATTTTTTTCTTGGTGATCAAATGATACTGCAATGCCCACTCATGCCCTTGCCTCCTTGTGCATATGTGGAAATGTTCTTCTGAGGAACACATCTAATAACAAGGTTTCTGGGTATTAGAGTGTGTGCATTTTCATCATTAAGTATTACTAAACTCTCTAATTTGTCAAAGCTGTTCGTACTTCAACACAAATTGTACAAGTTCCTATTAGTGTTATCAGAGCGATTTTTATTAGGCTGATTCAGTTGTGTAAAGTGGTATCTCATGGTTTGGATTTGCATTTCTATATCTCTAAAGTTGGGAATCCTTTCAATGCTTATGGGTAATTTGGTGAATAGAAACAGTAAAAACCTCACATCCTTGTATTGACATTGGAAGTTATTTTCTATTCCTCATCCTGTTTGTTGTCTTGGATGTCATAGCTTTTTCTCATTTTCTCTTACCTTGCCCTTTTCTTACTGATCTGCAGTCCTTTATAAATCTTGGGTACTAGTTCTTTGTTGGTCATATAAGTTATAAACATTTTCCAAGTCTGTGGCTTATCTTTTTATGTTGTTATGGTGTCTCTTGTCTTATAGATTCTTAAAAACTTAAAAATATATAGACATGCATCAATCTTTTCTTTTATTGTTTGTGCTTTTTTGTGTCTTGTTTAAGAAATTCTTCCATATATATTTTGTCTTCAATATATTTTCTTTGAATGGTTTTATGTTTTGTTTTTCACACATTGAAGCTACTTTTTTTCCATTTGGATAGCCAATAATCCAAGACATTGAACAAGTAGTCCATCCTTTCCCACTGATTTTTGTGGCATACCAAGTTCTCATATCTTTAGGGGTCTGATTCCAAGAAGTTCTATTCCTTACCACTATTCCTTCAGTGGTCCACTTATTGGCCCAAATCACGCAGCGTTAATCACTCTGCCACAATATTTTGGAGTTTTGATTAGAATTGTACTGAATTTGTAGATTTGAGAAAAATTACCAGCTTTACACTAAATTTTCTTTTTCATGAGCATGGCATACCTCTCCATTCTGTTCTTTTTTTTTTCCAAAATGTTCTCCAATAAAATTATAATTTTCCCATAAATATCACATACACATTTTGTTTTATTTATTCCTAGGTGTCTTATACTTTTTGTTGCTATTACAAATGGTATTTTCTGAAAACAAAATCTATTTGATTAGCCTGGCTGGTGTAGCTCAGTGGATTGAGTGCGGGCCTGCGAACCAGAGGATCGCGGTTCGATTCCCAGTCAGGGCACAGGCCTGGGTTGCAGGCAGGTTCCTTGCAGGCTAACTCCCAGCAGGGGATGCACAAAAGGCAACCATACATTGATGTTTCTCTCCCTCTCTCCTTCCCCTCTAAAGATTAATAAATAAATAAAATATTTAAAAAAATCTATTTGATTATGTCTGGGTCACAGGCATATTGGTGTTTGGAACCCCTCTCGCCTCCAGAAAGGGGTGTATTAGTTCTGTTTGTAGGTTCTCTTGTATTTTCCTTGAAAGAAATCAAAATCTATGTATAGTAAGGACTTTATTTCTTCCTCTTCCTCTTAATGTGCCAGCTCAGATGCCCCCAATGGTGAATAGAAACAGTAGAAACTAGTGTTCTTGTATTGACATTAGAAATAATTTTGTGTTCCTAGTTAGCCAGATTTTTAAAAAATCAATAATTTGTGGTATATTGAATACTTTATCCAGTGCATTCGCTGTACTTACTGGGATGGTGATATGTTCTTTTCCTTTTAAGATGTCAATGTCATAAATATTAACAGACTTTTAAAGTAGACCATCTTTGCATTCCTGGAATTCCCTTCTTTGTCACACACACACACAGCATGCATGTACGCGCACACATGCACTAACTCCACTGGATTTGGTTTGCTAATGTTTTATTTAGGATTATTAGTCTTATAAGTGTGACTGGCTCTCTTTTTCCATTTTCCGGGACAGTTTATATAAATAAGTAAACAGTTCCTTTGAGTTGGCAGAACACATCTACCTAGGTACTGGATGTATGTGCATATTTAGATTTGAGTTCAATTTATTAGAATTTATAGATCTGTTCAGGGTCTATTTCTTCATCAGTTTTGACTGTCTTTCATCAAATTCCACCCCCCATCCCTTTTCAGGATCAAGACCTTCATCACCTGTCCCCAGGTGGCTAAAACTCAGGCCCTGAGTTAACAGAACCAATTACCACCCAGGCCCCTTCTCATAACTTTAGATCTGGTCAACTCATCCTCTGGCTTTCAGTTTCCTTTTTTTACTTACTTTTTATAGAGAGGGGAAGGGAGGAAGAAAGCGGGGGAGAGAAACATTGATGTGTGAGAGATACATTGGTTGGTTGCCTCCTGCATGGCCCCCAACTGGGGACCTGGTCTGTAACCCAAGCATGTGCCCTGACCGGGAATTGAACCAGTGACATTTTCATTCACTGGCTGGCACTCAATCCACTGAGCCACACCAGCTAGGGCTCCACTTTGTCTCTAAGACACAGGGTTTAATCCCCTTTTAAGAACTCTGTCATATGTTTAGTTTTTTTTCATATTTTATCCAGTATCTCTAGGTGATGGTGCTTTTGGATTTTCTAATTCTTCTATCTAGTTTGGTTCTGAAGTTGTTCCAATTTTATAGATAAGAAAGTTAGGGTTCAGAGTTCTTTCACAGCCTGCTTAAGGACACACCACTAATACTTTTAACCTAGTTATTGAACCCACATATTCTGATTCTCAGTCCTGTGCTGTTGCCATGTTATTCCATGCTGCCTTCCAAAGCCTGAAATATCTAGCCCCATTCCCCAGGTCCTGGCACACATGCCTCCATTTGACCAATATTCCAGCTCACTACTTGTGTTCAGTTCCAAGTCCAGGGAATGGCAAGGGTGAGCGGTGCAGCCATGGCCCCTGCCCTCAGCAGCTTACCTTCCGTGGGGAGGCAGATATTGAATCATCACCAGCAAATGTGCACCTGCAACTGCACCTTGTGCCCAGTAACTGCACTGAGCTGACTGGGTGTACCTCAGTGTGGGGGCTCAGAGAGGGTCAATTTGACCCTGAAAGGAAGATTGGGGTACCTCCCCTGAGAGGGGCATCAAGGAGATGAAATCTGAAGGAGAGACATGGAAGAGCCTTTCAGGTGGAGGGGTGTGGTCACAAAGGCTCTCTGTGGGAAGAAGGACACGCTGACAAGAAGCGGAGCACTCAGGAGTGAGGGGAGAGTGTGGTGGGAGATGAAACTAGGGAGGCTGGCCGGGCCACCCAAGTCTGTAACCTGAGATAGGTGGGAAACCACTGAATGAGTTAAGTAGGGTGCCTGAAACAATCAGATTTGCATTTCAAAAAGGCCTCTCTTTCTCAGGAGTGCTGCATGTACTAGAGGCCATTCACAGCCTCTCCAGCTATCCCAGTGACTCAGAGGAGAGAGCCTGTCAGTCACTGGGGAAAAAGAACTGGCCAGGTAGGAGTTATCTTCTTGGTGGGCAGGTAGAGGATACTTACTTAGCTACCACTTCTGTGTACCTCCCCACAGCATCACCTAAATAAACAATCATGTCTGCAAAGTTCTCTGTCGTGGGGGCACAGGAGGGTGAGAGAGCACTGTTACCAGAGAGGGGCACGAGGAGAAATGTGAGAGGTTTGGCGGCAAGGGCAGCTGGGGACTGAAGAGGGATAGGAAGGCTGTGTGAGAGGAAACACAGGCGCGAGAGGCTGCAGGCCATTCCAGAGTCAAGAGGAGGAGGAATAGAGACAGAAGAGGCTGTCGGGTTGGTTGGGGCTGGGGAGAACCAGGAGTGTGAGGGGGCGATGCTCCTGGACCCCGAAGTAAAGCTCAGTGCACTCCGTACTCTTGGGCTTCCTCTCCTGGCTCCTCTGCATGTTTCTCTTCTTTGAAATTCCAGGAGCAACACCCACCTTCCTCCTGGCCCAACATCCCAGGGAGCTCAATACTCCCTGGATACTTGGAGGTGGGGAGAATGGGGGTCATTATTAGGGTTCCCGGGAGGCAGGTGTAAACTGGGGTTCCTAGGAGGGTAAGAACGGGTGTTGTCTATTTCTGCAGGGCAAGAGGTCTGGGGGTGATCACGAGATCATCAGGTCTGCAGTACTGGCCCAGGCTGGAGGATTCCTGCTGCGTCCAGTGGTACTGAGGGTAACCAGGAATGAGGGGAACACATGAGAAATCCCAAGTGTAGAGTGGGGTGCCCTGGGGCTCACAGCAAGGCCAACTCCTTTGGCAGCAGGGCAATGAACCGAGCAAGCCACAGGAATTTGGGGCAGATAAATGTGGGCGGTGGGGCAAAGGGCAACACAAAAGGAAGTGAGGGACAGAAAGGCTGAAGCAAGGAGAGGGAGCATCAGTCCCTCCCGGGCAGACGGTTGATTCTTCTTTCTGACCCTCTTTGCGCAGCCCTGCGCCCGAGTTCTCGGCCCTGCCCACCAAAATCAGGGGCGGGAGGAGCGATAGCTCGATACCCCACAGCTCTACTCCCAGCGCTGCTCGAACAGTCACCAAAGGACAGCTGGGCATGGGGTGGGGAAGAAACTAGCTCCTTCCCCTGAGAACTACACACCCCGCCCACTCCACTCCGAAAGGGGCAGCGGGGCTTGTCTAGCAGGGAGGTTCTTGTCCTCCTCCCCACAGCCCTCCCTCTTTTCTCCCCAGCTGTAGAAATTAGCTTCTGGCACTCAGATTTATTCCCCTTGCAAACATCACAGCCCTGTTCCGCTGCCTTACTCCCTTTTAACCATTTCCTTCATCCGTTTTGGTATGGAAACTCTTGGTTTCAGCCCGGTTGACTCAGGATTTAGCGGGCAAGTTTGGAACCTGACTTCACGCACCCCTGGGCTGTTCGTCCTGTCTCTTCTAGCTTCCCCGATAGTTTCTCCCTACTTTTGTACTTATTGGAGGTTCACAAATATGGGAATTACTCACTTTGAATTACCTTTGACATTTCCTCCCCATTTCCAAAGCTGATTGTGTGATTTCTAGACCCCCCACCCCAATCTTTCTCCCTCCCTTCTAGTACACCCCAGATAAAGAGACACACAAAATTGCAAGTTTCAAAGAGGAACAAAAGCAAATTTGTTGTTGGCAGAGGATGTGAAAGGAGGGTTATTCAGCTTACCCAACGTCTCATGTAGATGGGAGGTTTGGGGCAATAGAAAAGGCAGTGGATGGGGTGCATGCCCCACTCTGTACAATATAGAAGAATCTGATATACTTTGTAGAAAAGCCACATGTCCTCATTTGTGTCCTCTTGCTGGCTGGCCAGGCTGGGGGGCACTGGGGGACAAAAGCTGGGGTGGTGGACAGGACACAGGGATATCCCATGGTCCCCATCCTCCGACTGTCCCCTTGTGGGGTCACTTTGGATCCTTGGTGGGAGCATAGCAGAGTTCCAATGGCCGGGACACCTTCCAGAATTTCTCATTCACCAGCTCCAGGGTCAGAGAGCCATTTAGTGTCTATGGAGAGGGTGGGAGGAAGAAGTAGGTGAAGAGAAATAAAGTTGGAGAAGACAATAAAGGAAATGAATGAGAGGTGACCAAGGGAGGAGGCAAGAAAAGGGAATAAAAAGAGATGGGGCAAAGCAAGGGCACATGGAGTGATGGGAGAGAAAGGACAGAGGGAGATGCAGAGGAAGAGAGGGGGTCAGAAGTCAGGGTCATGGTTGTGTGTGGCACCCTGCCCCCCACTGCCCTCAAAGGCTCTCACCGTGAAAGCTCCACCCCCAGGGGCGATGTAGATGGTGTACTGCTTTTCACTGACACCCTCCAGACTGGGCAAGGCAGGCTCTTCCGGGCTGTCACCTCCTCCAGCACCCCCGCCCTCCCCACTACCCACATCAGGTCCCCCAGCATCAGAGGCTCCCCCTCCAGGCCCTCCTGGCTCCCCAGCCTCTTGCTGCTGCCTCCGCTCCAGGGCTATGCGTAGGGCCAAGTACTTGGAGAGATGGTCCACTGTGGCATTCCCAGTTGTCTTCACATACCTGGGGTAGGAAAGAGCACATTTAGGGTATGGGAAGCTTCAAATGCAGAAGGGAAGTAAGGTACTATTCAAAAGGGCTACCGGACTAGGGCTTCTTTCTTGGGTTAGGCAAAGCCAGCTCATGATGAAAGGCTATGTGATCTTTGATTTCTCAGTGGTCTGGGGAAAGACAGGACTCTCACCTAGTCTGGCAGTATTCTCCCTTTTCCACGAGCAGTGGGTGGGGCCGGAACACGAGCTCAATTTCTCCGCCTGGCTCCGGGGGACTAGGAGCCCCAGGAGGGCTTGGGGGGCCCAGGGTACCCCCTCCCAAGGTCCCTCCCCGGTCACCAGAGTCTTCAGAACCAGCTCCCCCACCCACCCCACCAGTGCCTCCTCCCCCTGTCCCTACACTGCTCCCCCCTGCACCCCCTCCACGGGGTCGCTTGGGAGCAGGGCCTGGGGCAGAGTCAGGGGCAGAGTCTGAGCTCACATCCTCTCCATCCCCCTCTCCCTCCCCTGGTTCTCCTTCCCCTCCACTCATGGTAGTGGTCTGATCTGACCCAGGCATTGGCCGTCTCACACGCTGGGCCCTGTGGAAGTAAATGGTTGAGGTTAGGAAGCATCAAGGATAAGGAGTTCAGATTAAACTTAGGATTTAAAAGATCAGGGAAATTTTAAGGATGACACCTAATATTTATTAACTACTAACTACGTACATGCCAAGCACATTGCTAAGTGTTTTGCATTAATCATCTCCTATAAGTCTTATGAGGCAGGTTATTATATCATCTCTATCTCATGGCTGAGGAAACTGAGGCTTAGAGAGGTTGAACAACTTGCTTGAGGCCACAGACCCTAGCCTTTCAAAGTGTGGTCCAAGAACTAGCAGCCCAGGCTCATATAATTTCAGGCCCAACTCCAAACCTGCAGAGTCAGAATTTCCATTTCTAAGACACTCAGGATACACATTAAAGATAGCAGTGCCGGCCTAGGGAGTAATTAATTCCCAGCAGTGTGACTCTGGAGCTTATACTCCAAATCACTCTAGTGTTCTAACTTACAGAGAGTTAGAAGGTCAGCTATTTTCTTCTTAAAAATAGTAGTGCCAGTTGCTAAGAAGACACAATCTACATCCTTGACTTCCAGGACTGATACTCAGGCCATAGTCAACTTTTAGCGTGCTAAGGCTTAGAAGATGGCAGGCAGCCAAGCCAGTACCAGGGATGTGACCCATGGATCTGTCCCAGCAGCCCTGCCACCGCTTCTCTGCAGGCCCCGAACCTGTGCATGGCCTGCATGCGCAGCCCCTCCTCGATGCTGGAGCTCAGTGCCTGCTGGTTGTGCAGGCGGCTGAGACGGATAAGCACACGGTCCTGGTGGGCCTCATATTCCTCCCGGCTGGGATAGATTTTCGAGATCAGGGCATCAAAGTTAGGGTCTGGGCGTAAAGATCGTTTGGATACCAGCTTCTTGCGGCAGGTAGGGCACTCCTTGTTCCTGGGTGGGAGAGAGACGGCCCTGAGCAGTCAGTAGCCAAGGCATTTGAGGCCTCGACTCTGAACCTTTTACCTCATTTCAAATGTGTCCCTCCCATTACCCGCTCCGCAGGGCCGTGACAATGCAGTCAGAGCAGAATCGGTGGAGGCATTCCTTGGTGGTCATTGTATTCTTCAGCATGTCCAGGCAGATGGGACACATGAGTTCTGAATGCAGTGACCGAGGGGAAACTGCAATCTCTGTGCCATCCATGATGGCTTCCTGGAAGCATGAGAGAGTGGAAAGGTGGGTGGGGGTAGGTTGGGGGAAAAGAGTTTTAGAAACAAGTGGTGTACCCTGGCTAGGTAGCTAATAGCTAAGTTGGTTAGAGTGCAGTCCGGATATGCCAAGGTTGCGGGTTAGATTCCCAGTCAGAGCACACACAAGAATCAACCAATTTATGCATAAATAAGTGGAACAATAAATGGGTGTTTCTCTCTCTTTCCTCTCTCTCTAAAATCAATACAGAAAAGGAGTTGTTTGTGGAATGGAAATTTTCAGAAATACATAGAGATGGAAGAATCTGGGTACCCGATGTTGGCCACTTGAGAAAGACGGGAACTCAGGGGTGAGGGAGCTACTGAATTGGAGAGAATAGAAAAAAGAAAGAATTAATGTCCCTTAATCAAGAGCTAGAGAGGACCCGAGGTTTAGAGAGACACCTAGGGTGGGGGTGGCACAGACTGGTGGTTTGGTGAAGACTTATTCAACAGAATTTCTTAAAGTGTGGCCCTGGTACCATTGTACCTATATCAGATTATGGGACCCCATCCCATTACTGCATCAGACTGTTGAGAAGGGGGTGGTGGCAGGCTGGAAAGCTCCATTTTCAATAAACTCCCAAGGTGAGTCTTATAGGCATTGATCTATGACACTGAACTGAAGAACAAGAAAAGGTGATTTCTATCTGTTTATCACCTTTCAAAAGAAGGCAGTAATATTTGCTCTACTTCTTTGGCTGTTCTGAGGGTTAAATTAATGTAAAAGTGGTTTGAAAAGGTTAAGGTGATTCAAAGGTAGGGTCAAAGGATTCTGTGAAATCAGGTAAGATCCGTAGAAAAGGGCAAAAAATAGAAAAGAGGCTGTGAGAAGAGGTGTGTGGATTGAGTGGCTTGAGGAGAGGGAGTAAGCCGTGAAGGGAGAATGCTGTCACCTGCGGGGTCCGGTGGAGCTCATACAGGCTCAGTTCCCACGTTTTGCTGGCATTCTGGGCATTCGCCGGCGTCGTCATGGTGAGCTAGCACTGACCCCCTCCGGGACTCCTCGGAGGAGGAGAAGAGGTGTGCTGAGAAGGGGGGGAAGGGGGAAAGGGGAAGGGAAGGGACAGGGTTAGGGGACGCCCCCTCCCGCAGACCCCGCCCCTCCGGAGCCTTCCCCTCTGCTCCCTAGCGCCGGCGAGGCCCCTCACCAGGCTCCCGCAGTCGCTCTGCTACAGCTGCCGCAGCGCCGCGCCCGGGGTACCGAGTCCCGGGCCGAGTTTGCTCGGTCCACAGCCGCTGCTCAAACAGTAGCTCCTGCCACCGCCGCCGCCGCCAAGACCCGGGAGCTGGGGCCCTACGTCACTTCCGCCTGCCCCTCCACTCCACTCCCCCCCGCTGGCGGAGACGTCACCCCGCCACTCGAGGCGCGAGTGGGACGCGACGTGGACACCCGGGTTCCCCGGCCCTTGGGACGCACCCGCCCCCAGCCAGGAGCGGCGTCCGGGAGTCCCTCGCCACGTGGGGACCGCGGTCTCCGCCCCCGGCCTAGCAAGGTCGCGCAGCCAACCTCTGCCTTCCCTTGGCCCCCGCCCGGTGCCTCGGCTCTGGAGGGCGGGGCCTTGGAATCGCTGGGATCGCTGGAGGGAATGGATGGGTGGCGTTTCAAAAGGGCCACCTCCCCCACTCCGTGTCCCCCAGCGGCTCCAGGGAAAGGCTCTCTATCCCCACATACAACTTCTGCGTGACCTCAGCCCGGGATTCAGGGGGAAAAAGTTGCCGAGGATCCTCTGCCACTTCTGTCCTCCAGTCCTGTGAATGCGACTAAGTCCCGCAGTGCCCGGGATTCCCCTACCACCCTGGGGACTTGCTCTACCTCCTCTTGGCCTCTAGACCTTCCGACCTGCTCTCCCCTCGAGGTTTGGGGGCAGCGGCTCGGGACGTCCAGACTCAACTCTCGGCCGGAGCCAGAGACTCGAGAATTGCGTTTGGACAATCAGGAGCCGCGGCCCGGGGCGGGGGAGGGAGGCGCACGGGAGAAACGGGGTAACGGAGGCACCACGCGGAAGCACGAACACGCACATAAGATGGGGCCCCTCTCGGGAAGGGGGTGTGCACGTTTTTTGGGGGGGGCACAAGGGGCCGAATGTCTGCAGTGGAAACCGGGCAGGACTTCGAAGTCAAGGAAGGGGATGGGGAGGCTAGAGGAAGAGGAAGGGGCAGAGCAACCCCCATTGAGGGCAGGGAATGAGAGAGATTCATGGGAAAAGAGACCGTGATAGGCGTCCCCGTCTCCTCTTGCCTGAGCTGGGGATCCCGGACCTGGGCTGCAGCAGCTAGGGGGTGGTCTGTGTCTGGGACAAGGAAGCAATGGGTCCCTTCGCCCCCTCCCCCAGTTCCCCCCTACTTCTCTGTCCTCTCTCCTTCAGTCCGTGGCCAGTCCTTATGTGGGCTCCAGAGTCGATTAGCCAGACCCCCTCCCCTTCCTCCTCCTCCTCTTCCCAGCCCCCTCCCTTCTACTCTCCAGCTCTTTTCATCGCTGGTCCATTCCCCTAATCCTGGCCCCCTCCTGTAATCCCCCCCATCGGACCCCAGGCCGGCTGCAGCTATTGTAAGGTGGAAAGGGGAGGGGGGGACTCAGAGAAAGGAGAGTGGTGGGTGGGGGAGTGCCACCTGTTTCAAGACCCCCCTCCTAAGGCCAGACTGGACACTGGGATGGGGCCATGGACAAATCACTCTTGGGGACCATAAGAACCCAGGGTATTGGGGGGAGGAAACTCAGGCTGCAGGATTAGTGGTAGGGGGTGGGGCAAAGACCCCTCCCTCCAAAAAGACCAGAGTGTCAGGAATACACAGTAACACACACTCCTCTCACACCCGGCGGCAGGGGTTGCCCTGGGAGACAAGGCAGTGAAAGGGAACAATCCTTGGGCAGAGGGAAAGGAGGGGGAGGTGGGGAAGGGTCTGAGGGCTAGGACACAAGAACTGGAGGTGGCAGGGAAGAGGATTTGGAATTTATTAGGGTCACACGCACCCCTGCCTCCCATATTCAGCATTCCTGAGCCATACACTGCCACCCTTTTTGTAGCCTGGGAACTCAGAGTTCTCATCAGCAGGAGGCCCAGCAGAGTGGTGGGGGAGTGAGCAGAGTCCAGGGTCCTTGAGGCAGTTACATGAAAAGACCTCCTGGGAGGGGCAGAAACATTTGGATAGATGCGTAGGTGTGGACAAATGGGCTGGGGAGCACCCACCCTCTTCTGTCCCTGGCCTTTGAGAACTTCTGCCCTTCTTCAGTGGCTCCAGACTCCCCTCATGCTTTCACATGTCATCTGGGTTCCACTTCTCTGCCCTCTCCCTGCCCAGGATGGCCTCATACCGGTGACTTCCACTGAGGCCCCGGTGATGTATCCACTGTCATCAGATGCCAAGAAGGCAACCACATCTGCCACATCTATGGGAATAATGAGGAGAGGGCAGAATCCTACTCACTCTCATAGACCCAAAGGAGCCCACCAATAACACCCCCACCCACAAAAACACACACACCAACCATCCACCCTCGTGAGACCCTCTCAGATACCACAGACTTTGGCATCTGCTCATTCAGGGCCCTCCCCAGGGCCGCCGCTGCCTCCTCCTCAGTGCTCACCCTCAGGGTTTCCCAAATGTCCCATTGGGATCATTGCAGTCATCTGTAACAAAACACTCATATGTGGCTGACCATTTCTTTTGTGGATTTTTTTATAGATTGAATCTGTTACCCTTTTTCCTTCTGTCTTCAATCTTTGTGCACTTACTGATTACCTACTTCTTGCCACGTACTGTGTCCAGCATTTACTGGCTCTCTCAAGCCCAGAGAAGCTGGGTCTCTGAACGATTCTGCTCTCTGCCCTCCACCCATGGCCTCCTACCTTGTCCAGCACCTTCTGTGGCACTTTCTGTGTCATGGGTGTTGTAATGAGCCCTGGAAGGACAGAGTTACAGCGGATCCCGTATCTGTGGAAGGGAGAGTGGCTGCTGACTCCGGAGAAGACTGAACACTGACCCCTGCCTCAGAGCTCTGACATGCCCTCTCTGTCAGGTATCTGACTAACCGTCCAAGCTCCCGAGCTACAGTCTGGGTCAGCCCAATCACTCCAGCCTTGGATGCAGAGTAGTTTGTCTGTCCCATGTTCCCCACCTACAGGCAAGTTAGAGATTTGGGATGAATCAGGAGTCCAAAGGAGAGGCCCTCCTTTCTATGCCCTGACCTCATCCCAACTCAACCTGACCTTCCCTACGATGCTACTGATGTTGATGATGGAACCATGACAACCATTGGACACCAGGGCTTGGGCTGCAGCCTGAGTGACTAGAAAGATGCCCTGGGGGGTGGGGGGAGAAGAGTAAGGAGGTAGAAAGGATCAGTTGCGGTGACAGTCATCCTCCAACTCCATTCCAAGGCTAAAGATGCCAGAAGTCACAGATTCAGAGGTCGCCACCTTGAGGTTAACAGCTATGACTTTGTCCCAGTCATCTTCAGACATGTGAAGCAGAAACTCATCCCTGGTAACGCCCGCACAGGACACAATGACAGATGGCGGGCGAGTAAAGAAGGCCTATGGAAGAGGGAAGTTACACACCAAAAAATCAGGAACAACCAGGGGCGGTGGAGGCGGTGGAGCACTTTAAAGGGAATGAGGTGGCTCGCGTTCACCTGCACTTGTTCCAGCAGGCGCCTGGCGGACGCGGCCTCAGACACGTCAGTTTGGAAGGCAGCGTGGGCCTTCTTCTCGCTCCCTGGCCTGCCCAGCAGCTGCACCGTCTCCCGTGCCGCTGCCTCGTCCAGGTCGCAAGCGGCCACTGCAGCCCCCTCTTGGGCCAGGCGCACACTGACTGCTCGGCCGATGCCGCTACCCGCACCTGCATAGGAAAGAACACGAAGGGGTGGGGTATGGGGAGGAATGGGCAGGGGTCAGAGGTTAACAAGACGCAAAGTTAGTAAAACTTGGACCGGCGGCCAGAGGTCCCAGCAGCTGCACAGGCGGAGGGCGCGCCCTGGATAGCATTCTGGCACCCCACCCCGCCCTGAAAGAGCACCCCTTCAACCTGTGACCAGGGCTACCGCAGAGCGGAGCCGGAGCTGAGTCGCCATGGCTGGCTGTGGATGAACGGGCAATCCAGCACAGAACCAATCAGGTGCAGTGGGGGTGTGGCCATAGCAAAGTCAGGCCAATTGTAGCCCCATCAACGTAACGCTACCCAAGGCCTCCTGCTCCAGCCGACCTCCCACCATGGAGGCGTGGTTACACACTAACGCTCGGGGCCGAAGAGTGGAAAGATGAGGGGCCCTCATCCCCCCCCCCCAAAAAGACAAAGGCTGCATTTGGAGTGGAAGATTTGAGGGCTTTATTTCCGCTCACCACCCCATTCCCTCGATTCAAACAGCAATATAAAAATGAGAAACAAAATAAAAATCAGACCATGAGATTAGTAACTAAAGCCCCCTGCCCGCCCCTGCAGAATCACTTCCAAATCAGGACACACGATTGAATGATGTTTAATAGATGTTTATCCCGACACGCCCCTTCCCCTGGTTTAGGGCTCTGATGTTCCCTGAAGGAGGGGAGGGACGAGGACCTTGGAGAGATCTGTGTGGCAGCTGAGAATAGGTGGGGTAGGAGACTTGGGGTAGGCTGCCCGTCACTGGTCTCTTCCAGCTTTGTACATGGCCCCATTTAGCCCCCTAAATCCAAAAACATGGTCAGCAATGTGCCCAACACAATGGTCCCTCTGGCCACCCATTCTCATCCCTACAGGCCCCATAAAACTGCCAAACCTTGTTGCCCTCATGCCAAAATCAGCACTTCCTTAGGATACAACTCTTTGGCAGATGCTTCTGGCCAGGGCTCCCAACCTCCACAGACCCCTGACACTGACAGCTTAGAAGTTTGGGGCTGAGGTGGGGGCAGTTAATCCCACCTCTCACTCCAGGTGGGCAATCAGCACCATCATGAGAACTCCCCCCAGCAGTCCCAGCACCTCCAGAAGTGACTGCAATGGTGATGCCTCCCTCAACAGCTCAGGCAACACGGACACTGTTGCTACGTAGATAAAGCCGCCTGCAGTGAAAGGCAGAATCCACCCAGGACCTGAACCACCTGCAACTTCACTGTCCACTGCCCCTCCTTCCGTTAGAAGGGCACAGGCTGTGCCTGCCAGTGCCCCTATTGATGTCAGTAGTTGTAGACGCATCGCCTGGTGGGCAGAAAAGAGAGGCACTCATCAATATCTAAAGTTTATCAGTGGCTTAGATGTGGCTGGTAGGGTATAGGTATATATGGTGGGATGTGTGTTTTTGGAAGCAGAAGAGTATGGCAAAAAAGGGCAGGGGGTGTAGAATAAACACTTTCTGAAAAATCTGAGATATCAAAAAGTTCCTTTTCAGCCCTGGCCAGGTGGCTCAATTGATTGAAACATTGTCCTATACATCAAAAGTTTGCAGGTTTGATCCCCCGGTCAGGGCACATCCCAAGGTTGTGGGTTTGATCCCTGATCAGAGCATGTAACCGAGGCAACCAACCCATACTTCTCACATCGATGTTTCTCTCGCTCCCTCCCTTAATCTTTGGCTGAGGGCTTAAAAAAAGAAAAAAAGGTCTTTTCCACAGACCTGATTCAGTAATCCAGGATGGAGAATGTGGTATGAAAGACCACCATAAACCATTGAGATGGTCTATAGCCAAAAGATATAACTACAGGAAAAGGAAAGAGAATTCTCCACCATTTCTTGGTTTATGGTCAGTAAGAGTATGATCTGTGCGGCACTAAGGAGAAGCAGTCTTTGGGGTGAGCAGAGGTTGGGGTTGGGGTGGGCAAAGGGTAAAGAGTCTGAGGCCATCATGTTTAGTGCACATCATCACCAACCTGCTTTTTGCTGCAGCCAGACTGGACCAAGATGGCAAAGTCCCCAACTTCATGGGGCACTTCATGTAGTAGGACAGTCATCGTGGTCAGGATCCCCAATCCCCAACCCCCTCGAAATGAAGCACCGATGGCCAGACCATCTGTGAAGTTGTGTGTCAGGTCAGCAGCCAGATTCAGGTACCCTGATACACGCAGGTCTTATACAGGAGAAAAGGGAGACAAAACAATTAGATGCTCCACCATCCCCATCCTGGCCCTGCTCAGCCATTATCACACTCCCCACACAGAAACCACATCACACCCAGCCCCTCAGTGTTTTCCAGACACCTGCCATTACCCGTAGCACATATTTCATGTGATTCATGATCAAGCCCCTTGCCCAAGCTTATTACCAACTCTGGGCCTCACCTGAACCTGTTTTTTCCTCTTTAGAATTCTGTGGTCTCACTGGCCCATCCTTGGGTGCTGTGCTGCCTCCTCTCCGCTTCCTCAATCCTCCTACTTCCTTTTCTTCTTCCTCTGAGTTCTGTTTCTCCTTTGAAGAACGCTCTGAGAGACGAAAAGGGTTGGTAAGGGTGGGGAACAGAGACCTCATATGTCCTCAGAAGGGAAGTCCCTTCCTAACTAAGGGCCACAGGATGAAGGGATTCTGAGGGAAGCAAGGTGGCTTTCAGGAGAGTTGTTCCTGGGCTTACCCTGTGTTCCATGTCCATGACTTCCATGCATGTGACCACGTCCATGACTGTGACTGTGTCCATGTTCTCCTTTTACATGTCTCACAAATTTCTCCACCACAAGAAAGGCGACAATTCCACTAAGGACCCATAGTCCCACAGACAGAATAGGGCCCTGGCCTGGGGATGGAGGCAATGAAACAATAAGGGAGATATGAATTCCAGACTCCTCCTCCTCAAGTGTAGGAAAAGAACTGGGAGGGACAGATCTTTCCTAGCACCCCAATCCCTATCTCCATCCACCCCCTCCTCACCACTGTGCGAGTGTCCATGTCCCTGCTGCTCTTGAAGGTGGTGAGAATGAGGTTCTGGAAGAAGGGAGAGAAAATGCAAGATGAGAGAATGAATACCTGACCCCAGGGTTGTGAATTTGCAGAAATATTGGAAGGTCAGAGATCACAAAGGGGAAAGAACCCCTTTGCCCAAAGAATATGTTAATATTCGAGGTAGAGACCTGAGATTACTTACCCAAGGCATGAGGGATGAGGTGCAGGAAGGCATCTCCCAGGAGTCCGCCAGAAGCAAAACTGAGCAAGATCTGGAGCACAGAGCGGTGCCGTGGAGAGTTCGACTCCACGGGGATAAGAAAGAGGATGAGAAATGGAGCTGCGGAGATCAGCACTGTGGCGCCTAGTGCCTGGTGAGGGAAAGTCATGGGTCAGGTATGCTGGGTTTCCTAACAATCCAGAACCAGTCCCTCTCTCCCCTATCTACTGGGGACTCACATAGGCCCAGAGAGTGACAGTGTCCAGGTCCTGCTTGATGCCTGGAGCCTCCCCATAGCTTCCATGGCTGTGCTCATGGTCATGTCCATGTTCTCTGTGGTAGAGGCTCTCATGGGATTGGCTATGGCTATGATCATGGTGCAAATCCTCATGTGAATGTCCGTGGTCGTGACCGTGGGTATGCCCATGCCAGATGCTCTCATGAGTGTGGCCGTGGCCGTGGGCGTGGCTGTGTCCATGGTGGAAATCCTCATGTGAGTGGCTCTGGCCATGGAAGTCCTCGTGCAGGTCCTCGTGCAAGTCACCATGACCCCTGTGTCCGGCCACTAGCAGCCCCAAGGCCGCCCAGATCAGCAGTCCCACGGCCACCCAGAGGGGGGCCCCCAGGCCTCTGGCCATCACGCTGACAAGAAGGACAGAGACAGTGACTCCACGTGATCCTTAACTCTACCTATGCAGGGCCGCATTACTCCGCTCGCGCCCTCCATCCACTTCTATGGGCCGCTTTCCCATTCCATTCTGCCCCCACCCGCACTGTTCCCAGGACTCGTTCTTTTTATTCTGAACCTCCTTCCGATGTAGAGCCTCCGGGACATAACTCTAAGCTGTGAGTATCCACTTTATGGACTCTCTGGGCCCTCGTCTGTATGACAAGGTGGGCGAAAAAAACCTGGAAAGGACGATAGGGGTAAGCGGGAAATCCTTACCGGCTCCAGGATCCTCTCCTTTCCCTGCTTCCTCGGACGTGGCAGTCCTGGCTCCCGCGAGAACAGAAAGTTCCGTTCCACCTCGGTCCCAATACCTTTACCAATGTGGCGGCACTCCGGTAGCGGCGAAGCCAACCTGCCCTGGCGCGCCTGCGTGAGGTTATTTGAGGGGATGGTGGGCGAGGCCAGCTAACATGCGGGAGGAGACCGCTTCCTTCGTTTTCATCTCGCCGAGGGGGCGGGAACTAGCTCGGAGACTTCCCGTCTATACCAAGATGGCTGCCACATAGGTGCTGTTGTTTTGGTGCAGAGCAGATCGAAGCGCTTAATTTGATCCGGTTCAGACCAAAGTCTTTTTCTTTGGGGTTTCTTCGTGCTCAGTTAGCCCCTCAGTCAGCCCCTGGGAATCTCTGGTACCTCTTGATCTCTCTACAATCAGCCAGGAATCATGTCTTGGGCTACGCGCCCGCCCTTCCTCCCCCAGCGGCATGCCGCAGGGCAGTGTGGGCCGGTGGGGGTGCGAAAAGAAATGCATTGTGGGGTCGCGTCCCGGTGGCGGCGGCGGCGGCCCTGGCTCGATCCCGCAGCGGCGGCGGTGGCAGCCGGAGAACAACAAACCCCGGAGTCGGAGCTGGGGGAGACTGGACGGGACGGGATGGGCGACTGCGGGCGGGGTGAGTGACCTAGCGAACGGACTTGCGAGCCAGTGACCGTGTTAGGTGCAACCTCTCCCCCCTCCCTTGGAGCTCTTCCTTTGGCGCTCCCGCCCCCTTGTTTGTAAACAGGCGTCCCCTGCCTCTGGAGGGCCTTAGAGCCCTGCCCCCGGGGCGGGGCGGGGCGGGGGGGGGGTGGTTGGGAAGCTTCCGCGCTCTTTGCCCTGGCTGCTGAATGGCCTACACACCGCCCCTCCCTGGCATGGTTCACGAATCCTCAAGTTGGAGGGCTACGGACCTTTGAATGCGGGGCTTCCGTTATAGAAGGGGTGTCTCCCGCTTAGCTCTATTTCTTGCACGCTGGGGTTGTAAGCTGGGAATGGAGGGTTTCCACGTGTTGCCCCACCCACGCAAGACTGGCTTGGGCATCTCTGGCTTGCGGTGACCAGATACATTGCTTGGAGTTTTTTCTTACCTGAGTTATCCTCCTTTCCTTTGTGAACGCTCCTCCTTGTCGCCACAATTAGGAGTTAAAGTGTTGTGTGACAACAGGGTGTCTGTCGTCTTGGGGATGGGGGTGAGTGCAGGGAATGGGGGTGAGTGTGGGGGTAGGGGTGGATGTAGGGGATGGGGCAGGGAGTAGTGGAGGATGTGGAAAAGTCTTCAGGTGCATGATCGAAGTCTCATTTTCCTTTTTTTGTCTCTCCTGTCTGTGTGTCTTTGTGCCTCTGTGTACCCCTCCCTCAGACTCCCGAAGCCCAGACAGTTCCTCCCAAAATCCCCTTCCCCAAGGTGCCCCTTCCCATTCTCCTTCTGGCCCACCTCTACCATCTTCAGCGACCCAGTCCCTTGGAGGCTCTGGGGCTCCACCCCCGCCCCCAATGCCACCACCCCCGCTGGGCTCCCCCTTCCCAGTCATCAGCTCTTCCATGGGGTCCCCTGGTCTGCCCCCTCCAGCTCCCCCAGGATTTTCCGGGCCTGTCAGCAGTCCTCAGGTGAGAGGTCGTGACCCACATTCTACCTTTCCACTTTCATTTCCTTGTTTTCCTTGTGACCCCAGATTCTTGTGTGAACTTCCCCATGATCCACTGACCTCCAGTCCTCTAACTCTGGCAGGCTTGTGGTCCTTGTGAGACCCCGTGTCCTTGCCGAGGTGATCTTGCAATGCATGCTTCCTCCCTAACCCTATAAAGGAACCCTAATATCCTGAATGTCCCTTTTATCTATCAGTTATTTTCTGCCCCTTTGGTCCCATCTGCCCTTCTGAGATACATGCCTTTCAAGGTCACTGTGTTGCACAGTTTCAGGGGACATTGTGTGTCTGATCTCGGGGTTGTGCTCTAGGATTGGCCCTTTACATGGATGCAGTGTAATAACGCCCTTAGGGATGTTCAATGCAGGGCCCTGCCTAGGTGTTAGGGCATGATTTCCATCACCTTTGAGAGATTCTCTTTCCCAGTGAGTCTCCCCATGACTTCCCTATTTCCCCTATCCCAGATTAACTCAACAGTGTCGCTCCCTGGGGGTGGGTCTGGCACCCCTGAAGATGTGAAGCCACCAGTCTTAGGGGTCCGGGGCCTGCACTGTCCACCTCCTCCAGGTGGCCCTGGAGCTGGCAAACGACTGTGTGCAATCTGTGGGGACCGAAGCTCAGGTATGGGGCTCAGAGGACCAATAGAGAGGAAGAAAGAAAGAGAGCCTGCCATTTATCATCCCCCATGGGAGTCCCAGGGCCTCATGGGGTGTCTTTGGAGCAAGTGAGCAGGGGGAGGCCCAATGAGAGCTAAAGAACCTGAAGCTGAGGTTTGGGATGGGGGTGGTCAGAGGGAAGAGTGGGACTGGACTGCCTCTCATGCCCTCATTCTCCAGCTCTGTATTTGGCAAATGCAGAGTAGACTTTAAAGTTTGCTGAAGGCAGGTTGGCAAAAGACTTAATGGTGAGGGATTTACCTGCAGCCTTGTTATTGCTGTTTCCCTCCATGTGTAGGCAAACACTATGGGGTTTACAGTTGTGAGGGTTGCAAAGGCTTCTTCAAGCGTACCATTCGTAAGGACCTGACCTACTCGTGCCGGGACAACAAGGACTGCACGGTGGACAAGCGCCAGCGGAACCGTTGTCAGTATTGCCGCTATCAGAAGTGCTTGGCCACTGGAATGAAGAGGGAAGGTAAGGTCCTGTCCTACCCAGGCTTCCCAGTCTACCCTATGGTAGGGGGTTGGGGAGGAAGACAGAAGATTTCAGGAAACCTCTAACTAACCTCTCAGGAAGGCTGGACTGTTTTTTCTCTCCTCCAGAGGGCGTTACTTGATTTCTCTCCCCTCCTCATCAGCTCTTCTCCCTGATACCTTGATCTGGTCCCTTGAGTTTCCTCTTAATGAGTGGTTCTATCTCTGGCCTACACCTGTGACTCCTGCCTAGTTTGGTGTGAGGGTAGGATAACTTTCCTTACCCGTGATGCATTTCTCTGTGTCCCCTTTCTAACCTGTGTAGCTCTTCCTCTCTTTGACACAGTGTACCCTCTCTTACTGTTACTGTGGTCTCTCCTTCAAACTCTGGCATTCTACTCTCTTAAGGTACAGACTTTACCGAAGGCCTCAGGGCTGTCTTCCCTCTTCTTTACCTTATTTTCTTCAGTCTGATTCTGGAATTCTTAGATACTTTGATCAAGAGGATATCTTGATCAAATCCTTCATTTTAGAGATGACTCTGAGGCCTAGTGTTCCAAGATCATGCAGTAAAAGAGCTGGGATCAGAACTCACGTCTCTGAAGACTCAGGGCAGTGCTCCTTATACTGCCTCTCTGTTGAGTCAGAAGAGTACAAGATTTGCAGTCAGGCACGCTTGGATTCAGATATGTGACTTACCATGTATTGTGTGAACTTGGGCAAGCTATTTGACTTCTCCAGGCCCGAAATACTTCATCTTTAAAAAGGCCCTGGCTGGGTGGCTCAGTTGGTTGTCCCATACACCAGAAGGTTGGAGGTTTGATTCCTAGTCAGGGCATATACCTAAGTTGCAAGTTCAGTCCCTGGTTGGGGTGGGTATGGGAGGCAACCAGTTGATGTTTCTCTCTCACATTGATGTTTCTCTGTGTCTGACTCTCTAAAATCAATAGACATATTTTAAAAAAATAAAATGAGGACCAGGGCCCACAGGGTGATTATAATAGAGTGAATGTTAAAATGTGTTTGACACATTCTTTAGTGTGTAATAGGCCCTCAGTTTAAATGTTACCTTTTTCTCTAATTCCTTTACACTCTTCTTTCCTTTTTTTTCTTGACTTATGTTACCTTTTATAACACCTGCTTCTAGATTGCCCCCAGTCCATCATAATTTGTAGTGACTTCCCCACTTCCTATAAGTATCTCCTAAGAGCCCCAAGACCCTGGTAAGGCCCTAAGGACATTTCAGAACCTCATCATGGCTGGCTGCTGACTTTCCACTTTTTCTTCCTCCCTCCCCCCACAGCGGTACAGGAGGAGCGTCAGCGGGGGAAGGACAAGGACGGGGATGGGGAGGGGGCTGGGGGAGCCCCTGAGGAGATGCCTGTGGACAGGATCCTGGAGGCAGAGCTTGCTGTGGAGCAGAAGAGTGACCAGGGCGTTGAGGGTCCTGGGGGAACTGGGGGTAGCAGCAGCAGCGTGAGTGATGGGGTCAATCCACTCTTCTTCGTGATGGGGGGTGGGAGCCTAGGTCTGTTCTGTCTCCCCCTCCCCTCCCCTCCCAACCCTCCTAACACTGTCTGGGACTGGAGGTGCTGCCAAACAAGGTCTCTTAAGTACCTGAGGTGGGTGCGATAGTATTCTCCGTCCCCACCTCCAAAATAACCCAGTGGCTGGCAGAACCACAGGCAAGTCCCAAATAAATGTTTTCACGAATTCTAGAAGAAAAGCCTAATTTACAGGGATTGGTTTAGGTGGGGCTTGAAGAAATACTATGTTGTAGAAGGGGGTGTCAAAAGTCTTTTACAAGGGGGGACTCCCAGTGTACTTCCAAACCTCCCATAACTCTTGCCCCCCATCTCCTGCAGCCAAATGACCCTGTGACTAACATCTGTCAGGCAGCTGACAAACAGCTATTTACGCTTGTTGAGTGGGCGAAGAGGATCCCACACTTTTCCTCCTTACCACTGGATGACCAGGTCATATTGCTACGGGCAGGTCAGTGACCTTACATCCCTTTGACCCGTCTTTGACATGACCATCAGTGAACCCAATGCACACTTAGATACTCAGGGAGTGAAGCTCACTGACCTCACTCACCACCTCTTCTCTTTCCCTGGTGTGCTTTGAATTCCATGGCCTGATCTCTGGCTCCTGATCCTTGCTGCCCACCCCCCCTGCCCCCCCAGGCTGGAATGAGCTCCTCATTGCCTCCTTCTCCCATCGATCCATTGATGTCCGAGATGGCATCCTCCTTGCCACAGGTCTTCACGTCCACCGCAACTCAGCCCATTCTGCAGGCGTGGGAGCCATCTTTGATCGGTCAGTGGCCCTCCACTGGGCTGGCCTATAAGTAGAGGGGGTGGGGCTACAGGCTGGTCCGTGTCCAAGGCTGGCTGAGCTGTGACCTTTGAGTGACCTGCAGGTCCCTCTCCAGGGTGCTGACAGAGCTAGTGTCCAAAATGCGTGACATGAGGATGGACAAGACAGAGCTTGGCTGCCTGAGGGCAATCATTCTGTTCAATCCAGGTAAGAAGATATCATCCCATCTTTCAAGACCAGGCAACCTTGGAGCCTTCTCTTCTCTGGAGACTCTTAGGTTAGCCAGCTATTCCCTCAGTAAGACCCTCAGCCTAGAAATCTCCCAGTTGACCATGAACAACCCACATCCACTGCTACATTCCACTTCTGACCCCATCCCATGTCCCAGCGTGCCCTGCTTCCCTTGCCAGGCATCTGGAGAAGGGCAATTAGATGGAGCCTGAAAGGGATATCATGTGGGCCGCTTCTCCCCATTTGTCTTGATTTGATTTTGCTACTTTCCTCCTCTGTCTTCCCTGCTGTTCCAGATGCCAAGGGCCTCTCCAACCCCAGTGAGGTGGAGGTCCTCCGGGAGAAAGTGTATGCGTCCTTGGAGACCTACTGCAAACAGAAGTACCCTGAGCAACAGGGACGGTGAGAAAGAGCTGTGGGGGTGAGAAATTGTGGGGACCGAGGCTCCCAGAGGGGTTGAGGTTAGGGGGCTGTGAGAGTGTGTTCAGGGCCCATGTGATTCCAGTTCTCACTCCACTTCTCTCATTCTCACCTCAGGTTTGCCAAGCTGCTGCTACGTCTTCCTGCCCTCAGGTCCATTGGCCTTAAGTGTCTAGAGCATCTGTTTTTCTTCAAGCTCATTGGTGACACCCCCATTGACACCTTCCTCATGGAGATGCTCGAGGCGCCCCACCAGCTGGCCTGAGCCCAGACACAAATGCGGTGCTTCCCACACTTGAGGACTCCACGTCCAAGAGGGACTCCACGTCCAAGAGGGACTCCACGCCTTGTGGCAGGGTGGGGAGGGGTCATGTTTTTAGAGTCCTGGTGGGGTGAGGACTGTAGGGCAGAACCGAGACCTCTAAGGGTCCATTAGCACTCTAAGAGGACCCCAGATCCTTATGAGGGCTGGATCTCTCCCTTCAGTGGCCTTGAGTCTCTGAATTTGTCTGGGTCTGCCATAATTTGGGGTGAATTCTCATCCCTGCATAGAATAATCTTCCCCCAGCGCAAGCACTGGCCTTGCTTCCAGGACTTTGTGTCCTTCTCATCTTGCCTCACTTAGTTCCCCGTCTGGATACACAGTGCCCCCAGAAGTGGATGTTTGGGGGGCAGGCTCCCCCAAACTGGTGGACATGGGAGTAGGGCTCTGGCAGGCCTTCCTATAACCAAGCCTGGCAGATGGGGGCTACTCTGGAAGAGCAAGGGGCCCTGTCACTGTCTACTCCGGAGTCACCTCTTACCTTCATTTCCTTCTGAAGCCAGACTGAAAAACAAGGTGGTGGCGTGGTGGTTAAGGGGCGGGGGGAGATGCAGGAATCCATTTGCTATTTTTAATTTCCTCTGAGGATAGAGACTTACAGTTAGACTCAAAGAAGTACTGTATTTTTCCCAGGTTGACTAAGAAATGCCAGTGGTGGAGGTGGTATTTGGGAAAGGCAGGGCCTCAGGATGGTATGTCCCTGGGGTTCTTGAAGCTTTGGCCTTCTGGACCCCCTCCTCTCATCTCTTCCTGTCTAACTTGGGGAAGGTGCCTGGGCTTTTCTGTAAGGGTGCTCCCCCAGCCCTGGGCACACACGATATAGGCTGGGGACACAGGACACAGAATTTAGGGAAATGGCTAGCCTACAACGATGGGGTGCTGGGGCTGCATGACTTTTGCCCTGCAGCTTTTCTCCCTGGGTTTCTTTCCTTTCACACATAAAATCGCTTTCAAATTGGAGTCGCTGTTTTCTGGACTGAGGTGACTGTTGGGGGTAGACAACTGGCTGGGTGTGTTTGGGGGTGGTATCCGGTTGGTCGGGACCTCTGGACTGCTCCCTTGATACCGACACTGTGGCCGAGGTTCCCTGGGGCTGAGGGGCAGCCGCAGGGTGGGGGGACACAAGGCACGCTTTGTCGGGGAGAGGGATGAGGGGGTGCCAGGCTGGGGGCGGGGCGGCGGATTCTCAAAGGCGCCTTGTTCGCTAGCGCCCTCCTAGCGACAGTGGACTGCGGAGCCTTGCGCTGCCAGCATGTCCTCACTGGCCGCTGAGGGCTCCGGGCAGACCCGGCGCGGTGCCCATTCCTGGGGCTCACTTGGGGACTGGACGCTGCTGCATCCTCAGCTGTTGCCCACCTGGAGGTGGCCTCTTGTCCTTGAGTGACCTCTTTTCCCCGGACTCTTCCAACTAGCGTAGACTGTCCCTTCGTCTCTCCACTAGGTCCGTTTTCATCTGGGTTCCCAGACTTCTTTACCTCACCCCCCCCATTTTCACCTCTTGGGACGTGATTAACCTGTTTGTCCAGTCTCTGTCCCCTACTCAGGCTCTCTCCACCTCCCTCCCTGCCCTCCACCCCCTATCCCCTGCAGACTTTGCCTTCCAGCCCCAGGTCTCCAGCCACTATCTATAGCCCTGTCTATAAATACCCCTGCCGCGGCTGCTCTGTAATTATATGGGGCAGGGTGGGGGAAGTAATTGTGGAGACGTGTTGGGGGGTGGTAGCGACCCCCAGGCCCGCCTCTCCCCTCCCACTGTACTCTTAAGTCCCGCCCAGGACTCTGCCGAAAGGGGGCTGTGGGCCCCCAAGGGGGAGGGAACTGAGGGGAGGGGGTTGTGACTGGACGTCTGGGTCCTAGAAAAGGAAGGGGCCGGGGAAGAGATTGGGGTTCCTGAAAAGAGAATCTTGCGATGTAGGCCATTGAGTTCTTGCAAGGAGCAGGGCAGAGCAGTCAGAGGATCAGCGAAGGAGTATTCCTGTCCGCTTCCCCACCCCAGGTGGAGACCGAGGTGGGGCCGGGGTTCTTCCTGGCGGTTGTGGGCGGGCAGCTGGAGTAGTGGGGCGGGGTGGGGGCTCTGGGCCACAGGGGTGGCTGAGGACACACAGGAGACGGGAGCTGCGGCCACTGAGAAGGGAGCAGTGCCGGGAGGCTGTCAGCTCCTTGCTGCATGGAGCTCGGCCGCGGAGGGCACTTGCTACCCAAGAGCCTCTGACCTCTCCCTGGGACCCACGCGTCCAAGGCTTACAGTCCGATCGTTCTCTCCTGTCAGCCTGGGACGTTCATTGCCTCCGGCGCCCTTGGGTCCCCGGGACCGGTGTTCTGGTCATCAGCCATGCAGCGGTTCAGCCGCTGCTGCCGTCGCCTCCTCCTGCTTGTACCTCTGGTGCTGGGGCTAAGCTGGGCCCCAGCCTGGGCAGGTAAGAGGAGTCCCTGCGCCTGTGTCCTCGGAGTCAGTCTGGGGCTCTGAGTACCCTGGGCATGGGGCAGCTGGTGCCTGGGGCGGAGCTTCTGAGTCCAACAAGGGGATCAGAGGTCCAGGGTAGAAGATAGGATACCTGGGTCCCATGCAGCCAGGGTAGGAATCTCTTTCCCTCCTTGAATTAACTGGGGGAGGGCAGCTGAGGCTAAAGGGGAGTCTCACCTTAGCCGTGAGTGGGGTGGGATGCTGGGGTCGTGGGGAGGGCGGAAGATGGCCAGTGCCGGTGTGGTCCAGCCAGTAATGGGGTGAGGGGGTAGATGTCAATGCAGATGGGTGAGAGGTGCATGTATTTCTTCCTGCTTTCTGTCTGTGTCTTGAGGCTGAGGGAGAGCATCTGTGGATCAGAGCACAGCCTAGTAAATAGAGAAAGAAGGGATGCCTGAACTACTTCCATTGGCTTCCCAGACAGGAACCCCTTCCCCCTCCCTGTGCCCTCGATGCTGCCACGCGGCTGGCTCGGGGGAATACTGGGGCTGGCTGCCAACAGGACGGCCGCTGGACAGGCCGGGATCAGGTGTCTGAGGTGGCAGCCAAGTCTTTGCATTCCTGCCCCACTCCGCCCCCTCTGGCCAATGGGGGCTCTCCTGGGATCCTGGTGTTCACAATTCCAGTCTTTTCCTTCTTTTTCCCAGGGTCCAGAATTCCTGGCTTCAAGGAAAGGGGCTTTGATGTCAGAGGGGAGAGAGCTGAGAGCACCTGGGTCCTAGCAGGCTAGAGCAAGCCCCCCCCCCCCCAAACCCTGGAAACTGATTTGCATATAACTTGACTATTTCTTTTCTGCTTTGGAGAGAAAATGGTCAGAATAGCAACATAAAGGATTCAGATTAGATTACAGAAGGAAGAACTTCCAAGTTGTGAGCAGTGTGAGGCTCAGGGACAAGGGACAAGTGTGCAATGTTTAGACTCTAGGAGTCTTTCTTGGGGGAAAAGGGACCGTGTAGCATGGAGGTAGGGAGATGGCTGAGGTGACTGTCTTATTTTGGAACTGCGTTGTTAGAGGTGGGACTCTATAGGGAAATGGGTTAATGCATAATTCAAAAGAATAATGGATGAGGCATTTGGGGGCCCAGTGGTAGAATGTTGGTGGTGATGGAATGATGGAGCTGCCCGTGGGGAGCCTGTGGGGCAGATTGAGGCCAGAGACAGTGGGACACATATGTGGCCTGTGGTGGGAAGACAGGTGGGTAGCCTGTGGGCGGGTCATCTATAGGATGGAACTGCACTGTCCTGGGGATTGGTGGAGAGTGGGTGCTCCTGAGGTCTCCTTAGCCTGGGGTCTCTGTGAGTCCTGTGTCTCTGTCTCACTTACCGCCTGTCTCTCAAAGAAGCCCTTGTGTACTGTGTTTGTGGAGCTGCCACACTCGGAGGCCAGGCTAGGGCGGGGGTAGGATGGAGGGGGCAAGGCCGTGGTTTCCTGGCTCCTGGACTCAAAGGGCCTTTTCTCTGCCTGCCCCCCCCCAACCCCACCCACACCTCAGCCACCCTGCCCAGCTCTGCTCTCCTGATAGCTCTGGCCCCTGCCTTGCCCCATGCTTCTATGAAAGTTTTGCAGGAACTTTCTTTGGAATTTTTCCAGTCTGGAGCTGATGGTGTGAGGAGTGTGTATAGCAGGGAGCAAGAAATGGAGAGGTGACCTTTGTCTTGCTGGGAGTTTGAGCTCTAGGAAAACAAGTTCTAGGTGGATAGGGCTGGTGGCCTGGGTCTTGAAACTGAACTGTGAATGCTGAGTGGGATGGGTGGTGGAGCAAGGTTGAAGTTTCAGTCGTGGGGAACTTGCCCAGGTTTTGGGCAAGGATTCTGATGGAATCTACAGATGTGTGTCTTGGGGCCTTGGACTTGCTCTGGCTCCACGTGGCAGCTTCAGGCTCTCCCCCTACCCTGCCCCTCCACCCTTCTCCCAAGGTAGGGGCACAGGCTCCTGGGTGGATCTTTCTTATATCTCCTTCCTCTTTATGATCAGAATTATCCCTACCTCTCCAAATTTGGGAACTGTAGCAGTTTGAAGCCCCCTCCCTGTAGAGGTGTCTCTCTGCTCCCCCTGGGCCCCCTGCACCTCTGGTGCCCGGGATGATCGATTGCCCAGATGTTTGTGCTGGAGACATGGGACAGATGCCAGAGATCCAGAAACCAAAAAGACAGAAAGAGAGTTGGAAAGTGGGAGAAAGACAAGGAAAGAGAAAGGTGGACAGAGTGTGAGGGAAATGGAAAAGGACAGGCAGGGAGAAAGAGACTAACAGGTACAGAGACAAAGACAGGAAGAAAGACAGTGAGAGAAAGAAGGGGAGGTGGGTGGAGAGTGGAGAGAGATAGTAGGAGAGATTAGAGAGCTCTGGCCAACCAGTGTAGCTGGGTTTGCTGGGCGTCCTCCTGTGAACCAAGGGGTCCCTGGTTTGATTCCAGGTCAGAACATGTGCCTGGATTGCTGGTTCCATCCCCAGAGACATTAATGGAAGGTGGTAGCAGATATCTCTCTCATACTGATGTTTTTTGCCTTCTCTTTCTCCCTCCCTTCTCTCTCTAAAATAAGTAAATAAATCATTTTTTGAAAAGAATAAAGATAGAGTCATAGGCTGTAAGGCAGAGGTAGGGAGAGAGTAAGCATGACAGGGTGTTGGGAGGGGGAGGGGCAAGAGTGAACATGAACACCTGTGACTCTGGTTTCCCATTCATTCCAGAGCAAGAAAAGGAAAGGCAACCTTTGCTTTCCAGGGAGCATGAATCCCAGGAAGCTGAGTTCTAGACTGCAAATGCCCCTTCTCTAGGCCCTCCTGAGGGTGTGTCCCACCCCCTGACCCTCATGGACCCCCCCCAGGTACACCCCCTGTGGATGTGCTTCGGGCCCTGAGGTTTCCCTCCCTCCCTGATGGTGTCCGAAAGGCAAGAGGTATCTGCCCAGCTGATGTGGCCTACCGAGTGTCCCGACCTGCTCAGCTGAGCGCACCCACTCGCCAGCTCTTCCCAGGTGGGTGATGTGGTGGAGCAGGGAGAGCGGGGCTAGGTCATGGGTGGGATTTGCGATCAGAAACCTGAAGGGAATGAGTTTGTGGTTCTGTTTGCTTTTCGTGACACCTGTGTGTGTGTCTCTTTTGGGTCCCAGGAGGTTTTCCCAAAGATTTCTCTTTGTTGACTGTTGTCCGGACCCGCCCTGGCCTCCAGGCTCCCCTCCTCACCCTTTATAGTGCCCAGGGCATCCGACAGCTGGGCCTGGAGCTTGGCCGACATGTCCGCTTCCTGTATGAGGATCAGACTGGCCGACCTCGGCATCCAGCTCAGCCAGTCTTCAGAGGCCTGAACCTAGCAGATGGCAAGTAAGTTAGCGTGCGCCTCCAGTCCGTCTGACCGGCAGTTTCAGGAGCTCCCCTCTGGCCACTGCCCCAGAATCCCCACTCCTTAAACTGGGAAACCCTGCCTACCATTTAGGCCATCCTTCACCTACCACTGCTCAAACTTCAGTTGCTTGTAGCTTAGAGTTTGGGCTTTGGAGTTTAAATCCTCGGATGTAGTACTAGCCTGTTCTTTGGGCAAGTTACTTAGCTCGTTGAACTCCCATTTCTGTGTTTGTAAAGTAGGGTTAATAGAATCATGAGAGTCAAAAGAGAAACTGCCTTCCTGGTGCCTGGTGCATTGTAAGCACTCAATAAATGATAGCTACTGTGCTTACTACTATTACTATTACTGGCCTTAACCCTTTCATCAGCTGCTTCCCAGCTCTGTTGACTTTCTTCCTTCAGTCAGTCACTTGAACCTTTCACACCATGACCAGGTGGCACCACATGGGTGTGGCTGTAAAGGGCCAGTCTGTCACCCTCATTGTTGACTGTAAGAAGCGAGTCACCCGGCCCCTCCCCCGAAGTACTCGTCCAGTGTTGGACACGCGTGGAGTGATCATCTTTGGTGCCCGTATCTTGGATGAAGAAGTCTTTGAGGTAACCAGAGCAATCAGAGAACAGAGTTATTTCTTGCCCCCTATCTTATAGCTATTCCTCTTCTGGCCCTAACATGCCATCTTCCTATTCCCTAACCCTCATTTTTCCTCTCATGCATGCATATTCTAATTTCCTATCCCCAGGGCTAATTTTCTCTGAATGAGAACTAGGTGTCCACTTACATGGTGGCCACTTATATGGCAGGACTGTCCACAGTCACTTATTCTGTCATTCAGTCTTCATGATTCTGCCCATTTATCCATCCATTCAACCAGTCTCTCTGTCTCCTCACTCATCCATTCACCCACTCACCCTTCCATTTACCCACCCATCCAGTTACCTACTCACCCATCACTCAAGCATTCAGGTTTGTATCTATCCATATGACCATTCTTCCCCTACTCAGCCATTTCTTCCTTCAAACCACTTATCTATCAATCTGTCCTTCTGCTCATCTATTCTCTTTAGCCCATCTGTCCATTCACTCACTCATCCGCCTCCCCACCCCATCTACCCATGCATATAAGGGTGCATACAACCATTCATCCACCACTTGCACACCCATTTCCTCACCTACCCACTCTCTGTCCAACCTTTCATTCATCCATCTATTCACTTCCACCCATCTACCTGCCCACTACTATTTTCATCTGCTCTGTACCTCCCATTTATCTACCCACCAATTCATTCATTCATTCATTCATTTCATCATTTATCACACTTCCCATTAAGTCATGCATTTGAACCCCCATTAACTCACTCATGCACCCACCCACCCACCCAACCAGTTAACATTTTCTGAATATCTGCTTATTTAATGCCAAAGGGAAAATAGAATAATAATAATAAGGTTTCTGTCATTCCAAGCAGTTCCCCATTCTGTTCTGGAGATGAGGCAATACCCCAAAATACAATACAAGGCAGGGTTTGTTAAGTATCACGTATGGGCACAAATAAAAGCCATTGGAATTCTGAAGTGTCTTTCCCTTCCCTCATTTCTAGAGGCCCTGGGAATTCTCATCATTACTGCCAGTGGGAGGTCAGAACAACTAAGGCTGGGCCACTGTCTCCAGGAGCCCCTGTGAAAAGGCCCAATCAAGCATTACCACAGGGGCAGGGGGTAGGCAAAGGGTATTGCATTTAGAGTTGGATGGTATGAATCCTGATTCTACCACTGTTAGTGACCTTGGGCCAGTCATTGCCTCTGAACTTTTCTGAATGGAATGTATCTGAACAGTGGGCGTAAAGATCCTTGTGCTACTGACTTTCCCAGTTGTTGAGAAGGTCCAATGGGGACTGAAAAGGGCTGTGCACATGGAGGGCTGACGATGACCTTCTCCCATTGTACAGTTATGCCTAGAATTGGCCTCCTACCTTCTGTCCCAAACTGTACCCTTTGTCTCTCTCTGAAGCCCTCTCTGCCTCCCTCCATTGGTGTTCCTTCCTCATGTTTGCAGGGCGATGTCCAGGAGCTTGTCATTGTTCCGGGGGTGCAAGCTGCCTATGGATCCTGTGAACAGAAGGAGCTGGAGTGTGAGGGGAACTGGAAGGAGAGACCTCAGAAACAACACTCTTACAGAGCCCAGAGGTCTCCAAAGCAGCAACCATCAAGACTTCGTAGGCCCCAAAACCAGGAACCCCAGAGACAGGTGAGGGAGCTAGGTGGACCCCAAACTAAAGCACACCGCAGGGAGGGAAGACACTCAGACACCCCCCCAAGAGAGTTCCTCCAGTGTCCAGAGCACCCCGTCCTATTTTGGGCCTCCTGTTCTTCCCTCCCTAATGCCCTTCCCCAACCATACCTCCCTATTCCCATCACTCACCCCCCAGTCCTCATTCATCAACCTTTTTATTTTCATTTCAAAATAAAAAGAATCATTATGAAGAATTTGTGGCTGGGAACTGTGTCCCCTCCTTGTGTCTCCTCCTCTGCCAGTCTTCCTGAAACTATGTCCTTGGGTTTCCCATTCCTTCATTGAATTAAGAGATTAGAAGAGAGGGTGAGGGGCTGAGACTTTAGGACAGAGGATGGGAAAGCAGATTAGGGGAGAGAGAGAAGCAGGGAGAAAGAAGCTGAAATGGTGAGACCTAGGAGGAGAAATGGGGAAGGAGCAGAAGATAGAGGGAATCCTGAAAGAGTCTCTGGAAGGTGGAGGTGGGGCCGTGTCTGGCTCCTGTACAGGAGGGGGTGGCTAAGGGGCAGTGCTGGGAGAAGGCAGGGAGGCTGTGGATTGGGTAGAGTTCTGAAGGTTAGGGTGACAGATTTGACCTGGGGTCAGTGGTCTCAGATCAAAGTGCCAATCTCTTAATTGTGTCTGCTTCTGTCCCACATGCGGGATCCCCCATTTCCTGCCTCTCCCCATCTCTCTCCTGTCCCCCAATCTATCTTTTCATCTCCAACTCTGTTTCTCAACTTCATACCTATCCTGTTCCCCAATCCCAAACCATCTCACCTCCCTCACTCTACCCTCCCCTGCCCCCCACTCCTTCCTACCTATCCTGCTGCCCCTTCCCTAACCCCAGCCCACTGAGTCTCTCCACTATGACTACGAGCCCCTCTATTACGATGTGATGACTGCGAGGACGACCCCTGATTACCAGGTAAACTTGAGAGACCTCTTCCTTTCTATTATTTCTTCTACCACCCTGTGCAAATATCTATGACACCAAGTGTGAGGAAAGGCGCCATATATTTAGACAATGGAGGTTTCCTCACTGCCCCCTCCCATGTCTCTCTGCTGCAGAGGCCTGGGAGCCCCAACCACAGGGCTCCCCCTCCCCCCAGGTGGTGCCACACCCCACCCCGAAAGTCTGCCCCACCTGCCAAGAGGTCAGCAGCCTGGCAAGCATCCCCTTCCCCAGGCTGGAGACCCTCTCGAATTAGAGGCTCTGGGCCAACATGGGGCCAGCCTTCCCACTCCGGAAGCCCAGCTCAGCAGACAGCCCTCCCCACTGTCTGGGGCCCCCTCAGGACCAGAGGCAGCGGTTACTGGCAGGTAGAGCCAGGGCATCCAAATCTCAGCTTCCAAGCCTCTGTGATCACAGAGAGTCGCTCTCCCTAAACTGTCCCCCTCTAAAGGGGCTGTAAGACCTGAGATTTCCCCCACCCCTAGCACAGACAGACACTACCCTTGGGGAGGGGGACATGGTACTGCTTTGGTCGCTTTGCTGCCCTTCTTGCTAACCTCTCTTCGTCCCTTCCCATCCCACCCCCGTGCTACTCTCCTCCCCCTTCTCCTTGGTGTTAGTACCCTACCCCAGGTCAAGAGGAAGGAGTCCTGGAGTCAAGCCCCTTGCCACCCCCTGAGGAGGTAATTCCACCCCCCACGTTCATCCCAGCTGGGGGCAGTGGGTAGCTGTGACCCACCAGTCAGGCCCTATGTCATCTTGATGAATCAGCCCCTCCTCTGGCCAGAGGGCTCTTTGTCATGTTCATTTGTGGTCTTCTGTCTCCTGGTCATTCCAGACCAATGGGTCTGCTTGTCTCTCTCAGTACAAGCGTTTTTCTTTAATGTCCATGTGTCCTTCCATTGTTCTTTGATTTCAGAGTAGCCTCCTCTCCATGCTTCTGTCGAATGGTTTTACTTCCTGTGTCCCATTTCTGTTCCTAAGAGCCATTTTCTGTCCAATGCTATCCTTTGTTTCTTTGGCTATTCCCTAAACTCCATTGTCTATCATGTTCATGGACTGTCCACAGTGAGTCCAGCCCTCTGGCCACCCTTCTTGTTATCCACCATTTCTTCCTACCAAGCCCATTTTCTGGACATCCCTCCTGATTTAGGGTCTTGATGGCCTATCACCTTTCTATACAACTGCTCCCCTTGCTCTTCTTGGGAAAAAACTCCAGTCCCAATTACCTTCATAAATCCTTTGGGCTAGAAGTTTTCACACCTGGGGTCCAGGGAAAACTCCTTTCAACCCTAATGCCCCTGTCTACCCCTCTCCCTCCCCATCTCCGGGAAGGAGCAGACAGATCTCCAGGTCCCCTCCACAGCCAACAGGTTCCTGACAGAGGAATATGGGGAGGGTGGCACAGACCCCCCAGCAGGGCCCTACGATTACACCTATGGCTATGGGGACGATTACCGTGAGGAGACGGAACTTGGCCCTGCCCTCTCTGCGGAGACAGCCCGCTTAGGAGCCGTAAGTGAAAGGAGCTCCTCTTCTATTCTTGACCTCCAGTGGGAGCTGTAAGAATTGCTTCCTGTTGTTTTTAATTACTGTCTGTTGGCTGTGAGCTACTTCACATTGGTGGTTTGCCACTTTCTGTCCACGTAAGGTGTCTATGTTGCTTGAATATATAACTTCCTGCCTTCCCTTGCCAAATGCTTTACCCTGTGACTCTTTATGGATTCTTCTGCTCTGGGCAGTGGGACTTTTAAAAAGTCTTATGGCAACTTCCTGTCTTTTTTGGCCACTTCCTGTCTCAGTCAAGATGAATTTCATAAAGCTTTTGGTCAATAAGCCCTTTTGCCCATTTTCAGTATGTCTCCATCATTTTTTCTCGGTCAAAACAGTTTTATCCGTGTTGCTGCCAAATGATCTTGTTTCCTGTGTCACACTTTCTAACCTATTATGGGCCACTGTCTGTCTGTCCCTTCCTGTCTTCTCCAGTCATGCCATCCATCTTGGTGACTGTACCATATTAGACTGAAAGGGGTCTTATTTATCGTGGTCATTTCGTGTGTGTACTTGCTTTCATGTTTGTGTTTCCTGGGGGACTGTCTTTCATTGCTGTCAGCCCCTATCCAGGAGCCACTTTCTGTCTGCTTTGTGAATCTCTTCTTCCTCTTGGTCATTGTAGTTAGATTGTTGTTGAAAGTCTGCTTCCTAGATTTTCTTTTCTTGGTGGCTTACTATTATTATTATTATTTATTTATTATTTTTAACGAGAGGGAGAGAAACATCAATGTTTCTGTGGTTGGCAACTGTGGTTGCCTCTTGCACACCCGCAAGTCAGGGTCTGGCTTGCAACCCAGGAATGTGCCCCAACTAGGAGGTGACCTTTGGTTCACAGACCAGCACTCAATCCACTGAACCACACCAGCCAAGGCTCTTGGCTACTTCTTGTCTGTCCAACCATTTCCTGTTTGTCCGGTTCATTTTCTGACCATTTTGGCCATGTTTAATTTTTCTTGGCCCTGGCATCCTTCTTGCTTCCAAGTGTTTGTCCCTTCATTCTATTTCCCTTAGTTGTTTTCCATGTCTTCAACCACTACCTGTTGGTTGGGATGTTTCCTGTCTACTCACTTCATCTTTTGCCTGCCTTGCAGCTAGAGCTACCCTCTCCACCTGCTGCCTCATGCCGTACCTCCCTTCTCTAATATTGCCACCCTTTACCCTGTGTTGCCTTTTTTAACTGTTGCTTTCTGGAAATTTGAAGTTGATCTCTGATATGGGAGAGTTTGGAAATTGATCATTACTGTTTGGTCAGGATGGAGGTGGAGGGGGCATTCTGGAGATCTTTGTTGGGAGAGTTGGGGGGAGTGGTGGTTGATGTCCTCCATTCTCCTTGCACTCATCTTGGTTCTGGCCCCAGAGCTGGGGGTGGGCATCTGAGTGGAAGGGAGGCAGTTGGTGGGCTTGGAGTACAAATAAGGGCCAGAGGGAGGGTGTGGTGTCTTTGCTGGGAGAGGAACTGTGGAGACTGAGGGGATCTGCTCAGAGGCTTGAGCACCTTAGCCCAAGAGCTGTATTTTTTCAAGAACCAGGTATCGGGGCTGAGTTTAGAATATCAGTGGGGACTGCCTTCCACATTTACTTAGAGTATGGATGTTTAACCTCCAGGGAATTTGAAACTTGTGAACTCCTTAAAATTCTGAGAAAAAAATGTGTGCATAAGGGCATACATTTTTTCTTTTCCGAAGACTCTGTAGGTTTCATTAGATTCTCATATTGGTCCATGCTCTTCCCCCAAACCCTAATACCTATCTGTTCATAATCTTGGAGAGATTCTAATTTGGTGGGTTAGAGTTAGGGTGAGGAAGTTGATGATTTCTTAAGGTTCTAAGGATTTCTGGGGTCAGAGGAAGTTTGGGAAATAAGGAGGGTCCTCCAGAAGAGGCTTTGGGAAGGGGTTTGGATTCCTGTGAAGGTTGTGAGGATCTTCATGAAGGAGGTCCTCAGAGAGATGACGAGGTTGTTTTTGCTGAAGTGGGGCTGGGAATTGGGGTATTGGGAGCCCTGCAGTCTCCCCCGCAGGCCTGGAAGAGTATGGGGGAGGGGGAGGGGATTTTGGGTTAGGGTCACGGTCTCCAGAAGACCTGACAGTGGAGGCGGGGGTTGGGACACGAGAAGCCCCAGGGTCATGGCTGCTCTCAGGGCTCACTAGGGGTTACATGTGTGTCTCCCTCAGGCTGCCCGTGGACCTCGGGGGCTGAAGGGAGAGAAGGGGGAACCTGCGGTGCTGGAACCTGTAAGTCATTCTGGTCATTGAGCTGAGGATGGTGGGAAGAAGGGAAGAAGGTAGGGGTGCTAGTCCTGTAGCCTCTGACTTTTAAACTTTGACTCCGCAGGGTATGCTAGTGGAGGGGCCACCCGGCCCAGAAGGCCCTGCGGTGAGTCTAGCTGTGACCCATAAGCCTCTGTTCTTTTCTCAGAAATTGTTCCTATACACTCATTTGTGTCTTCCCTGCATATGCCCAGGCCTCCTTCTCAGGACTCCAGAGTGTTCTTCCGACCAAAGCCCCCAGACCCACAGATCTCTTCCGTAAAGACCGCTCCTCAGCCACATACCCACCTTCTCTCTGGATGCCCACGCCTGACCCCTCCTCTCTTGTTCCCTAGGGGTTAACTGGTCCCCCTGGCATCCAGGGCAACCCAGGCCCAGTTGGTGACCCTGGCGAGAGGGTAAGAGAGTGTCCTCTGCTGGTGAGAAGGGGGTGAGAGAGGCCTGCAGAGAAGCCGCTGGTACCCGACGGGGCACCATACTTCGTAATTTCTCATTAGCTGGCTTATGTGAACAGGGGACTGGTGTGCTCGCCGGTCCTCACAAAGGAGGGCAGACTGGGTGGGGAGGAGGACAGCAGTCTGGTGTCTTCCCCTCATTTTTCTCCACAGGGTTGGGGTGGGGTTCAGGAAAGATCTAGGGGAGTCTGCATTTACCCTGTTGGGGGCTTCCCAGTGATGCTAGGACTCTAATATCCTCCGATGTGTCACCTATCCTCCTTGTTCTCTCCCCTCTCCAGGGCCCCCCTGGCCGAGCAGGGCTCCCTGGATCAGATGGGGCCCCTGGCCCTCCTGGCACGTCCCTCATGCTTCCAGTGAGTTGTCTTCTGAGCTTTGGGACCAGCTGATGGGGAGGGCAGGGGCATTGTGTTGTACCATCAAGAACCGACGTCAGGGGAAGCTGGGGAGCCTCTAAAGACCATTAACCCAAAGCAATTGATCATTGGGTTGGAGGAACTAGGGCTTCATTAGATGAGCTGGAACCCAACATGGATCTTCTAGAATGAAACTTGGATCATCTAGAACTGGGCAGAAAATTGTATATTTCAGGGGTCTGGAACCAAAGGAGAGTATTTTTGGGGGGAAGAGGCTAGTGAGTGGGGGAAGAGGATAGGAGCTGAGTTTCTGAAAACCTCTAAGTGATCATCTGAAAATGTCCTGTGGAAGAAGCAGGGGGAGGGCACAGTGGGTGTCCCTGAGTCTGGGAGTTGGGGCAGGAATACTGGATGACACCTCTGGCTGGGAAGGTCGTGTGGATTTCCTGAAAGAGAACCTGGGTCTTCTCTCTCTGCCCATCAGTTCCGGTTTGGCAGTGGTGGGGGTGACAAGGGCCCTGTGGTGGCTGCCCAGGAGGCTCAGGCCCAGGCGATTCTGCAGCAGGCACGGGTGAGTGGGGCTGAGAGCGTCTTGGTGGAGGGAGGCGCGTGGTGGGAGAGGGAAGACTCTAGGAAGGGTAGGTTGGAGGGAATGTCGGGCAGGGGAAGGTCTGGGTTGGTTTGGGGCTGAGAGAAAGGTTGGGGAGCATATAGGACAGTGAAACAGGGATTAGGAATGAAAGGGCAAATTTGGAGGTAGTACTGGGGTTGGGAGTTCTCCAGCTGCCTCTTCTCAGCTCTGCTGTGTCCCCTGCTCCTCTAGCTGGCACTCCGTGGACCCCCTGGACCCATGGGATACACAGGTCGCCCTGGACCCTTGGTGAGTGAGTACGGCGTGGGGTAGGAGATTATTTGTGTGTTGGGGTATGGATAGTCTGGAAAGGAAACACATCAAAAGTTATTTTCCTTCTTTTGGGGAGGCTTTGAGGTCACTGTTGGGTATGTCCTCTAGTATAGCCAACCTCTCTTCTCTCTCACAGGGACAACCTGGGAGCCCTGGCCTGAAAGGAGAGTCTGGAGATCTAGGACCTCAGGTGACACCCCCACGCGTTTGATCCCCAACTCAGCGCCTCCCCCTCTGATGCCCATTGACCCTGGCCCTGACTTTCCTTCCCTAGGGTCCCAGAGGACCTCAGGGCCTCACAGGTCCTCCTGGCAAGGCTGGGCGCAGGGTAAGTGACTGAGTGTGAGATGGGTGTGGGTGGGAGATGGGGCACAGAGTGTGGAGGACTGTCCCCTGCCGGCTCTGACACTTCCCTTGCATCTGCAGGGCCGAGCGGGTGCTGATGGAGCTCGAGGGATGCCTGGGGAACCTGGAGTAAAGGTGACAGACTGGGCCTCTCTCTGGCGCTTAGCTCACAGCTTCATCCGAGCTCAGTTTGCTGAGGATGACTGAGTTCCCCAGGTTCCTTTACAAAGTGGCACCTCCCCTCACAGGATGCAGTAGGGAGGGGTGGGGTGGGAAAGGGACTGGGACTTCACATGGGCTGCCCCCTTTTCCCTTAGGGTGACCGAGGCTTTGATGGACTCCCAGGGCTTCCTGGGGAGAAGGGACACAGGGTGAGTATATTAGGGGATAGGAATCTCAAGGAAAGGGAGGGAGGCTGAGGGTCCCAGCAGGAGCGCAGTGGCTGAAATTGGTTGGCTAATTGGAGAGGGTCAGTGTCTGCTATGTTGGGAATTCTGAGGCCCCTCTTACCTGTTTGCCCATTTTCCAGGGTGATACTGGTGTCCAGGGCCTTCCTGGGCCCCCTGGCGAGGATGGAGAGCGGGTAAGTGTTGTGGCCAGGGCAGGGGCTGAGTATGGGAGAGGGCTGGAGGGTGAGGCCACTTCACCATGTCCTCCTCCTCCAGGGAGATGATGGGGAGATTGGGCCTCGGGGGTTGCCTGGAGAGTCGGTGAGTGTTCAGGGGCTCAGGTTGTGGGGGGAATAGGGGGAGGAAGAGGGATGGTGGGGACAGGGAGGGTTCTGGGGATGCCAGAGGATGGCCATGGATACGAAAGGGACGCTTTTTCTCTCACCCATGTGTGCCACATCTTCCCTTCGCCTGAGTGCAGGGACCTCGGGGTCTCCTTGGCCCTAAAGGCCCACCGGGTATTCCTGGACCACCGGTAAGTGACTGCCCCTGACTTCTGACCCTGATCTTACCCACTGACTTCTCCGAATCTCCACTTCCCAAACTGCCCTGTCTCCCTTCCAGTTCTACCTCGCTAGCCCCCACCCAGCTCCACTTCAGCCTCTACCCCCAGGTGCCCTTTTAGGGCCCTATGGTGCAGGGCACGGAAGGCTCTGAACATAGTCAAAAAAAACAAAAACCCTCAAGAAAAAAAAGTCCCACAGACCCACACCCTGTGGATCTGGGCCGGGTGTGTTTGCTTGGGTCTGGGATGGACTGGAGGACTGACCCATGTGGCTCTGCCTGTCCCACCCTCTGGGAAGGCCAGGCCTCTCAGAAACCGCAGGCCTCTCCAGGGTTGGGCCTGCCTTCCAGCCTGCTCATACCCATCTCATGTTTCAGGGAGTCCGAGGCATGGATGGTCCCCACGGTCCCAAAGGGAGCTTGGTGAGTGATGGGCAGGAGACTCCACCTGACCCTTAGCCCCGAGTTCCCTGGCAAGGTTTTGTCCTTTTTGCCACACGCTGCCCCCTGCCTGTTGTGGTTCTCATCCTCTGGCTGTTCCTGCTGTGACTCAGCTCCACCCTAAGTGTGTCACCATCTCATTCTGACCCACGCCTGGTTGCCTGTTTCTAGGGACCACAAGGAGAGCCAGGACCTCCTGGACAACAGGGCACTCCTGGGACCCAGGTGAGGGGTCCTGTCCACCCCCTCTCCAACTTTGTCAACCTCCCCTGGGCTTCCACAGTGGGTCAGACCTGGATGGGGACAAGAAATGAAGGGTCTCAAGTCTTCACTGTTCATGCCTCAAATGGGGGATGCTGGCTGGAGGAGAGAGTGCCCACTCCTATGGGGCCCCTGTGACTTCTCTCTCCCCGTGTATAGGGTCTCCCTGGGCCTCAGGGTGCCGTCGGCCCCCATGGAGAAAAGGTGAGTGACTAAGTAATCTGGGGAACAGGATATGTGCTGGTGAGGGGCTGTCAAGAGGGCCTCAAATGTCTGGCTGGGACTTTAGCCATGTTCAGACCTGAGACCTGAGACCTTCTGGTGAGCCTGAACTTCCTCATCTTCCTGCAGGGTCCCAGAGGGAAACCAGGGCTCCCTGGCATGCCTGGCTCAGATGGATCCCCGGTGAGTGGGCCTCCGCTTATTCCAAATGCCCTTTTCTCCTCCACCCCACTGAATGACCTCTAAGGACCTTCAGGGACTATCCATACCACGTGCCCCTTGCACTGGGAGGTCACTGAAGGTGCCTTCCCATGGTCAGTCAGCTTCATCAGGTCACAGGAGAATTTAGGTTGAAGAAGTATGGAGAGGGGTACAGGGAAGGTGACAGAGGCTAGTGGTCACATTTTTCTTCCCTACCCTCAGGGTCACCCCGGGAAAGAAGGTCCCCCTGGAACCAAAGGAAACCAGGTGAGATTGTCCCTGCCCCCTTTCACCCCCTGAAGGGGTTTCTGCCCAGACTCTGCACTCTCAGGGTCCTTGGGATTTGTCTCCTCGTTCATGGGGTTCTGACACTTTTCTCCGGTGTCGCTTCCATTTTTCTGAACCCCTGAGGCCTCCTTTAGAGATACCTCTCTCTCTTTTTCCAGGGTCCATCTGGACCTCAGGGTCCTCTAGGATACCCTGGACCTCGAGGTGTCAAGGTACAGACCACCAGACTGGGAGAAACAGGACTGCGTTGGGGGGACCAGTTGGCGTCTTTTGAGCTCGGTCATTTGAACCTAACCTCCAGCCCTGATTGCTCTCTGTCCTCCTGTCTAACTGTAGGGTGTGGATGGAATTCGGGGTCTGAAGGGCCATAAGGGTGAAAAGGTGAGCAATGTACCCTAACTTCCCAACACCTCCGTCCTGCCCCCACCAACCTCTTTATCCATCTCTTCCTCACCTCCATCCCTCTTGCCTGCCCTGTGCTGCCCTTCAGCTCCTGGAATCCACCCATCCACCCATGTTCTCCAAATCCTCCATTTTAACCTCCTGACCCTGTATCATCTGGGGTGTCTTCTCACTCCCACTTTTTTCAGGGTGACGATGGCTTTCCCGGGTTCAAAGGTGACATGGGTGTGAAAGGTGACAGGGTGAGTAGAAACCTCTACACTGCCCCCCAACTCTAAGTCCTAATGATCCTCCACTTTGGACCACCCAACCGGTTCCATGAGTCCCCACCCCTGGTGCTCTGCACTCTTCAGGGCCTGACCCCAGCAGTATAACCCCTCTGGTCACAGCAGTCTCCTGCCCCTGTGCAGCTCCCTGCCCTGCGAAAGCTTCTGGGACCCCTGCCAACCCCGCTTGGCCTCACTGGGGCCTGCCTCTCCCCTTGGGGCCCATCCCCATCCCCAGTCCCTGACACCCGCCTCTCCGACCCCCTCACTCAGGGCGAAGTTGGAGTCCCTGGTTCTAGAGGAGAGGATGGTCCTGAGGGGCCGAAGGGACGTACTGGGCCCACTGGAGACCCTGGGCCCCTTGGGCTCATGGGCGAGAAGGTGACAGGGGATGAGGGAATCTGTGTCTGTGTTTTCTAGGGACGTGGAGGGAATGAGGGCCTGGGTACTGGGATCAGGGTGGGCACGAGGCTGCCAGCAGCTGGAGTCAGTGAGTCAATTAGATATGACCATGAAGTAATTATGCTCCTCTCTCTATACGGTACCTCCTGAACACTGATGGGTTGAGGGGCAATGGATAAGAAGTCAAGGGAAAGTCCCTGTCCTGAAGCGTTTACAACAGATCGGTGGGAATGGGGCATAGAGACTGTCACAGGGTAACTGTAGGTGCAAGGCAGACCACACCTACACTCTGAGTGTGTCCAGACTCAGAGCAGTAGGAGTTCTGGGAAGGGAGGGCGTCGAGAGCTGGTGGGCTCTGGATCTGCAGAGCTAACTCACAGAGCACTTACTGTATGCCGGCACCGTGCTAGCTTGTCATATCCACCCTGTGCTGTAGGCACTATCACAGTCCCGCTTTGCAGAGGCACTGGGAGGTTAAGATGTTAGTTAGTCACATAGCCAGGGAGGGGCAGAGCCAGGGTATGAGCCCAGGCAGCCAGGTGGCAGAATCCCTGCTCTCAACCTCCGCTCCACAGCTGCCTGGGCAGGATGGGCCTGCAGCACCAGGAGGCAGGGGTGCCCCCTGGGGCATCAGGAGGCAGGGATGTACCAGGGCATCAGGAAGTAGGAGTGCATGCTCGGGGAGTTGGGGTGATGCAGAGCATGAGCAGAGGCAGTCCCCAGAGGGCAGAGGCAGTCCCCAGCTGTGTGGAGGCCTGCAAGGGACAGGCATGTGTGCTGAGGTCGACGGGTAGGCAGGGGCTAGATCACAGCCCCCAAGGACTTGCTGGAGCGGCAGACTTTAGTCCCCAGACACAGGGGAGACAAGATCCCAGCACTGGACTCGGGGAAAATTCACTCACAGGGAGGAGCGCTTACAAAAGCCAAGCAGCCCATGAGGTGGGAGCTGAAGGGCTGCTGGTCTGGTGAGGCTTGCTGCTGGGTGGGGGCAGGCTCCTGTCTCTGAGGGTTGGGTTTTCCAGGGACGGACTGGTATCGTGGCTCCTTGTGCTCCTAATTGCTCGCTGTCCCTCCACAGGGCAAGCTGGGTGTTCCTGGTCTGCCTGGCTATCCTGGACGCCAGGGCCCCAAGGTGACGTGATGCCCCATTTGTACCCCTCCTCCTTTCCCCTTCCTTGACACCTGATTGCAGGAAATTCAGGCCAACAAAGCAGTGGGTTGTAAAGAGGATTTGGCCCACCCTGTCCCTAGAGGAGGGCACAGAGGCCCAGCGAGCGGCAGGGGTTGGACGGCCAGAGCCCGGGTCTCCCACACCAGTCCTCTACCACCTCTTTTAACTCCCTTTGGCCCGTCCTAGGCCCTTCCCTTTTCTGACCATTCAGTTTTTCTCTTCTTCATTTTCACCAGGGGTCTCTAGGGTTCCCTGGTTTTCCTGGAGCCAGTGGAGAGAAGGGAGCCCGGGTAAGCTGGTGGAAGAGAGGGTGCAGAGGGAGGGGCTGCTCCGTGGGGAGCCCTGCACTGGGTGATGTCGTCTCTGCTTCCTTCCCACCAGGGCCTGTCGGGGAAATCAGGGCCTCGGGGAGAGCGGGGCCCCACGGTGAGTGCAGTAGGGAGAGACCTGAGGCTCAAGATCTGAAGGGGTATGGGTTTTTCTAACACTCCTCTTTCCTCTTCTAGGGTCCACGGGGTCAGCGGGGACCCCGGGGAGCCACTGGAAAGTCTGGCACTAAGGTCAGTGGCCTTCGCAGGGCCCCGTGGGCAGTCTGTCCCTTAGCCCAGCTCTCCTGAAGCTCCTCTGACTCTTTCCCGGCAGGGAACATCGGGTGGTGACGGCCCCCATGGGCCCCCTGGAGAAAGGGTGAGTGTGACTGGACTGTCCCTGTCCCCGTGCTCCCCAGGGAGCCCGACTGGAGCAGCCCCCTCTTACCTCAGGGAGGTAAGCTGTGTCCCCTGTGCAGCATCCCATCCCATTTTCCGTGCTCAACCCAGCTCTGTCTCTAGGGTCTCCCAGGGCCCCAGGGCCCCAACGGATTTCCTGGTCCCAAAGGACCTCCGGTAAGCTGACATCTGTTCTCGGGCCGACCTTGGTTCTCTGAGTCCTTCCTCCCAATTCCCTTCCCTGCCTAAAATTCACCGGACATCTGAACCCCTTCCAGGGCCCCCCTGGGAAGGACGGGCTGCCGGGACACCCAGGCCAGAGAGGAGAAGTGGTAAGTGATGCCCTGGCCCCCCTGCTGACCCTCCAACTCCAGAGCTGTCTAGAAGGCCCACCAGGCCAGGGAGGCTCAGCTGGCCGAGTGGAGAGCATTCTGGTGTTCACCACTCAGATCCATGGCCAAGGACGAGGTAGTGGCCCTGCCCTTCCTCCGGGCACCGGGGCTCCATCTTGTGGTGTCCATGCCTGGCTGTCCTCACTGTTCTCTCCTCTCTTCCTCTCTCAGGGATTCCAAGGGAAGACTGGCCCCCCTGGCCCCCCAGGGGTGGTGGGACCTCAGGTATGTCTGCCCTCTGGAGTTAGTCTACCTGCCTTCTTCTCCCCTTTCCCCATCACAAGGCCCTGCCATGGACCCCAGGGCTGGGGAAAAAGGGGGAGCTGTGCGTGATCAATGGCGGGGATGAGGTTTGGGGCTCTGATGCCCAACTTCAGCCTGTGTCCTGGGCCAGTTCTCATTTTCTCAGCTCAGAGAAGTGGCAGTTCCCCAATGGGGACATGAGGTGGTGTAGGTACTCCCCACTGGGGACTGAACACCAGAACACTGGCCTAGGAGCCCCCAGGCATTTCCCAGAAGCTTTGGGGCAGGGATAAAGGGGTTCTAGAGGGGGATTTTAGGGAGGCCAGTTGGCCGCTTTAAGCAGATAGTGGGATGAAGGGTCTGAGACTGGGGTCTCTCTGACTCTTCCCCAGGGAGCTGCAGGAGAAACTGGGCCCATGGGGGAGAGAGGTCATCCAGGTCCCCCAGGACCCCCTGGAGAGCAGGGACTGACGGGAACAGCTGGAAAAGAAGGAACAAAGGTCAGTAAGGAGCTGGGCAGAGGGAATGTGGGGACCAGGGTTGGGGATTTGAGGGGGGTCAGAGATCTCTCTGAATGATTTGGGAGTGTGGCTATGGCTTACCACCTTTCCTTTCCTTTTAGGGTGACCCTGGTCCTCCTGGGGCCCCAGGGAAGGATGGGCCTGCTGGGCTGAGGGGCTTCCCAGGAGAGAGAGGCCTCCCAGGCACTGCTGTGAGTGTGACCCTAACAGACCACCCATAAGAAGTCATTGCAAGTCCTGGTGACCCTCAGAATCACCCTAATCCATCTCTCTGAGCCTGTCCCCCTCCCCTAACCCTGCATTATCTCCTGGACCCCTGTTCCTATGATGTCCCCCCCTTCCTGTTTCACAGCTGTTGCCCCAAATCTCTGGTTTATAGGGTGGACCTGGTCTGAAGGGAAGTGAAGGTCCGGCTGGTCCCCCTGGCCCTGCAGTGAGTCTGGGGTCCCTGGGGGCAGTGGGGAGGAGCCAGGAAAGGGAGTACAGAGTGGCACCTGGATCCAGGCCAGCTGTGTCTGGGCACAGGGGACTGTAGGGTCAGTCATCATGCATCTGATGTTGGGCTATTCTGGGAACCATGGTCAGGGGTCCTCTGGTGTGGGTAGGTGGTGGTCTCTTCCTTGGGGGTCTGACTCCATTTTGTCTCTTAGGGATCCCCTGGGGAACGAGGTGCAGCAGGATCTGGAGGGCCCATTGGCCCCCCAGGGCGTCCAGGACCTCAGGGTCCCCCTGGAGCAGCAGGAGAGAAAGGAGTCCCGGTGAGTGTTGGGGCCTGGGAGGGGTCTGTGAGCTCCTGGGTTACAGAGGGTTTCCTGTGGGGGTGTTTGAGGGTGAGGGTTGTCTTCAGGTCATGACTCTTCTCTTTACTTCCCACAGGGTGAGAAGGGCCCCATTGGTCCTACTGGCCGAGATGGGGTGCAGGGTCCCGTGGGGCTTCCTGGTCCTGCTGGACCCCCGGGTGTGGCAGGAGAGGATGGAGACAAGGTGAGGGAACCCACAGCCCCTGGACCCAGATCCTTTCCAGATCTAGGCGTGGCCCCCATCCCTGTCTCATTGCTGTCCCCACTCAACCCACCTCCTTTCTCTGAAGACTCATTTGTCTTCTCCCAGGGTGAGGTGGGAGACCCTGGACAGAAGGGCATTAAAGGGAACAAAGGTGAACATGTAAGTGTTTATGACCTTTGACCTTTGACCCTTGGCCTTCAACCTCATTCCCACTTGGTCTTCCTCCCTGTCTTGGTGTCTCTGACTCTTCTTTCTCCCCCAGGGCCCTCCTGGACCCCCCGGACCCATCGGTCCCGTCGGGCAACCTGGAACAGCTGTGAGTGACTGATGCCTGGCCTGCGCTGCCAGACGCCCTGGCAGTCCCCAGTGGCCAGCAGTTCCCCTCCGCCTTTGGGGTTGGGGATGGCGGGAGGGGGCTCTGGGCCTGCTGCCCAGCTCTGTGTGGGGTTTGTGGATGGAGAACATCTGACCGTGACCACCTCCGTGTCCTTGTCCCTGCCCTCCCCCTACCTCAGGGAGCAGATGGGGAGCCCGGACCCCGGGGACCCCAGGGACACTTTGGAGCCAAAGGTGATGAAGGAACAAGAGGATTCAATGGGCCCCCAGGACCCATTGGCCTACAGGTGAGTTGCAGGGTGGAGATGGGCTGAAAGTTGGGGTCAGGAGCTGATGTCTACCTCAGACCCTGCCAGCCTCATTCTGACAAGGAAAGGGGAGGTGGGAGTGAGGAATGAGGGCAGGCACGTGGGGCCCGACAGAGGGAACCGGGGCCTCGGGTGGGTTGCTCACCTGGGTCTGTGCCACGTATACCACCTGCACAGGGTTTGCCAGGCCCCTCTGGAGAGAAGGGAGAAACAGGAGACGTGGGCCCTATGGTGAGTGTGAACCCACTGATCGTGTGTGACCCTAACTGGCCCAGCCCCATCCTCTCGTCACTCCCCACCCATCCAGCCCACCACAGCACCCCACTGCTACTGCCCCTCCCTGCCCCCCAAGGGCCCTCCTCCCTGCTCAGGATCTCTGCTCAGCCCAACCCCCCACAATTCATGTGCACCCATTGCTGTATCCCTCACTTCCTTCCTTATCTCAAGGTGTATCTGTTTCTCCCCAGGGACCACCTGGCCCCCCAGGACCTCGAGGCCCAGCTGGACCCAATGGAGCTGATGTGAGTCCTCTCAGTCCCTTGTCCCTTTAGATCAATGTGACCAGTTCTCTGCCTCCTTTTCTCCAGACTATACACTAGTCTCACCTCGGGTGCCTCTAGAAACCAGTGACCCCTGGGAAGAAGGCCTCCTGCTGTCTCACTGCTGCGACCTTGGGTCCCTCATCCAGGCCCCACCTCTGGAATGGTGCCTCCTCTCCTGAACTGTGATCCCTATTTCTGTTTCTCTTCCAGGGTCCTCAAGGTCCCCCAGGAGGTGTTGGGAACCTGGGTCCCCCTGGAGAGAAGGTAACTAGGAAGGGGTTGAATGGCCTGGTCTCAGGAGGGTGTGGGGTTAGACTTCTGCCAATTTTGGTTGGGGGTCAAAAGAGAACGAGGCATGGGTAATATCAGGATATTTTGGGGGGAGAGGAGGATTTTGACCCCAGTCTCCTTGCAGGGGGAACCAGGAGAGTCAGGATCTCCCGGGGTCCAGGGTGAGCCAGGTGTCAAGGTGAGTGATAGCTTTGAGGCACCCCTTCCCAATCCCTTTCACCCCTCAATGCCACCCCGACTTTTGCCCTGACCTCCTGGAGCCGGCCTTCCCACTGCCCAGGAGTCTGTGCCCCAGCCACTCTCTCTGGGGCCTGGTCCCTGAGTCTGAGCGAGTCCTGCCGCTCGCTCCCTCCTCCAAGGGAAGAGAGCGCAGGGGACCCGCCCTGGGCTTGCCTTTCTGTGTGTGCCCTACTGTTACTGAGAGGGCTGGGGGAGGCTGGAGGTGTCTTGGAAGCAGGGGCTGCATTGTTGAGCTTCAAGACCCCTGTGGGGCCATCTCTATCCTCTACTTGTTCTCCAGGGCCCACGCGGGGAGCGTGGGGAGAAAGGAGAGTCGGGGCAGCCGGGAGAGGCGGGACCACCAGGGCCTAAAGGCCCCACCGGGGATGATGGCCCCAAAGGGAACCCCGTGAGTATGGCAGGAGGGGCTGAGAGTCCTGGGAATGGGTATGTGAGGATCCTGGAGTGCAGGGAGACCAAGAGTGAGGGGTACCTGGGAGGAAACTCTGGGAATAGGGTCTTCTGGGGAGGCTATAAGAGTCTAGGATCCAGAGAGAGGAAACATGAGAGATGGCCTCTAGCTAATACCTGAATATGTTAGAAGGCATGTAAGCATGGGGGTGGGGTGCCCCTCCTAGGGTGGTGCAGCTGGGCACTGCGGCAGAAAGGGAGAGTGTGGTGCATGCCTACAGGGGCCTGTGTTGGCCCTGGGTGGGCTTGGGGGTTGTGAGCCTGACCTTTGTTTTCCTTCTGCATTAGGGTCCTGTTGGTTTTCCTGGTGACCCTGGTCCTCCTGGAGAAGGTGGTCCTCGAGTGAGTCTTACCCAGTAGGGGGAAGGGGTAGAGGGGGTGGGCCTGGCTGTTGGAAGCCAGAGGTATGTCAGGGCAGCTGGAGGGATGGGAGGATCAGCAATTTTCCGGTGGTACCAGCCAGGTTGGGGCCCTCTGACTTTCCTTCATCCCTGCAGGGCCAAGATGGTGCAAAGGGTGATCGTGGAGAGGATGGCGAGCCAGGGCAGCCTGTGAGTGACCAGGGAACCCCTCCCCCCACCACTGAGACCAGGCCTTCAGACCCATGGCTCCCCTTTGCCCCACCCCTGATGGGTCCCTTGGGCTGGGGCTAAACACTCACTCATCCTCCCTAGGGATCCCCTGGTCCCACTGGGGAGAATGGACCCCCTGGACCACCTGGAAAGCGTGTAAGTGAGGTGGACACCTGGGATCTTCAGGGGCAGTCCTTGGGTAGGGTGGGCAGAGGATGGGCAATGGCAGGTGGGATGCCCGGCATCTGGGCTGTCCTGGGGTGGTGGTGTGCCTGAGCACATGTGTTGTAAGTGCTCTGTGCATGTTTAGGTACGTTTGTTCCTCAGGTTTGGTATGAAAGTCCTTGCCAGGGGTGGTGGCGTGTATCTCCCACTCAGAACAGGCACTGGGGGAAGGGCCCCTGCTAGGCCAGGGATTCGCGGTTTCATCGCTGGGGCAGGAGGTGGGACACTAAGTGGCTCCTCACCAGATGCTTAGAACTACTAGGTATTTTAATGACTGGTCCAGCTGTGCCTACTCTCGCCACCTGTGAATGGGCCTCTGCACCTGCATCCACGCTTCCTTTCTGCCTCCACCTGCAGGGTCCTGCTGGCACACCTGGTCCTGAGGGGCGACAAGGGGAGAAGGGCGCCAAGGTGAGGGAGAGGCTGCCCTGGGTGCTGGAACATTCCCTCCATCTCCCTGCCTCTTGGCTCCTCAGATTCCTCTGTCTGCCTCCACATGCTGAGCCCCTGTGGGAATGTGGTTCCTTATTCTTGCTTCTGCCCCTGGGACTTCTGAGGTTTCAACCTTACTTTCTGCCTCAGTCTACCTTGAACTCCCTGCCCCCATCTGCCCTCCCTGCCTCTGCCCCTTAGGACACATTCCTTGCGTTTGTTTCAGGGGGATCCTGGTGCTGTGGGTGCTCCGGGAAAGACGGGCCCTGTGGGTCCTGCAGGCCCATCAGGAAAACCTGGTCCCGATGGTCTGAGGGGGCTCCCGGGCCCAGTGGTGAGTCATGGAGGGGAGAGGCTGGGTGGTGGGGGGTGAGGAGCCATAGGAGGGGACACTCCTCCTGACCTCTGTGACTTCTTCAAATCTATAGGGCCAGCAAGGTCGTCCTGGAGCCACAGGTCAGGCTGGGCCTCCAGGTCCTGTGGTGAGTGGGGTGATGGGACACCTCGGGACAAGTGGGCATCAGCTGAAGCCCTGGAGGAAATGGGAGGTGGTGGGCGGAGAGCTCGGTTTCACCTCTCCCTGGAAAGAGTAACTTCCAGTCTCCCCACAGGGACCCCCCGGGCTTCCTGGCCTCCGTGGTGATGCTGGGGCCAAGGGAGAGAAGGTGAGTGACAGACAGATAAGTAACCAGGTGCTGCTCCCCTTACCCTCATACTTACCTCCTGAGACCTACGGGGCCTGCTCCAGGCCTCCGGCACCGAGTCTTTGTCCTTACTCAATGAGGACTGTTCCCAGCCCCTGTGCCCACGTCTCTTCTATCATCTGGGCTCTGACTCTCATGGTCCTCCAGTGTCCGTGTGTCTCCTCTTTGCATCCCCCTGACCACCTGTCCTCTTTTCCAGGGTCACCCAGGTCTCATTGGACTGATTGGGCCCCCTGGGGAGCAGGGAGAGAAGGGTGATAGGGGACTTCCTGGCCCTCAGGGCTCTGCTGGACAGAAGGGAGAGACGGTGAGTAAAGGGTGTGGTCCTGGAAGGTCTGGGTGGGATGGGGGTGGAGATTCCCATTGGGGGTGGGAGGGGTTGTGAGTGGAGACTCAGGGTGGTGTGTGGGAGGAAGTGGGTAGAAGACCTAGTTAAAGGAGGCCCTCCCTTTCCTAGGGTATCCCAGGAGCCTCTGGCCCCATTGGTCCTGGAGGGCCCCCTGGCCTCACTGTGAGTATCCATCTGTTCTTCCACTAAACTTTACTGCTTCTCCTTCTATAATTTCCCAGTGGGTTCCATGGCAACTGCCAGTCTAAGAAGCATAGGCCTCAGTTTTTCTTGCGTGTTCTTACGCCTGCAGTGTTTCCTCCCCTATCCTTCCAAGGTCTCCCCAATGTCCCCATGTCCCCATGCCTGCCCCTTCTGTGGTAATCCCACTGTCCTGTGGCCTCAAAACCTTGCCTCTCCATTCCTCTGTGTCACAGCCTTTTTGTGTGGTGACCATCTCTTTCTCATTTTTAATTTCACAGGGACCTGCTGGCCCCAAGGGCGCCAAAGGAGCCACAGTGAGTAAACCCCAGCCAGCCTTAACCTCTGCCCCTTACCCAGGCCAGACTTGGAACTGTCTCTCCAGAGCAAACATGCACCCCCAGTGCAGCCCTTCATTCCCTGTCCAGATACTGAGTTGGCTTCGGTGATGTTGACCCCTCCATGACCTCAACCCCTCCATGACCTCATTTACTCTTTTGGCAGGGCCCAGCCGGACCCAAGGGGGAGAAGGGCATCCAGGGTCCTCCGGGACACCCGGTGAGTAGGGAGTCATGGCCTGCTTCTTTGACTATCTGTCCTGGTGTTTCTCTGCCTACCCTCACCCTCTTCATTGGTCCCTCCATCTAGGGACCCCCGGGTGAGGTGATCCAGCCCCTACCCATCCAGATGCCCAAGAAGACTCGGCGCTCAGTGGACGGGAGCCGCTTGACGCAGGAAGATGAGGCCACACAAACTGGGGGGGCCCCGGGCAGTCCTGGGGGTCTGGAGGAGATCTTTGGCTCACTTGACTCCCTGCGGGAGGAGATAGAGCAGATGAGGCGGCCCACAGGGACCCAGGACAGCCCTGCTCGCACCTGCCAGGACCTGAAGCTCTGCCACCCAGAGCTGCCCGATGGTCAGTGCCGGCCTCAGGGGATGCAAAGCTGTTCACAGCATCTCGGGCGTGGGCCAGCAGGATGGCTGCTGCGTGAATCTTGGGGAAAGTGTTGGGGGGGCAGTGAGGATTGAGGGGACTGGCTCAGCGGCTACACACCAACCAGGTCAGAAGTATTTCAGCACCAGAGGCTGATAGGGTTACACCAGCGTGCACCAGCCCCATGTCCACATACACGTGTGTGCACACAGACATATGTGCAGACCCACAGCCACACATCCAACCAGGAGCCCGGGGGTGCTGCTGGGGCCCGGGGGTGCTCTGGGTGTCATGGGTGGGGCAGGGGTACAGGTGATGAGGGAGACTGAAGTGGGGGCCTGTGTTAGGGGCCCTGTGTCCCAGGACTGGGAGGTGGCGGCACTGTGGGGAGAGCTGGGGGAGTGGGAATGTGGGGCAAAGCGCATCTTGGGTCCAAGAGCTCAGGGCCCTGCCCCTCCCCTCTCCCTCACCCCACAGGAGAGTACTGGGTTGACCCCAACCAGGGTTGTGCTCGGGACGCCTTCAGGGTGTTCTGCAACTTCACAGCGGGAGGGGAGACCTGTGTGCTGCCTCGGGATGATGTCACACAGGTGAGAGCTGGCTAGGGTCTGCCCCCTCCCTGTCAGGGTGGAGTGGGTTGTGGGTTTGTGTGACAAGCTCCCTGGCCCTTCCCCTTTCCTGCGCCTTCTTTCCTTCTCACCAGCCCTCCAACGTTCACTTCGTCTCCTTCCCTTGGCAACCCAAGAGTTACGTTCCCCTGCTCTTTCCCCCCAGTCTCCTGGCTCCCACTGGGCCCTCTTTTCTCCCCAGCCCTTTCCTCCCACCTGCTCCCTGCTCACGCCCCTGCCCCGGTCTTCTGGCTGCCCTGCCGGCCCTGACCCAGCCCCCTCTCCTGCCAGTTCTCCTACGTGGACTCAGAGGGTTCCCCAGTAGGCGTGGTCCAGCTCACCTTCCTGCGGCTGCTCAGCGTCTCCGCCCACCAGGACGTGTCCTACCCGTGCTCTGGGGCGGCCCCGGAAGGCCAGCTGAAGCTCAGGGGAGCCAATGAGGATGAGCTGAGCCCGGACACCAGCCCATATGTCAAGGAATTCAGACGGGGCTGTCAGGTGGGAAGCAGGAAGAGCCCAGGGGCAGGGCCACCTGGGAGAGCAGGAGTCCAGCTCTGGTCAGATAGGGCTGAGGGAGCTCAGATGGGGGAGAGGGGGTGGGGAGGATGGAAGGGGGATTCACCTGTGTGCAGACAGCAGTCACTCAAGCACACATGTTTACACAGGAGCCCAGCAGAGGCACATGGATGGGGAGAGGGGCAACACCCCCAGGGAGGTGCAGGGGCACAGACCCCCCCCCACCTGCACATATATCCCCACACACGTGTGGGATCATGCCAGTTAATATCATGCAGTGCCCCGCCTCCCCCACTCATGTACACACACCCCTGAGGAGTCTCGCAGACTCACACCCCACCACAGGCAGGCAATCTCAAAGACAAACCCACAGCTGGACACACTGGTTCATGAGTGTGCGCGCACACACCACACACACGGGCACAGACAGCCTCCTGGCTCTCCCGGCCTGACTCTGGAGGAAAATCAGCCAGTCTGTACTGGTGACGCTGTCGGGGGAGCTGCTCAGGGCACGCAGAGGAGAGGCCCACGGGGCCTGAGGGCGGGGCACCCGAGGTGCAGCCCCTCCCCCATGCTCACTCCCTGCCCTCCTGTGTCCTGCAGACACAGCAAGGCCGGAGGGTGCTGGAGGTGCGGACACCTGTGCTGGAGCAGCTGCCGGTGCTGGACGCCTCCTTCTCAGACCTGGGGGCCCCCCCAAGGCGGGGTGGGGTGCTGCTGGGGCCTGTCTGCTTCATGGGCTAGGGCCTTCTCTGTCTGACCCTGTCCCTTGAAACCAGGCCGCCCAGGAGTCCCACAGCATCAGCTCCATGCCACCTCCCAAGAGGGCTCCTCACCACCTGGGGACCTTGGTCCAGGGCACCGAGAGCCCCTGCTATGGGGCAGACTAGGGGAGGGTGAAGCGGGGTGCCGGGACACCCCAGGGAAGGGGAGGCATCTGGGGTTCATGGGCCTCCCACCTGGAGCCTGTGACCTGCTAGACAGCTGACACACTCGTTTAAAACTGGCCTCCCAGTCTCCCCAAACAAGAGGAGAAGAGAAAGAACATTGAGTATTTTGTATTTAAAAGTAATTATAATTATTTAAAGAGTGGAAAACTAAGTAACTACAAAGATAAAGAGAGAAATGCCAACAAAAATCAGTGCACTTTGGAGAGAGGGCTATCCAGGATGCGCCCTGGTAGCCTCGTTTTGGCCTCAGGGCCTTTCAGTGACTGGGGGGAGGGGAAGAACCCCAACTCCCTCCCTCCCACCCCACCTGTGGTGCCCTCTGTGAACACTGGAACTTGCAGTCCCCTTGGGCTCAGGGCTCTGACTCCTCATCCCCACAGACCAGCCATCTGGCCCCTCCACGCACAGCCTGCTGTCCTGCACTAGGTCGGAGCCTCACAGGAACGGCCTGCTACCTGGTGACACAGGGGACAGTGAGGGCCGTGTTCAGGGCTTGTATTCAGCAGGTGGTTGAGACACTGAAATCTGTAATAGCGAGGAAGTCACCATGGCCCTGAGCCCCCTGAGTACCCCATTGCCATCCTGTCCCCCAGTCTGCCCTGGGCACCGCCTCCCTTCCCCTGACGTGGCAGTTGTAGGGAAAATGCCTATGGATGGAGGGGACTCCCAGGGCCTGGTCTAGCCCTATGACGGGCGTCCAATCTGACTGATGGTTAAAAAATGTGATTGTTTCCTCCCAGGGTGTATGTATGTGATGCTTGTGTTGTTACTTTTGTCCTCACCAAACCTCTATCCCCCCGCCCCCACCCCATTCTTCCCAATGAGCTGCAGGCAGAAGTGGATGGCTCAATCTCTGTGCCCTGCAGGGCCTGGCCAGCTAGGGTGTCAGAAAGGCTGGCTCACATGCAGAATCTCAGATGGATCCCCCAGTTCTGCGTGGCACAGCTGCTGGACTGGTTCTGGGGAAGGGTGTGCCTTAAACATCACCCCCACCCCATTTTCCGGGCTAAAAGCCTGGAGGGAGCCCGGAGCCTCAGGTGGCTCAGCCTGAACTCTGCAAATGGGGAGACTGAGGCTCCCTTCCACAGCTATGTTCCTGTGGGTGTCAGAGTCTAAGTCGTTCCAGGCTTAGCGTTGGGTCGAGATGCACGGTGTCGGTCTGTCTCCTCCCACTCCGTGCTGTGTCCCCACGCTCCAACCCCAGCGGCCTCTCCCAGGGCTTATATTTCATGCAAGTCATCGTGGTCTGGGTCGTGGTCTGGGTCGTGGTCGGGGTCATGTTCTCGGTCGGTCTCTTCTGTTCAGGGCGGCCGCACACCCCGGGCATCCCCAGCTGGCCTCCCTGTCTCTCCTGGGACTGCCCATCCTTCCAAACAATACTTCCTGGCTCCCGGCAGTCCTGCCAGCGGATTAAAAGTTATTCCAGGGACTCATCCCAGTCAGGACGCCCTTATTTTGCTGGACGCCTGGCTGGGGAGGGGTGGAGGGGCTCGGGTGTATGTGCGTGTGCACGGGTGTGTGTTCCGATTTCGTGTCTGTAAGACCCGGAGTTGCTTTGCACCCCCGACCTGGAGTAGTACCCCGCCCCAACCCCACCCACGCTCCTATTTCTTCCTAACGTGGGTCTTCGACGCACCCCCTTGATCGTTGGGATCCCCAATCTTTGAAACCCCGGAGTGTTGGAGCTACTCCTCTGGGCAGGGAGCTAGCCTAAGGGCGTCTAAAAGTCGAGCCGGAAATCAGATCCCAGGTGAAACCCCTCCGCGCACCCTTGCTTCTGGCTCCGCGCCCGTCTTTCTGCCGGTGCTGCCACCTGGGGCCTGTGCTGCCGCTAACCCGCCCGTGGGAAGATTCGGGTCCCTAACTTGTCCCGAAGGCGCTGCCCGTCCTTCGTCACCACGGAACTCTCACTCTGTCATCCTGCTCAACCTAGGAGGAGGCCTAATGGAGGGGAAACTCGTGATCTCATCTATTTGGGGTCAGGCGACAATCGGCGTTTTGGGGTCCATCCACGCCCTCGGCCTCAATGTCCAAGTCCTGAGGGCTTCAGACAACGCCCCCTCTCTCCCTTTTTTTTCCTTCCTCCCTCCCTCCCTCCCTCTCCTCCTCCCTCCCAGACCTCCATTGTAGAGATGATTAGGTGTAAAACAAATGCTTCCCACTCTCCTCGCCTGCACCCGCTCCCAGGCAAGACCTGCCAGAACTGAGGTCTCTCAGCGCTCTCTCTGCATTGGAGCCAAACCCACAGAGGTAGCCTTTGAGCATAAACGGAGGGTCCTCAAAGGTCACTTTTGATCTGATGCTGTGAGCTCAGAGGACGTTTCTCCGTGGAAATGAGGCCATCCAGTCACTTAGACAACATTTATACATGGCGGTTAGGTCCGCTGGGTAACCCACAAAAGCCTATTTTACCATTGATTCTGTGCCAAGTTGCAGCTCTCTTTGCAGCGGGACTCTCTCCCTCCAGGGCACAAGCTGTGCCTGGGCTCCAAGAAAAGATGGGAGGGGTTTAAGGGCGGGCCTCCAGAGCTGGGGGCTGGGGGCGGGGCTGGGTGTGTTAGTGCAGAGGCCCTGGCATTTGGACCGTGGGTGCTGTCAGTGGCTCCAGTGGCCTGTGGGCAGTGGAGGCTTCTGGGGAGGACATCAAGGAGAGAGAGGCAGAGACTTCGGGGGCTTTGGGTTTGGTTGGGTCAGAATATAAACTCTTGTAGGAGGGCCTGGGTTCTGATATATCTTGACTGCCTCTCAAAGGAGCTTAATTGGAACCCAATGAGGAAGAGGGAGGCATGGAAGGTGTTTGAAAAGGTAAGTGACAGGGTGGCGCTGTGTGGTACCAAGGCCCCACCCAGGGTGGATGGGAGGGTGAAGGACCTGGAAGAAGGCGCCCAGCCAACAGCTGGGGGTTTAGGAGATACGGACCTGGAGTGGAAGAATCCTCATCATTAAAATGTGCATATTACCCAAAGCAATGTATAGATTCAACGCAATCCCTATTAAAGTAACAATAACATATTTCACAGATACAGAACAAACATTACAAAAATTTACATGGAACCATAAATGACCCTAAATAGTCGCAGCAATTTTAAAAAGGAAGAACAAAGTAGGAGGGATCACAATACCTGATATCAAACTGTATTACAAGGCCACTGTAATCAAAACAGCCTGGTGGTACTGGCATAAAAACAGGCACATAGACCAATGAAACAGAACAGAGAGCCCAGAAGCACACCCAAGTCTCCCTGGTCAATTAATATTTGACAAAGGGGGCAGAAGCATAAACTGGAGTAAAAAGAGCCCCTTCAACAAATGGTGTTGGGAGAGTGGACAGCTACATGCAAAAAAAAAAGTGAAACTCAATCACCAACTTACACCATACACAAAAATAAATTCAAGTGGATAAAAGACTTAAATATAAGTCGTGACATAATAAAAGTCCTAGAGGAAAATATAGGCAGGAAAATCTCAGATATTCCATGCAGCAATATTTTCACTGATATGTCCCCTAGAGCAAGGGACATAAAGGAAAGAATAAACAAATGGGACCTCATCAAATTAAAAAACTTCTGCATGGCTAAAGAAAAAAGCATTAAAATGAAAAGAGAGCCAATTGTATGGGAAAACATATTTGCCAATGACACTCCAGACAAGGGTTTTATCTCCAAAATATATAAAGAACTCACATGAGTCCGCTCCAGGAAGACAAAGAACCGAATTAAAAAATGGGCAAAAGACTTGAACAGACACTTCTACAAGGAGGACATGCAAAGGGCCCAGAGACATAAGAAAAGATGCTCAGCATCACTAGCTACCAGAGAGATGCAAATTAAAACCACAATGAGACACCACTTCACACTAGTCAGAATGGCCATCATAAACAAATCAACAAACAATTGTTGGAGAGGTTGTGGAGAAAAGGGAACCCTAGTGCACTGTTGGTGGGAATGCAGACTGGTGCAGCCACTGTGGCAAACAGTATGAAATTCCCTCAGAAAACTAAAAATGGAACCACCTTTTGACCCAGTAATTCAGTTGCTGGGATTATATCCTAAGAACCCTGAAACACCAATCCATAAGAACTTATGCACCCCAATATTCATAGAAGCACAATTTACAATAGCCAAGTGCTGGAAGCAACCTAAGTACCCATCAGTAAATGAACTGATAAAAAAACTATGGTAGACTTCCGCCAAGATGGAGGCATAGGTGGAAACACTGTGCCTTCTCCCACAACCAAGTTTGAATACAACAAAGGTTTGGAGAAACAAAGACACAGCCAAAGGACAGAAAATGGAATTATACAGAAGTCCGACTACATCTAACCGTTCAACGGGACGGTAAGAGGGGCGGAGCCGGCAGCGAGCAGGGTCGGGCAGGACAGGACCCCCGACCCAGGTGCGCAGGCAGACGAGAACCAGTTGGGGTGCGGGGCAGACCGCGGACGCATATTCGCGCACAGAGAGACAGACCACGCAGGCCCCAGGGGGCGAGGGCTGATGGCGGTGGCACACTCGTGTGCAGTGGGACGAAACGCGTGGGCCCAGTGACGGCAGCAACTGCGGCACCGGTGAGGGCCGTGGCGGCAGGCGGCGGACAGGACACCATAGTCCCTCTTTGGCCCCGCCCCCACATACAGCGTCACAACCTAGCGACTTAGTTGCCCTGCAATACCAGTGAGAGCCATTGTCCCTCTTTGACCCCGCCCCCACATACAACGTCACAACCCAGCGACTTAGTTGCCCTGTTCTAGTGAACACTTTAGGGCTCTGATCCTGCTATGGAACAGGCACGAACAACCCGAAAGATGGCGCAAGAAGAACTCAAAGTCCCAGAGCCAATAACTCTAAGCGACCGAGAAATTGCCAGCCTCTCAGAAGCACAATTCAGGACACTATTTATCAGGATGCT